>NC_090447.1:896900259-897525259 GCF_031143425.1 Pleurodeles waltl | reverse complement strand
AATTGAAAGAGAATGCCTGGCAATTAAGTGGGCGGTAGAAAGCCTCCAATATTACTTGTTAGGGCATCCCTCTGTTTTAGATATGATCATGCTTCCCACACATGGTTAGCCCGACACAAAGATACAAATCCCAGAATACTAAGATGGTTTATGGAGCTCCAACCATTTATGGTCCAGGTACATCACCTTCCAGATAGCCAGTTACCCACTGCAGACTATCTCTTCAGACACCCTGTGGAACAAGGTCTCCATCAGCCCCTCACAAGGGGGAGTATCTGTAACAGGGTTGCAGTAACCCAGTTACAGAACAAGAGAATGGGGCCGGTGTTATGGTACCTCGGGGGTCCCGACTAAAGAAGAGAGAGCTGGACTTCTGCTAAAAATTTGGATAGGCAGGAAGAAGACGCTTGAGAGACAAGGCAAGAGGAAGACACAGGAGAGACGAGGCAGGAGAAAGACACCGGAGAGATGAGGCAGGAGGAAGACCCCTGAGAGACAAGGCAGGAGGAGGACGCATGAGAGACGAGGCAGGAGACGGAACAGAGGGACACTGGGGAGACAAAAGAGACGTGTGAACGTGACAGAAACTCCAATGCAGGATAGAACAAGGACTCCAGCCACATTCCTGGAGGGACGTGGCTCATACAGTTGGACTCACAAGGAGACAAAGGGGGTCATTCTGACCCTGGCGGTCATTGACCGCCAGGGCCAACGAGCACGGAAGCACCGCCAACAGGCTGGCGGTGCTTCCTGGCCAATTCTGACCGCAGCGGTAAAGCCGCGGTCAGAAAAGGGAAACCGGTTCCCCTGGCCAAAGGACATCACAACATGGGACATTAGAGACTTCTCCATTTGTAACACTCAGCGAGCAGTATACATGATGACTTGTCCATGCAACCTACATTATGTGGGGATGACCAACCGCAAGGTTAAGACTCGCATCTGAGAACACCTTAGTAACCTGAGATGTGGACGGGTTACAATTAAATGTCCACTCATTTCAAAGATAAAGCACACACAGTGGAGGATTACCAGAGGGTTATCCTAGAACACCATAAAGAGAATAATTGTGAGTCTACACTGTTCGAAAAAGAACAACAATGCATTTATAATTTGCGTACACACCAAACCTTGGAGCCATGTGACAAAGTATTAACATCATATTAATCATCAATCGTCTATACATCTCCTGAAATGAATGGTACACCTAGACAGCGCAGAAGGTCCTATGTCCATCTCATTCCTTTACATTCCATAGTGTCAAAAAGAGTAAACCCTCAACAATAAATATTAGTCACTCACATATACGTCACCATCAAAGTAAGAAGGGAACGAGTAACCCTTCATTAAACAGAAGAAAGAAAACTTCCAAATAATTATCAAAACGATATGGAAATCCCCAGTTCTGCCTCTGTAAGCCCATGAAGCCCCAATGACCTCCGTGCAATTACAGGCACCTGCAAGCGATACCTACTTTTAGGGTCCTCGCGGACCCCCCTTCGTTCCATGGGAGTCCGCCATCTTGGGGAAGTTAACGTCTAGTACTACATTCTTTAGCATGCCAAGATGCAAGAGCTTCTGCACATTTAAACACGCCACCCATGTGAGCATTCAAGTTTCAGACCCCAGGGATGGGAGCATTAGGTATAGGAGCGGGAATGTTGCTTTGAGGAAGTAAGTGCCTTTTGAACATTGTTTACATGGCGCTACGGATACAGTGAGATGAATTGATTTTAGAGTGTCACTACAAGCACAGCTCCCTCCCGGAGGAGCAATGATATGAGAATCCAAATACTACTGAGTAGATTAAGCATGCACCACATGCGTGCTGTTTGGTGTATTTCACATGTTTACATATTTACATGTTTAAAAGTTTTATATGCAGTATGTCTTGTACTGTTGATTGCGAGAGTACTTTAGTCTCTCAGTCCTGATATTCACGAGTGTTCAACAGAATAAAAGGTTTTTCTTCCTTTATGGTTTTGTAGAAGTAATGTATTTTTCAAAACGCCAAGAGGTCACCCTTTCCAGCGCAACAACAGTTTAGTCTAATTTGCTTTTTACATGAATCTAACGCATGACCACTTTTGCTGTACACATTTCTTTATCTCGTCTAATTATCCTCTATAAAAAAATTAAAACTGTTGCAATTTGCCCTGTAAATTATGAGGCTGAAAGGAGAAGAGGCAGACAAGTCATATATTATATCCCATAAAGCAAAGCTGATAGTGGCATAAATAGCATTTTTGTGGGTTTATTAGAACGAAACTTGATTATTTTATGGAGTAGAGAGGCCATGACCTTCGTTCTTCTGTGAGCACCGTCAAAGCTCAATGCACAAGTTTCCATAAAGATAAACTGGTTTATATTAGGATTATCTAATTTAGCTTTGGTACATTGACTCTAGCAGCCCAAGAGTACTTAGATACTCAGGCACAGCCGGGTCCCTGACATCACAAGAAAGATCACGTGTGCACCACATGGTGCACTATCAGTGGACTCTCTAATTTGCCTCTTTGGAGGGCGTCACTCCCAAGGTTCTAATCCCGCCCCCCTCACTACCAGCACACAGTATGACCTTCTTTGGACATTCCTAACCTCTCCTCAAAGAACAGTTTTGTTAATGCTACAACAATAGTCATTGTTGGAAAATTTAGTTTTGAAGTGAAAAATCAGCACAAAAAATATTTTTACAAGCACATTATTATACAGATTTTTTTACCCTACAACAATTCTTGCTGCATTCAGAGCTTAGATAGATTTTAAAAAAACGTATAAAGTTTCCAGAGAAAGAACAATGCAACTTTGCACACTAACAAGAGATATTTAAATAATTAATAATTCTGAATGCCCTTATTTCACTGTATTTCAATTACTAGCAATAGATATACTTCGTATATCACTCAAAATGGGCCATATTTAAAAGGCCCTTTGCTCTGCCGGAACATCACTTTTAGTGGGTGCACACTGCAGGGCCATATTTACAAGCCCACGTAAAGCCTCCCGAAGGGGTGCAAGGAAACTGGCGCTGCACTGTGTGCAGCATCCACTTTCCTTAAATCTGCCCCTAAGTCCCTAGTAAATGGAACCACTGGTATCTAGGGCATGGGGTACTAAAGGAAGGCCCCTGAGGCCTGCAGCACAGATTGTGCCACCTTCAGGGACCCTCACACTTAACTGCCCACAGTGCTGCCTTTGCAAGCTGCCTGTCTTGGTACAGACCTAAAATGAAAATACAACATGGCACAGAGACTGTGTGCCCTGCACACTGCATACAATATATGTAAGTCACCACCCCAAAGGCAGGGTGCATTATATTACATATGAGGGCAAACCTGCATGAGCAGATATGCCCCTGCTATGTTTTTGTTGAGTCTCAGACATAGTAAGTAAACAGTGCAGCCATTTTCAGTACATGTGATGGACACTGGTCGTTACTAGTTACCGAGCTACATGATGACTTCACTAATAATAGAGACGTTTGGTATCAAACATTTCATATTAATAAACCCTCACTGAATCCAGTGTCGGATTTGTTACTACATGCAGTCCGAGGGCACATTAGAGGTTCCCCCTTGAATCCTATGAACGCCTTGGGTGGGTACTGACTGCTCAGAACAAGTGCAGCCACTTAAAACAGAGTTCTGGCCCCTTGAGGTGAGAGCCAATACTCTCGAAGACTCAGATCAAAGGCCTGCTCTGGGCAGAGTTGTGACCTCCTCTCCTAGGCAGGATGGACATTCCAGGGCGGCAAGCTTTAAAGGCCTTTCAGCCTTGAAACTGCAACCCAGGCCTCTCCAAATAGTGGACCCCCCCAGTTCTTGACCCCATTTTTGGTGCAGGACTGGCAGGAAAACTACATAAATTAGGAGAAGTGCCCACTTCATGGCAGTCACATTCCTAGGGTGGACAAGCTGAAGTGGACTCTACTTTTTAAATTGCTCCATCTTCATTGAAGGAATTTGGCTAATAGGGTTAGGGCTATATCACTTCCCAAAGGAAGTGGTTATAGGAAGGGTGCAGTCACCCTAAAGGTGAGTCGCCCATTGGCTACCACCTGGCATCCCATGTAAGGCCCCTAAATTCAGCATTTAGGTGTCACCCATGAACCCAAAAATCAGATTCCTCTCGACCTAGGAAGAGACAGACCAAACAGAAGTCACCCAGCAGAGAAGATTGAAGACACCGACTGACTTGGGCCCAGCCCTACCGGCCTGTCTGCAACCTTCAAAGAAACATGCACCCAGAACTGTCCTGCAGCCCAGTGACCTGCAAAGCCTTGGGAGGACTTCCTGCCTTCAATAAAGAACAAGAACTCCTGTGGACAGCAGCACATCATCAGTCCCTCCAGCGTCTAACATTGGGCACTGACTCCACCTTGACACCCAACCTCCCCTATGTACCTTGCCTGGTAATAGCCCGAAACCCTGAAGACTGGGGTTTTAAGTTGTGTATTTACCTGAGAAACTGCATTCTTTTTTTCCTACCACAGGCTAACATTGAAGACTCTGAAAATTGCACTGTCGATTTTTGAAGCAGCAAAGTATTTTTAATGTAATGCTTACCTTATAACAAAGTTATTTGGTTCAAGGCATATATAACAGCAACTATTATTTTTCTAATTTGGTCTCAAATCTATTCTTTGAGTGTGTGTGTCATTTATTTCCTCAGTGAGTACAATAAATGCTTAAGATGATTCCTTTTTAAGCCTTGCTGCTTGCCCACACTACCACATAAATGGCACTAGGCCTATCTATTTCTGCCTCTGCCAGCCTTTGGGGATCCGCTGGACTCTCTGCACAGTGTACTTCATTTTAGTGCACTATATAGAGAGCCAGCTCCCTACATTGGTGGAAGAGTGGTGGGGTCTGCAACTTTGCATTTCCTCATACCACTTGGGCAATAAGTGACTACACAAGAAAATCCAAAATTTGCCTTTAGTTAAATTGCATTGTTTGAATTGGGTATTTTTCTAAATTCAGTAAAAACTGTAAAAACTTACTTTAGCTAGGACTGTACAAACTATGTTAGGATTTTTTTCTCTCGCTCAAAAAGTTTCCAACTTTAGTGAAATAGTGAGTACCTCAGAGGACAGGGTGGGAGAACTCGACATGAACCATTACCGTTAGCTTTCTCACAAGCAGTAAAGGGCCCTCTGTAAAGGGTACAATATAAAACCAGGTCCAAGCCTTACCAGTGCAAAGCTCCAGAAGCTACTTGCAGAATATGAGCAGGCCCATTCTTCGAATAAAATCAGGATCAAGACATCTAAAGTGAGGAGGAAGTAAGGGACCATCCACCACTTGAAAGAGAGGAATATGTACCTCAAAAAATGTGCTCAGCAGATGACTGTCCTGCAGCCATGGACAGTGGACCTGTTCAAAGGAAACATCTCCAAAGAAGAAGGAAGTCTGCCTGAGGAACCACTAAACCGGCTAGAACCACCTCTGTATCCGACCCCCATTGTCTGAGTCCAAGTGCCCCCCCCCTAGTCCAGTGAAGGCTCTCCGGTGCTTCTAACCCAGATCCTATCATAGGCTGGCTGCTGTCGGACTCCACAGCAACGCCTGCAGAGTAAATCCGAGACACACCTGCACTCTGAGCCCCTGGGCCAACTCCCTTTAGTGAGAGTGGCTTATCTTCCTCAAGATCCAAAGATAGAATATCTGAGGAAGATTTCGTCTTAGAGAGGTTAGCTAAGAGACTGGACCTGGAACACAGGATCTTACCTAAAGAGAGGGAAAGAGCAGAAATGGGTTTATTATCCATACATGGTGGCAGCAATGTCAGAACTAAGGACAGAGTAGAACATTGTGACCCTAGCATCCCCAAAGGGATTGTCCCCAAATATGAGGAGAGTGATGACATCACCAAGTAGTTCACAGCCTATGAAAGAGCCTGTATTTCCAGAAAACTTAAGAAGGAGTACTGGGAAACTCTCTTTTGGGAACTTTTCTCAGGAAAGTTTAGGGATAGACTCCTCACACTGAATGAGGCAGATGCAACCTCCTATAATCTCATGAAGGATTGATTGAGAGATGTGGGGTGATCCTGAGGAATACAAAATCAAATTCAGGGAGACTAAAAAAAAACAGAGCCAGTCCTGAGTTGATTTTGTGGACTGCTTAGTGGAAATTCTAGGTATTTGGTTAAAAGGTAACAAAGTGCGTGATTATGAAGGGCTTTAAAATCTAATGGTGAAAGAGCATCTGATGAGTAACTGTGTTCAAGAAAAGCTGTGCCAGCATCTGGTAGACCTATGTCCACTTTCTCTTCAAGAGTTGGGGAAGAAGGCAGATGACTGGGTCTAAGCACATGTGACCAAGACTTCCACTGGTGGGGTGGACCACAAGAAAGAGGACAAAAAACCCCTACAAGGGAAAGATGGTATCCAAATCAAGGACAACAACAAAGAGTCTTCTAAAAGTCCCTAAAGACCTTCACAGGAGGGTGGACCCCAATACTCTTCCAAGCCCAAGGATGGGTACGAAGGGAAAATTGGGATCCCAGAAAGACTTGGTGGCATAACTGCAAAACCAATGGACACCAAACTGGAGATCTTTACTGCCCTAACAAAAAGTATGCCTCAAGTGCACCTGCAGTAAATGCAGTGGTAAGTCTTCAGATGGGATTCTAAGTAGGACCTGACCATGTCATTGAACCTACTGAAGCAACTTTAGTCTCAGAGGGTGGGGTAGATGTAGCTGCCCTGGTTGTCTGGCCCAGTAGTCTGGAGAAATACAGACAGCAGCCACATATAAATGGGATTTAAGTTGAAGGACTGAGAAACACCAGCGCTAGCTTCACAAGGGTGACTGAGCATTTGATGACCTCAGACAAGTATATTCTTGGAGAGACATATAGGCGGTGATTCTAACCGCGGCGGGCGGCGGTCGCCACCCGCCATGCGGTTACCGCCAAGTGACCGCACCACGGTCACAAGACCGCGGCGGCCATTCTGGCTTTCCCGCTGTGCTGGCGGGCGACCGCCAAAAGGCCGCCCGCCAGCACAGCGGGAAAGACCCAGCAACGATGAAGCCGGCTCCGAATGGAGCCGGCGGAGTTGCTGGAGTGCGACGGGTGCAGTAGCACCCGTCGCGAATTTCAGTGTCTGCTAGGCAGACACTGAAATTCTTTTTGGGGCCCTCTTACGGGGGCCCCTGCAGTGCCCATGCCATTGGCATGGGCACTGCAGGGGCCCCCAGGGGCCCCGCAGCACCCCCTACCGCCATCCTGTTCCTGGAGGGAGACCCGCCAGGAACAGGATGGCGGTAGGGGGTGTCAGAATCCCCATGGTGGCGGAGCGCGCTCCGCCGCCATGGAGGATTCTCAAGGGCAGCGGAAAGTCGGCGGTACACCGCCGACTTTCTGTTTCTGGCCGCGGCTGAACCGCCGCGGTCAGAATGCCCAGCGGTGCACCGCCAGCCTGTTGGCTGTGCTACCGCGGTCATTCGCCCTGGCGGTTTTTACCGCCAGGGTTAGAATGACCTCCATATTGTCCTCAATGCTAACAATCAGTCTAAGGTCCATACCATGTCAATGGTGTCCTTAGAATGCGGGAATGATCTGGAGTCCTAAGCCTGAGCTGATGTAGAAAGAAAGACACCTAGCAGCTATGCTGGGTATCCCTAATTGGGTGTGAGTCAAAACCCGGACACAGAGCAAAGCACAGGGTGAAAAGTCGAGTTGCAGCTTGGGATAATGGCTTAACCTACCAAGAGAAAAGGCAAAACAGATCACAGAGCACAATCTCTCTCTTCAGGGAGAAGACCTAACAGCCCCTGAGGGAACTTAGCATCAGGAGCTTGGGCCTTAAATGACAGAGTTCCTAGGACCAATGAAACCCTCTAGGGAAGATCTGAGCCAGGGACAACTAACCTGTCCAACTCTTGAAGGCCTGAGGAAGCAGGCTGCTGCACTAGAAGAACGTGATGATAGTGGTACCCACAGGGCCTATTGGGAGGAGGGGCTCCTGTATACTGAGGCCAGAGACCTTAAACCTGGTGCCACCAGGAAACTGTTAATGACTCAGCAATGCAGAGAGTTTCTTCTAACATTGGCCCATGACATCCTCTTAGCTGCGCATCTAGGCCAGACAAAAACATGGAGTCAGTAGATTAACCACTTCTACTGCCCAGACATGTTCCAGAAATTAAAGTAGTTTTGTAACTCCCATGTCACCTGTGAGGCCACTGGGAAGACAGGTGAACAACCAAAGGCCCCTTTAATTTCACTTCCAGTGGTTGGGGTTCCCTTTGAAAGGTTTGGACATCCATCCACCAGCATCAGGGAACAGAGTTATACTGGTGATAGTGGGTCCTGCCACCAGGTACCCTGAAGCTATCCCACTAAGGCTATTTCTGCTCCTGGAGGAGCAAGAGCACCCACTGGCATTTTTACCAGAGTGGGTATTCCTAGGGAGGTGGTGTCAGACAGAGGTACAAACTTCATGGCTGGCTACCTGAAGCATGTGTGGGCTGAATGTGGTGTGACCTATAAATTCACACCCCCATATCTCCCCTAATGCAATGGTCTTGTTGAGAGATTCAACATGACTCTCAAAGGCATGATCATTAGGCTCCCCGAAAAACTCAGAAGGAGATGGGATGTCCTACTTCTTTGCCTGCTTTTTGCCTACAGGGAAGTGCCACAGAAGGAAGTTGGTTTCTCTCCATTTGAACTTTTTTTTGTATATCCTGTTAGGCCACCACTTTACCTTACAAAGGAAGTATGGGAGAGACCTTCCAGAGATCCCAAGCAGCACACAGTGGATTATGTGCTTGGCCTTCTTTTAAGGATGGTTGAGTACTTGAAAAGCAAACACAAACCTTGAGGCCAGCCAAGAGCTCCAGAAGCTCGACTTTGACCAAAAAGCTGCACTGGATGTATTCCAACCAGGGCAGAACATATGGGTGGAGCTAGTGGCCCCTAGGACCATCTAAGATAAGTGGAGTGGATCCTACCGTAGCCTGGAAAAGAAAGGGGAAGTCACCTATCAGGTGGACTTTGGCAGTTTCAAAAATTACAAGAGGGTAATCCATGTAAACTGACTGAAACCCTACCATGACAGAGATGAACTGACCATGCTTATGGTCAATAATGAGGGACAGGAAATTGAGAGTGAGCCTCTCCCTGATCTCCTCTCCAGCAATTCTAAAGATGACTCAGTTGAGGGAGTAGGCTTTTCAGACATTCTCTCTGGCCAACAGCAGATTGACTGCAGACAGGTCTTGCACCAGGGTACTAAACTCTTCTCCTTGACCTCTGGCACAATGATGTGGACTACCCGTGATGTGGACACTGGGGGTAGTTTACCTGTCAAGAACACAATATACCAACAATCTGACAATGTCAGGAGAGTATCAAAGCAAAAGTCAGTAAGATGCTGGAATTGGAGGTTATTGAGCACTCAGAGAGCCCCTGGGCCAGCTCAGTTGTGCTAGTCCCCAAACCTCATCCTCATGAGGTTCTATATGGACTATAAGGGTCTCAATGCAGTGACCGAAATAGATGCCCACCCAATTCCAAGAGCAGACGAAATCATTGACAGATTGAGAGCAGTCAAGCATCTGAGTATTTTTGATCTCACATTAGGGTACTGGCAGAAAGGCCTGCCTCCAGGAGCAAAATAAAGATATGCATTCTCCACTGCCGATGGACATTATATGTTCACTGTTATGCCCTTTGGTCTGAAGAATGACCCTGCCACCTTCCAGAGGTTGGTGACCAAAGTCCTTGCTGGGTTAGAAGACTTCAGTGTGTCATATCTAGATGTTTTTGCTGTCTTCAGCTCTACCAGGCAGGATCACCTAATCCACCTAAGAAAGGTCTTTGAGGCTCTAAAAAGTGCAGGCGTCACTGTCAAGGCAAGCAAGTGCCAGATAGGGGAGGGTCAGGTTGTATACTTGGTACACCTTGTTGGTGGAGGTCAAGGTCAACCACACCAACCCAAGATCCAGACTATTCTGGACTGGGTAGCTCCAACAATTCAGACCTAAGTCAGGGCATTCTTGGTTTGACTCGGTATTACAAAGGATTTGTGAAGGGCTATGGCACCATTGTGGCACTCCTAACAGAACTCACATCCCAAAAATGCCCAAAAAGATAAACCGGACACTCAGCTGCACGAAGCCTGTGACACCCTGAAAGAAGCAACGTGCGTTGCACCTTTTCTAAAGGCTCCAGATTACTGAGCAGTCCTGTCCCAGATCACTGATGATGGCCATGACCAACATGTTGCTTTCATTAGTAGGAGGTTACTCCCCAGAGAGCAGCATTGTAGTGCCATTGAGAGGGAAGCCTTTACTGATTTTTGCCCCTGAAGAAGCCGAGACCATACTTGCTTGACTACAGGTCTTTCAGACGGCTAATGCAGATGAAAGGGAAAAACCTTAAACTGTTAAGGTGGTCCATCTCCCTACATGGAATGGACTTTACAGTGGAACACAGATCTGGGACTGACTGTGCCAATTCAGATGGCCTTTCCAGGTTCTTCCACTTAGAAGAAGAAGACTCTCCTGGGAAGGGTTAGCTTCATCCTGTTTTGTTTGGGAAGGGGGGCATGTAGTAAAGTGCCTTTTTTGGCATGGTCACTCCCCACTTTCTGCTTAGTGTTTGGTGCAATTTCGACTGAAAGTGCCCTAGATCCCTGCTAAACAGGTCCCTAGTGCCAGATCTCTTTCCTAAAACTACACAGTAGTTTTTCATAATTGGCAAAGGTTTAGTTACCACTGTAAGTCCCTAGTAAATAGTAACCCTAGTGGCTAGGGCTTGGGGTACTAAAGGAAGGCCCCTGAAGGTTGCAGCACAGATTGGGCCACCCTCAGTGACCTTGTCACCTAAGTGTACACAGTGCTGCCTTCGCAGGTTGTGTGTCATGGTGCAGACCTAAAATGAAAACACGACATGGAACACGGCCTATGTGTCCTTTCCCCTGCACACTGCATGCAATATATGTTAGTCACCACTCTGGCAGACCTACCAGCCCTAAAGTCAGGGTGCATTATATTACATGTGAGGGCATACCTGCATGAGCAGATATGTCCCTGCTATGATTTGTTGATTCTCAGACATAGTAAGTGAACAGTGCAGCCATTTTAAGTACATGTAGTGGACACTGGTCATTACGAGTTCCCAACTTCATGATGGCTTCACTGATAATAGGGATGTTTGGTATCAAACATCTCCTATTAATAAACCCTCGCTGAATCCAGTGATGGATTTATTAATACATGCACTCAGTGGGAACATTAGAAGTGCTCCTTGAAAAATACCAACTCCTATAGTGGACACTGACTGGCCAGATCCAATGCAGCCACTTTAGAGAGAGTTCTGGCCTCCTGAGGTGAGAACCAATGCTCTTGGGGCTCAAAACAAAAGCCTGCTTTGTGCTGAAGTGTGACCTCCTCTCCCCGGCAGGGATGGACATTCCATGGCAGGTGCTTCAAAGGCCTTGCCACCTTTGAAATGCGACCCAGGCCTCTCCAAATGGTGGAGGAGGCGACCACCAGTTCCTGAGCCAGTTTTATGCTGCAGGACTTGCTGGAAAATTTGGTAAATTAGGAGGAGAGCCCACTTCATGCCAGTCCAACCCCTAGGGTGGACAAGCTGAAGTGGACACTACTTTAAATTCCTCCATCTTGCGTGGAACGAAGTGGGCCAATAGGATTAGGGTTATGCCATTTCCCAAAGGAAGTGGTCCTTGGAAGGATGTAGCTAACCTAAAGGTGAGTAGCCCATTAGCTACCTACTGATATTCCCTATAAAGCCCCTATGTTCAGTATTTAGATGGGACCCCTGAATTGTAGAATCAGATTCCTGTGACCTAAGAAGAGCTGGACAAAAAGAAGTTGCCCAAAAGAGAAGACTGAAGACAAAAATTGGCTTGGCTCCAGGCCTACCAACCTGTCTGCAGCCTTTAAAGAAGCCTGCACCCAGAAGATGACTGTCCTGCAGCCCAGTGAACTCCAAAGCCTTGGAAGGACTTCCAGCCTTCAATAAAGAATAAAAACTCCTGTGAACAGCAGACCTGTCCAAAAGACACATCTATAAAGAAGAAAGAAGTCTGTATGAGGAACCGCAAAACCAACTAGAACCACCTCTGCCCCAGAAGCTCACGACTCAAGTCCAAGTGGCCCACCAGTCCAGTGAAGGTTCCCCAGCCATTCTGACCCAGAGTCAGTCATGGGCTGACACCTGCTGGACTCCAAAGCAACACCTGAAGCCTAGATCCGAGGACTCCCCCTGGCCGTGACCTGCCCAGTAAGCTGTTTCCAATGCCAAAAGTTACCTCTGCAATTGGAGCCCCTGGGCCTTGTGGAGCTTGACCGTTGATGTCCCTATGACCCCTTGCATTTTAACTCACCTGGTCAGCTGTGGGTTGTCCTCTCATGGCCCCTTGGCCATAGCCTGTAGAGCGTTTCTGAAAGTGATCTTCTGCATTAACTAACATTGGAAGCCCGAGACTGTGTCGGCATTCTGCACCCGGCTGCCCATGTGCTTCTGAGGTTGTAAGTTTGGTGCTGCCTTGTGGCCCACCCTTGTCCTTGATTAAACCCAAGGAGATCCACCCTTTCCCCATTTACCCCCGTCTCCATTGGATAGCATCGTGTCATGATCTACTCTTCACTTACTTCCTTTGTCAGCTGGAACTAAAGTGCGACCTCGATTCTTGCAGGTGCTGCTCCGGCCGAGGTAGGAGTGTCCCTTTCCGGTAGCCACGGTGCTGCTGACAATGGTACATCACAACAGTTTGTGCCCTCCGGAAGGATTCCCAGAGAAGGAAACTCCTAAAGGAAAAAACCCCTTTGACAGGAACTCCCTGGAACAGAAGGAAAAAAAAAGACATGTGAATGCCAAGAAAAGAATAATTGGAAAAGCTGGAAAAAACAGGAACAAAACTGGAATCAGAGAAAAACCAGCCGGAACTTGATCACCACCAAAGGAAGTGTTGCAGATCAAGAATCTAACCCCTTATATACCCATTACCAGGAAGTGACATGCAGGAAGAAGCAAGAATGCTATTTTGGATTGGGAAGGCAGCAATAGAACAAAGCTGAAAAAGGAACCATATAAGAAAGAGAAACAGATGCATGTAGGGAAAAGACAAGAAGAAAGGGCCTTCTGGGAAAAAAAAGAATATGGCCCCACCAGGAACAAGAAAATAAAAAAATGAAGAAAAAGAGAAGAAGGAAAGATCCCTAGAACCGGGCACCAGGTAGGTGAAAGGCCGTTGGGTGCAGACACCCCATGACGAACATCCACGCTGCGCATTGAACGCGGCGAGGCCCGACACTCAACCCAGGGCCTCCGACCTCGCAGCGGGCAACAACGGAAGTCGCTGCTGAGAAAAAGGCTGTCGTGAGCCCGCGGCAGGGAAAATGGACCACAACTCCCAACCCGGCCTGGAATGAGGATGCTGCGGGTGCCCGCAGCATGCCTGGGGTTTGCCCAGAAAAAGACAGAACAAACAACAGACCAAGAGAGGAGTGTAAACAGAAGAGGCATTTTCCCAAGAACTTTCGCTAAGAGGATAGCCCTTCCAGTGAATAAGAAACTGGAGACATCTTCGTAAAATCCAAGAGTCACATATTTCCTCGACCTCGTATTCAGGCACATCATCCACCAACTGAGGCGGGGACAGGTGAATTGTCTATGAAAAGGATCAGGCACAATAGGGCTTCAACTGAGACACATAAAACACAGGATGTATCTTCCAAGTTCGAGATAAACGAAGATGAAATGACACTGGACTGACTTCTTGAGGAATCAGGAATGGTCCATAGTAATAGGGTTTGAACTTGTTTTATGACAGAAAGCCAGACCTTGTATCTGACTTGATAAGATGGGGCATCACATTGGCGGTCATTCTGACTGTGCCGCCCGCCATGCGGTTACCGCCATTTGGCCGCTCCGCGGTCAAAAGACCGCGGCGGCCATTCTGGCATTCCCGCTGGGCCGGCGGGCGCCCGCCAAAGGAGCACCCGCGGGCGCCCGCCGGCCCAGCGGGAAAGGCCCTGCAACACAGAGGCCGGCTCCGAATGGAGCCGGCGGTGTTGCAGGGGTGCGACGGGTGCAGTGGCACCCGTCGCGATTTTCACTGTCTGCAAAGCAGACAGTGAAAATCTGTATGGGGCCCTGTTAGGGGGCCCCTGCACTGCCCCACGACACCCGTTCCCGTCATCCTGGTTCTGGCGGTGACAACCACCAGAAACAGACTGGCAGGAAGGGGGTCGGAATCCCCGTATTCCTTGGGCCAGGGGAAAACCGGCGGGAAACCGCCAGTTTCCCTTTTCTGACCGCGGCTTTACCGCCGCAGTCAGAATAGCCCTGGAACCACCGCCAGCCTGTTGGCGGTGCTTCCGCTGCCCTCCGCCTTGGCGGTCAGAGACCGCCAGGGTTGGAATGAGGGCCATTGTCTCTTAGCAGCCATCTTTTTCATTTGTAGTTTGGTAGCTAGAAGATTGGAATGTATATGATGTTGGATACTACGTAGTCGTAGAGTAAATGATGTGATAGCAGGAAGTGTAGATGATTCCTTGATTGTAGCAGGAACAGATTTAGGATGAAAACCATAAGAGCAAAAAAAAAGGAGTGACCTTTGAAGCACTATGTACTGTATTGCTATGTGGGAATTCGATGAGTGGTAAGTACATAGACCAGTTGATTTGTGTAGCATTGCAAAAACATAGTAAATATTGTTCAAGTCCTTGGTTCAGACATTTCCGTTTTTCCATTAATTTGAGGATGATAACTAGATGACAAGGCAACATCGATATGTAGTATTTTGCAAAAATGCTTCCAAAAACATGAAATATATTGGGGGCCACGGTCTGAGACAATGACTTGAGGGAGACCGTGAAGGCGAATGATCTGTTGTATAAAGATTTGACTCAATTCTTTTGTAGTGGGTAGTTTCTTTATTGCAGTAAAATAAGCCATCTTATTAAATGAGTCAACTGTCACCATTATAACTCGACGTCCTGCTGAGGGAGGTAAGGAACACATGAAATTGGTTGATACAGTATGCCAAGGAGCTGGTGGAATGAGTAAAGGTTGAAGCAGTCCTGCTGGTTTAGTATGAGGTAGCTTAGATTGTGCACAGATGGGACAAGAAGCCACATAGCTTTCAGGGGCTGTCTTAAGCATGGACCACCAAACAGAACGAAGGAGTAGTTCTTGTGTGGCTTTGATACCGCAATGACCGGCAATAGGACAATCGTGACGCATTTGTAGTGCTTCAGTTTGAATCATCTCAGTAGGGAGGAACAATGCATCCTTATGATAGTAGTACCGTTTAACTTTACGTAGATTTGGACGTAACTTATTCATTTCAAGTGTAGAGAGGGTTGAATACTCAGACTTTACTTTATCAAAAAAAGCCTGTACTAGTCCAAATACTTCTATCTGGTTCAATGAGATTTTGTGAAGGAGGATCAATACTTTCAGGATAGCGTTGTAACAAAGCGTCTGCCAAAATATTTTGAGAACCCGGTATGTAAGTTATGTAGAAATCGACTGAAAAAGATGGCCCATGGGGCTTGGCGACTGTTCCGGCATTGGAAATTACTGGACACTGTAAATTTCATTGGTCTGTTCTTACCTCAAAGGTTTGCCTTGAACCCATAAGGAATTGTCTCCATTCATTACAGGCTGTCTTTAAGGCAAGCAGTTCTCATTCCAAAACAGAGTAATTACACTCCGAATCAGATAACACATGAGATAGATAAAAAATCAGATGTTCTAATCCATCATCGCTTTGCTTTTGTAGTAAAGCCGTCCCTATTGCTCTCTCTGAAGCATCAGTGACAACTATTTTCTTGGTGGTAACAGGATGCCGTAATATAGGAGCTTGCGTGAAGGCACGCATCAGGCCTTGAAATCAGGTTTCTGCAACTTCTGTCCAGCAAAAGCTGTTCCGTAGACTCTCTTTCTTAAGAGTTTGCATGATATGACTAGTTTGTTGGGCAAAATCTGCTATGAATTGACAATAGAAATTGGGCAATCCTAAAAAACACTGGGTTTCTTTGATAGAAGAGGGGGATGGCCAGTCTAGAATGGCTTTCACCTTGTCTGGATCCATGGCAATACCAACTTGGTTAATATGGGACCCCAGATATTTTACCTCAGTTTTGTCAAATTCACATTTTTCTGGTTTGCAAAATAGTTGGTGTTGCCGGAGTCTTTCTAAAACTTGAAGTACATGCATAGTATGATGGTCTGGATGAATTGAATATATTAAGATATCATCTAGGTATATGACTACTGTTTGATTTAACCCCTTTGCTGCCAGGCCTTTTCCCCCTCCTGTGCCAGGCCTTTTTTGGGCTATTTGGGGCAGTTTGCTCTTAGGCCCTCATAACTTTTTGTCCACATAAGCTAGCCAAGCCAAATTTGCGTCCTTTTTTTCTAACGTCCTAGGGATTCTAGAGGTACCCAGACTTTGTGGGTTCCCCTGAAGGAGGCCAAGAAATTAGCCAAAATACAGTGCAAATTTATTTTTTTTCAAAAAAATGGGAAAAAGTGGCTGCAGAAGAAGGATTGGGGTTTTTTCCCTGAAAATGGCATCAACAAAGGGTTTGCGGTTCTAAAATCACCAGCTTCCCAGCTTTCAGGAACAGGCAGACTTGAATCAGAAAACCCAATTTTCCAACACAAATTTGGCATTTTACTGGGACACACCCCATTTTTAAAAAAATGTGTGCTTTCAGCCTCCTCCAGTCAGTGACAGAAATGGGCGTGAAACCAATGCTGGATCTCAGAAACCTAAACATTTCTGAAAAGTAGACAAAATTCTGAATTCAGCAAGGTGTCATTGTGTAGATCCTGTGTGGTTTCCTTTGGAAAATAACAACTGAAAAAGAAAAATATTGAAATTGAGGTGAAAAAAACAGCAATTTTTCTCTACGTTTTACTCTGTAACCTTTCCCTGCAATGTCAGATTTTCGAAAGCAATATGCCGTTAGTCTGCTGGACTCCTCTGGTTGTGGGGATATATAGGGCTTGTAGGTTCATCAAGAACCCAAGGAACCCGAGCCAATAAATGAGCTGCACCCTGCAGTGCGTTTTCATTCTATACCGGGTATACAGCAATTAATTTGCTGAAATATAAAGAGTCCAATGTAGCTATCAAGAAAACCTTTGTATTTCCAAAATGGGCACAAGATAAGGTGTTGAGGAGCAGTGGTTATTTGCACATCTCTGAATTACGGGGTGACCATACTAGCATGTGAATTACAGGGCATTTCTCAAATAGATGTCTTTTTTACACACTCTCTTATATTTGGAAGGAAAAAATGTAGAGAAAGACAAGAGGCAATAACACTTGTTTTGCTAATCTATGTTCCCCCAAGTCTCCCGATAAAAATGATACCTCACTTGTGTGGGTAGGCCTAGCGCCCGCGACAGGAAATGCCCCAAAACACAACTTGCACACATCACATTTTTTTAAAGAAAACAGAGGTGTTTTACTGCAAAGTGCCTACCTGTAGATTTTGGCCTCTAGCTCAGCCGGAACTAGAGACCTAGGGGCATCCAAGATGGGGTGACTTGTGGGGCTCTGACCAAGTTTTGTTACCCAGAATCCTTTGCAAACATCAAAATTTGGCCAAAAAAGCACTTTTTCCTCTCATTTTGGTGACAGAAAGTTCTGGAATTTGAGAGGAGCCACAAATTTCCTTCCACCCAGCGTTCCCCTAAGTCTCTCGATAAAAATGGTACCTCACTTCTGTGGGTAGGCCTAGCGCCCACGAAAGGAAATGGGCCAAAACACAACGTGGACACAACATATATTTTCACAGAAAACAGAGGTGTTTTTTGCAAAGTGCCTACCTGTGGATTTTGGCCTCTAGCTCAGCCGGCCCCAGGGGTGGGGCAGAAATGGCCTAAAATAAATTTGACCCCCCACCCCCTCCAAATTCCCCCTGCCCGGGAGCGACCCTTGCCTACGGGGTCGCTCTCCCTGCGTGACATTGGCGCCAATAAAAAAATCCCCAGTGCCTAGTGGTTTCTGCCCCCTTTGGGGCAGATTGACCTAAACTTGGTCAATCTGCCTGCAGAAATGGTCTAAATACAATTTGCCCCCCAGGGGAGCGACCCTTGCCTAATGGATCGCTCCCCATCTCTAAAAAAAACACACAAAAAAACAAAAACAAAAAAAAAAACAATTTACACAGTTGCCTAGAGGTTTCTGCCCCCCCTGGGGGCAGATGGGCCTAATAATAGGCAGAAATGGCCTAAAATAAATTTGCCCCCCCAACCCCCACCCCCCCCGGAGCGACCCTTGCCTACGGGGTAGCTCCCCCTGTGTGACATTGGCGCCAAAAAATAAATTGCCGGTGCCTAGTGGTTTCTGCCCCCTTGTGGGGCAGATTGACCTAAAATCGGCCAATCTGCCCCCAAGGGGGGCAGAAATGGTCTAAATACAATTTACCCCCCCCCCCCGGGGAGAGACCCTTGCCTAATGGGTCGCTCCCCATCTCTAAAAAACAAACAAACAAACAAAAAAACAAAAAAAACATTTGCCCTGGCGCCTAGAGGTTTCTGCCCCCCTTAGGGGCAGATCGGTCTAATAATAGGCCGATCTGCCCCCAGTGGGGGGCAGAAATGGCCTAAAATAAATTTGCCCCCCCATGCCCCCTCCCCACCCCCGGGAGCGACCCTTGCCTACGGGGTCGCTCCCCCTGCGTGACATTGGCGCCAAAAATAAAATCCCCGGCACCTAGTGGTTTCTGCCTCCCTTGGGGGCAGATTGGCATAGCAAAAAACTTCTGATCTGCCCCTAAAGGGGGCAGAAATGGCCTAAATACAATTTTCCCCTCCAGGGGAGCGACACTTGTCCAAGGGGTCGCTCCCCATCTGTAAAACAAAAACAAAAAAAAATCCCCAGTGCCTAGTGGTGTCTGCCCCCCTTGGGGGCAGATCGGCCTAATCAAAATAGGCTGATCTACCCCCCAGGGGGACAGAAATGGCCTAAAATAATTCCCCCCCCCCAGGGGACTGACCCTTGCCAAAGGGGTCGCTCCCCTTGTGTGAAATTCACGAAAACAAAAAAAACTCCCTGGTGTCTAGTGGTTTCTGCCCCCCTTGGGGTCAGATTGGCCTCATCAAAATAGGCCAATCTGCCCCCAAGGGGGGCAGAAATGGCCTAAATATAATTTGCCCCCTATGGGAGCGACCCTTGCCTAAGGGGTCGCTCCCCACCTAAAAAAAAAAACAAATAGAAAAAAAAATATATATATCCCTGGTGCCCTAGAGGTTTCTGCCCTAATAATAGGCCGATCTGCCCCCAGGTGAGGCAGAAAAGGCCTTCCCAAAAAAATGCCCCCCCGGGAGCAACCCTTGCCCAAGTTTCTAAGGGAATGGCAGAATCATATTCCCTATGTGGTCGCAGCACTGGTCTTTTGGGTTTCTGAAACACGTCTGCATATTCCAGGCAATGACTGGGTATCCCTTGGATAGAGTTGATGGAACAACCCACTTCTTGTGGTGTCAAAGGCATTCTCTTTGGTGACCAGTATGTACCTGATGAAAAGCAGTGATGTTGACACAATTGAGAAGAAAGTGAAATAGTTCTGGTTTCCTAATTGATACAGGGATTGTATTGTGTTAACCAGGGTATACCTAGGATGATTACATGATTTGGTGAAGAAATCAGATTAAAGGAAACATATTCCTGATGTTTCCCAAAACGTAAACATAAGGTAGGAATACTGATAGTGACAGGTCCAGAAACTAGAAGGGATCCATCAGCTGTATGAACCTTCTCCAGTATGTCCTTAGGTATCTGAGTGATTTTCTTTTCCATAGCCCAGGTCTCATCAAAGTATATTCCACTAGCTCCACAATCCAACAATGCTAATGCTCTCTCTTCCAAACTGTCATGTAACTTCAGTGTAATGGGCAAAAGAAAGAGGGATGTTATTTCTTCTTTGAAGGAACAAATAGAGGGTATCTCACAGAATCCCGTCCCCTCGCTTCTAACGGAGGACAGGAGTTGGCGTTTCCTGAAGACTTCGAAGGACGAATGGGGCATGTACGAAGCAAATGACCAGAAGCACCACAGTAAAGACACAGTCCTTTTTGTTGTCTGTTTTCACGTTCACTAGCAGTTAAGGGTCCAAGAGCTGTGTCTATTTGCATAGGTTCCTCCTACACTCAGGTCAAGCCACTTTGGGCTGGTGAGTGATGGTACGTGAGGTCCCTGAATGAGATGGAACACAACTCTGTCTCTTCTCCATCTTGCGTTCATTAAGGCAATATTCTATGGAGAGTGCTAAGTCCATTAAACCTTTGATGTCTTCCACTCTGGCGAAGTGTACTAATTGTCCTTTATTTAATCCCGAAGACCCCTATGAAAAAGGGTAACAAAGGTATCTGAAACGTGTGATATATTGTAAGACGTCCTGGCAACCCTGCTGGATGTCACATTAGGCTTCTTCTGCGGAGGACTCGAGACCAGAATGTTCAAACATTTGCTTAAAGGCAACAACAAAGGCCCTATAGTCAGACAACCAGGAATCATTTGTGGCTACCAAAGGAGTCGCCCAAGGCCAAGGCCAGACGAGACAGGGTCTGCTACTTTAGTCTTATCTTGCACAAATTATGAAGGTCGAAATGCAAAATAGACCATCAGGGCTTCAAGGAAGACTTGTAATTTGTTGGAATCCTCCGAAAAACGAGGTGTAGTTGCAGAGATGGTGAGGACATCTGTGGTTCTGGAGACCAAGGCTTTTCGTAAAGCCACAGTTTCAGTTCACAACTGTTGCAGTTTCTTGGATTGTTGTTGAATGGTTAGGAGTAACTTTGACTTATTTCCTCAGCAGCCATCAAAGTGTCTTTCATGATGCTTGAACAAAACTGTGTTTGGTAATCCAATCACTAAAAGATTCTAAGTATATATCACCTTCACTTTGCTGCACAACTTTCACTTTCACTGTTTTTATTTGGAGCACCTATTTAGACAAATATAACTCTGTGTCTACAATAACATGTCAAAATTATGCATAATGCAATAAATTACTATTGATGTTACATTGGTTGTATACTTAGAATCTTTTAGAGATTGGATTGCAGTGGAAGTCTAGGTTACTTCCCCCTTGCATTGACCATTAACTTACTTGCTTTTACTACCCTCGCCATAAGGGTTAGAGGGTTAAAGGGTTAGAGGGTACCTGCCATATTAATATTACTTGCACTTACCTGGGAGCAACCCGTCTTCAGTCCCCCCTAGTTTCCATTGACTAACATTGGGCATCCGCCTTTATTTCAAATGGTGACTCATTTTCTGTGCTAAACAAAAATATATGTCATTTATATACGTAAAGAATGCAGATGCCTAATGCCCTTTACAACATGCATATGTAATACTCATACAGCTTCTATGTGAGTACATGTATAGTGCTGTGATTAAAATCCAGGTAAGGAATGACAAACTTACCTTGGCTCTACATGGCTGCCATTGTGGAGCACTCTTCATGCATGAGCTTTAGATAGAACAAGTTGAAAACACAGAGAGGCAATCCACTCTACTGTTTCTGACTTGTGCTGTCTGCATTTCATGCAATAATTATGGGCAAAATGTAAGACCACTTACATTTGTTAAATTGTGACTCGGAAAATGAAATTTACAAATGTGTCTCAGACACATTTAGCTATTGCCAATGAGGTTGCAAAAGACCTACCTCATCAATATTCATGAGGAAGGTCGCAATTTGCAACCCCTTTGAGAATAGTCACACTCACAGGGATCGTGACCTGCTGTGGACAGCTGACCACCATGTCTGTGACTGCTTTTTAAATAAAGTCATTTTTTTCTTTAAATGCAGCTAGTTTCCTTAAAGACAAATGTGATGCATTTCAAACAAAAAATTAAAAGTTTTGTTTTTACTTTTTCAGGTTACGCAGTCCGTGGGACCGCTACATGCTCTGCAAAAATATTTTTGCTTGCATTCACAAAGTGGAATGGGTCTCCTGGGGACCCCTTCCCATTTGCAATTGGGTTACGATTCAAAGTCACAAAACAATCTTATATGGCCCTGCAATTTGCTATTAGGAAGAGACTCCCTTGCCATGCTCCTTACTAATAGCGACTCACAAAAACATTTTGTTATTCGGTAATGTATTATTGAATCACAAAATGGGGTCTGCACATACAGAAATGTTTTTTTCTGGTCACAAACGGGCTGATTCTGCTAATCTGGCTGTTTGAAACCAGGAGAAATCATTGTACATCTTGTCCCCTGTGTATTAATTTTAGGCACCTAGAAAGCAAAGAATTAGGTGCTCACCTCTGCCTTGATCCAGCGCAGCTCTTCATGATTATAGCTCCAGGCCTCACTTATAGCGTTAATGAGTATGCAATATAGGTTGATTTTGTAAAGTGATTTTTGGGAGCTACAGTTCCATTCTTCTCACCTGCAGCACCAATCACAAACCCCATATATCCATTGGGCAATCATATATTAATAATTGCATATATATTTGGTGCAGCACATTTCTTGCTCTCACTTCCAACATTCCAACGTTCACTTCATAGACTAATTGAGGTAATGTCAACTCCAATTTGGGATGCAGCATGGGTCGTATTTATGCTGCTTAAACCCATGGATGCCATTTAGGGGTTGCCAGGGGTTGCAGTGTCACCCCTGGCGTGCAGTTTGCGAGCCTTGGCACTGCCTTTGGGACCTCTGACTTCATAGCAAATTCATTGACAGGAACACAGTGACAGCTCGTCCCTATGGACATCAGTTGGGCTCAACTCTGTTTGTTTTCTGTTCATTTTTATTACCCTAATAGTGAATAATAAAAGATGAGAAGCTCCACATATCGACCACTGGGGCCGCTTATCCAGATATATAAGGCACAGGCAAGAGGAGTTCTGATGTACGGGGCGGAACTGTGGGGTCACACAGCTTCCTGCAGTTTGTCTATAACTGAGAACAACTTCATTAGACAGATAGTAGCACTCCCGTCCAGTACTCCGCTCCTCCCCCTGATGATGGATCTGGGTCTGAGACCAATAGCAGATGAATTAGGTCTCAGACCCATAGTCTTCTGGCGAAGGCTATGGAGCACCGAAGAACTATCTTCTTATAGGGCGGAACTGAGGGAGTTTTTAACCCACCCTAAAGCTCTACAGATCCCGTGGATAAAATATATAAAAAAGTCCTGTATGGGATTGGGCCTCCCTGACCTGTGGTCGGATCCAGCTAACGCCTCACTAAGGATCCCACGAAGAGCTTTGGTCAGTGCTTACCACGAGCAGAAATTAGTTATGGCCCTAGACTGCAAGAATGAGGGGTCATTAACATCTGTATTCGCGCAAAGCAAGGACTCATACCGCCTGGAGAGGGTTCTGGATGCTATGTCTCCTGTGCTGGCCAGGAAGCTATTTCTCCAATGGAGATATGGCACATTGCCTCTGCGATCTTACACCTGCTCCTGGTCAACACTGCCATCTACCAAGCTATGTCCGACATGTGTGGGAGCAGAGGAAAGCGATCTGCATGTGGTCTTGTTTTGTCCAACTTACAAGGCCGCCAGGAAATATTGGCTCCTACCACTTATTAGAAACCTTGGTTTTAGGGAGTTCCTTCCGGTGTACAGAATTTTAAAAACTGATGTTTCAGGTCCAATTGTGTTTGCACTAGCCAAATTTCTTACCAATGTCTGGCATATTCGTACCCGTATTTTAAAGTTGCAGGCTCCTATCTAATTTTAAGTTTTTATTTTTAATTGTATGGTCTTTTATCTGATGTGTTCCCTTACCTTGATGGTTCTACATGTTTACATGTGTGTTTTTTGTGTACATCTTTTATGGCCAAATTGGCCAAAATAAAGATTAATTTGTTGTTGTTGTTATTAGGGTAATAAAACTGGGGTGCAATTAGCTGGGAGTATGCCCTTGCATGGCAGCTGAGGTAAGCAAAAATGCTTTTAAATGTATGTTGTGTGCATGTTTGCAAGTAAGAGTGTGTTTATGTGACAGAGTGTGTCTGTGTAAGTGTGAATATGTGTGTATGTTTAAGTATGTGTGTGTGAGTGAAAGTGGAAGCCAAAGAGCGCATGATGTCACTTCCGCTACCCCAGGCATTTTGGTGAACTGAGGTCCATGCTTGAATCCCTCATATTGAAAAGGTACAGTTTTTTTTAGTTGAGGAGTGTCACCTCCAAGGTGACTCATGGATGGATCCAATACACATAAGGGTAAAATCAAATGCACCTGATAATCGTATTGTGGTCTAGGGAAATCTTTAATTCCTATACTTAGCCTCCTCTAACACTTCCAATTCCTCCCCAGACCCTTCATTTTTCTCTTCTTTCTCTCTCTGCCACTTCCTCCCATCTACCACCCTAACTGTATCATGTTTCCTGCCAACTTCCTCTATTAATGCTAAAGCAGATCTTTCTGTCAACAAACTGCCTCCAGAGTAATACAATATCTATATCTAAAATCATTATTATATACATAATCTTCTCACTGATCACAATCTTTAAAAACTCAACATCACAAAGAAATAGACCAGGAAAGGATATGTTCATGAACCAATATGTTCATCCTTCAGGAATTCCTGAGGAGCTGAAAGGGGTTCCCATCATTCACAAGTCCAAAGTTTCAGGGTTTGATGACAAAAATATCAGAAATTCAGTCTCATTGGTTTCCACCCATGTTTGAATTAAATTGGACTCTATAACTGTTTTGGACCAAGCAATAAAAGATGCAACAGTCACAAACATCTTTTGTGAATTACATTTTTGTTAATGCAAATCCATTATCCCATGTCTGATTGAATACAGCTTATGTTTAAGCATGGATAAATGGAATGCCATAATGTACCTCTAGTAAATCAAGCTATTTTAAAGCAGACCTAAATGTTACCTCCAGTAAATCAAGCTATTTTAAAGCAGACCTAAATGTTGATGAGCAAAGTGCCTTGTGAAGAAAGCCTTCACTTTTCAATTTCCTCATTACATTAGCACATTGAGGTATATTCTATCACTTAATGTGCAACATTCCCTCCACTTATTCTTCTAAGGCCAATAAACCAACCCAAGTCTAACCCTGCTTTCCTTGACTCTTAATGTGACTTAATTTCATCAGCGGTGCTTCACTGTGCCTAACTGACCAGAGAAATTGGAGCTTGGTTCTGCTCCTTCTAGAATGCCTTGACCTCAAGCAATGTGTCTGTACACATAGACATACAATAGCACACACCAAACATGCAATCTTTTCCAAGCTCAAATAAATAAAAAATAGAGGCTTATTGGTCTTACCCACAGAGCTCTACCATTCATTGTGCATTATATTTCTATCCCAACATCTTGAGAAAGATTCCAGCCACTGGTAATTCCAGCTTGCAGGACCTCTCAGAGTCACTACAGCACCTCTTGAAAACTTCAGTAGCACAACAGCAAGCACTTGCTTCAACAAGAACTGGCAGTCACAGTCTAACCAGTGGATCTCATGCACCCTCAACTACTTGCTACAGCTCAAGTATTGCCTGAACTGTCTCCACTCTCAAGGCCCTAAATCCGAGCAAGTTTTCGTGACCAAATAGAACATAACTCAAAGAAAAGTGCTGGTCTAGACAACCCATTGACTATTCATTCTACACAGAAAATCAATCAACAGCGCTAAGAAGTATAATGCAATTCATCTGGCTGGTTGCAACTTTCTGTCACAGCTTTCTGACACAAAGCCTATTCAAACCATATTTAAATTCTATAAACTAGAATAAGAGACAAAAGCCCATTAGATCTATTACAAACAATACAGTCTCTCCGTCTACATGTATCACAAGTTGACAGTAGACTGAATGCAATTCAAGATTAACTGGCTTCCAATGATACTGAACAATGGATTAACAATTTTCAGGTCTAATTCCTAGGAGTAACCAATCATAGAAATAGGTGAATGCCCAACAAAGGATGACAAATTCATAAATATATTAGAATGTATGGGGTCCCTTGAAATACATCTATGTGTATCATTATTTGAGAACATATCTTATCTTTTGCATTGGAACAAATCATTACAACTATAAACAGTTTCAAACCACTCATAGGCCTGTATGTGAAACAATTTTAGGATGGATTTGATCAATAAGAGCAATAGTATACAGTGTAAAACCAAACTTAGGCCCTATAATGCTGAAACCAAAAACCTGTTGTCCACCAAATACAATTCAACACCTTCTTACTCAGATCTAATTCCTATAATGAGTTGCTTTAAGCTTTTTGCTTAGTCCTTCCATTTCTGTAGCATGTATCATCGCAAGCTATTGTTTACTTGATCCCCAGCTATCCAGGCCCTCAACACAGCTAAAAGCAAGCAGAAATAATTTAGTATTTTGTGTCTCAGGGAGTGCAGTAGAGGCACCCACTACACCATACCAGCATTATCTAAGAGGTCATATTTACAGTTGTCTGCTAGTGTGATAGAGTGAAATTCCTCATTTTGTCAGGTGTTAGATATTGGGTTTCTAGTTGTCAGAGTCTGCACCCTGAACAAGCAGGAACCACAATCCTAGTCAGGATAAGTCAGGTACATACCTTAAATTAACCTATGCTCACCCTCTGGTGGCTTGACACAATGCAAGCAGGCTTAACTTAAGAGGCAATGTGTAAAGTACAGCACATAGACACTGTAACACAATGAAAACACTACAAAAAGACTCAACAAGGGTTTAAAAAAATAGAGAATATTTATCTGAATAAAACAAGACCAAATGACAATAATCCAATCAGTAGAAGTTGAGATTTGATTTTTTTTTAAAACATAACTTAAAAGGTTACTAGAGATCGCGAAGGCCCTTTGCAAATCCAAGGTTCAGGCTGACCACAATGGAGTGTGGGTTAGATACAGTTCCAGGTAAGTCCAGCTGAAGTTTTACTTTCTCAGTTTGGTGTGAAGTGTCAGTTTGCGGGTGCAAAGAGCTGCCAGGCATTACATACAGATGGGCTGCATCCTCACAGTCACAAGCTGCAATGCTGCTGTGCAAAGACATGAAAAACTCCAAAAAATTGATCTGAAGAGCTACAATAGCATAACAACTACTTTTGAGGGCCCAGGACTGGAGGGGCACCTCTTGGAGGCCAGGAGCTCATAGAAGATGGATCCAGTAGCTTGAGCAGGTAAGTTGGAAGAAGTTTGTTTGTATCCGTGAGACTTCAAGAAACAGGAGCAATACAGCAAGCCATTGGAGTCACTCTGGGTTCAAGTGAGATGTTTTCAGTCCTTGTCCTTAGCAGGGCAGAGATCAGCAAGGAGCAGGGACAGCTCAGCAAAACAGTGAAGCATTTCCTCAAAACAGTCAGTCAAGCAGAGTGACACTCCGAGTAGCATAGCGATTCTTACTCTAGCAGAGTTCATTCCAGGTCCAGAAGTGTACTGATTTGGTCAGAGACCCTGTTCTTAAACCCAAATATGCCTTTGAAGTGGAGTAACTTCAAAGAAGGGTTGTTGAACTGCACAGATATCCTTTCTGCTTAGCCCTGTTTCCAGACAACCAGTAGGGGTAATCAGCCCTTTGTGTGGGTATAGACACTTCCCTATTCCTGCCCAGGAAAGCACATCAGAATGCAGATGAGTGCTCAGACACACCTAAGCTTTCCGTGTCCGTGTCTGTCTAGAGGCAATGCACAAAGTGTAGCTGTCACCTACCCCTGACTTGTATTGGAGACAGGCTACAAGGCACATAGAGCAGTGAGAGCAGAGAAATGCCCACTTTCTAAAAGCGGCATTTCTAAAATAGTAATTTTAAATCCAAATTCTCCATTAAAGAGGATTTATCATTACAATCCCAATGATGTGAAAAATAATGTAGTTACTTGTTTCTGCTCAGGAACTACAGCTTAAAAGTATATTAAGTAATTCCCAAAACTGGCCTATGAGAGGAGTACCTCACAGTAGTGAAAAAAGACTTTGGGAGGTTTTGAGTACCAGGATATGTAAAACTTAAAAAGTACATGCCCTGCCATTTACTTCATTAGCACCCTGCCATGTAGGCTACCAAGGGGCTATTTTATGGCTGACCTATATGCAATAAAACAGGGGTTTAAGACTTGGCAAGAAGTTTTAAATGCCATGTCAAAGTAGCAGTGAAACTGCACAGACAGCCTTTGCAATGACAGGCCTGAGACATGTTTAAAATTCTACTTAAGTGGTTGGCACAATCAGTAATACATGTACACTAGTACCATTTAATTTATAGCTTCTGGGTGTAAGGTATACCACTTTACAAGGAACTTACAAGTAAATTAAATATGCAAATTGTGCATAGACCAATGTTACCATGTTGTTAGGGATGAAGCACATGTACTGTAGCAATGGTTAACAGTGGGAAAGTGCTCAGAGTCCTAAAGCCAACAAAATGATAAAACAAAAACTGGAGGGTAAAAGCCAAAATCTTTGGGGATGACGCCCTGGAAAGGGCCATTTCCTTCAGTAGGCAATCCTATTCAGGAATTGTAAGCAATGACTTGAAATATTGTATCATAATGAATCAAGTTAGCCTAACTGCTGATGTTAATTTAAATATTGACTTTACAGATTAGGGGGGACAAGCCTGTTTACATGTTTAAACTGTTGTTTTGCAGATGTTTTTCTTTTTCTCCCCACTGCAGATGAAGCTATTTTCCAGAAGCGTTCTATTTGCTAGTGAATAGGCATTTGTTGTGTATGAGGCAACTGATAGTGAGGTTCTCAACGAAGGAGAGGAGATGGAAGGAAAAATGACTTGTGGAAGAATTGTTTGAAATGGAAGATCTGTTCAAAGTGGAAAACCAAGGTCATGGTTGGATAGCTGTTGTGCAGAGGTGAGAAAATGGGAAGTTTACCTGCTTCCAAAGTTTGCTGAAGACTCATTGATTCATGAGAATGGGGAGTCATACACTTGTGGCCATTAATGTTTTGATTTCATTATATTTATGTGTGTGCCTTAGACTACAAAGAGACATTCAGCGAGTTTGCTTCAGACCTTAGAGATGCTTGCTTTAAGATAAGAATACTTTTCCAACACCTGCTAATCTTACCTTGCTTACTGAAGATAATTGCCGTTAATGCCCCAAATTGCAATATTTAGATTAGAAATGTTCCTTTGAGGAACACACTTTCTGCATTTTCTCTATCCTATTTGTAATCGATTTTAAATTAAACTGATAGTAAATGTTGTTGTTGATTCCCCTTTTGGACTACATTTTTCATGATAATTGATGTAAATAATAGCTCCGTATCATCTCTCCTTGTCAACTAAGAAAGATCCGTACAACCAATGGCAGGGGTTATTTGCTGATTGTACTCGATCATTAAGATACAAGAATCTCCACTCCAGCACTGTCAAGGGTATTATCCCCCAAAACTGTGCATTTGGAGGAAACAGTCCTTGGAAGGAGGTTTGTGGTGCCATAGGAAGGGCCAGAGTTGTTGTAAAGCATTGGAGTCCTTGACGTATGCCCTCAAAGTGGAGATCTATTTCTAGGATCTATGTAACAATTCTTCCATGGAACAATGACTTTCTTCCAGAAAGTGGGGTACTTTTGAAACATTTTCCGTGTAGGACTGCTGTGGCATCCACACACAATGGGAGCCTAACAGAAAAAGGTTTCTGAAAGACTATCCTAAACATGAAAGCCAATGTGTCAATTTAATTGTCAGTATTATGGTGGTCAAATAGGACTTCCTAATTGTATGAAATTCAGATTTTGATTGAGGGGGTGAAGACCTTTCACAAGCAACAATCACAATCCATCTCAGTGTGAACCATGAAAGAGAGTAACATAATCTGTGTTTAATCCTCTGGTAACTTGATATGAAAGCTGTCAGGCTTAATGTAGAGGCACTGTGCTAAGTATTTATACAGCACACAACCAGTATTAGAGAAAGAACACAATACAAGAAAAATCCTACACCAATTTAGAAAAATAGAGACAAAAACTAAGAAATTTGACACCAAAACAAATTAAATCCAATCAGTTGAACTGGAGTTATGCTTTTTTAACTTCCTAGTGAAAAATATTCAATCGTGGACATCTAGTCGCAAAGAGATTGAGGCAAAGTCAAAAGTTATGGCTGACTACTATGGAGTGCAGTTTGAGTACATAACGTGAATTGGACCGGGTTTCAGCTTTCCTTTGGTCTTAGAAGAAATGTCAAAGAGAAATTCCTGAGGAGGTAAAGTTCAGCAGGGCAAGGCAGCTGATGGTGTCAGAGAAGGAAGCGTCATCATCAGGGAGCCGTTGGACAAAGTTGTGGTGAAGATTGCTATGTTTGGGCTTTGTTACTTTTTAAGAATTCAAAAATCTTCAGTGGGATGAAGCTGCAGTCTGCAGCTGGTGAGGGCCCCGGAGGCCAGACACCCCTTCCAAGAGGAGCCACTGAACATACTGGCTGCTGCGGAGATAAACGTGTCTGGAGCTACCACAAAGTCAGGCCAACCAGCAATGTACCTTGTGTAGGTCAGTTCTCAGTTCACTTTTAGGTGCAAAGATTTCTAGGTCCCAATTTTCAGGTTTTGAATTTTTGGGACATTTGGCACCACTTCACAAGGGCCAGGACTGGTTTGGTTCGACTTGAAGGGCAGCACTCAATTTAGGCAGGGTCCAAATGCAGGAGACCAGCCAACTAACCCTCGGAGTAACTCTGGTAGTCCTGGGTTCAAATAGCAAGGCAGGCTTTAAGCTGCAGGGAAGTCCTCTGTGGTACAAATCAGGCATCAAGCAGCCGGTCAGTCTTCTAGTAGCAACAAGACAGTCCTCTGGATTAAAACACAATCATTTTGAGTGTCCTCGGCAGGTGCATGACTGAAAGGAAGGTTTGGTCTAAGCATCCAATATTAATACCTGGTTCCAGCCTTTGATGTGGTTGAAATTTCTAGACAATGCCCCACATCAGATTTTTATTCCTTCACTTACGCAGGCTCCAAGTGGTCTAGGATGAAAACAGGCTGGCGGCAAGTTCCTTTGCGAGTGCGCTAGAGGCAGCTCTTTTAAATGTAAGAGGGGCAGGGAACAGCCCTGCCCCACCCTTCCTGGCAGAATGGCCCATCCCCTGTTGTTTGTTGTCTGGGAAGAATACACAAAGGCCAACTGCCAACTATTCCCAGTCATGTAACTCAGGACACAGGCTGCATGCACAAAATTGGTAGGTCAAGAACATGGCAACTTTCTAAAAGTTGAATTTTTCAGAAGTGTGACTAAAAATCTGACTTCACAGCTAAAGAAGGTTTAAAATTACAAATATTATGAGACCAAATAGGATATTTCTATCTATTTATAATTAAAAGTTAGGTAACCCCATGATATCCCATGGAAGATGTAGGTCTCATACTAGTGAAAATGAAATTTGGAAGTATTTCACTACCAAGACATAAAAAAGTGCATGACGCACTTTTTAAATACACTGCGCCCTGCCATGTGGGCTGTTTAGGGTCTACTTTAGGAGTGACATGTTTATTATAAAGGAATGTTTGGGTCGTAGCGGGTGTGAGACATGTTTTAAAAGACAAACAGCTACTTAAGTGGGTTGTACTGTAAATGCTGCAGGCCCACTAGTAGCATTTCATTTACAGGCCCTTCGTAAATGTAGAACCACTTTAAGGGGGGTCTATAAATAAATTAAATGTGTCAATCAGTTGTAGGTCAATTCTACCATGTTTTAAGGAGTGAGCCTAAGCACTTTAGCACTTGTTAGCTGTTACAAAGTGCACAGAGTCTTAAAGCAAAACCGTCGCACTCATCCTCCTAGACCTCTCTGCAGCCTTTGACACTGTCTGCCACCACACAATCCGCATACGCCTCAACAACATAGGAATTTGCCCCGGAGATCCTCTCCAACTACCGCCCCATCTCCCTCCTCCCTTTCCCCGCCAAGGTTGCCGAGAAAATAGTCAACTCCTGCCTATCCCACTTCCTCGAAGAAAACAACACTCTTGACCCCTCACAATCCGGGTTCCGCAAGAACCACAGCACGGAAACCGCCCTCATCGCATGCACTGGCGACATCAGGACCAAAGTCGACAAAGGTGAGACCGTCGCACTCTTCCTCCTAGACCTCACCGCAGCCTTTGACACCGTCTGCCACCACACACTCCGCACACGCCTCTACAAAATAGGAATTCAACACAAAGCCTTAGACTGGCTCACCTCCTTCCTCACCGACCGGACCCAGAGAGTCCACCTTCCACCTTTCTACTCCAGCGCTCCCAAGATCATCTGCGGAGTCCCCCAAGGGTCCTCCCTCAGCCCCACACTCTTCAACATTTACATGATCCCCCTAGGCAACCTCCTCCAATCACACAGAATCACTATCCTCTCCTACGCAGATGACACCCAACTCATCCTCTCCCTCACCCACAATCCCACTACCGCCAAAACCAAGCTATACGCTGCTCTCCTCGACACCGCAAACTGGTTGAAAACTAACCACCTCAAGCTTAACCCCAACAAAGCCTCTGCATCATCCAGGACCCCTCCCTCTCCATGACACAGCAAATCAATGGCCTAACCTCCTCCTGCTTCCACACACTCCTCACTCTAAAAAAATCCTTCAAATGGATTCCCCCAGAGTCCAGGAAGACAGTCACCCATGCACTCATCAGCAGCAGACTAGACTACGGTAACGCCCTCTACGTCGGCACCACACTCAAACTCAAACACAAACTCCAGAGAATCCAGAACACAGCCGCACGCCTCGTCCTTGGCCTCCCCCACCACAAACGAATCTCACCACACCTCAAATCCCTTCACTGTCTCCCCATAGACAAGAGAATCACATTCAAGATTCTCATCCACGCACACAAATCCCTCCACAACACCGGCCCAACCTACCTCAACGAAAGAGTGAACTTCCACACTCCCACCTGCAACCTCCGATCAGCCGACCTCGCCCTAGCCACAGTCCCCTGCATCCAACGCACCACCACAGGAGGCAGGTCCTTCTCCTACCTCACCCCCAAAACCATGAACTCTCTCCCCACCAACCTTCGCAAAACCAAAGACCTCCTGCTCTTCAGAAAGAACCTCAAGACATGGTTGTTCGAACAGTAACCCTCCTTGCCCACCACTTGACCCCTCCCAAGCGCCTTGAGACCCTCACAGGTGAGTATCGCGCTCTATAAATATTTTTGATTGATTGAAATTGAGAAAAAAGGAGAGGTGGAGGCAAAATGTTTAGGGGTGACCCTACAGGAAATTACAATTCCAACACTCAAGCTAGAGCTTGTAATGGACCCACTGTTAGGAAGCCCAAAGTACCACTCTGGACTGTACCACTCTAAAGGAGAAGAGAGTGGAATATCCGTCTGACATGTTTTGTCAGAAAATCTGTTCCTGCATCCCACATATAAGTGGAATCATATGCCTGCCTTAGTAAAACCTCTGATATGCTGAAGCATGTTCATTTACAAGCAGATCATAAAACGTATTCGCATTACTGAATACACGATTTATAAATAACTTGATGCCAAAACTATTTTTTATTAATCTGATATTTTCTATCTTCTTTCTTTTTTTTAAATGAGCTCTGTTCTTTTTGGTTTCAATATGTATTATTCTGTACATTTTCAGAATTTAACACGCAGTAAAATTCAGAACCGAATACACAACCATTGGTATATTTGCTATTGAATAATTTGGATTTTCATATTTTTAATATCTATATTCAGAATGTTTTTTATTTTATTTTAAAGTTATTTTATTTTCTTATCCTCACTCTCAAAGGTTAAGCATTTGGATCCAGATACACCAAAACGTATTAACCCCTTAATGGAAACCCACAGTGTTGCTTTGTGTAAAAAAGCAACAAAATTGTGCAGCCTTCTATGAAGATAGAGTTGGCATAAAATTCATTTCTGTGTTATTGTTTGTGCAAAAATTGCATCATAAAGTTGATCGATGGGGCTATTTGTACCACATATTTTCCTTGGGTGCAAAGAATAGTAAATTTTCTCCCCCTGTCAGGTTCTAGGAATCTGTGCACTTTACCCTGCTAACCAGAGCTTAAGGGCTTGTGCTCTCTCCCCTAAATTATGGCAATACTGGCTTAACCCCAATCTGCATATTTAATTTACCTATAAGTCCCTAGTAGGAGTGCACTACATGTGTCCTGGACCAGTAAATCAAATGCTACTAGTGGGCCTGCAGCGCTCATTGTGCACTCACTCCAGTAGCCCCCTAAACATGGATCAGGCCTGCCATTGCAGAGCCTGTGTGTACAGTTCTTCTGCCACCTCATCTTAAAACCCTTTGCCAAGCCTTGAGCTCCCCTTTTATTAAATATATGTCACGGCTAAGCTAGGCCCTGGATAGCCCATAGGGTAGGATGCTGTGTAGATACAAGGTTGGGCATGTACTTGTAGGTTTCACCTGTCTTGGTAGTGAAAACCCCTGAATTTCATGTTCCTCTACTGTAAGGCTTACCCCTCTCATAGATTAACATTGGGAATTCCTTATTACAATTTTACACTGTAATGCCTGATTGAGAAGGAGTAGCTACATCATCTTTCATATCATTGGAATGGTAATGATAAATCCTTTTTACTGGTAAAGTTGAATTAACATTTCTGTTTTAGAAATGCCACTTTTAGAAAGTGGACATTTCCGTGCTCTCACAACTCTGTGTGCCTACAGCTTGTCTCAAATACATGTCTGGGCTAGGTGACAGCTACACTTTGTGCATCCCCTGGAGGCAGTCACAACCACAGGAAGGTTAGGTGTGTCTGAGCACTCAGCTCCATTCTGATGGCTCTTCCTGGGCAGGAAGAGCGTGACGGACTGACACTTACACATGAATAAGCAGTGCCTGTCTCCATACAAAGGGCAGACTGCCCCCTACTTATAGTCTGGGGCCAGGGATGGGAAGAAAGGACTTCTGTGCACCTCAAAGACCCTTCTTTGGAGTCTCTACCACTTCAAAGGCACTGCAGGTTATAAGTACTGGATCCATGACACTAGAAATTCAGTATACTTCTGAACCTGTGAAGAATCTGCCAGGAAAAAGAGCTGCCATGCAGGTTAAAGGATGGCTACTCTGCTGGATCCCTGACTTGCTGGACTCTTGCCTTGCGGAGCAGGCCTGCTGCCTGCTATTCCACTGCCTGGGCGAGGAGGACTGTACCTCCAACACTTGAATCCAGAGTGACTTCAAGGGCTTGCTGGCTTGCCTCCTGTTTTCTGATGCTTCCAAACATCCTGATTCAGCCTGTGAATAGTGAGTCCTGCCCTGCCTTTTGGTGTCAACCCAGTCCTGGGCCCTTGGAAGTGGGCTTTTCTTGCTGCTCCTGCAAAGAACTGCACATAGACCTTGTTGTGCCTTTTGGAACTTTTGCATCGGCTTAGCAGTTGATGCTTCACTATCGCATCACTGCTGCTTGTGAGGATTGAGGACCCCGCACTACTGACTGCATGATGCATTGTCCCCACTACATTTCCAAACCACTGCATTTCCTTTATCCCCCATGGTTCTTAGATGAAAGAGTTGAAAACGAAATCAAGATTTGCCACATATGCAACTGCCTTTCCATCAATGTTACTCAACATATTCTGAACATGTCAAAACTCCCTAAGTATGCATGGGAAAGAATAGCCATTGAATACTTCGATCCACTCAACAATGGACATCACCTGATGGTATCTGTGGATGAACACTCAAATTTCCCTTTGGTCAAAGATCTCTAATATCTGACTCACAAACAAGTAATTTGAAAACTTAATGACATTTTACAACCTGTGGCGTTCCAGCCATTGTCAAGTCTGGTAATGATGCACCATTTTAAAGTAAAAAATTCAAAGAGTTCCTGGACCATCTGAACATAAAGCATCAACAGAGTACACCTTCATGGCCACAGGCCAATGGAATTGTTGAGCATTGTATGAGTACACTAAAGCAAGCAGTACATAGTGCAACTCTTGACAAGCTCCGTTTGAAAATAAGATAATAGCTTATAGCTAATATAAGAGGTTATTGTACAACACCTCACTTGGCCACAGGTGAAAATCCTGAGACTGTGATGTTCGGGAGAGCAATGAACACTCAGTTACCTCAATGGACCACCTTGAGGGACAAAAACAAGAACATGATTCATACTAGGGACATGACTGACAAGCAGAAAATCAAAGCTTATGCAGACAAAAAGTGACATGCAAAAGACATCTGCTTCATATGATGCTGAACCTTTTCAAGTGGCATCTACCAAGGAAAACATGGTGACTGCACAGCACCCTGGGAAGTCTGTTACCTGAGACTTTTTTCACTTTAGGCCTGTGATTTACCGGTCTTCAACCTGAAATAGTGAAAGAAAGATGGAACCTGAAGAGTCAGTGACTACTGTTACTTTTTCACCATCTTTATCTCTGACACTGAAGATGACAGCTTCCAGTAACCAGATTAAAGAGATATAATTGTACGTGTTTTTATATGTCCATGCAAATGTTTACTTTTGTAAAAATTTGAATTTTTCATTTAACAGAGGCGGGATGTATTGTCTTGCAAGTTTTATGACAGACGATTTTTGGCTCTGAACAGACTCAAGAGCAGTATGACGCAATCGCTGAAATAGAAGGTAATGAAAGATTAACTTAAAATAGATTTCACTGGTACACACAGAAGAATAAAGAATAAAGATGTGTGTTTACAGCTCCATGTTTGGCTTAGTCATTGGTGGGTACTAAGGCTGGGGAAAAGGCTACACTGTGATGGGTGGATTAAGCCTTCTCTTAAAGCAAACCTTTCAGCTGAAGCATTCCTTCTTTGTGGAAGCATTCCATTTGTTGACTGAGAAGTAGTTTTAATATCTGTTCAAAAAAGACGAATAGGTCTCAGAACCTGAAGCCTGTGTGCTCACTCTGATTTACTCTAGTTCCCTTTATGTAGGGAGTTCTTTGGAAAATAGATAATGTTAAATTAAGTATGTCAAAGACTATCTTTGGCATATCTCTGGCGTACATTAGAGTTTTCCTAACTAAGGCTGATTGGTTATCAAAGCAGACAGAAAGAGACATACCCTGTTAAAACATCCAATACCTGCTACACAAGTTAGTGTTGAAGTGCCTGTCTCTGGCTCTTCAAAAATCCCAAATCATTAACAAAGGGCCAGCGTTGCAGTCAATTCAATGTATTTATAAGATACAGATCGACAATGAGATCCACCATACAAAATGCAATATACATCTAAAAACATTTGTAAAAAGTTAAAATGTTAAAACACATCATTACATTCACTGGATTAAGTAATAAGTGACAAACAAACTCATGTTTGAGAAGCAATGGTTCAGCAGGCAACAATGATTCATATGCAGCATTTTGTCTGAAATAGGTAGCCACCTAAAATGCAGTCAACTCCAGAGAAGAAAACAAAAATCAGAACCTGAAGGGCAAGTATAGTTCTGCTTGGAGTAGCCTGGGGCATAAGAGGCTTTGAAGTGAGTGTTGCTAGGCAACACCTTATTTGAAGTGATAAATTGAACCAATTTAAAGTTTCAAATGTGTACTGTCCTTGGTGATCAGCGTGGAGCACAGCATGTTAATTTACAGACAACAGACAGAATCTGTATTTATTTTCTAACATGAAAAAGGTGACGTCTTTGCAAGCACAAGCCAGGGGTTGTTAAGGAGTATACCAAGGCGTAGCATTTGACAATCCTAGGTTCACAACTGCTACCCCTGGCAACCCCTAAATGACATCCATATGAGAGCAGAAATAACAGTTGATGTTTGAACACATTTTCACTTACTTTTATGAATTGGATTTCTGGTTGCCAGAGGTATGCACCATGTCCAAGTAGGAACCATAATCCATACTCAGGATAATAACCTGTTCTCAACCTCTGGTTGCTTGGCACAGAGCAGTCAGGCTGAACTTAAGAGGCAGTGTGTAACAGTAAAACAGTGAAAACACCACACAAAGAATATCACTGCTGATTAGAAAAATAGAGCTTAATTTACTTAAATAAACAAGACCAAAATGACAACAATCAATTAAGTAGAACTTCAGATATTTATTTTTAAAGGGTAATATGTAAACTAGCGCTTAGAAACTAGAAACACCAACTGTGGATATCCAGCTGTGTTGGACAGGGACAAAAGTAATACTTCAGGCCAACCGCAATGCGGCGCAGGTTGGTTACAGAGACCCCATTGAACCTGCTGAACAAAAAGTACCTTAATCCTGGTTGTGGCTATTTCGAGGATGGGGGGAGCGGGCTGAAGCAATACGCCAGTGTTTATTCCTGTGGTGAAGTGATTCGTCAATCCTTCCCATGCAGTAGCGCAGATTTATCGATTTTTCCCACACAATAGTGGCAATGAATCGAGTCGAGTCTGAGATGCCACAGTTCTGAAGGTGATTCACTGGGGTCGATCCACGCTGGGGAAGCAATGCTTCCACTCTGATCCACTCAATGGGCCAGATTCACTGGTTCCCGAACCAAGCACCAGGAGCAATGCACAAGTTCCGATCTGCACAGTAGCGGTGCTCCAGTGGTTCTGACTGAAACTACACTTTTAATCAGAATCCCAAGGCCCTAGGACTGGATGGGTACCACCTAGAAAGGCAAGACTCACAATTAGCAGAGTCCCGGTGCTGTAGCAACAGAGTTGAAGTCTTTTGTGTCCCTGAGACTTCAGAAAACAGGAGGCAAGACCACAAGCCCACAAGCCCTTGGAGTCACTTTGTTCTGGGTTGAGAGAGATAGATGTCCAGTCCTTCTCAATCCCAGGCAAGGAGGGCAGCAGGCAGCAGGTCGGCACAGCAGAGCAGAAGTCCAGAAGAGTACCAGTCTAGCCCTGGCTCCAGACTTACTACGGGGGGTATGCAGCCCTTTGTGTGAGGACAGGACACAGCCTGTTCTGGTGTAAGTGTTAGCTCATCCCTCCCTTCCTGACCAGGGCGGCGCATCAGAATGTGGACAGCCCATCATGCACACTTAAGCTCTATTTGTGTGTGGCAGTCTAGACTACCCAAAGCCCAGCTGTCACCCACCGCAAACATGTATTCAGAGACAGACAGTTGGCACCAACGGAAAAAGTAAGAAAATGCCAAATTTCTGAAAGTAGCATTTTCATAACTGCAATTTAAAATCCAACTTCACCATAGATTGTGATTTTAAATTGTTAGTCCAGAAACACTGAATTCAAAAACATATCTCTTCCAGATTGTAAATTACATAGATGTAATACAGTAATCCCAGTGTTATCCTATGTCAAATATAGGCCTTGCTGTAGTACACTTTGGAACTGTTTCACAACCAGGGATGTAAAACATGATAGTATCTTCCCTGCTTTTAAAATACATTGCACCCTGCAATCTGGGTTGTCCAGGGCCTACCTTAGGGTGACATGTGTATAAAAAGGGAAGGTTTGGGCCTGGAAAAACAGGTTATTTTGCCAGTGACGATATGGCAGTGTAAAACTGCACACATAGGCTCTTCAATGCCAGGCCTGAGACATGGTTAGATAGCTACGTAAGTGGGTTGCACAATCAATGCTGCAGGCCCACAAGTAGCATTTATTTTACAGGCCCTCAGCTCATGTAGTGTTCTTTTTAGGGACTTCTAAGAAGACTAAGGGGGTCATTCTGACCGCGGCGGACGGCGGTCGCCGCCCGCCACGCGGTACCCGCCGAAAGACCGCTCCGCGGTCAAAAGACCGTGGCGGTCATTCTGGCTTTCCCACTGGGCTGGCGGGCGACCGCCGAAAGTCCGCCTGCCAGCCCAGCGGGAAACACCCTTCCCACGAGGACGCCGGCTCAGAATTGAGCCGGCGGTGTGGGAAGGTGCGACGGGTGCAGTTGCACCCGTCGCGAATTTCAGTGTCTGCTAGGCAGACACTGAAATTCTTTTTGGGGCCCTCTTACGGGGGCCCCTGCAGTGCCCATGCCATTTGCATGGGCACTGCAGGGGCCCGTAGGGGCCCCGCGGCACCCCCTACCGCCATCCTGTTCCCGGCGGGAGAACCGCCAGGAACTGGATGGCGGTAGGGGGTGTCAGAATCCCCATGGCGGCGGAGCGCGCTTCGCCGCCATGGAGGATTCTCAAGGGCAGCGGAAAGTCGGCGGGACACCGCCGACTTTCCGTTTCTGGCCGCGGCTGAACCGCCGCGGTCAGAATTCCCAGCGGTGCACCGCCAGCCTGTTGGCGGTGCTACCGCCGACCTCCGCCATGGCGGTAATTACCGCCAGGGTCAGAATGACCCCCTAAATATGCCAAGTGGGGTTATGCCAATGTTAGCATGTTTTAGGGAGAGAATACAAGCAATTTAGCACTGGTTAACAGTGGTAAAGTGTACAGAATTCTTAAGCCAGTAATCATGAGATCAGAAAAAGTGGAGGAGGAAGGCAAAATCTTGGGGGTGACCCTGCAGAAATAGCAATTTCTTAAACTGACCCAATCAGCAAGGGAAACATTGATACAGCATATAATAAAACTTGATCCTCTGTGATGTACTGTTCTAGATAGCTCTGTGACATTCACTATATGCCATTTAGAGAATTCTATGTAAAATATCACCTGGTGCATTGAGCGTACACATTCATGGCATCTCTCCTGATTTTCAGTGGCACCATCCATTTCTCACATTGATTGAACATAAGGTATTCTTACCCCATTTGGTATATCTTCTTCTGTCTTTGCCTGTCCTATTTGGGTGGCAAAAAGCCAAAACATTTCTATAAGAATAGTGCTTGCTACAGGAAATAGTCAATGTAACTGCGGTCAGATAAATGATACTGAGAGAAAAATAAAGTGCAGCACCTACCTGTGTCAGACTGGGACAGAATATATGCTGGGGCACCAAAACTAAAGTGGCCCCAATTAAAAAAGTAAAACTGTGGCCCACATTCAACAAATTAGGGCAGTTTTCAACTTGTAAAGACACTTTATTTAGGGGAGTGCACATCATGGGAGACTGTGTGTAATTGTGCTTTTTGTAGGCAATATTTGTAGTGATATCAGAGAAATCAACAGAAAAAACGGTTTATCAGATCATGAAACAATAGCACAAACAGCTAGAGTGTGGGAAACAGCCTTCATTCATAAAATTAATTCATATGGTGAGTTTCATCAATGAAAGCAAGGCTAAAACAATTGGGCAAATGCAAACAGAAGATGTTTTTTGCCTCTTTGGTAGTTGATAGGATGATCAGAAGGTTGGCCTCCATACAAGTGTTGAAGCCAGTCAAGAGGCATTCTTTGCTCCACTTTGAGATTTGGAAGACAGGCGTTAAATTTGGTTTAGAAGCATTAGAAGGTTATCAGTGTATGACTGATAATGTGGGGTGATCTTACATGATGTGTGTTGGAAATGGCCCTTTTTGCAGGGTTATGCCCATATCTTGTGCTTCTGACCTCCTGTTTTGATTCTTGGATGAATTTGGTTTTGCTGGCTTTAGGACTTTTAGCACTTTACCACTGCTGACTAGTGCTAAAATGCAAGTGATCGCCACCTAAATTGCAGCATTAGTGATTGGTTTATCCATGGGAGTTACATGTGTGTCCAGGGCCTGTAAATCAAATGCAACTGGTGGGCCTGCAGCACTGTTTGTGCCACCCACAAGAGTAGCCCTGTAAACACGGTTCAGACCTGTCACTGCAGTGTCTGTGTGTGCAGTTTTAAACTGCCATTCGACCTGGGAAGTGTACCAACTTGCTAGGCTCTAGCCTTCCATTTTACAACATGTAAGTCACCCCTAATGAAGGTAGGACAAGTACTGCTGTGTTTTAAATGTCCTGCTAGTGCAATACTTTTCACTATTGCAAGGCCCATCCCTACCATAGAGTAGCATGTTGATTGCCTTGAAATGCCTTTTAAGTGTAATTTACAATTGGGACCAGATAGAGATACGGAGATTGGGGTCTCTAAACTTACAATTTAAAAATACATCGTTTGGTGAAGTTGTTTCTTAGATTGTTAGTTTGTAAATGCCACTTTTAGAAAGGAGGCATTTTCTTGCTTTAACCATTCTGTGACTCTGCCTGTTTGTGGATTCCTTGTCTGGTCAAACTGACAGTTGGGCTGTTTGTGAACTCAATCTAGACAGTGACACAAAAGGAACTGAGGTGTGCCCTGCATATGCTGATGGGTCTTTCTGAGGTTGAGTGGTAGGAGGAGCTGACATTTGCACTTCAACAGGTCTGTGCCTGTCCTTATACAAAGCAGTCTCCAACCCTCTGGAGTTTGTCTGGGCCAGGGAAGGAACCATAGGGTCTTATGCACTACAAAGTATTTTCTTTGAAGTTTGCCTACTTCAAAGACAGTCAAGGGTATAAGTACTGGACCTCTGACCCCACAAAGTTAGAATCTTTCTGGACTGCAGACATGCTGCCAGGATGAAGAGCTAGATGCTATAGAAGGGACTGCCACTCTGTCTGTTGCTTTGCTGTTCTGGTCTGCTGCTTGCTGCTATCTATAACCTGCTTCCAAAGGTTCTCCAAAGGCTTGGTCCGAGCTTGCTTCCTGTTAAGAAGTCTCAGGGACATCAAAGACTTCACCTGCTAGCACCTGTGTTCTCTTGCTGAGAGTCCTGAGCCGAGGGGCGTGGCCAACATGGCGACCGGAGCGGCTGGATAATACTGCAGCTCCGTGCCTGGCCCACAGTAAAATCCTGGTAACGGCACCCACCACCCTCTCTAAGGCGGGTGCCGTCCATTCTGCTTCTCGGGACCATTGGCCGAGTCGGTGACCCTTCTTGCGACGCCGGGGTCGCCTTGGATGCCGGTGAGGAGCTGCGGCCTACCGTGTTGGCGCCCGCGGCAGCGGCGGGTGAGTCTGCTTCTCAGGGCTTCGGCCCGGCTCCCTTCCCGGGCCTCTGGGGCTCGGTGCTGAGCCGGGGGGGCCTGCGGGGCGTTGGGGGGCGCAGGAGGCTGGGAGGATCAGCGCTCAGGGGACCGCGCCGCTACAAGAAGATAGAGGGCACCCCCGCCTGAATTGGAGCTGCTGCTGCGGCTTTGGACCCCCTCCGGGCGCCCGGCTCGGCGCAGTTCGGCGGTCCGCGGACGCGTCCGGACTCCTCAATCCGCAGTGCTCCCTCCCCAACTGGATACCATGTTAAGCACTCCCACTGTAGGGCATCAGAAGCATCCACTGTGGCCCCCCATGGCGCTGGAATACCGCACTCAACACGGCAGCGGTCCGAGTGTGCTGAGGCAGCCGTAACTACATTTAATTAAGCCCGGAGGGCTTCCTGCGTGGGAGGAGCAGCCGACGGGCTTGCGCTTACTGGGCCCCGGGTATCCATGCCTGTCACAGCGTGGTGAAGCTAGATTTCTCTCGGCGACACAGCTCAAGTCGCAATGTGAGGGGGGAAGGATCTCTCCCCCTCGAGGCCTGCGTAAATGAAGTGAACTACAGAGGAACAGGTACGAGGGAGACACCACCCCTGGCTTAACCAGCTGAGCAGGTACACAGCGTTGTTCCTGACCCTCATCGCCTCGTGCATTCACGGCCTGCTCTCCATTGATCCACGGCATTTACAGCATCAGGAAAACTAAACTTGTGCGCCAACTGTCTTACTCGCATAGTGAACTGCTCGCATCCTGGACGCACCGCCATCCCAGCACTGAATCAAGCAAAAGGGCTCCGCTGATATGAGGGCTGGAAGTGAAATAGTGGCCCCCTGACAGAACCGGTGCTCTTACGGGGCTGCGCCGTGCGGGACTACGGCGCACTTCACCAGTCCGCTGGCATCACCAAGGGTGCTGTCACTGTTCGCAACCTGGGATTCTTACGGAGTACTGAATTTTCGATTGCCCCTCCTGAAGAGGGACAACACGCACGACAGTGGGCCCAACTGGGTCCTGCTGGTTGCCAGGAGCGGCGGCTGCCGCGAAGGGAGAATCGGATAGGCATCAGACTGGGTCTAAAATTACAAAAGACAAAGCAAGAAAACGGAGAAACCAAAATAGACACTAACACTAAAATGGTTATACGCTACTCCCTCCTGAACTACTGATAAAGAGAACTTGGGGACGCGCTAGGGGAAGACCAAAGGCAGGGGTAACGAACTGGCGCAGGCCAACAAGAAAACCATGGTCAAACCAAAACACCCCAAAACGGGGGTCACCGGAGAGGGAGACCCTCCCCAGCCGACCGGCCAAGCAGATACGCAATCGCTCACACAGCTACAGCTGCATGAAACATTACGCACACACTCCCTCCAATTCGATAAAATTATGCAAGCTATAATGGACACTAAATCCTCGCTTGAAGGGAAAATTGACGCCGCAGTACAGGAAATCTCATTGCTGCGGGCCGACCACCGCAAATTAACTGGGTTCAAGACACTGAAACGACACTGAAAATCATCCAGCCAGAAGTAGCAGAAATGAGAATTAAAATGCAAAAAATGAAACTAGACATAACTCTACTCCAATGCAGAGCAGAGGAAGCTGAAGGACGCTCCAGACGTAACAACATCAGATTCCTAGGAATTCCAGAGAGAAGCGAGCAACCTAAGGCAGAGAAGTTCTTAGAGTCCTGGTTGAGGAACACACTTAAAGAGCAGTACCCCAACACAATACCAGTGATCGAAAGGGCACACAGAATACCGGGCAGACCGCCAAGGCCGGAAGCTCCACCCCGACCTCTAATAGCTCGCTTCCTAAATTATAGGGACAGAGACTTAGTCCTTCAGCATTTCAGAACGTCTGACCAGATTATGCTCGAGAACAGCAGAGTAACTGCCTACCCCGACTACACAATGGAGGTACAAAGCAGAGGATCGCGTATAACAAGATTAAGCAGTTGCTGTGTGAAAAAGGCATCACTTATTCCCTTATGTTCCCAGCACGTCTACGTATAGTCATGGACGAGAAAACCCTAATGTTCCCCACCCCAGAGGATGCATGGACCTGGATCCATGCTAAAGGATTGGCCGATCCGGCCAAGGAAGACACAGTATCTGAAGAATGGTCTATCGCTAACTCCAGGAAGAAAAAAAAAACCACCAAAACATCCTCCCGCCCCACAAAAGCGCAAATGGTGCTGGATCGTGCACAAATAATAAAAGACACAAATTCATTTGCCCGTGGGATGCTGGACGCCAGGAGCGAAACAGACGCTAATGACTCACACGGGGGAGACACAAGTCCATCCCCCTCTCCATTGTTAGTGGACCCAGATCTCACGCCGCGATCGGCAGACAAACTTTAAAAATGAAGAACTGGCATCCGCGGACCCCCCACTACGGCGGCAGCAATTGAGATGCGACGAGCTGCCGGCACCGGGCCGCTGCCCCTGAGATCCACAGTGTACGACTGCCATAGGCATGAGTATATAGGACTGATTCATCGATCGCTGCACAAGGCGAATGGAACTGTAGAAACGTGAAGCATCCTGCAGGTGGGCCATCCAAGAGATCGACATCAAGGAATCCACAACCCCACATACCTGAACGGTATCCGAATGGAACTGACCTTTATGGAATCCACTTTAGGCACCGGTTGTGCCACGTTACTTAGCGGACCCTCACAGTCCGCAATATCCTTTTTGTTGTTATACTTATCTCTCTCTTTTCTATCTTTAGGCCACTATGGGCTTACTCTTCACTCCTCAGAGCCTGTGGGATGGGGCTGGGGGGTTGGCGGCCGGGGGCGGGGTGGGGGGGTGGGGTGGGGGGGAACACGGGGGCGAATGTGCCCGGTGCAGTTTAGGTAACCCTTAACGCCTCAACATAACACAATGAATAAGGAACCCATTTATAATCTCATAACTTGGAATGTGAAGGGCATGGCCGGGACAAGCAAACCTCACAGAATACACGCATTTCTAAAACGACATCACATACATATAGCTATACTACAGGAAATGCACATTACATCCACAGAGGCTGCTCGGTTAGAAAAGTGCTGGATGGGCTCAATACACAGTATTGGCGACTCTTCCTTCGCCAGAGGGGTACTGATCTGGATAGCGCCGGGTGTCCCTTACACAGTACAACACAGTACAAAGGACAAGGAGGGCAGATTTATACAACTAAGGGGACTGTTGGATGAAGAGGAACTCGTGATAAATGGGCTATATGTCCCGAACATTAAACAAGGTGAATTTTTACAAACTAAGGCCTCACAATTAACATACGATCTAACCTCACCATGCATATGGGGGGGGGACATGAACTGCGTTCCAAACATAGTTGAAGACAGGTCACACCCCCCGCTTGTGGCCGCCCCAACTTGCACCCACACGAAAATGTGTACTCCTATTACTCCCCAGTACACCTATTACATACCAGAATAGACCTCATCCTCACCTCACAGAATCTAACACATAAAATAACGAGAGCGGAGTACTCCGCCAGGGTAATATCAGATCACTGCCCACTCATAGTACAAATAAGATGGGGCAGACCTCGCTCATGCATTCCCACCTGGCGACTGCAAACACACCTACTGCAGGATCCCCCTTTTAGGAAGGACATTGCCACACGCATCTCAACATATTTCACAGCGAACAAAGGGACGGCCAGCTCAAGGACCATCGAATGGGATGCACATAAGACAGTCATAAGAGGGGTATGCATATCAACCACAGTAGGAGTGCGGCAAACACTAACGCGCACACTCCGAGCATTAGAACAAGAAATTCAGTTAGCTGAAGGCGAATACGCTAAAGGTTCCATAACATCGAACATCCTCACTAACATGCGCTCCAAATGGACTGAGACAGACAACCGCCTCAGACATTTTGATTATCAACATTACATGGCCCGTACACACGCGGAGGGCGACAGATCCGGTAAATTATTAGCGTGGCTTATAAAAAACGAATGTCGGAACACCCCCATAGGCGCTATCCGACTGGAATCAGGTCGGATAGTTAACACACAGGCAGAGATAAATAATGCTTTCAAAGAGTACTATAGCTCGCTGTATCAGGCTCGGCCGCCGCCCACCAATGCTCAATTAAACAGCTTCTTCAATGGTATCACCCTGATCCACCTGACAGCTACTCAAACTACAGAACTAGATAGCCCAATACAGATAGCTGAAATCCAACGAGCATTGCTACAATTGACACACGGCAAAGCACCAGGCAGCGATGGTATACCCATAGAATACTATAGCAAGTTTCAACCGCAGATCTTAGCACCATATCTGGCAATGCTAAAGGAAGCTCTGGAACTAGGCCAACTTCCTGATACATGTCGTGAGGCATTGATAGCAGTATTACCGAAGGCAGGCCGCGACCCTTTGGATGTCCGTTCATACAGGCCAGTATCATTACTAAACACAGACTGCAAATTAATCGGCAAAATACTGCCCAATCGCTTGCTCCCATGCATAGCGGAGTTAGTACATCAAGACCAAGCAGGTTTCATACCCGGTCGCAACACATACAGCAACATCAGGAATCTATTACGTCTAATGAGAAATCCCCCGGTAGAAGATGAGCAGCAGGTTGTAGTCTCATTGGACATAGAAAAAGCGTTTGATACACTGGGTTGGCCTTTTTCAATAGAGACACTCAAACGTATGGGCTTCGGGCAAGCATACATTGGATGGGTGAGAACATTATATACTGACCCTATGGCTAGGGATAAGACAGGCGATACGCTCTCCGAGAAATTCAGCATTGGTAGAGGCACTAGACAGGGATGTCCGCTGTCTTCACGGTTATTTGCATTAGCGATTGAACCTTTGGCCGCCCGCCTTTGCATAATGGCCCCCGCATGGGGTGTCACGGATGGCCAGAGACATCAGATAGTATCCTTATATGCGGATGATGCGCTGATCTTCCTACGTGATCACACGGTAGCCCTTCCGGGACTGTTGGACCTTCTAGAAAAATTTAGCTCGGTGGCCGGATTAACAGTGAACTGGACAAAATCCTGCATATTTCCTATGCGCCCAGTCCCCGAGGCAATGAGAACACCAGCGGGTCTGGGTGGCTTGAAATGGTGCCACACAACATTTAAATATCTAGGTGTAAATATATACTACGACAGCCAAGATCTTAGAGACGGCAACCTTGGCCAAGTAATTAGATCAACGAGGGGGTCCTTACCCTTCTGGTGCTCACTCCCACTATCCCCTATGGGCAGAGTGGCTATAGCAAAGATGATAGTGCTGCCCCGTCTACTCTATTATTTTATTGCATTGCCTTTGATACTCCCGAGCTCATTCTTTAAACTACTGAATAGCTTATTAACGGATCTAATATGGGGTAATGGCCGTAGACGCGTCGCATTGACAAAAGTGCTCCAGCCGCTCCAAGTGGGGGGACTGGGCGCCCCCAAATTTGAAGCGTACTATGCGGCTGCCCAGATACATTGGATATCCACATGGGGCGGTAACCCACCTGGGGCTGAAGCTCAGAAGGTGCTGTTAGAGCTCGGCGGTACAGAAATAATACAATACCTCATGAATCGAACCGACCCAGCACACACTAGCAACGTGCTACTGTACACGGCACATTGGGCCTGGGGCCGATATGCGTTGCAAAGCGCAAAAGATCAGCAGTACTCACCAAGGATACCACTGTTGGCTCTCCCGAAATTAGCAAAAATAGCAGCCAAAGTGGGCCTGAATGCGTGGGGTAGCAGGGTCATACACACACTGGGAGATATTTGCCAGGACAGACAAATCCAAACCTATGAGGCACTAGCCGACAGGCACGCGTTGGGTCGGGGAGGATTCATAGCCTATGGTGCAGTTCGGCAGGTACTGCGAGAATATTGGAGAAAGGGCAACTCTAAACCAGATGTCTCCCCTCTGCTACATGAGCTGTTGGAGTGTACAAACGCCCCATCAAGTATATCGAATATATACAATATCCTCACAGCCCAGGCGGAACACAAACAGGAACAAGCAAAAAATAAGTGGGACCATGTGCTGCCGGAACCACTGTCCTTAAATGCATGGGAGCAGGCGATGAAAATGACCCGCGAGGTTTCACGTAATCCCCGCTTCCGATACACACAGTTTAATTATGTGCATCAGACTTACCTATCACCACACCGCTTAACACGCATGTTCCCCCGATCACCGCAAACATGCCCCAAATGCGACACAGAAGAGGCCACTTTCTATCACATGACATGGGAATGCCTCCCGATTCGGAACACATGGATAGAGATAATAACGTTGCTAGCTGAATGGACAAACACCTCACTAACTCCCACTCCTGAGGTGTGCCTATTGGGTATAACACACCACCCCAAGAAACGCAAACGCACACATAAATGCATTGCCCTGGCGTTGGTGCTGTACAGACGCCTCATTTCCATGAAATGGAAGGCCCCTGGCGCCCCCAGTATTACCCAGTGGCGAGAAGAGGTAACACGATGGACCAAAGCAGAAATACAGACATTACAGAATTTACTGGATAAGGGAATACTAGCTAAAGTCCTAGAAGTATGGAACTTATTCTTGTTAGCCGCAGAAAACAAAGACGATGAACGCCCTCCCTAAACAGACGAGAATGAGATAATTGACAAACATTAATGACCATAGTAAAACAGTATCATATCGATCGATTGAGGTGCACGGAAAAAAAAAAAAAAAAAAAAAGTTGAACTAATATAAAACTTCGGTGCTCCTGGCGTATGCCTCTGGGCACATCGTGGGAGCCCCGTGGTGCGCCGATGGGCATGGGGGCCGGGGGGACTTGAACCCTGCTGATCCCTCCTGTTGTGGACGGCTGCCCATGCACCGCAGCCCACAGCTAACGGTGGGCTGGTCCCCTGTGGTCTTGAGACAACAAGGATGGGCGCCGAGGCGGCGTTATTGCAGGGATATACGCGCAATTGCTTTGCATAGCTCGTGGAAGGCACCTCTGGCCTCTCTGGTGACCGGCTCTTCCCCCCCTTTCTGGGGTCTCCCCCTCCTCCTGCTGGTTCCCCCCCCCTTCAGAATGGGTCCTCCGGTGCCGCCTCAGCTCCTATCTTACTCTTTCTCTCTATATCTTTAGTTTCCTGAATAACTTAGCACACTTAGAATGCACCTCATGTGTGGATGCGCGGGCCTTAAGGCCCAACTCGGGCAACAGTGCACTTGCACTGGATTCGCAAAATGTGCATACGCAATAATTACAAATATAATGTAAGATGAAACATAATGTAACCTCATGTATCTCAGTTAAATGTTGCCACTTGTCTGATAAAACAATAAAAATATATATAAAAAAAAAAAGAGAGTCCTGAGCCAAGCGGAGCCAAATCCAGTTCCTGGTCATTTAGGTGTGAGTTCTGGTACAACCAAAAAGAGACAAGCACATCAACTCCAGAGTGGCTTCTGAACTGGCCTTGCTGTGCAACTCCACGCCGCAGCCTGCACCAGAGCCATGGTCCCCACTAAGTGCAATGAATGCGACAACGCCCGAGGCCCGATGCCACAACAGCACCTCTGAATTCCCACCACAGCGCATGTCCCAAGTGCTGTGTCACTGACATCCATGACACCTCACTCTGCCCAACCTGTGGCCCCATGGTGTGATCGCAACAACGCAAAATTGACACCTTGCCTCTTGTTCTGCAGGATTCATTGACCCACCTTGTTCTAAGTAACTGATGCTGCCCCACCGAAGTGGCATCACTTTCCCTGCAACTGTAAGGAACCAACACCTCATGTCCCCTGCCTAGCAGTAAGGAACCGACATGGTAGCAGTAAGGAATCGATGCCGCGTCAGCTCCAGCAATATCTAACTTCCCCAACTCCCTGCAGCATCTTTATTTCCTCATAGTTTTCCAAGATACTGTACGTACGATCCATGCAACTCCGCGACTGACCCTCACTACCTCGCGAGTGGTGTCGGACTGCTAGGAACAACTCTGTTAAGATGTTGTGATAGCCTTAGTGGGACCTATTGTGTTTCAAAGAGCTATACTAAGATTTATTGGGTCATTATGAACATGGCGGTAAACACTGTTCCCCGCCGTGGGGATGGTGAACAGAAGCCTGCCATATAAAGATGCCAAAATCAGAATCTGACAAAAATGTCCCTGCCACCAGTCACCGCCAGGACCTTGTTGGCAAAAATGCAGGACATCCCACCCCACCACCCCCGAGCACACAAATTCCCCACCCTCCAAATAATGATGCACAAATCACTGCGGCGGTCAGTGGAAGTCGAACGACCATTGGCGGTACAGACCGCCACGGCCAGCCATGGGACCCAACAGTAAGAATTGCACACATTGGCAAGTTTGAAACCCACACACCTGACACACATTCACAACACCATAAAACACTCACAGACACACCCCACAATACTTTTCACTGCCAATAGGACAGCTGAGATTGAGAACTCCACAAGCAGACACTGAATGCCACAACACACCAATTACACACCCAACCACACAACAGCACCTTCACCTAGATCCACATAACACACCACTCACAACACGCACCATGGCATCCCCCAAGCACCCACGCTTCACAGAATGGGAGCTAAGGACCATGGTGGAAGAGATACTGAAGGTCGAGCCACAATTATTCGGGACCCAGGTCCAGCACACACCCATCGCCAGGAAGATGGAGTTATGTCAGACCGTTGTCAACAAGGTCAATGCAGTGGGACACCATCCACGCACGAGGGACAACATCCGCAAGAGGTGGAACGACCTGCACAGGAAGGTGAGGTCCATGGCATCCTGGCACAACATTGCAGTCCAGAAGACTGGGGGAGGACCTCCACCAACACCACCGACTACACTGACTGGGAGGAAAAGGTACTGGCTATCCTGCACCCTGGGGGCCTCACTGGACTCACTGAAGGAATGGACTCGGATAAGTTGTCTACAATTACCCCATATCCATCACACCTGTAATGCATGCACCACCCCACCCTTCCAACAGCCACCAGGACCACTACCCCACCCTGGCCACGATCAAAACATACAGTCACCCTGCATGCCCAGAAATCCACCAACAGTCCCACATTCCTCCCCCTGTGCACAGCCACCTACCCCTGCAAGGAGGCACAATGGCACTACGCCACCCACAATACACATCCACGTTCTAAGCAAAATGCAATGGCAACCTCCCAAAGGCACCCTGCATGGCCCAAAAGTGGAAAACCTGCACAAAACAGCCCAGCCCTGTGCACTCCATCCAATTTAGCAATTGTAACAGACATGTCCATTCCCACCCAACAGGCACCACCACCCATGCGACCCTGACGGACAGGACACCACATGGAGACAGAGGCACCACCCAGGACACTGGAGAGGGACCCCTGGACAGTGAGGATTACCCTGGCCCCTCAGACAGTCCTGGACTGTCACCATCCAGCAGCCCTACCAGGACACCACTGACACCCCTACCAGCCAGCCACCAACATCAGCCCAGGGCAACCAGCCCCACACCAGTGTATCCAGGCCACAGACTGGTGGAGCACAAGGTCAGAGGCCACAGTCACCACCTACCAACGGGCAGGAAGACGATGGCCCCAGTACAAGTTGTACCTCCTGACCTGTGCAAGGGACACAGGCACAGGGGGCTAGGCCCAGTGGGAGGGCATCAGTGGCCCACGGGGGAGGCTACAGGATGGATGCTGCAGCCCAGGACATGATCTCTGAGGTCCTGGGAGCATACCACCATACTCAGGACAAGGTGGGCCAGATTGTGGCCACCCTGGAGCAGAGTCTAAGACTGCAGGTAGCCCAACACCAAGAGACCATGGAGCAGTGGAAACTGCTCAATACCACAATGGCCACCATAGCAGGTGCGCTGCTGCACTGTGTCCCAACCCAGCCTGATACCCCCACAGACCAGGAAGCCCCTACTACAGGCCAAGATACATACCAGCCAACAACAGCAGCAGCAACTGGACTTGTGCCACCATCTGAGGACACACAGGAGACCAGCACCTCAACCCATACAGGCCAACACCAAGCACCCAAATGGTCCTTCAGGCCCAGATATGGCACTGGAACACCTGCCAAGACCAATGCCCCCTCTAAGAAGTGACTCTGACAAGAACCGTCCTCCAAGTGTGTCACTGAGCTACCATCCACACCGTGCAATAACAACCCCAAAACTTGTATATAACAGATGGACATATTGCCACTGCCAACAATCGCTGAGACCGTGTAGCCAATATGGACATCCACCAGTAGCCCACTTACATCACTGTAAAGAGCACCATGGCATCCCTGACACCAAATAAAACACCTGTTCAACAATGTAATTTTCCCCTGTCATTATGTTGAATCAATTTGAAGTTTGCATGCAATTGTCATTGAAATCATTCATTCATATCATTATTGCAGGAATGGCACCCCACGCATAACATGGGGTGGTGCCAACAGAAATGTCTAACAAGTTGTCAATAAGGTCACAATCACATGCAAACCTGGTCACACTGACAATGTCTATAGACCCAACACACCCATAGAGGATAAGGCATGCCAACACTATGCAGCACCTACAACCACAGCATCAAATAGTACCACTTAGTTACTGGAAGAACAGATGGATCAGTTGGTTCCTGGAGTGTACGTCTTCCCCCTCCTCATCATCACAATCACTCTCATCTCCTCTCTGAGGAAGCTGGTCTGGATATACAGCACCCTCCTCCTCCAAGGGTAATAGATTTCCTCACAGCCACATTGTGCAGCATGCAGCAGGCCACCACTATTCTACACACCTTCTAAGGCTCATAGTCCAGGGATCCCCCAGAGATATGGAGGCAACGGAAACTAGCCTTCAGGAGACCTATAGTGCTCCCTATCACCCTCCTAGTACGTCCCTGGGCCTCATTGTAATTCCTCTCTGCATCTGTCATGGGATTCCTCACTGCTATCAGGAGCTAATGCAGGTTGGGGTAGCCAGAATCACCTGCAAAAGGGGTCAAAACAGGACTATCACTGACAACCCTCAGTTGCAGACAGCCTGGCTATCAACTATGTGCCAAAACGTGTCAGACAAACTTACCTATGATCCATCATCTGTCCCCTGGTAGTTGTTCCATCATGTGTGGCACACTGCTGTTCCTTAGCACAAAGGAATCATGGACTGACCAGGGAACATGGCATTCACATGTGAGATGTACTGGTCTGCAGTACACACCAATTGAATGTTCATGGAGTGAAAGTTCTTCCTGTTTCTGTACACCTGTTCACTTACTCTTGGGGGGATGAGAGCACTGTGGGTTCCATCGATGACATCTATCACATGGGGAATGTTGGCAAAGGCATAAAGTCTGACTTGATGGCAGGGAATTCAGCTCTTTGGGGAAACCTCACATAGGACTGCAAATGTCGAACAAATGCATTCAGGAATCTGGACAGTATGATGCTAAACATTGGCTGTGAAAAACCTGCACCCATGCCCACAGTCACCTGAAATTAGTCTGTGGGCAGGAAATGGAGGGCAGTGAGCACTTGCACTTCAGTAGGGATGGCATGCAGATTCTGATTAGACGGTCTCATTGCTGGATCCAGTAATGCACAAAGATCATGAATCGTAGCACGGTTGAGTCTGTAATTGATAATGATGTGACACTCCACCATGGTCCCCAAATCAACAAGTGGTCTGTACACTGATGGGGCCCCCCTCGCCACATGGGTCTGTACCTTGGAGAACTCATCTGAGGAACACAGATTCATCTGCCCAACATATTGAACATTGAGCACTGCTGGCATACAAGTCAATGACATATCTGCATAGTGGGATGTTAAACTGGAGTCACATGTCCTCAATGATACATCTGGACTGTTGTGGTGAATAAATGTATATTTGTTCATGCGTATGGGGACTGGGGACAATAGGGCTTGCATGGGGAAAATAAGAAAATAATAACTGCATAGTAATGTCCAAAATGTCTGCCCCCTGTACTCCAGATATGTTGTTGTGGAAGTGACCTCATACCGCTTGCAGTTGTCGTAATGGCGTAAGGTGGTGTTCACCGCCATGCAACCATTCATTGGTTAACATGGTTGTCAATGGGGAATATGAGCCTATCATGATCACCGCCGGCGGTGACGGTGTACACCGCTGCGGAGCGTACGCCATCTCGTCACCCCAACTTCACTTGAATCCCTGATTACATGCAGGTACTCCACTGAGTGTGCTGCTGTGTCCTGACTCTGCTTCTGGAAATGGCACACATGACAGGGGAAAGGGTCTGACCTTCACCACAGAGGAACTGGACAAGCTGAAGGACGGGGTCCTACCCCTGTACGCCAAGCTCTATGGTCGACTAGAGATACAGGTGAGTATGCGGATTGGGGGCATAGATGTGAGTAATGGTGGTAGATGGATGTAAACATGTGTGCATGATTTGACACCGTACAGTTGTGGGATTCATGAGATGCTGTTTGTGTGAGGTGCTGTTATGCTGTTGTAAGTGTCCGTCCCATAGGGGACGTATAGCCAGCTGTATCTAATACCCATTGTCTGATGTCTGTGTTACTTTTTCTGTGTGTCCCATATGCGTCAGTGCCAATCAGAAGAGGGGACTCTGGCAGGCCATCGCCAGGGAAGTGTGGACCCTGGGGGTCTACAACCAGCGGAGTACCCACTGCAGGAAGTGGTAGGAGGACCTGTGGTGCTGGGCGAGGAAGACCTGCGAGGTCAGCTGGGGAAGTCCTCCCATCGAGGAAAGGGTGCCTGTCGGGCACTGACCCCCCTAATGCGCCGCATTCTGGCGGTGGTGTATCCAGACCTGGACGGGCGCTTGAAGTCTGTTCAGCAGATACAAGAGGGTGAGTACAGAAACCATTGTATGCCTCCTTGATGGATGTGTGAGGGTGCTGTAGTATGTATGCTGTCTAGCGGCAGGGACTCTGACTGATATCAGTTTACATAATGGCCCGCATGGGAAGTTAGGTTGTAAGGGACAGGTCTGCAGTACTTCAGGTCCTTCTGTGATGTTGAAAATGGCTGTAGTGCAGGGTTGTGGCCACTAGTCAGGGGCATAGCCATGTGTATAGCGGTAGGTGCTGCATGGTGGAATATGTACAGGGTGGGAGTATGTGGGAACCAGTTATGCACCTCCATTCAGCTATTTACAAGTGTCTCTCCGGTTTTGTCTCCCCATCCCTGTTCACTTGTTGTGTCTGTGTACATCAGCATCATCAGGCGAGGGAGTAGTGCACCGGCGAGTGGGGATGCATCGGCCCACAGTTCCACAGAGGCAGAGTTGAGTGAAGCCAAGGGGACCAGGGGGTTGGAGGGCAAGGGGAGTACCACGGGGAGGCAACCACCACTGGAGGTAGTGACACTGATGCCTCTTCCAATGGCAGCTCCCTGGTGGTGGCGGACCCTAGTGGGCCCACCTATTCTGTGTCATCTTCCGCCACCCCCCATACCATCACCGCCCTCCAGTTGCTCCCCACCCAGTTGCCCATGCCCGCTCACGCAAAAGGGTAGGTGTCTCCTTTGCCGCAGGCACCTCATCACCTGCCCCAGTCAGCCCTGCTGCCCTCACGGATGAGGCTATTGACCTCCTGAGAACCATCTCTGTAGGGCAGACAACCATCGTCAATGCCATCCAGGGGCTCACAGCCATGGTTGCACACACCTCGACACACAAGAAGCACATTGAAAAACACAAGCACCACACTTCCCACCACAGGCATACACAAAGCCAACATACAAAGGCACACACACCAACATCCACATCCCCCAGTGTGCCCACCTTTTCCGCCTCCCTGTCTGCCACATCTCATGCACACTCACAAGCACTGCAACCTCATTCACTGTTTCTGACCCCATTCTGTCAGTCACCACAACATCAGACATCCATTCATCCATCCGAGGTACCACACCTGCACTCACCACACCGACTTTGGTTGACACATGCAGCACACTCACCAAACTTGCAGACACACAGACAACATACACTTACACTGGCAGCCTGTCTTGTCCCACTTTGTCCACCCCCCTCCTCCCAAGACACTCAAACGTTCCAGGACACCCACCCAACACACATCTACCACACCTCAGCATACTGTACAGTCACCTGCATCTACGTCATGCACACCTACACCTGTCATGACCACTCCCTCTACCTCCACTCCCACACCATCCTCCAGATCCACCCCAACTGCCTCTAAAAATTTCCTATCCCGTGCTGACCTATGCGAACCCACTGGCCAAGCCCGTCTTGTCCCTAAACGTGCCCACCTCCTTGCCCTGTCCACTCCTCCAACGCCACAGCCCGCCCCTGTCCGCCCTTCCCATTCCAGTGCTAGCTCCCCTGTGAGCAGGAGACCCCGTGCTGGCCCAGGAATATCTGCCACACCCCAGTCCAAGGCTGCTCCACCATCTTCAAAGGCCAGACCCAAGCCCCCTCCACCTCCCAAACGTAAACCCAAGCCTCCCCCTCCTAGTCCTAAGTCCTCACCCCCACCACCTCCTGCCCCTGTTCGCTGAGGTGCCTGGATGCCCCATTGTTACCCCTTTAAGGTGGAGTGTCATTTGCACCTGTGGGAGTCAAGTTGGGGCCATATGGGCACTTCAGACTTTTGAATATGGACTGGCCATTGGCTTTCTGTTGCTCCTGGAGCGTAATAAATGTTCATGTGGCCAGTGTTGGTTTTGGCTCACTCTTGATCCGTGGTTCATAATTTCTTTGTGGGGGGAGTGCACATGTGCACGTGTGTGTACTTTGGGCAGGTTGTCTTGGCCTTGTGTCGGGTGAGTACCTCTTGTTCAGGTGTGTATGGCTTGTGATGTGGTGAGGGGTTGGGGGTGCATTGCAGGGTGGGTGCAGTGGGTGGGTATGTAACTGTGCCCTTTCTTCCCTTGTGTAATAGGTTAAGGTACTTACTGTCATCGTCTTCGTCGGCGGTCTCGGTCGTGGAGGTATATGGCAAGGAGCAGTACTGGCATGATTTGCAACTCTCTCTCCATGTCTGGTTTGGCATGCTGTGTGAGCCTACGGTGTGTGTTTCTTTTTATTTGATTAGTTTCTGCCTGCCTTTGCTTGGCGGTGGTTCCAGCCCCCGAACTGATGGCGGTCTAGTGCTTAATTATTTGATGGGCGGGTAGGGCCTTTCCGTCGGCCTGTGGGCAGCCTCTGTTGTCATTGTCAGCACACCTCTGCTGGCGGTGAGTGGTTTTCAGGCTGCCTGGTTTTCATGTGCTTCATTATTTGGCGGCCCAGACCGCCTGATTGTTGGCGGTAGTTTACCACTGGTGGTGCTGTCCTTACCTCCATGTTCATAATGAGGGCCTTAATCTTTGAAAAGTTTTATCTTTACTTGTGCATGTTGGATTTTTGTTGTTTTGGTCTAGTTTTACTGAGATAGATATTGTCTATTTTCCTAAACTGGTGTGGAGTACTGATGTGGTATTTTTACTGTGTTACTGTGTGCGTTCTCAAATACTTTACACATTGCCTCTGAGATAAGTCTGACTGCTTGAGCCAAGCTACCAAGGGGGTGAGCAGGGGTTATCTTAACTGTGTGACTCCCTTACCCTGACTAGAGTGAGGGTCCCTTCCTGGACGAGGTGCAAACCATTGCCAACTAGAGACCCCGTTTCTAACAATGTGTAAAGCATAAATGGAGGCACAGAGAGATTGTGGCCCATATTTATACTTTTTGATGCTAAACTGCGCTAACGCAGTTTAGCGTCAAAAAATTTTGCGCCGTCTAACGCCATTCTGAAGCGCCATGCGGGCGCCGTATTTATGGAATGGCGTTAGACGGCGCAATCAGACCGGCGCTGCCTGGTGTGCGTGGGAAAAAAACACGTAGACCAGGCAGCTCCGGCGTTGGGAAAAAATGACGTTAGGGCGTCTTAAAATGGCGCAAGTCAGGTTGACGCTAAAAAATCGTCGTAACCCGACTTGCGCCATTTTTTTTCGACGCCCATCCCCCATCAACATGACTCCTATCATTGTAAAGATAGGAGTCATGCCCCCTTGCCCAATGGCCATGCCCAGGGGACTTCTGTCCCCTGGGCATGGTCATTGGGCATAGTGGCATGTAGGGGGGCACAAATCAGGTCCCCCTATGCCAAAAAAAATTATAAAAAAAAAAAAAAAAAATACTTACCTGAACTTACCTGAATGTCCCTGGGGTGGGTCCCTCCGTCCTTGGGTGTCCTCCTGGGGTGGGCAAGGGTGGCAGGGGGGGTCCCTGGGGGCAGGGGAGGGCACTCTGGGCTCATTTTGAGCCCACTTGTCCCTTAACGCCATGCCTGACCCAGGCATTAAAAAGCGGCGCAAATGCCCCGTTTTTGGCCACGCCCACTCCCGGGCGTCATTTTTGCCCGGGAGTATAAATACCACGTAAAGGCCTGGGAGTCATTTTTTAAGACGGGAACGCCTCCCTTGCATATCATTAACGCAAGGAAGGGGTTCACGCTAAAAAATGACGCCCACTCCGGGCACTTTGGCGCCCGAAGCGTCTAACGCCATAGTATAAATATGGCGTTAGTTTGCGTTAGTTTAGCGTCGAATTTGCGTCGAAAAAAACGACGCAAATTCGGCGCAACCAGAGTATAAATACGGCCCTGTATTCTATACGATAGCGCTTCTACATTTGGTGTGAGAATAACATTTTGTACAGTGTTGCAAGAGATTAAAAATGTCTGCAGCTTGCTTCTTTTTGTTGAACAATTTAGGGGCATATTTATTAGAGGCTTGTGCTGCTACAGCATCACTTTTTTGTACGCTCTTTTGGCTCAAGCCTCTCAACCATATCTATGAGGCCACACAAAACCACTGTGCATGGCTTTGTATGGTTTCATAGATATGGAGTAAGAAAGAGCAGCACAAATCCCTGTGTTGCCTTACTCTGTGCCAAGGAGGCATTCCTTGGGCATTGTGGTGGGTATTGCCACACAACACCCATGGATTTGACATTGCCCCAGATTTACTTACTCACGTAAACCTGGGGCAGCACCAATGCCTTACGCTTCCTCAGAACAGACGTAACAGGAAGAAATATATTCATTTAACCTAATTTTTTCCTTTTTCCATGTGTGCTGAATTGTACAGCACACATAGAACAAGGAATGCACCGCTCAGAATTGATTTTGCCTGCACAAAAACAATCCTGCATGTAACACAGAGACTTTTGCACATTGGTGAAAGGGTGCCTGCATTGGTGCTAGGCTGCCAATTGTGCACTAGTACAGGGGGAAAGGACAGGAATGAATGTTATTTCATAAACATGGTGCCTTCCTGCCCCTTCATGTTGGTGTGGGGCAGCGCAGCAAGAAAGCTTGTGGCACTGCTCTACACCCATTCCCCATTAATTTGGCCCTAAATGCGAAGATTGTGATTCTCAATGATCAATCAATCAATCAGGGAATTTGTAAACTGCACTACTCACCCGTGAGGGTCCTAAGGCACTGAGAGGTGGGGGCTGCTACTGCTCGAAAAGCCATGTCCTGAAGGTAAAGAGGTCCTTGGTCCGAGTCAGGTGGGTGGGAAGAGTGTTCCACGTCTTGGCGGCGAGGTGCGAGAATGATCTGCCGCCGGTGGTTGTTGTGCAGATGCGTGGGACAGTGATGAGGGCAAGGTTGGCGGAGCGAAGCTGTTGGGTCAGGGTGTAGAAGGATAGCCGTCTGTTGAAGTATTCTGGTCCCGTATTGTGCAGTGCCCAGTGAGCATGGGTGAGGAGTTTGAAGGTGATTTTCTTGTTGATGGGGAGCCAATGTTGGTCTCTCAGATGGGCTGTGATTTGGCAATGGTGAGAGATGTCCAGGATCAGGCGTGCAGAGGCGTCTTGATGCGTTGCAGTCTTTTCTGGAGTTTGCCCATGGTTTCTCCGTAGAGGGCATTGCCATAGTCCAGTTTGCTGCTTACAAGGGCGTGGGTGACTGTTCTTCTGGTTTCAGTGGGGATCCTTTTGTGGATCTTCTGAAGCATATGGAGGATGTTGAGCAAGAGGAGGAGATGGCATTGACTTGCTGGGTCATAGATATTGAAGAGTCCAGGGTGAAACACAGATTGCGTGTGTGGTTGGTGAGTATCAGAGCTGTTCCCAGTGTGGCAGGCCACCAGGAGTCATCCCATGCGGAGGGGGTGGAGCCGAAGATGAGGACCTCAGTCTTGCCAGAATTCAGTTTCAGGCAGCTGTTCTTCATCCATTCGGCGATGGCCTTCATTCCTTCTTGGAGGTTGGTCTTGGCAGTGTCCTTGGAGAGGCTGAGGATCAGTTGGGTGTCATCGGCGTATGAGATGATGTTGAGGTTGTGAGATCGGGCGATGTTAGCGAGAGTAGCCATGTAGATGTTCAATAAGTACACAGAGTTTTGTTTTTGCATTGTATTTCGTGCTTTTATTGGCTGTGGTTGTTAACAAAATGTCTGTGCCTGACATATGATGAGATTTTACAGTGATTGTGAAAAATCTAGACGTAGAGTGATAGATCAATCTGTAAGATCAAATGCACTAATTAAACATTTTTATCAATCTCAGGTAGGCAAACTACATTTTTCACAGTCTGTCTGCAGAAATTGGGCATGCATTAACTTGAGGAAAAGTGTGTGGGCAAAACCCAGCATGGGGCACAATTAGAGGCAGAGTTAGAATCCATAAGTAGGGATCAATAGCAATTTGTACCCCATCTAGGGAAGGGGAACGAAGACCACATGTGTCTATGTGCATCATCACAATCCATTTGCAGGTCATTTCCCACCAATCAGTCTCTCATACATTTATGGCTTTGATGTGCAGGAGTTCACGCACTAGCGTTTTACACATTAAGCGTTTGATACAATACTTAGATGCTTTAAAGCAATCCTTTTTATTGGCACACTAGTTCTGAAGCATGCAATGCATTTAGTCTAAGCCACTGCTTAATTTGTAAATAAAAAGGTGCCAGTGCCCAAAGCTCTCCTCTTAACCACGCGGCTGCTGCAATTAAATGTTCGAACAGGGAATCCTGAGGCTGCATAATCCTGAAGCCATCTCAGGCTTCTTCAATCCTTTTACAGCCACTCACTTCCCCTTCAGCTCGCTCTTGCAGCTTTCTACTTTTTCCCATTGTGACGTTTTTTTTTGTTTTTTTTTTCTTCGTCTTTCCCATATGTGTCTTTTGCTTGCAGTAAATGCTTGAGGCAGAAATGTAAGTGCCAGCCCTCAAAAATAAGTGCCAGTGGTCTGCACTGGAAACAGCAACCACAAATTAAGCACAGGCCTAAGCATGGAAGTGAACCTCCAGATTACTTTTTGTTCAGCAAGGTACAGCAAAAATGAATTTTTCAGTGGAGCACAATATATTTCTGGGCTCTGTTGCCACGGTGCCTTCTGGGAGCTATACCTCAGCAGGCATGGCATGTTTTATGCTCTTTTCAAACCAGTAGATGCTTACTTCGACCCATAATCAGAGTTTAATATGAATAAGTATAATGAATGCTAGATAAGTGGGTGTGAAGAAGTAAAATTGATTAAAGTAATGGAAGAGATATACATTAAAAAACTTTCACAGCTCACAAACAGACGCATTGGAGTTTATATAGGCTTAACACTGCAATTGTTAATCCTTATTCCTGAATAAACATGGGGAAGTCAATGAACTTGAATCATTCACTATGTTCTGATAAATACTCCAGATCTTTTAGCACTTTTACAACTAAGAATTTCTCTAAGGGCCTGATTCTAACTTTGGAGGACGGTGTTAAACCGTACCAAAAGTGGCGGATATACCACCTACCGTATTACGAGTCCATTATATCCTATGGAACTCGTAATACGGTAGGTGGTATATCCGCCACTTTTGGGACGGTTTAACACCGTCCTCCAAAGTTAGAATCAGGCCCTAAGTGTTTTTTGAGGCAAAAAACAAATATGTAGTGGAATCAGAGTTTTGAAAAGGTCTTGTGAACCATGCTACTTTGTAATCTTTTCCGAATTTAAAGTGAGCTTGCTCACGTCTTAGGGTTAGGTTGAGTTTGTTTTAGGCTTCAACTACTTGGAATCCCACAAAAAGCCATACCTGTTAAAATTTACCTCAGAATTCATATTGTTTGGACCTGAAATCTGGTTGTGGATTTGCTTTTGATGGTGGATTACATTTTTGCAGCATGACCTGCATGCACTTTGGGAAATGTAAAGCACTTTAAAAGTAGCACGTTGTTACACAGACCTTCAGTGTAGAGACCTGGCCAGATTGTAATATTCCAATATCTTCATACTTAAGCCAACTTGACATTGGGTTTTGTATAATCTGACATATGTTAAGCACATTCTTAAAGGTATTGTAGACCACAACATGAATTAGGTCCACTATATGAAAAAGTTAAACATTGACAAGATTTCACACAGCATCACAGCACTGACCTGAGAAGGGGTACACAAGTTTAAGGTGAAAGGTATACTACCTTTAGATACAGGACACTGGACGTGGAATGTCTCCATGCTGTGGAGACCAGAAGGGAGGTAGATTATTTGTGCTCACTTTAACATATAGAATAGTTTCTATTTTCAACTTCTACAAGCATAGGCAACTGCTTTTCAACCCTTCCAGTATATTGGGTGCATTTGTGTTGTCTGAACAGCTTAATTTTCATTTAGCCTAGATAAACTGTGATTTATGGAAATTGTTGCATATGTACACATTAATGCTGCTTGCAATGGGGTACAGGTCAAATACAGAAAACAGGTTCAATATGGTTTGAGATTTTACCTTAAAATTTAGGGGCATATTTATACTTTGTTTGCACTGAATTAGCGTCATTTTTGTTTCACTCTAATTTGGTGCAAGACTAACTCCATATTTGTACTTTGGTGCTAGACACGTCTAGCGCCAAATTTATGGAGTTAAAGTCATTTTTTGGAAGTGGAAACCTACGTTGCCTTAATGCGATGCAATGTAGGCGTTCCCATGCAAAAAATGACTCTATGGTCTCAACGCCATATTTATACTCCCGTGCAAAAATGGTGCAAAGGAGGGGTCAATAAATGGTGCAAAGCTTGCTTTGCCCTATTTTTTAACCCCTGGGTCAGGGCAGGCATTAGGGGACCTGGGGGCCTATTTCCATGGTGGAACACTATGCATTAAGCCCAAAGGTGCCCGCCCCAGGGACACCGACAACAGAGGGACAGCGGAGGATGGGGGACCCCATCCCAGGTAAGTACAGGTAAGTATTTTATTTTATTTTTTAAAGTTCCATTTGGGGCCCTGAAATGGGCCTGGGTGCATTGGCCATGCCCAGGGGACCTCGTCCCCTGTGCTGGCCATTGGGGTGGTGGGCATGACTCCTGTCTTTCCTAAGACAGGAGTCATGTGGTATGGATGGTTTTGCATCAGAAAATGACTCTAGGCAGGTTAGAGTAATTTTTTTTTTACTCTAACCTGCCTAACGTCATTGTTTGGAGCAAAAACCCCTTCTTCCATACTGCCAGCCCAACCCGACTAAAGTAATTTTTTGCCGTTAGCCTACCCCTTGCACCGGCTTGCACCATTCCATAAATATGGTGCCCGGCTGGTGCACAGAAATGGTGCAAGCCGGTGCTAAACTTTCTGGTGCAAAACTGAGCTGGTGCAGTTTTTGCACCAAAAAGTATAAGTCAGGGCCTTAGTCTCAGGAACGGAAATCAAATGTCCAAGGCAGCAGGCTGTGGCTGAAGTGGGCTCCTAATCTTTGGATAGATGCTGGATAAGGTCTCATTGATGCTGTTGAACTTTGGTGGGAAAGATCTGGGAGAAATTTGAATATTGGACCCCAAGAAACTCTCTCCCCAGCTGGAGATTATTCATGCCTTCAACCGATGAACAGTTGTATCTTCAGACTTAGGGTCTGGTTTAGATCTCAACAGAGGAGAATACTCCTGCACAAACATTAGTCTCATGATATCCAATGGAGATCGTAATAAGGCGCATTGGGATAACCATCATGTTTGTGATAGAGTATTCCCTTCACCGAGATCTAAATCAGGCCTTTAGTCATCTTTTTGGAACATGGGTGGTCATTACAACCCTGGCGGACGGTGTTTAAGCGGCGGTAAGACCGCCAACAGGCCGGCGGTAAAAAAATTGGAATTACTACCGTGGCGGAAACTGCCAACAAAGAAAGCCACTTTAACACTCCGACTGCCACAGCGGTATAAACAAACAGCTTGGCGATCACTGCCAACAGACAGGCGGAGGACAATGTACTGCCCACAGTATCACAACCTACCAATCCGCAACCTTTTCCGGGGCGGATTCACTGCGGACAAAAACACAGCGGAAATAGGACTTCGAAGGGAAAACGCTCACCTCTACACACCCCACGAGGAATCCGGACACCATGGAACCCGAGCTCCACATCCTGCCAGCCCTCATCTTCTTGCTCCTCTACCAGGAGCACGAACGCCGCCGGTGAAGACGACGGTGAGTACTGCACCTACGACACAGGGGAGGGGGAGGGAAAAAACAGGGACACACACACGCAACACCCCCACCCCACCCTCACCCACTACAACACACACACTAATATATCATGATACATTACAGTTACACCCCACAAACCCCCCGGAAGAATGCAAAGACAAAAGCAAATGAGTGTAACCAATGTAATCTATTAAAATCCAGGACGCAAAAATATATATACACCATTAACAAATATTTACACCAAGAATAGTAGTCCAGGTAGTGCTTCATTGAAGTCCGTGGAACACTGGGCGCACACGGCATAGGCGAGACCCACACTCAATCCCCAAACATGATGGAGAGAACACTGCAGGGGCATCAGATAGCAATAAAATAGGCACCTCAGGGGGAAGGGAACGGGGGGCACCTCAGCCGGTTGAGTGCACGACGACAAATCCACGAGGGGGCCACATGCCCACTGTTCAATCCTGGGTAGTGCAAAGCCACAGTCTCTCAAGTGTCTACAGTGGGTGGGTTGCCCACTGCTTTATCCTGGGGAGTGCAAAGCCACAGTCTCACAAGTCTCTACAGTGGGTGGGTTGCCCACTGCCATATCCAGGGGAGTGCAAAGCCACAGTCTCTCAAGGCCCTACAGTGCTTCATCCAGCTCGTGGCGGACTCAGTAGCGTCAGTGCCCTTGGCGCTCATGGGCCAGCGGTGCTTGTTGCGGCGGTGTCCTTGGGAGCGGTGCTTGTTGCGGCGGTGTCCTTGGCAGCGGTGCTTGTTGCGGCGGTGTCCTGTTGAGCGGTACTTGTAGCGGCGGTGTCCTGTTCAGCGGTGCTTGTGGCGGCGGGACCTTGGCAGTGACTCAGCTGCTGGCGGTCCTTCATGGCCCAGCGGGACTGGTGCTTGCGGTCCTGTCTGGCCCGATGGGGCTGGTGCTGGCGGTGGCCTCCTGGGTAGCGGGGATGATGGTGGTGGCCTCCTGGGCAGCGGGGATGATGGCGGTGCCTGCTTGGGCAGCAGGGATGATGTTGGTGGCCTCCTGGGCAGCGGGGATGATGGCGGTGGCCTCCTGGGCAGCTGGGCTGGTGCTGGCGGCGGCCTCCTGGGCCGCCGTGCTGCTCTTTCCAGACTTGCATACTTTCTTGTGGCCCTTCCCCACCTTTGAAGGTGTCGCAGCTGACTCCACACTCCCACCTGTACCCCTGGGAGCGACTTTGGTGGCTGGAGTCTTCCCCCTCTCCCGCCCGGCACAGGCCAACTTTTGATGTTTGACAGATGGGGGACTGTCCGTGCTGTGGCTCCGTGCCACAATGGCTGCGCTAGTGGCCGGTGCACTCCAGATTCCGGTGATTACAGGCACCACTGGTCCCGGAGATGTTGTTGCTGAGGTGCTAGGTTGGGACTTGGAGAGTCAGGCCCTAGGAGACTGACGGGGTGGGGGAGGTGAGGGAAAGAGGTCAAGGTTGGACAGGAAAAGTTTCTTCGGGACACTGGTACGGTTAGCTGGAGGGGGTTTGGGAGTGGAGGAAGAGGTAGTGGTTGTGGAAGGTGTTCGTTTGGTGACTTTGGGTGAAGGTGCATGCGCTGGAGGCTGTCGTGAGGTGGATGGCTGCTGGGTGGGTGTGTGCCTATGTTTGTGTATCTTGGGAGGTGGCGTCACAGACACACTGGAAGAGGATACAGGGGATGTGTAAATGGCAGAGGGGGTGGTGACTGCAAGTGAGCGGGGTGTGGTGGTGTGTGTGCTGGTGAGGGACGTAGTGTCTGTAGAGGTAGTGCATGCAGGTGTGAGTGTAGACGAGACTGGGAGGGAGGAGGGAGACGAGGAGGAGGGGGACACAGTGGAGGCAGTGGATGTTGGTGTGTCTGCATGTCTGTGATGCTTGCATGAGTGCCTGTGGGATGAGTGGTGCTTATGTTTGCCTGAGCTTTCCTTGTGTGTTGAAGTGTGTGCATGCTGGTCTGAAGGTGTGCTTGGGCTAGGCTGAGGAAGAGGGGATTGGGTCTGGGTGGAGGAAGTTGGAGGGGGGAGGCTAGACACAGGGACAATGGCTGCCATCAGTGCTGAGGCCAGAGTCTGAAAAGCTTGCTGAAGGGCTGCCTGACCAGAATGAATGCCCTCCAGGAATGCATTTGTTTATTGCAACTCCCTTTCTACACCCTGGATTGCATTCAAAATGGTAGACTGCCCAACAGTGAGGGACCTGAGGAGGTCAATGCCCTCTTCACTGAGGGAAGCAGGGGTGACTGGGGCAGGGCCTGAGGTGCCTGGGGTGAAGTTGATGCCCACCCTCCTGGGTGAGCGGGCACGGGGCAAAGGCTGAGGGGCTGCTGGGAGGGCAGTGCTGGTAGGGGGGGTGGCGGCTGTACCTGTAGATGCGGGGGGCACAGATGTTGCCACCACCACAAGGGAGCTCCCATCAGAGGACGAGTCTGTATCACTGGTCTCAGCTCCTTTCCCCACCGTGGAGCTCCCCTCGTCCTCCGTCCCACTGGTGAACTCCGAGTCCGTTGTCTCGCCCTCCATGGCCATGTGGGATGCAGCTCCCATCTGCTCCGGTGCCACTGCTCCTCTGCCTGAGGATGCTAATGCAAACAAGAACAGGGAGACCACAAAAAGGGGGGACGACAGAAGAAAGACATGTTGAGTGCATGCATTACTGCTACCGTTGGCGACACAACAGACACAGAAGCCCCCTGCACTACGCCACGCACTTGGAGTCCACTGTTCAATCCCTGGGACATGGCCTACAAGGCTCTGGCCGACATCTGCACACATGGATGACACAGGAGCCTGACTAGGTGTACCTGGCACTGTACACAAGTGGGGTGGGGTGCCACAGGGTCTGCCAGAAGAAGGGGACATAACTAGCACACTCACCCTGGCCTAGGGAAAGCCACAACCCACCTCCCCACCCAGACACCTCCACTGCGCGCAAAATCAGCAGAATGAGAGTGTACTCACCCCCTTGTGGCTGCTTTGATGCCCTCAAGCACCCATCCAACTCCGGGTACGCCACCGCCAGGATCCTGAACATCAGGGGGGTCATGGTGCGAAGGGCACCCCTCCCACATTGGGAGGCCATCCCCAGCTGGGCCTCCGCCGTCTTCTTGGTCCAGCGGCGAATGTCCTCCCATCTCTTACGGCAGTGGGTGCTCCGTCTGTGGTAGACCCCCAAGTCCGGACGTCCTTGGCGATGGCACGCCAAATATCCTTTTTCTGGTGGGTGCTGACCTACATGAATTGTACAGGGGGAAAAGAAAAGTTATTACCAACTGCACCATCACAGTCATTGGCCCCCATCCCTACCCTTGGCATGTGGCACATGCACTCACCGTTGTTTCATGCACGCCTCAATCTCCTCCCCCAACTTTCATCCACCCCACTCCACACATGAATAGCCCATACAGCATGCTCCCAGTGTACTTACCTGTTTGTCTGGAGGACCGTAGAGTAGCGTGTACTGGGGGAGGACCCTATCCACGAGTTTCTCCAACTCCTCTGATGTGAAGGCTGGGGCCCTTTCCCCAGACGCACGAGCCATTGTCTCTTCCAGACTGAGGTCACAGCAGCACTTGCAGTGTAGGTCCTGCGAAACAGATTCTGGGGTAACTCTCCCTCTCACTGGCTTTGGTGTCAAGTTGGCAAGAGCGATAAAGGAAGGGGCAAGCCTGGTGTCAGGTTCATCTGTGAGTGACAGGGAAGCCCCTTTTGAGTTGTAACTAATCATTGGACACAGCCCCAAGGCTGTCCTCTTAAGCAAAGGCCAGCACCTGCCGAAGCCCTTTGTCCTCAGTTGCTCCTCAACGTTGACACTTGATACCAGCCAAGGCACTATTTCAATGGACCTGGATGGTTCTGTAGCCAACCTACTCTTCATCGCAATTCAGCCTGAACTTTGGATTTGCACGAGTCCCTCAATACCTCAAGTCACCTTTTGACCACTAGTGACTTCTAAGCACTACTTTTAGTTTATTCTTTTAAAGTCCAAATCCCACCACAGGTGAACCAGCCAGCTGCTAGGTGACAGTTGAACGCTTACAAGCTTTCTGCAGAAAAATTGTAAATTTTTAAAAGTCCATTTTGTTCAATAGGTTGACAAAATTGTAGTTTGCCATTAACTAGTGTTTTCAATAATTTAAAAAAGGATTTCTTGAATTATTTCTCGTACTGCTACTAATCCAAATTTATCATATAATAAACACAACTGTGTAGTCTAGTTTTTCCCTATGGAAGCAGCCAGCCTTGCTACAGCAAAAAGAGCTTCTGGGGCACTGTAAGGACATGTTCAACTTTCATTTTTACATGTAATACTTTCAAAATATCCTGCACCCTGGTCTTATAGGCATGCTGCCTACTTAGGGTGACATTAATATTTAAAAGAAATGTTTAGATCCGTTAGAAGGGGTTATTTTGACAAGTCAAATTTACAGTTCAAACCATCCACAGGCATGTTACATGTGTGCAGTTACTAGAATGTACATGACGGTAGTCTTTTGTATGGGCAGCCTGCACATGTGCACAAGTTCATGTGGAACTAGCCTAGTGCCCCTTGCTCTAGCTTCACTAGGGTAATGACTTATTTCCAAAGGTAGACACTGGCAGTAATCACGCTCACTCCAATTATAAAGAAATTACCATGAGTGAGAATCAGGTAGGGAGACTCACCCACAATAAATCTACAAAATACGGATGATCAAAACCAAAAAATCCTTACAAACTAAATGGACTGAACCCATTTGCAACAGAAATGTATGCCAAGAATGTTCTCCTTTGTTTTCTTCAGGTTTTCCAGTGCTGTTAGACCTGGCATCCTTGGCGTCTTTTTACCTTCTGATCTCCTGGTTTTCTGACTTCATTTTTGCTGACTTTAGGATTCTGTGCACTTTACCACTGCTGACCAGTACTAACATGAAGGTGCTCTGTACTTTAAACATGGTCATATTCGGTTATCCACAATTGGCATATTTAATTTACTTGCAAGTCCCTGGTAAAGTGCACTATATGTGCCCAGACACTGTAAATTAAATGTTACTGGTGGGCCTGCAGCACTGATTGTGCCACCCACTACACTAACACTATACATATGTTTCTGGACTGTCACTGCAGACCCTGCTTGTGCAATATTAAACTGCCATTTCAACCTGGCAAGTGCACACATTTGCCAGGGACAGTCCTTCATTTTTATTACATATAAGTCACCCCTAAGGTAGGCCTTAGTTAGCCCCCAGGGAAGGGTGCAGTGTTGGTAAAAAGTTGGACATGAACTTTTAAGTTTAAAATGTCCTGGTAGTGAAAACTGCTAAATTAGTTTTTCACTACTGCAAGACCTATCTCTCCCATAGGTTAACGCTGGGGTTATCTTGAAGCATCCTCTAAGTGTAACTTCCAATTTGAAAAGGATACAAATTTGGAGTTTGGTGTCTTTGGACTCTCAATTCAAAACCACAACTCATGGTGTATTCGATTTTAAATTGTAAGTTTGAAAATGCCACTCTAAAAATGTTGGTGTTTTCTTACTTTAACCATTCTGTGCCTCTGCCTGTGTCTGAATACACGTCTGGGGTGGATGACAGCTTGAATTTGTGCATTCCCTCTAGATAGTTGCACACAAAGGGAGCTTGAGCATGACATTTGCATCCTGATGGTTCATATCTCAACTTCTACTGATTGGATATTTGTTGTTTTGGTCTTATTTGTCTCAGATAAATAGTCTCGATTAGTTGAAACTGGTGTGGTGTCTTTCACTGTGTTACTGTAATTAGGTCTTGCACAAATACTTTACACACAGCTTCTTAAGCCTGACTGATGTGTGCCAAGCTAAAAGGGAGTGAACACAGGTTAATTCTGGTTGTATATCTGATTTACCCTGGCTAGAATTGTGATCCCTACTTCAACAGGGTGCATGCCTCTGCCAACTAGAGACCCAATTTCTAACAAGTTTTATTTATTTGCTGCTTATGTTCAGGTTTGATAGTTATCTTGCTAGCTCAAGGTCATTTTATTGTGGTTCCTAGTCATTACGCGCATATCATAAATGATGGTGAAGACTCAATTAGGTAAGTAGTATAGTGACCTTTCAATACTCACATCAATTAGCTGGTGGTAGCTAGGTTTAGTTTTACTTCTCAAATGTGTGTGTTGGCAGGTGCTAAAACCATGGTCCATCAAAAATTGACGGTGATGCACATGTTATTTGACTTCAAGCCAGTGCGGACATTTAAGTTATGTGTGGCCTGATATTTGTTTGGCTTTTGGAATACTTCCACTATGCCCCAAGTGAGGAAGTTGTCTATAAGGACATGTGCCAGTTTGGAGCGCATCTCATATGACCAAGGTATTGTTTCTCACTTTCACTAAGTGTAAGATTATCTTCAGAAATTCATGCAGAAATTTGTATTTAGAGCCTGCAGGGCAGAATATCATTAACACAATTGTGAAGGTGTCACTAGCCACATTATATCTAGGTATTATTTTACATCATTGACAACTCGAACATTACTCACATTGTGTACTTCATGTCCCTCAAAACTCCTTGGTGAATAAAATAAAAGTTAGCAACCAATAATTCTATTTAAATATGCACATGTCCAAATAAGTTGCCTATCGATGCACCAACAAGAAGAAAATAGAGCTAGGGGCTGATTTATACATTGGTGGATTGCCTGTTCTCCTCAAGGGCGACAGACTCTGTTTCCCTGTTGGAGTTGCCACCAATGAAATTTTGAAATGTCCATAGGCCCAGCAGACATTTCATGTGAACAGGAACTACTGTCAAGGCGGTTCCTACCAATGTACTGTACCTTTGCCGGAAGGCTACCATAGCCCAAAATACATCGGTGAGGCATTGCCTTGGTAACGATTGTGCACTTTTCCAGGGTAGTGTTGAACGATGAGTAATGTGCACTACAATAAAAGCTGAAATTGCCATTCCCAAATTTAGTGACCACACATTAAAAGTTGTTGCTCCTATCCAGGTTTATTGTGTTGATTTGAGTACTAATTATTTTCTACTGTACAACACAGTCTGAATTATGTGCTTTACATTGCATAACACGTAATATGCAGATTATAGAAGTAGACTGTGCAGTATACAGTGGTGGGGAGACACAGTATATATAATGGCTGATTTGATCAGGTGTTCCATTCAAGAATTCAGCAGAGGCAGATTTCAGACCCCACAAGCATCATTTAACATGTTCTTCCTGTAGCAAGCAAAGGGGTTTTAGATTACTGAAGAGGTCTTTCAAGATATGTGTGAGACAAATTGCGGAAAGATGTGATCAGTAGCAGGTGTAGTAGGGAAAGAAAAAGGGTAATCATTCATGAGGTTTCTTTTATAAAAGTGAACAATTGGACTAGTCTGATCACTTAAGGGAAGCTACTAGATATTATGGATTAAAAGTCTGAAAAAGTATATGTTGAATTATATGAGTTCACACATTAGGTCAGTATTAGAGCAGTATTAGACCATGCCAGTTGGACCTGCAGTTATTCCAATGCTTTACTGATGTTTTGGATTTATAATGAAGATAACTGAGTGTATTCATTTTTATGGCTTTACAATTGCTAGTGGACAAGACAGAAATGTATATTTTGCTGTATCAGAGATCATTCTCGATAATGTACATAGAACCATCTTTTTGGGAGCAGTGAGAGTGTAATTGTGCATCAATATTTCTTTATTGCACAGATTACATTGACAACAAGCAAATTTCACACTGACCTTTGCACTAACTGCCATCCAAGAGACAGCGCACATGGCATGGGGTAGAGGGCAATAGCATCAGTTTTATTGACGCTATTGATGTACTCTGCAGGAGTATAGCCAAAATATGGCTGCTACTCCTGCAGAGTACGTTATGCCTGGTGTAGGCTGTCAGAGTCACCAGATCCTCGGGGTCTGTGCACATTCCCAACACTTCCACCACAAGACAGCTCCAATACACTGATTAGATTTGTCACAGAGTCTAAGAGAGTCCAAGTGGGGAAAAGGGGATTAGGAAGGGAACAGCTGGGAAGGAGACCTGTAGGAAGCAAAAGGTTAAAACACAACATAAAAATTACATCTCATGAAATCAGTACCATGCTACAGTTCTAAGCTTCATCATTTCTGAAAACATGAACAACCCTAGAATAGTCCTAAAACTGACTAGGCTTTAGATGACCGAATACCTGAGGAGGAAACAGGAAAAGTTAAATATAACTTTCAGATTCAAGTACTTTCTTTAGCATAAGAATCAGGAAACACTCTGAGCAATTTCTAAAACAATCATATGAATCTCCTTTTAAGAATACATATCAGGAACACACAGCATTACATCTAGAACTCTGGTCTTGTTGTGTTCTTCTCAAAGAAAACATTGGAAAGTGAATTGCGCACATTGCAGGTTGTTATATGTGTATTAAACACCATAAAGGATTGTGCACCATGAAATCACACAACGTAGATTCAAGGAATAATTCACGCGACTAGTCAACTCGAAATGCTACCAAGGAAATGTCTTAGAATGGTAGCGCACAGTAATTTACATTATTTATACACGAAGAAAGAATTGCGCGTCTTGCCGATTCGAACGCCACCATGAAAACTGCCAAGAAATGGTAGCACGCAATGAATAACATGAAAAGCACTCAAGGAAAGAATTGCGCGTCTTGCCGATTCAAATGCCACCATGAAATTGCCTCGGAAATGGTAGCGTACAATGAATATAAAGAATCACACACAAGGAAAGAATTGCGCACGTTGCCGATTCGAAAGCTACCATGAAACTGTCAAGGAATGGTAGCGCACAATGAATAACATTAATTAATCCCAAGGAAGGAATCTCACAAATGCCATGAAAAGTCTAAACGCACAATTACACGCGCATGAGCAAAATGTTATTAACATCAGGAATTAGGCCCAAGAATTAGAGCGTCTTCGAATACGGGGTCGGGGGCCCAGCCCAACCTCCGCCTTACCGCCCTGACTAAGAATCACCGCTGAAAAATAAAGCACAGAGGCCTGGAAGGTCAAGGTAGGCCACCGGAACAGGAGCTCAGGAAGTTGCTGCTGCTCTGCACCGGGACCTCTGAATAGTGAGCATGTGGAGCTGGGCTGACTCCCTTTTATAGAGTCTTGGCCCAGCCCACGACCACACCCAGGCATGCTGCAGGGAAACTTCTAGAAGGCCCTGGAAAGGGACCAGACCCTGACTCAATCTGAAAGCCTGCAGCAATACATTGCAAATGAACAGTATTCTTAAGCACCTTAAGAATGAATCTTCTGGATTGAATTCTGCAATGCAAAAGGTTAAACAATAAGATATCATCACAACGCATAAATTACATTATTTTGAGAGTGTTGGGTTTTGCATTCTAGATGCCCGTAGAGCGCGTACTGTCCTGGTGTTGACAGTACTCCCCTCTCCCAGGCACGCTCTAGGGCCTGCTTTGTCTGGATTGAGATGATGAAAGCGTCTCACAAGTACTGGAGCATGAACATCAGATGCGGAAACCCATGAATTACTTTCAGGGCCATAACCTTTCCATGAGATTAAGTACCATAGGTTACGCCCTCTCAGTTTCGAGTCCATCACTTTCTTGACTTCGTATTCTTCTTCCCCCTGTACTAGAACAGGAGCTGGATGGGGGCAGATCTTTTGGACAGCCTTTTTTAAGAGGGAAGCATGGAACACTGGATGAATCCGTAATGATTTTGGCAATTGCAGTTTATAGGTTACAGGATTGATTTGCTGAAGAACAGTGTAAGGACCTATAAATTTGGGGTTCAACATGTGCTTCCTCTTGAAGTCTATATGTTTTGTGGAAAGCCACACTTTGTCACCTGGTTGATACTGTGGTCCCTCACAATGTTTCTTGTCATAATGCTTTTTGTATTTTTGTTTGGCTTTTTCTAAATGCTGTTGAATCGATTTCTGAGTTTGATGCAAATGCTGAATGGTTTCTGACACAGCTGGAGTGAGAGAACTTTCTTGAGAATTTGTGATGGGCAAGGTGTGAGGATGATAGCCAAACAACCCAATGAGGGTGTAATGCCAGTAGAAGTGTGGAAGGAGGTGTTGTAGGCTAACTCAGCTAACCAGAGCATTGATGTCCAAGAATGAAGTGCTTTTTCAGCGTAAGCACGTAGGTATTGCTTCAAAGTCTGATTTAGTCTCTTCGTTTGACCATCTGTTTGAGGATGGTGGCTAGTAGATAGGGTAGATGTCACTTGGAGTGTTTTACAGCATGTCTTCCAGAAGTTAGAGGCAAATTGTGAACCCCGATCGGAGAGGATCACTTTTGGCAGTCCATGATAACAAACCACTCTATTCAGTAAGATAGTTGCCAGTTCACTAGAGGTAGGTAATTTCTTACAGGCAATGAAATGTCCATATTTCGTGAGACCAACTACTACCACCAGAATTACTGAAGGCTGTTGAACCACTGGCAGACCTGTAATAAAGTCTAAAGAGATGTGCTCCCACGGACGACTTGGGGTTGGGAGTGGGTGTAGCAACCCTTTCGGTTTTGAATGACTTGTTTTAGTGTGAGCACAGACTTAGCAGTTGTTTACCATTGTTTTTACATCCTTTGTTAAGGTAGGCCACCAAAAATAGCGTTGGATTAATTCAAGAGTTTTAGGAGTACCTGGGTGACCTGCCGTAGGTATAACATGCAACCAATGAAACACTATCTTGCGAAGTTTGGTAGTGGGCACGAACAAACGAGCGTCATGAAAGGGTAATCCTTGCTTGATTGACCTTCGTAGATCTGCTTGGGCCCACGTCTGCCATTTTTCAACAGTGAATGAATTGCGGATGTCTTCAAAGAAATCTTCTGTTTTTATGATACATAGGACCTTGTCAGGAGCAATGATAGCCCTGGAGAGTTGAACTGCAGGCAATGTGGTAGACTCTTGGCAGGACAAGGCGTCAGCTTTGTGATTATCTTTACCAGGCCGGAAAGTTACCACAAAATCAAACTCGGCAAAAAACATCATCCAACATAATTGCAGAGGAGTCAAAAGTCTGGCGGAACTCATGAATTGAAGATTACGATGATCAGTATATACTGTGACAGTATATTTGGCTCCCAACAAATGATGCCTCCATTCTTTAAAGGCGTCACAAATCGCCAGAAGCTCTTTTTCAGCAATGACATAGTTCTGTTCGGCTTCGTTCAACTTCCGAGACATGTAAGCTACAGGAAGAAGCTGACCAGTGTCTTTGTTTCGTTGTGACAAAAAAGGCTCCTATCGCCACATCTGAAGCATCAGCTTCCACTATGAAAGGTCAATCTGCATCTGGATGAGTCAAAACTGGGGCAGTGGAAAAAGCTTTTTCAAGGTTGAAAAGACTTGATCGGCTTCTGGGGACCATACAAATTTTTCTTTCTTTCTTAATAGCTTAGTAATGGGAGCCACTGTCTGGGAGAAATGGTTGATGAACCTCCGGTAAAAATTTGCAAAACACAGGAAACATTGTACATCATGAACAGTCTTTGGGGTGGGCCAATCAGATACAGCTTTTACTTTCTTTTCTGCCATCACCATACCTTGAGGGGTAAGGATAACCCCTAAAAACTCAACTGTGGTAACAGGAAACTCACACTTGGTTAGTTTGCAATATAAATGGTGTTTGCGAAGGGCTGCCAACATTTTCTTGACATGTTGAACATGTTCATTTTCATCGTCTGAGTAGATCAAAATGTCATCAATGTAGACTATGGCAAAGATACCAAGGTACTCTCTAAGAATGTCATTTAAGAAAAATTGAAATGCTGCTGGAGCATTGCACAGACCAAAAGGCATGACGGTGTATTAAAAAAGGCCATACCTTGTTTTGAATGCCGTTTTCCATTTGTCACCCTCTCTCATTCTGACCAAATGATAAGCACCTCAAAGATCAAGCTTCGTGTAGATTTTTGCTTTCTTTACTTGTTCCAGTAAGACCGGAATTATAGGCAAAGGATATTTGTTCTTGATGGTGATTTTTTTCAAACCCCTATAGTCAATACAAGCTTGAAGCTCTCAATTTGCTTTTCGAACAAAAAACAAAGTAGAAGCTGTGGGAGCCTTAGAGGGGTGGATGAAACCATTCTCTAAGAATTGATCCAAGTATTTTCGTAAATGTTGATTTTCATGTTCTGACAGAGCATACACACAACAGTTGGGAAGTATCACACCTGGGACTAGATCAATTTGACAGTCATAAGATCTATGAGGAGGTAAGTTCACTGCTTCCTTCTCATCAAATACATCTTCATAAGAGGAATACTGTTTGGGCAACTGAACTTCTTTCTCTGCGGCGGTAGCAATGTATGAATTGCGAACTTAGCACTGATGAGAACACAACCTTTCGTTCTGCCCAATTAATCTCTGGATTGTGATGAGTTAATCATGGCAAGCCAAGGATGATCCCATGCTGGGGAGCATGGATCACGTCAAGGATAAGTATCTCTTGATGTTTCTTTCTTTGATTTTTACCTTCACAAATTACTGACAAGGGGACAGTCTGAAGAGTTACCGGACCTCCAGTCAAGAGTTTTCCATCGACTGCCTGGATGATTTCTGGGTTCTTCCTTTCAATACATGGGAGCACCCAGGCACGAACCAATTGGGCGTCAACAAAGTTCCTGGTAGCCCCAGAATCAACTAGAGCCTTCTTGAAATAGGTCTTTTTCTTGACCTGAACTCTTATTCCCAGTTTGAGATGTCTGGATTGTGAAGGGTCCACGGTGACAGCCAAGAGCAACCCTTCTCTGCATCTTGGGTGTTTTAGTTTTCTGACTCGTCTGATGCATTGGCTGCTACCTTCTGAACTGGACCTTGTTTGTTCTTTGGTTTGATTGAACAGTCTTTGACGAAATGACCTTTTCGCCCACAATAGAGACATTGTCAATTTTTTCTGCATAGGTCCTTTTCATCTTTGGTCGAAGGTCTCCTGATGGTTCCAATCTACATCGGTTCAGGCATTCTTTCTTTCGGATTTCTTGAGTCTCTGTTATCATGAACACGCCAGGAATATTTTATAGTCTTTTTACGTGTTCCCATTCGTTCAGTTAAACGATGGTCAAGCCTCAAGACAAGGTTTATTAATTCTTGACAGTCTGTGGGTTGCGGGTCGATTTGCGCCAAGATATCTTTTAACTCCTCTTTGAGTCCCTTGTAAAACAAGGCCGCTTGTTTTTCCCCTGGCCAGGATGTGTCAGCAACCAGCCGATTAAAGTTGGCTAAATATGACACTAAGTCCTGATTCCCCTGACGTAAGTCTAATAGTTCACGATCTGCTGACAGTGTTACAGTTCTTTGATCAAACACTCGCTCAAACTCACGTACACAATTTCTCCAGTTGTACAACAGGGGACTATCTTTGCGCACAAGAGGAATAGCTGAAGTAGCTGCATCTCCAGACAGATATGACAACAAGAAATCCACTTTGGACTGGGCATCGGGAAAGTATGTGATCTGCAGGTGAAGTGTAATTCTACTTGAACCAGGAAAGATTGCGCTTTCAAGGGGTCACCTGAGAAACGTTCTGGGGGAGCTAAAGGAATGGATGAAGGAACATTGAGGGAAATGTTAGTCAGATTACCTCCAGAAGTCTGAGAAGAAGTACCTGACCAAGATACACCTGTGGGTCTTTGTTCTTTCTTTTCTACCTTATCCTGTAACTGACTCACTCTCTCAGCTAGACTATTTGTTAAATCTTTTGATGATACCACTTCAGACTGGAGCTGGGTGATAGCCTTGACTAGCTCGTCCAGTGTGGCCATGCTGAGAACATACACAAATCAGGAGGATAATAATTAGTGGGCTCACTATTCTGTCAGAGTCACCAGATCCTCGGGGTCTGTGCACGGTCCCAACATTTCCACCACAAGACAGCTCCAATACTCTGATTAGATTTGTCACAGAGTCTAAGAGAGTCCAAGTAGGGAAAAGGGGATTAGGAAGGGAACATCTGGGAAGGACACCTGTAGGAAGCAAAAGGTTAAAACACAACATCAAAATTGCATCTCATAAAATCAGTACCATGCTACAACTCTAAGCTTCGTCTTTTCTGAAAACATGAACAACCCTAGAATAGTCCTAAAACTGACTAGGCTTTAGATGACCGAATACCTGAGGAGGAAACAGGAAAAGTTAAATAGAACTTTCAGATTCAAGAACTTTCTTTAGCATGAGAATCAGGAAATACTCTGAGCAATTTCTAAAACAATCATGTGAATCTCCTTTTAAGAATACATATCAGGAACACACAGCATTACATCTAGAACTCTGGTCTTGTTGTGTTCTTCTAAAAAAAAACATTGGAAAGTGAATTGCGCATATTGCAGGTTTTTATATGTGTATTTAACACCATAAAGGTATGTGCACCATGAAATCACACAACGTAGATTCAAGGAATAAATCACGCGACTAGTCAACTCGAAATGCTACCAAGGAAATGTCTTAGAAAGGTAGCACACAGTAATTTATATTATTTATACACGAGGAAAGAATTGCGCGTCTTGCCGATTCGAACGCTACCAAGAAAACTGCCAAGAAATGGTAGCACACAATGAATATCATGAATTAACCACAAAGAAAGAATCCCGCATCTTGCCGATTCGAATGCCACCATGAAACTGACATGTAATGGTAGCGCACAATGGATAACATGAAAAGCACTCAAGGAAAGAATTGCGCGTCTTGCCGATTCAAATGCCACCATGAAGTTGCCTCAGAAATGGTAGCGTACAATAAATATCAAGAATCACACACAAGGAAAGAATCGTGTGCGTTGCCGATTTGAATGCTACCATGAAACTGTCAAGGAATGGTGGCGCACAATGAATAACATGAATTAATCCCAAGGAAGGAATCGCGTGTCTTGCCGATTCGAATGCATGCATACAAATGCCATGGAAAGTCTAAACGCACAATTACACGCGCATGAGCAAAATGTTATTAACATCAGGAATTAGGCCCAAGAATTAGAGCGTCTTCGAATACGGGGTCGGGGGCCCAGCCCAACCTCCGCCTTACCGCCCTGACTAAGAATCACCACTGAAGAATAAAGCACAGAGGCCTGGAAGGTCAAGGTAGGCCACCGGAACAAGAGCTCAGGAAGTTGCTGCTGCTCTGCACCGGGACATCTGAATAGTGAGCATGTGGAGCTGGGCTGACTCCCTTTTTATAGAGTCGTGGCCCTGCCCACGACCACACCAAGGCATGCTGCAGGGAAAGCTTCTAGAAGGCCCTGGAAAGGGACCACACCCTGACTCAATCTGAAAGCCTGCAGCAATACATTGCAAATGAGCAGTATTCTTAAACACCTTAAGAATGAATCTTCAGGATTGAATTCTCCAATGTAAAAAGTTAAACAATAACATATCATCACAATGCATAAATTACATTATTTTAAGAGTGTTGGGTTTTGCATTCTTATCGCCTGTAGAGCGTGCACTGTCCTGGTGTTGACATAGGCATAATGAAGTGAAAAGGGTTACAAAGTGGTGCAATGCATGCATTGCGGCACTTTGTAAATATTGCATGAGGATTTTGATAGAGGAGATAAGATATTCAGAACAAAGAACACTAAACATAAATAGAACAAGAAGGGTCAAAATACAGTAGCGTGAAGGAAGGTATTGGGGATATTGGAGAACGAGATAAGGATAAGCATGTGGTATGGACAAACAAAGGCCCTGATTTATACTTTTTGGTGCAAAACTGCACTAACGCAGATTTGCGGCAAAATTTTTAGCACTGGCTTGCACCATTTCTGTGCACCAGACGGGAACCATATTTATCGAATGGTGCAAGCCGGTGCAAAGGGTAGGCTAGCGTAAAAAAAAATGACGTTAGTCGGTGGGTCTGGCAGTATGGAAGAAGGGGTTTTGCACCAAAAAATTGCATTAGATAGGTTACAGTAAACAAAATTACTTCAACCTGCCTAGAGTCATTTTCTGATGCAAAACCATCCATACCACATGACTCCTGTCTTAGAAAAGACAGGAGTCATGCCCACCACCCCAATGGCCAGCACAGGGGACTAGGGTCCCCTGGGCATGGCCATTGGACCCAGTGTCATGTAGGGGGTCCCACTTGAGGGCCCCCAATGGCACTTAAAAAAAAATACTTACCTTTACTTACCTATACTTACCTTGGATGGGGTCCCACATCCTCCGCTGTCCCTCTGGTGTGGGTGGGGGTTTCCGTGGGGCCTGGGGAGGGCACTTGTGGGCTTATTCCATGGTGTTCCACTATGGAAATAGGCCCACAGGTCCCCTAACACCTGCCCTGACCCAGGCATAACAAAATGGTGCAAAGCAAGCTTTGCACCATTTTTTTACCCCTCCTACCCCCGTGCGTGATTTATGCACAGGAGGATAAATAAGGAGCAAGTGCCATAGAGTAATTTTTTGCCTGGGAACCCCTACCTTGCATCTCATTAACGCAGGGTAGTTTTCCGCAGGCAAAAAATGACTTTAACTCCATTATTTTGGTGCTCGACATGTCTAGCGCCAAAATATAAATATGGAGTTAAGTTTGCACTGGATTTGTGTAAATAAAATGACGCAAATCCGGCGCAAACAGACTATAAATATGCCCCAAAATGTCAAGTCATTCTACACTAGTCGGTTGTTCCCAACCATAAAGTGCATGATTCCGAAAGATACAAATAATTCACCATTTGTTTCCCACCATTAAGTGCATAGATTAAACACGATACCTTAAAAGTCGACACTTGGGGCATAAAGTTGGTTATTTTCAAACATAAAGTGAATAAATTAAACGTGAATAAACTTAAAATCGCCTTTGTATCCCACTGTAAAGTGCATGAATAGAGCAAGCTTAAAATCGATTATTTACAACATGACATTGTCGATAAAAAACACTGTCCTAAGAAGGATAAATTATTTTAAAAAATGCATTAAATACCAAATTATTGTATGTTTTTTGTAAGCCAATGTCCTGGGCTGTGCAAGGTATGACTAGGTTTAATGTCTCTTAGTTTCAGATCTTACATCTTTATTCGAATTGAAGGTATCCCTGCCAATGAGATATGATACGGAGGATGTACTGAAAAGCGACTAGTCAATTAGGGGCATATTTATACTCTGTTTGCGCCGGATTTGCGTTGTTTTTTTTTACGCAAATCTGACGCAAAACTAACTCCATATTTATACTTTGGCATTAGACCCGTCTAGCGCCAAAGATCTTGGAGTTTGCGTCATTTTTTAGCGTGGAAACCTTCCTTGCGTTAATGATATGCAAGGTAGGCGTTCCCTTCTAAAAAATGACTCCGAGGCATGTGCGCCGTATTTACACTCCCGGCAAAAATGACGGCCGGGAGTGGGCGGGTCAAAAAAAATGACGTCCAGCCGCTTTAGCGTAATTTTTTAACGCCTGGTCAGGGCAGGCGTTAAGGGACCTGTGGGCTCGGAAGGAGCCCAGAGGTGCCCTCCCATGCCCCCAGGGACACCCCCTGCCACCCTTGCCCACCCCAGGAGGACGCCAAGGATGGAGGGACCCATCCCAGGGAACTTAAGATAAGTTCAGGTAAGTATTTTTTTTTTTTTTTTGGGTGGCATAGGGGGGCCTGATTTGTGCCCCCCTACATGCCACTATGCCCAATGACAATGCCCAGGGGACATAAGTCCCCTGGGCATGACCATTGGGCAAGGGGGCATGACTCCTGTCTTTGCTAAGACAGGAGTCATTTAAATGGGGGTTGGGAGTCAAAAAAAATGGCGCAAATCGGGTTGAGACGAAAATTTTGCCTCAGCCTGACTTGCCCCATTTTTTGACGCCCAAGCTCCATTTTCCCCTACGCCGGCGCTGCCTGGTGTAAGTCAATTTTTTTGACGCACACCAGGCAGCTCCGCCGGCTAACGTCATTCCATAAATAAGGCGCCCGCATGGCGCTTTGGAATGGCGTTAGCCGGTGTTAAATTTTTTGACACACAACTGCGTTGGCGCAGTTGTGCGCCAAAAAGTATAAATACGGCCCTTAGCCTTTAATTTTCAGTAGAGCCAAGTTCGCCTTTCCTTACTTTTAGGTTATTGGTGCTAGGGTGTACGTAGGAAAAGGTTGTTAACAAAGGGAACACATTTTACTCCTCTGCATACCAGTCGAATTGACGTGCCGGCCAGCCAGGTAATAACTGCTTGTCTGCAAGTGTGTAAGTTCAACTCCAAGGAAGCTAAGTTGGCTTGAGTAATAACTTCCTGTAGTCCAAAACTCTTTTACAAGTGCACATCAGGTGCTTATTGATTCCAGTTTGTAGCCTCAGAAGCGGCAATGTAGCTTTTGTTTCTCACCCTTTCATGTTGGGAGGAGGTCCTTGGAGTCAAAGAAGCTAAAACGAAAGAGCATGAATCGCTGTTTTGTATCTTGATGAAAGTGCGTGACAATACATACTTGTGGTTTCAACTTAGAATAGGAATTTGCACTGCTTATGAGTGCCCCATCTTTGCAAGGATGTTCCTGCCTTGTATAAATGACTGCTTCTTAGATGAAAGGTTGCCAATCTTAGCAAATGCTCCATGCCCCATCTTACTGACCCATGCTTCTTGTAACCCTAGCTCTGTCACAGCTTTCTTGAGTGAAGTACCTCACGAGCTGGCTTGTTTTTTCTCAATTTGGGCTTTTATCTCAAGAGAACATAAACTGTTCAAAGTTCCACTTTTAACAGCAGAGTCTCCAACACAGTTTCACAAAGGAATTTAATGACTGGTATTTCTGGCACTGGAGACTAAATTCCAAACATACCTGATTTGGGGAAGACGTTCTGGAGAAACAAAAAAATGCTTCCTAGGCCTTTGTTTGGAGCTGATTTAAAATAGCTGTTTCCTTACCATGGCGTATTTCAAGACTGTACATCAGAGAATGTATTAATTGGGCAGCCATCACTGTTAAAAGATGACTATATGATGAATCACACAATTTTTATTTCAAGAGCTTGAAGGCGAATATTAAAGACTGGGCTTTTGCAAGTAATGACATATGGTGGTTCGCGAACGACGGTTACTGCCCCACGGTGACTCTCAAATATTTGTATGAATGGACGGACTCAACCAGCTGGCCTTTGATGAACCACCTATACACCTTGAATTTAAAGTCCGCTAGCTGCACTACTTTTGTTTTCCACAAATTCAGCTCTAGTCTTTGTTGCTAGATATAGCTTACGAGGGCATTGGTCAGTCTTTGCAGGCTGTTTGGAGTTAGGCTTAAAATGAATATGTCGTCTGTGTATTGCTATCATTTCATTTGCCAGGATGGGAAGGTGGCAGTCTACAGCTGTCAGGTAATTATTCGAGTCGGCTAAATATAAATTAAATATGCACAGGGCTAGGACTTACACTTGCTTCTGACCATTTCTGGTACAGATTTTTGAGGGAACTCTGCAGCCGTCTCCAATTTTCACCTGGGACCATGTATCACTATATAAAGGAATGATTGCATCAAACATTTTCCCTGGCATGCTGCATGCTTCTAATTTTGCCCGAAGGTGGACACAAGGGCCCATATTTATACTTTTTGATGCAAAACTGCGGTAACGCAGTTTTGCGTCAAAAAAATTAGCGCCGGCTAACGCCATTCTGAAGCGCCATGCGGGCGCCGTATTTATTGAATGACGTTTGCCAGCGTTAGCCGCCGGCGCCGTCTGGTGTGCGTTAAAAAAAACGACGTACACCAGGCAGCGCCGGCGTAGGGGAAAATGGAGCTTGGGCGTCAAGAAATGGGGCAAGTCAGGTTGAGGCAATTTTTTTGTCTCAACCCGATTTGCGCCATTTTTTTTCACTCCCAACCCCCATAGAAATGACTCCTGTCTTAGCAAAGACAGGAGTCATGCCCCCTTGCCCAATGGCCATGCCCAGGGGACTTCTGTCCCCTGGGCATGGTCATTGGGCATAGTGGCATGTAGGGGGGCACAAATCAGGCCCCCCATATGCCACAAAAAAAAAAAAAAAAAACACTTACCTGAACTTACCTTAATGTCCCTGGGATGGGTCCCTCCAGCCTTGGGTGTCCTCCTGGGGTGGGCAAGGGTGACAGGGGGTGTCCCTGGGGGCATGGGAGGGCACCTCTGGGCTCCTTCAGAGCCCACAGGTCCCTTAACGCCTGCCTTTTGCAGGCGCAAAAGCGGCCGTACGTCATTTTTTTTGACCCGCCCACTCCCGGGTGTGAATTTTGCCCGGGAGTATAAATCCGACGCACATGCCTCGGAGTCGATTTTTTAGACGTGAACGCCTACCTTGCATCTCATTAACGCAAAGTAGGTGTCCACGCTAAAAAATGACGCAAACTCCATGGACTTTGGCGCTAGACGCATCTAACGCCAAAGTATAAATATGGAGTTAGTTTTGCGTCGAAATTGCGTTAAAAAAAACGACGCAATTCCGGCGCAAACGGAGTATAAATATGCCCCAAGGCACTTTATCGAATGACTAATTGAGGTCAATGAAACAGGCAAACAACCTGGTGTTTTTTTCGTTCAGCATTTTCTGTCAATATACCCAGATTTACCAAGTTGGTTATCATTCTCATGCCAGCCCTAAACGTAGTTTGGGTTTTCAGTATGAGACATTTTTTCTCCTACCAGGCTAAAAGCTCTTGAAATATGCAAGATCCATACAGGTTTGCTTCCACTTCAATGAAAGACTATTAGCCTATAATTGCCTGGCAAGGTGGGTCTTCCATTTTTAAATATCGTGTGGAAAATACTCCCCTTCCAAGATGTTGGAGCGATGTTCCCAGAGTAGATGCAATTAAAGAGTTCCCAGAGTAGATGTAATTAAAGAGGGGTACTAGATACCTTGCCCAAAAGGCTGCGTGTTGCTTAAACACCACATTGGGAAGACCATTGGGTGCAGCTGCTCACTCTAGCTCCAGTTTTTTATAATCCCCTCTACTTGTTTTATGTCTGTTAGTTTCTCTGTGACTACTGGTGCTTGTGAGCTTCTGTTCGCCTGAATCTGCAGATGCCGATTTTCTCCAATGTTTTCTTTTTTGCAGGGCGAGGTGTACATGTCTCTCACATATGCAGACCAGGCTTCCTCCGTGATCCTGAGGATTGATTATACCCCAGAAAGAGGCACTGATCCTCTCTACATTTCCCGTGTTTGCTTGCATGCTGATTGACCATATCCATAATTTGGTTTGTTTTTTCTCCTCGCCATCTTAATCTTTTCATGTTATGACTTTCAGGTCATTGAATTAAGTCAGTTGTTCTGAATTCATGCAACTTTAGCTAGATTTTTAGAACTTGTGGAAACTGACCGCTTTTGTGTCATGGATGAATTTTAAAGAAACTCACCGGAGTAAGTGCATCTTCACTTACAAGAATATAATCTATGGTTGATTGCTGCTTTCCACTTAGATACGTTATTACTGCTGGACTGTCTTCCTGTGACTTGGCACTCAGAATCATGAGCCCTTGAGCTCCCAGTTGTTTCTGTAATTTGGTGGCTGCAAGCGCCCCTTGTGTCTTCCTAGTCTTCAAGGCACTCCCAACCAGATCAGTGTTGAAATACCCAGAAAGTAACAGTGGTCAAGGCTGATACAAATTTTGCAACAACTTTATTAGGTTTATTAGTGCTGATGGCTTTGTTCTGTGAAGATTGGGTAGGCTTGTTCAGAGACATTCTCCGTATGTTTAAAGTACTTGTACCTCTCCCTCCTTGCCCTCTTTTGCTGCCTTTTTGTGAGTTTGCTGGGCGCGGGTCAGGAGGTTGATGATAGTGTATATGCTTTTTGGTTAGTAGCTGTTATAGCTGCTGAATAAGCCCCTACTACTATGTAGTATGGAAAAACAAAATGAATACTTAACAGCCTCTTTGAGTTTAACGTGTCATTTCAGAAGTCGATATCACAACAAAAAAATATTTGCTGAAATACAAAAAAATTGAGGGTCTATTTAAGAGCCCCTAGCACCGTTCCAAAGCCACATTAGCATCATTATTTTGACGCTAATGTGGCGTTAGAAGGCCCAAAACACCTTGCCATATTTGCAAAGTGTCTCAATTGCACCAGACTGTAACCGTTTGTGTGACATTATGCCTGGCCAGGCATAATGAATGCAAAGGGGGCGTTCCCCCATTAGGGGTGTGCCAAAAAAATGGTTCAAGGAAATCTAAGAGATTTCTTTGCACCATCTTTTACGGCACTTAAAGTGCCTGCTCAGAGGAGGCATTAAAAAGAGGCTTCCATTGCTTACAATAGGCCTCTAAATGCTTTGCAGGATTAACGTCATATTTTTTTTACGCTAATCTTACAAAAGGCTGGACTAGCGTAAAATATTTTGACTCTAGTCCCCTAACTACCACCATGGTATGCCATATTTGTAATACGGCACACACATGGTGGCGTTACGGGGGCGCTAAGGGGCACATGAAAAGTGGTGCTGCAAAAGTGGCACTGCACTAGGAGCAGCACCACTTTTAATAAATTTTCCCTTGAATTCACTAATTCATTTGAGTAAGGTTTGATAAATCTAGATGCATACTTTAAAAAGCATGCTATATACAGAAATCTGTATGTTGCACAAAATGCCCTGCTATTTTTGATGTTTCTGAGAATGGCAAACCAATCCATGAAATAAGAAATTTCACAAAGTTTTTTTGTGCAGTATAGTCTGTGTGCAACATGTTTCTTCCTCCTAAAAAGTCTGACAGGGCGCACAACTAAAAGCAGAATACACCCAACACGCTGTAATAGCACAATTGGCCCATTTGGATACACTCACTCACAGAAATTAAGCCCACTTGTAAGCAAGTCTTACTCTTCAATATTTATGATTTCGTCATACCTAATCCATAGGAAACATATACTTGCAAAAAATACTTTGCAAATCACATTTGAAATACAGTTAGAAATAACACTTGTGATAGGTATAAGGCATAAATACTTTTAGAAACATCTCTGTGAATTGGACCTAAAGTGCTGCTACTTCTTCAAACAACAGTTCTTCATTACATAAATCAACATGCATCACAATACCAGGTGCTCTCGCATCAAAATGCACGCAAATCTTGTCAACAACAGACAGAAATGTATTTATGCACTTCAGGGAATTCTGTGGGAAAAGGAGTTAAGGGATTAGGCACCCACCCAAATCTGAACACATGTGGCATGTTGATATGGTCAGGAACACATATTAGCACCTGAATAAAGTTTGTCAAACATTATATATATGTATTACATGAAATGTAAAGCATGATGTAGGAAGTGGCCCCATCTCATAAGATACCTAGGCTCATACCATTGGCCCATCATAAATCATTTTTGACTGGTGAAATTTCGGCCCATATTTATACTTTTTGACGCTAAACTGCGCTAACGCAGTTTAGCGTCAAAAAGTTTTGCGCCGTCTAACGCCATTCTGAAGCGCCATGCGGGCGCCGTATTTATGGAATGGCGTTAGACGGCGCAATCAGACCGGCGCTGCCTGGTTTGCGTGGGAAAAAACCACGTAGACCAGACAGCGCCGGCGTAGGGGGAAAATGGCGCATGGGCGTCTTAAAATGGGGCAAGTCAGGTTACGTCGAAAAAATCGTCTTAACCCGACTTGCGCCATTTTTTAACGACGCCCATCCCCCATCAACATGACTCCTATCATTGTAAAGATAGGAGTCATGCCCCCTTGCCCAATGGCCATGCCCAGGGGACTTCTGTCCCCTGGGCATGGTCATTGGGCATAGTGGCATGTAGGGGGGCACAAATCAGGCCCCCCTATGCCACAAAATATTATTAAAAAAAAAAAAAAAAAAACTTACCTGAACTTACCTGAATGTCCCTGGGGTGGGTCCCTCCAGCCTTGGGTGTCCTCCTGGGGTGGGCAAGGGTGGCAGGGGGGGTCCCTGGGGGCAGGGGAGGGCACCTGTGGGCTCATTTTGAGCCCACAGGCCCCTTAACGCCTGCCCTGAGCAGGCGTTAAAAAGTGGCGCAAATGCGCCGTTTTTTGCCACGCCAACTCCCGGGCGTCTCTTTTGCCCGGGAGTATAAATACCACGTAAAGGCCTGGGAGTCATTTTTTAGACGGGAACGCCTCCCTTGCATATCATTAACGCAAGGAAGGGGTTCACGCTAAAAAATGACGCACATTCCGGGAACTTTGGCGCTATTCGCCTCTAACGCCATAGTATAAATATGGCGTTAGTTGGCGTTAGTTTTGCGTCGAAATTGCGTCAAAAAAAACGACGCAATTTCGGCGCAAACAGAGTATAAATATGGCCCTTCATGTCCTTAGTAGTAAGATAAGGCAGCATTTTCTCCAAACAAGTTGAACCCTTGCATTATGAAACCAGGATTCTGAAGGGGGTACAGTATGACACTAGCATTTTTGCATATTTATTTAGTGCCATTTTGCAATGTTTTGTGCAGAACCGTTACAATGTGAATTTGCTGTGTTGTACTGCAACTGCTGTGTTTTGTTCTCTTTTGACTGTTTTGTTGTGATGTGGGCTGTTATGTTTTCAATGTGTTATGTTCTGTTGTCTACTTAAGTACATTGATACACTATGCTACATTTGCAGCCAAAAGCAGTGCATGCCTTTATTGTTGCTGTGCCCACTGAGTACTCACTGTTTAACCTGAAACTTTTAATAATGCCTACCGTAACTACTGTACACAGGTCTGATACCTCTGACCTACTATGTGCCAAAGGAATCATGGTGACTGCAAAAACGTGGGTTATTAGTTGAGGGGTAAGAACCCACCTCAAGTAACAATCACAATAATTGTCAAAGTGAACCACTAAAGTCACTAAATAATCTTGAGTTCAACCCTCTGGTATTTATGGCACAAAGCGGACAGGCTTTATTTAGAAGCAGTGTGTAAAGTACCTATGCAGTACTAAAACAGTACTAAAGCAAACATTACAATTCCTAAAATAGATTTGAATAATAGAGTAAAATGTAGTAAACAAAATGACACTAAAATGACAGAAATCATCCTGGAGAACTGGAGATATGATTAATGTTTAAAGTAAAAATAGCTCCAAGAAGCTAAAAGTGTCAATGATGGACAGTAGTTGCAGTAGAACAGGACATAGGCAAGGTTTGCCACTGACTGTGTTTGAATGTGGGTTTGATACACCAACCAGTGTCCAAAGGACTTTGCTTTCTGACTTTATATCAAGTCCCAATCCACCACAGGATTACACGTCTAAACCCTCCCAGCACTTAAGGGAAGGCACATAGAGATTTATGAGGAGGCAGGCAGGGGTAAACTGGAGGGTCCAGTCCGAATCCAGTTGCCTCTTGTCAGCTGGGCATTTTCAGAAAAAAGGCCTCTTTCAGCTTGTGTTCCTGTAGCTTTAACAGGAGGTCAGCATCCTTTTAAACAAGACAGAGAGAGTAGGTCCAGTCCTCCAGGGCTCTTCTCAGGCTTCAGACAGCAGGTTCATTTCTTATCTTCTCTTCCTCAGGTCCAGGAGTGTTTGGAAATAACTGTCTGGCTATGGCATATTTATACCTGACAGGAGCAAGTGAACTGGAATAACACCTTGGGACTCACTATCTATTGGAATAATGGTTCCTAAGGCTACCCCTACTGACTTTGGGCATTTTCAAGCTAGATTAAAGTGGGATCTGGAGGCGGTCTATGTGTGTGGGGAACGTACAATGATAATCCTAGTGTCCTCCCATATCATACACTAATATCCAGCTTTGGGCAATCCCTGTACCCCGACAAACTTGGAGACAGACATTTATTAGAACAAAACTGAGTTTTCAGCAACCAGCTAGTGGATATATGCAAAAGGTGTGCCTTTCTGTTGACCTCCTTTGAAGTGCGCCCTAAATATGTTAAAACAGCAGACCTGTCAAACAAATTGTGGCACTGTAATATCAAAAAAGACATACTGTGATTGGGATCTACGTAATATTTGCTTGGGAAAGCCAAGGCGTCTTTGAAACATTCCTCAGGTGTCACGTGGAAAACCCCAACAGGCCTGCCAAGCAGAATGTGGCATTCCAGCAGGGCTTGAAATATTAGAGATAATATAATAAAGAAGTAAGCACAATGAAGGAGATTCAAGGGGTCTCATACTGTTTATCTAGGATTTTAAAAAAAATTATGTTTGAGTGGGTAAGTAATAAATAAATAAATATACATATTCACTAAAAAAAACAAAGGTTTCAGGGACATTGTAGTTATGTTCAGATTTTACATATACAAAGCCATAGAAATTCAGCTGTTATGGTTTGAATTATTTCAAGTAACTATAACTCATGCCCTAAGGTAACTATAACTTGCGCCCTTGCCATGCATAGTTTTTTCATCAATAAATTTAGTGTAAATGTTATAGTGATTATTATCAATGATGTAATAGAAGATGTCATGAGTGTGGCAATATCTGGGGTAATTAGCAGTACATGGCGAGGGTGCGAGTTATAGTTACCTTAGGGCACAAATTATAGTTACTTGAAATAACTCTAGCTATAACAGCTGAATATCTATAGTTTTTGTGTGTAAAATCTGAACCTCACTATAACATCCCTGTAACCTTTGAATTTGTTATCCATTGTCCAAGTCCATGTCCATGCTCCCTAAGTTCTCATTACAGCCCTGTGAGGCTGTTGATCTACCACTGTCCTTCTTGCCTGCCCTGAACAGTTAGCTTACTGCCCCATCCATCTCCTCCCTACCCTCTGTTTTCCGAGTTCATGCACCAACCCCCTCCCACCTGGCCTGCATGGTCTGATGTGCTGCCACTGCCTACCATTTAGCTTGATGTCCCTGCCAGCTCCTGTCCTCAACTGCCCAATTCTGTGCCCAATCATTGCCCTTCTGCTAAGTCTCTGTGCTTAGCTTTCTGCCCCAACCATTTCCCATCCACCCTCCGATGTCTTTGTCCTTTTCCCTGCTTCCTCCTTTTTGCCCCCCATGTTCCATGGACCTGTCACTGCTCTCCTATCTACTATGAGTGTTCTGTTGAGCTGCCACTGCCCCTCACACGTGCCAAGGATGGTCAGATGACTGCCCTAAGTCATTGTCACCTCCACCCTGCCGGTCCCAGTTCCTTGCCCATCTCCCATCCTCCTGCCTTCCATGGCCCATTTTGCTGCAACTCCCTTTTGCCATCCATGCTCTGTTGTACTGCAACTGTTCCTCCTGCCTTCCCCATGTGGTCTGTAGTGAAGCTCCTTCCCCTGCCCTCTCTTGTCTGTGTCCAGCCCCTACCCATGCCTTCTGTCCTCCATGTTCCTTTGAGCATGACCCTGCCTCTTCTCTCTTGCCCATCATGGCCTTTAGGTTGCTACTAATGCTCATGCTTACCATGAATGGCCTTCTGTGCTGCCTCAGCCCCTTCCACCTGTCCAATGTGGTCAGCTTGCTGCCCCTGACCCCCTTCAACCTTATCTCTTTTGCCTATGTGTGTGCTACTATAGTCTCACTGTTGCCCTCCATGGTGTGTTGTGATTCCAGTGCCCATCCAGCATGCCCTTCATGGTTGGCTTGCTGCTACAGCCCTGCCACCTTGCCCCATGCCCTCCATTTTTCAGGGGCAGGCACCTATTCCCTCCCTCCTGTTTTGTCTGCTCTGTTGTTGTGCCCCAGCCCCCTTCCACCTGCCCTTCATGGTCCATTATACTGCAACTGTCCCATCTGCCTGTCCAGTATGGTCAGCTTGTTGCCCTTGCCTCTTTCGCCTCTGCTCTCTTTTGCCTATATGCATGGCCCTGTCCCTTCCTTGTTGCTTTCCATGGTCTATTGTGCTGCACTGCTGTCCCACTTGCCATGTGTGGTGTATTGTGCTACCGCAACTCCTGATACCTGCCCTGTTAGGTCATGCCCATCTCCCTCCTGCCCTCTGTTGACCAAATTCATGTCCCCACCCCATCCCTACTGCTCTCAGTGATCCAATGTGCCATACTTGCCAACATTTGGAACTTAGTAAAAGGGAGATTAAAAAAAAAAAAACCTGTGAAATTGATTTTTCTTATTGACTTACATGGAAAAAGAGGAGATGTTATGCAGAAGACAGAAGAAATTAAGCCTTTTTATGCTTAAAAACATAGGATGTCTGATGCCTGTATCAGGACTGTTGGCATGAATGGTTGTACTGCCACTGCCTCTGCCTTCTGCCCTCAATGGTCTGTTATTTACCGCACCCTCTCTTGTCTGTCCTGCATGATTGGTTTGTTGCCCCTGCCTCTGTTTCCCCTATCCTCCATGGTCCATTGTGCTGCCACTTACCCTCCCACCTGTCCAGTGTGGTCAACTTGTTGCCTCTGCACCCTTCTCCCTACTCTCAAGTATCGGAGTCTGTGCCCCTGATATCTGCCCCCCACAGTATTCTAATGAACAGCTAGACATTCTATATTTATTACAAAAGTGTGGCATGCCTGAGGTCCTCTTGATATAATCAAAACTATAATACCTAAAGCATTTCCTTTAGAAATTATAAAAATGAGAGGGTCATAGAAATTATAGTTAGTGCTCTATAAAACGAAAATGAGTACATATTTTCTGAGTTTTCAAATAGCAGCAAAGAGCTTTTAAATTATTCTTTATTTTTTTTATCTAGTTGATCACTTGATTATATTTGAACTTAGGGGAGAGATTATGGTGTTACGGCCAGAGCTGCAGTCCTTTTTTCATGCTAAGGTGGCGCTAAAATGGCATTTTCGGCACGCCATATTTACAAAGTGGCGTGTGGCATGCATCGCATCACTTTGTAAACCCTTGTGTCACAATATGCCTGTGCAAGGCATAATGTATGCAAAGGGGGCATTCTCCCATTAAGGGGGGGGTAGGCGAAAAATGCATAGGGAAATCTAAGAGTTTTCCTTGAGCTCAGAGCAGGCATTAAAAGGGGGCATACCATTGATTATAATGGGCCCCTATGTACTCTGCAGGAGTAGCGCCAATATTTTGGCCCTACTCCTACAGAGTACATCAATAGCATTAAACTAATGATGCCATTGCCCCCTACCCTGCACCATGGTGCGCCTTATTTTAAATACGGCACACACATGGTGGCGGTACAGGGGCGCTAAGGGGTACAAGGAACGTGTCTCTGCATTAGGTGCAGTGCCACTTTTCTTAAATCTTCCCCTTAGTCTCCCCATGCCTAAAGCCCAAAAGGAATGTGTCCTTGTGTAATGTAACTGATGCTCATGTAAAGCACTCCAATACCTTTCGGGTCAGGTCTGCGATATACAAAACTGCAAAAGACACAAAAACAAAGGGCCAGATGTACAAGAAACTGGTGCTGTGCCAAAAATAGCAGCACTGTGCGGCACCCGTTTTTAAACACAGGGATGCGCTGTATTTAAAAGTCTGCAGAGCGTCCCTGTGTTTTCCCTGTGCTGGCGCTAATTTAAGCAGCCTGCGCCAATGCAGCCATTCTTGCACCATAGTGCACACATAGAAGTACCAAATCTTAATTTTTGAATGATTGTCTATGTGCAGAAAGGGAACCCTTCCTGCACATAAAAAAAAATTCATAGCCTTTTGTTTTTTCTCTGTGTGCTGCAGGGCGCAGCATACTTGGAAAAAGCAAAAAATAAAGAGGAATAAAAAGTATTCCTCCTTGTTGTGCCATGCTATAGCTACCCCTGGGGTGGCATTAGTTTTTGGTGCTGCCACAGATTTATGCCTTTAGTAAATCTGTGGCAGTGTCAAAAGCAATGAGTGTTGCGGTGGAATGCCCACAGCAACACCCACTGCACTCCCCTCTGACAGAGAAAACAGTGTCGGAGGGGCTCACATTTACAAGACGGCGTTAATAATCAAAAGCTTTGACTAATCTGACTGGATTGACCGGATCCGGAAGCGAAAGCGAAAGCGGGGCAGGAGTGAGTGAGAGAGAGGGTGGTGGCGGATGCGAAGGATGCGTAGCACGGCGGCTCCAAGTCCTCGAAGAACCGAAGAATTCCGTCTGGAAGAGCCGGTTCGAAAGAGTGAAGCGTTGTTATCTGCCCTGCTGCCCCAGTACTCCCTGCGGGGTCAGCATCATTGGAGGGGCTGGTGGGTGCCTGCCATCACTGCAGGAGTTGGCCAGACCTCCTCCATTGCCTCTAGGCACCAGGGGGTCCAACTGCACTGCAGGGGCCAGTGGGGGCCCCGCAGGATTTGGGTGGGTGCCGCCACATCCCAGCAGGAGCCAGGCGGGTGGATGCCCAGCAGCACTGCAGGAGCCAGACAGGCTACCCACATGCGACGGGAGCCCCTGCACTGGGGCAGGGTGGATCTTGGAGCCAGGAACCCCACGGACAGGCAGACCCTTTCTCCAGAGTGGCTCTCGCCTTGGTAGTCGAACTGATGCTGGGGAAGCAAAAACAAATGCGTCCGAAGCAGAGGAAATACTGACGGGGAAAGTATTAACATCTGGCGTGAATTAGAGCGCAAGCCCCGAGAGGCAGTGGGTTTTACTGCAGACTGAGGTGCGTGAGCCAACAACATACATCAGGACAAATCCCGGTCTTTGGAGCAGAAGCCTGGGGCGGAACTTCATCCCCCAGGCTCCCTTTCCACCCGCTTGGCCTTATAATTAATCGCACACTTCACGCTGTCCGTCTTCACCCGTCATCGCCCGTCATCGCCCGATAGAGGATGGGCTAATTTCTGATGTGAGCAGTAAGTACAGAAGATTTTTATTTGGTAATTAAGGATTTATTTACCACTTACTCAACCATCTGAAATGGGGAAACGGAAAGCCATTGATACCGCTGCCCCCATGAGCGGTATAAAAAAAGTTAGGAAAAGAGCAAGTAACCAAGTAAGCACAGGCACCCCCAAAGACTTGAGCCCTCTCCATGCTATCGACTTATTATTTGAAGAGGTCGATGCCTTATTAAAAACTAATTCTCATTTATCGCCTCCTTGCAGTGTAGTGCCTAGGAAGGAGAAAATCCCTGAAATGTTCACAAAGAGCAAGAGGCCACAGGCTATTTTTACTCCTGGTGAGACTAGTATGAGTAAGGATACCCACGTTTTAGGGGGAAATCCCTCATACACTCCTTTGGTACCATCAGGTTGTGATTTGGGACCTTTGACATGTAAGAGGGACGCTTTATCTACGGGTGCTGAGACTTTCCCCCTTCCATTAAACCCATTAGTTAAGGTGGTTCCCAATATCTTGTGTTCGAACCGATTTGAGCTATTGACAGGGGTTGAAGATCCACCGGCTTGCATTATACATTCTGCAATAGGAACTGCTACTGACATTAATACTTCGACTACCTCTCCTTCTGTTCCTGAGGGCTTACATCTTTTGGGTAAAGGAACTGATTTAGCTATTGTTGTCCAGAAATTTGATGAAATAAAATCCATAGTGTTAATATTAATGGGACTTATGAAGGAGAATATATGCAGAAAAATAGTTAGATATGTCAGCAGCCATATGGGAAGATAAAAGAAGATGGGAGTACTGTTCCATTAAAATTAGGACTAGAAATTGACACCCAACCTCAATTGTCAGCTCAGCTCCGCCCTTGAACAATCCAATTTCATCTAGCATTGGGGATAACCAGGTAGCACCTGCCAATGTCAGGTGGAAGCACAATCAAGTTCCCAATTTTAGGAATCATGAGGGATTTCATCCCCCTGCTTCCGCTCAGTTACATGTTACTAATGATGGGCCAAGGAGAGAGGATATCTCCTTGCCTCCTGGTAGTAAGGATAACTTCCTTATACCATCAGCCCAGTTTTCCAAATCCTATACTGATATTAATACTCAGTACGATCAGAGTTTGGGGATGGGACGTAGTGATTGTACAATGTATAAGATTGATGTACCCAAGCTAGCGCTTGGTGCTTTTGAGAACCATGAGTCTTTGATTAATTAAGCCATTCATTGGCTACGCACCCGACGCAATTGTCTCTCAGTTATCCGCTCTGATATTCATAAGGTGGAAAGATGTTGCTTTCCAGGGACTATGTATGATTTTATTTCAGATTGCTTTTCCAAAAAGACCTTGGTGGAGCAATTAATGGATTTTGAAGCACGTACTCATCACTTAAGGATCTCGAGAGGGATTGGTATTGGCTTTGCCCCCCACCCTCCTTGTACTCGTTCCATGAGGTACTCTATCCCTATTCCAGTTTATCAATCTCATATGGAACCTAGAATGCCCCCTGCATCAATAGTCTCTGGATGACTAAATGTTGCTAAGGAAGTGCCTCTGGGGGTATCTCAAGGGGTTATACTTTCTGAGGGGCCTGTTACTCCTATTGCTAATTCTGGGTTGACTAAGGCTGAGATACTGTTGATGTCATGGAACCTAGCAGGATTAGGCAGGAGACTGGGAGATCCAGAGTGGATTACCTATATTAATCGCCAGGATGTTTGTTTATTCCATGAAACTTGGACTGAGGAACCAATTTATATACAAATGTTTATATCGGATAGTATTCCTGCCCAACCTCCAGAGAAGGGTTTAGGTCACACAGAAGGAGGTTTATTGATGTTATTGAATAAGAAGTTACACTGTGATTATTCACCATTAAAGATAGATTCCGCAGATATTATCGGAGTTCAATTTACATTCCATTAGGATTTTAGGATTAGTTTAATGTTTATGCCCGTTCGGTACCTCGGGGATTGGAGTCTCAGACATCATGTCAGTTGTTTGAATTTTTGGATTCTTTCCACCCCTCGCTTTTGTTAGTATTAGGAGGAGATGTGAACTGCACTTTTGAACCCTCGATGATTAACAATGGGTTAATTGATGAAGAAGATGAATTGTGGGGAATCCCACAATTAATGAATATCAGCCAATGTACCCATTCCCGTGTGGCCACTCAGTTGGCTACACTTTGTCTAAAATATGGGCTTAGGGCATGCAATGGACGCACGCCCTCAGATTTACATATGGTGCCCACATTCAAAAGAGGTATCTCTTCCAGTACTATTGACTACTTCCTAGTGGATGTTAGGTTGTGGCCTCTATTGAAAGATATGAAGGTGAAACCCCACTGCAAAAGCTACCATAATCCCTTGATTCTTACCCTATGTGGAAATGTATTCAGGAGATACTCACACACACAATGTACAGTGGTTCCTACTCCGTTGTCGAGCAGTAATCATAGAAGAGTTTGTTGGCCGAAGGTAATGTCCAACCCCTATTTAATAACTGGGATTTATAAAGCTTTTATCGATGTGATGGTAGATTATGAAGAATATGAAGACAGCAACATTCCCATCCTTAGCATTCATAAATCATTGTTGAAGAAGCTCCCAATATGATGGTTACCATTGTATGGTTTAATGAGGATTGTGCTAAGGCAAAGTTGCCACTAAAAACTGCAATCATAAAAGGCTCCCTGGGGGAGGTTCGATTGACTAGATGCACCTACAAAAAGGCCACAATCCCACAGCAAAAAGGTATGGGAAGATTCTGTCTGGCAGGATCTGCTTGTTGCAATTGAATTAAACAAGAACACGTTATTTTGGGAATTACTATCCAAAAGACAAAGAGGGAATAAGTGCAGCATTAGGAATCATATGCAACCAGAGACTTGGGTAACTCACTTTTCCCAAATTTATGCTGCTCCCCTGATTCTATCTAACAGCAGTTTTTGTGATTCAGCCCCCTCATTACCACTTCCTTCCAGTGATAGCCATGACCCATCCGGCCAGGATACTTATACTCCAGTTGACTGCATTTTTTTCTCTTTGAGGAAACATTAGATGCAATTAATTCTTAAAAATCAGGCAAGGCGCCTGGATCAGACAAAATACCTGGAGATTTATATAAATCAGAACAAACTATTTGGCCCTGGTATATAAATCTGCTCTCCAATAAGATTGCCAAAGGTGGTGCTATACCGAGTACCTGGAAAGGTGCTGAAATAATTCCAATTCATAAAAAAGGAAAGGCTAACTTGCCTGTTAACTACAGACCCATTAGTCTCATTGATAATCTCCAGAACATTTTTGCAAAACAGCTTTTGGAGAGACTCGCAAATTGGGCACAAGATCACCTGATTTTTTCTCAGTTGCAGGCGTGGTTCCACCCCAAAACCAGCACAATAGACCAGGTATTTAGATTTGTGCTTCTATATTGGAAGTACGTAGTTCTTGCCAAGCAACCTTTATATGTTGTCTTCGTGGACTTACGATCAGCTTTTGATCTGGTCCTGAGAGAGAAGATATGGGAAGTACTACTTAGGCTAAAAGTTCCATTTAACATAGTTGATCTTCTACAGCGATTACTTGAGAACACTTATGCACAAGTGAGGTGGGGAGACCAAGGAGAGTTGACAGAAAAAATTCCAATTCAGAGGGGCGTGTGCCAGGGTTGTGTTATGGCCCCTTTTTTAATTACTTTATTTATCAATGAGGTGGTACCAATATTGCTCTCTTGTCAGAAAGATGCCCCTATATTGAATGCTCAAAAGATCCCTATTTTACTCTTTGCCAATGATTCACTCCTAATCTCTAGGACTCCGATGGGTCTTCAAATTCTTGTTGATAAGTTTAAATCTTTTTGTTTGGATTATGGTTTGGAGTTGAATGCTAACAAAACTAAGTTAATGGTGCTTGGCCCGGGTTCCCATGGGAGATGCACCATTGACTTGGATAGGTCTTTATTGACTCGGGTTCACTCAATTGATTACTTAGGTGTGAGGATATCAAGTAATATGCATTGGGAGGACCAGATCGGCAAGAGTGTAGGGCTTCTTCAGCATGGAGCAACCGCTATCTTGGGATTTTTAAAAGTTTAGTCTTGAAAGATGTTTCTCCTGCCATTAAAATCTATTTGGCCAAGGTGCAAGGATCGGCTGCCTATGGTGCTGAAATATTGGGTTCAGTGGGACAAAATAATTTTGCCAAGGCTGCCACTGCTTGCCCGCATAGTACCCCTTTAATACCACTGGTTTCGGATCTTGGGTTCAAACGTATAATGGATGTGATCATTTTAAGATTCTATTCTACTGGACTGTTCCCGAACTTGCTATATACAGGGATTCCTTTTTCGATCTTTTAAAGAGACCAAATGTGACTTCCATCCCATGGGTCAAACATGTGTCTAAATGGTTTCATATACTGGGATTGACTAGTTTTTGGGAAAATCCCCAAAGCTTGGAAAAAACTCACAGTTCCGTTTTGAAATCAACTTATAGGTCCCATATAAGAACAGAGTTAATCTGCAGTAACTCCAATGGACGTCTCACTAACTCTTTTTTGGATTTCAATTGGGTTTCCCTATTTGAACCATATTTTGATTTTATACCTGATCTGGAGGGTAAGGGGTTGTATGCATGCTTTCGGTTTGGGAATCTTCCACTGTTATCATTTTCAAGCTGTTGGGGGTCTACTCCATTATCCGATTTATGTCCGGTATGTTATGGTAACTCAGAAACGGTGGCGCATTTTATGTTTTTCTGCCCTGCTTATTCTATTTCACGCTCAAAGTGCATTTGTACTATCTGTCGAGCCTTGGGCCTGAATCAGTGTTGCATAGCAATGAGGATTTTAAGGAGCGATACTTCTAAGTCCTTGATTGAGGCAGTTAGCAAGTTCCTTGTGGCTGCATGGCACATACGTAGTCATTTTTTAAAATAGCAGTTTTTATGAATCATTTTAGTATACAGTATCTCTTAAAAACAAATTATGCTTGTGATTATATTTTATAAGATGGTTATATAATGTTATATTTTTGTTATATTTCCTTGGACTTTTTACTGTATCTTGACTGTACATGATGATGCTTTGATGGTTATGCTGACCGAATATAGCTTGTGTTGATGGTGAATCAAAAGGTGGCTTGGTGCCACCTTGTAAATGTGGTGCACTCCACAGCACCACCAGAGGTTCACAAAAAGTGATGCTTCAGTGGTTCTAGGGCCTTGTGAATCTTGCCCGAAGTGTTTTGCACACTTCTGTCATTGGGCTGTACTTGAGCTACATTTGGGTGATACCTGTGCTACACTGGGACTCTTTTGTCTCTGGTGGCCATCTTTTGAGACTTATTTGTTATGAAGCTCCCTAATTTACTGCAGCATCCTCTGTAGAAAAAGATTTCAGTTTTCCATTATGATTCCATCAAGATGGCTGTCATATGTGCCACACGTTTGACATAAATTCAGAATGTTAGCACTCTGGTTACTCATTAGAATACTGTAGTAAAACTGCTGAACACCAGGGAGTTTACTGGCAGTCTGCTGCTGGTGTTGAAAGTACATGTGTCAGCCTAGATGTCAGAATGTTTTAATGAAATGGAAGAGGAAGATATTTGAAAACTATTTTAAAACATGTCCTATTTTTTTCTACAGCACTAACCATAGTTTCTATGACAAAATGAAACACCTCATTTTGGGCCAGATGTAGCAAAGGGTTTTACCCATTCTGTGTCTATGGGAAAATGTGTTCGTACATATGGCCCTTTGTTCCTTTCTAAACTAAGGCCCATATGTATACTCTGCTTGCGCTGGATTTGCATCATTTTTTTTTACCCAAATTCTGCACAAAAGTAAGACCATATTTAAACTTTGTCGCTAGACCCGCTAACGTCAAAATATCTCAGTGTGCGTCATTTTCTGGATGCGTGAAACCGCATGGCGTATATGACATGCAAGGTAGGCATTCCCATCCAAAAAATGACTGAAACACCCGTGCGCCATATTTATCCAACCCGGGCAAAAATGGCGCACGGCTGGGAGACGGAGACAGAAAATGACGTAAATCCAGATTTGTGTAAAAAATTAACGCCTGGGTCAGGGCAGGCGTTAAGGGACCTGTGGGCTCTTTTACATGGGCTCCGACCATGTGAGCAGTCCACAGGGACCCCCCCTGCCACCCTAGCCCACCCCGGAGGACACCCATGGAGGGGGGACCCATACATGGTGAGTCCAGGTAAGTGCAGGTAAGTATACATTTTTTATTTATTTTAAGTGGCATGGGGGGCCTAACTTGGACCCCCCTACATGCCACTGTGCCCAATGGCCATGCCCAGGGGACAGAAGTCCCCTGGGCATAGCCATTGGGCAGGGGGCATGACTCCTGCCTTGCTAAGACAGGAGTCATTTCCAGGGGGGTTGTGCGACAAAAAATGGCACGTCAGGTTAGAGCCAATTTTATTTACTCTAACCTGACTTGCACCAATTTTTGACTCACAACCCCCATTGTTCCTTATGCCTCCACTGCCAGGTTAGAGTCATTTATTTTGCCACTAACCAGGACGCAGCTCCAGCTAACGTCATTCCATAAATAAGGCACCCGCCTGGCACGTTGGAGTGGTGTTAGCCGACTGGATACTTTTTGACGCAAATCTGTCCAAGCGCAAATTTGCGTCAAAAATATAAATATGGGCCTAAATGTTTTGAGTTTTACCAGTTTGATTCAATCAAAATGGCTTAATGTGTGCCACACTTTTGTGATAAATAAGACTGTTAGCGCTCCATTTCTCTTTAGAACACCGGGAGGCTGCAGTGGAATGCAAGGGATTCAACTGACAGACTGCTCCTGTTGGAAGGACATGTTTTACTGAGAAAGTCAGGATTCAATCTCATATGGCTGAGAAAGATAGTATGAATTTATACAAAATATGCTTTCATTTTAGCTTCTGGAGCACCTTCCATAACCTTTATGGGAAAATCATTAGAAAACAGTTTTCTCTCAAACTTAATTCATGAAATCCCAGCAGAAGACTTTTTCACAGGGTAAAATAACTTTGATTTGTTCATTGTTTCGTATATCACTCAGACAATTATTCTTACTGTTGATTTTATTTATATATATATATATATATATATATAAAATGCGGTCTAGTTAGTGGAGCTCTCGGGCAGCTGGTGCAACGCGTTGAGAGGCAGACCGTGTGTCTCCAGCTGTTATTGCAAAAAGAAGATCACACAGGACTCAATGAACTTGCCAGACTGAGGAGACAGAGGGGGCTCTCATCACTTCAGAGAGCCCTCAGAAGACCAGGCAGCACCCACGGGAGTCCGAGAACACAGGGACTAAGAAGCTGCAAAGTGAGGTCATCGCAGCACTACACTGGAGGGTCCCACACCACCTAAGAACAACACAGAGAGCTGTGCATCGCAGGATGGTGGGCTGGGGACCTGGGCTATGCTGTGCATGAAGAACTTTTGGAAGAAGTGCACAGAAGCCCAAGGAGCTTCAGAAGATGTGGGTGCACGGGGGTACTGTTGCAGCAGGGGGAGGCAAGCTCTTACCTCCACCAAATTTGGACAGATGGACCTTTGGACAGTCTGGGTCACTTTGATCCAGGACCTGTGTTCTAGGAGCACACTTGTCATCAGGAGAGGAGTTCCAGAATACCGGTTGTCATTGCAGAAGGGTGCCTGCTGAAGCAGGGAAGTGACTCCGTCACTCCACAGGAGATTTATTTGGTTCTTCTGGGCCAGGGTGAAGACAGGCCATCCTCAGAACGTGCACACCTTGGAAACTGTGGCAGATGCTGGCTGGAGCTGAAGTTGCAGGTTACAGGAGTCGTACTGGATACTTTGATGCAGTTACAGCGGTTCCTGGAGCAGTCTGCGGTTGATTCGATGGTCAGAAGGTGAAGCAGAGGATGCAGAGGAGTCCTGGAGGAATCTTGCAAACCAAATCTGAGGAAACACCCAGAGGAGAGACCCTAAATAGCCCTGAGAGGGGGATTGGCTACCTACCCTGGTATGCACCCATCAGGAGAGGTCTCTGACGTCACCTGCTGGCACTGGCCACTAAGAGGTCTCCAGAGGGTCCCCACACCTTGGAATCCAAGATGGCTAATACCAGGGACACTCTGGAGGAGCTCTGGGCACCACCCCTGGGTTGCTGATCGACAGGGGAGTGGTCACTCCCATTTCCTTTGTCCAGTTTCACACCGGAGCAGGGACTGGGGGTCCCTGAACCGGTGTAGACTGGATTATGCAAGGAAGACACTGTTTGGTCCCTTCAAAGCATTTCCAGAGGCTCTGGGAGGGTACCCATCCCATGCCTGTAACATCTATTTCCAATGGGAGAGAGGTAACAGCCCTCTCCTAAAGGAAATGCATTGTTCTGCCTTCCTGGGATTGAGCTGCTCAATCCCCAGGTGGGCAGAATTCTGTCTGTGAGGTAGCAGCAGCTGGGGCTGGAGTGGAAACCTCAGAGAGCTGATGTGGCAGTACTGGGGGTCCATGGTGGAGCCCCTAGGGTGCATGGGATTGGCACCCCAAAACCAGATTTGGATTAGGGGGTCAATTCCATGATCTTAGACATCTCACATGGCCATATTTGGAGTTACCTTTGTGAAGCTACATATATGTATTGACATTTATGTAGTGCACAGTTATAATGGTGTGGCCACATTCACGAAGTCCAGGGAATTGGCCCTGGACAACGTGGGGTCACCTTTGCTAGTGCAAGGTTGCCCTCACACATGGTAACTTTGCACCTTGACTTCAGTAAATGAAGGTTAGACATATAGGTGACTTATAAGTTACTTAGTTAAGTGAAACATGACTGTGAAATGTGTGTGCACTATTTCACTCAGGCTGCAATGGAAGTCCTGTTGAAGGGTTTATCTGAGCTCCCTATGGGTGGCAAAAGAAATGCTGAAGCCCATAGGGAACTCCTGGAACTCCAATGCCCTGGGTACATAGGTACCATATACTAGAGACTTATAAAGGGGGGGCAGTGTGCCAATCAGAATTTGAATATGGAGTCACTAAACTATAGTGACAAATTTGGTAAGTAGGGAGAGCATTAGCACTGGAGTTCTGGTTAGCAGAACGTCAGTGACACAGTCAAGCATAATGACAACACCTATAGGCCACAAACTATGAGCACTGGGGTCCTGGCTAGCAGGATCCCAGTGAGACAAGCAAAACATACTGACAAACAGGTAGAAATTGGGGTTAACATGCCAAAATGATGGTACTTTCCTACAGGCAGATATCCCAATCATATATAAGAGGCAATGTGAAGTCACCCTGTGTGCCTTTGCATGGCCTAAAAAGTTATAGACAAAGGTAAGGAGGTGCAAAGTACTGCATTGCCTTCTTTGCATTAAGGATGTATCCCATGTGCCTTATGCTGAGTTTAGCCATACAAGACCTAAGGAATTTGAAACAATCCCAGAGTTACAGTGACATGGGAAACTGCAAATGTGTCAAAAATTTGCAGTTTCCCAGGCGAGATATAACAAGATGATAATAACTTCATTTTCATTTTTAGTTACTCTTCCTGTGTGTGCTTTATTCTGCAGGACACATACAAAGCGTCAAAAGCTTACCTTGTTTATCTAGGTGCTGGAAGGTTTCCCATACAACCTAAAAACCCACAACGCAGACACGCCTGCACCATGGTGCAAGGGAGCATATGTTGTCAACATTCACCAATCAGTGATATTGTGCATGCAGAGGAAACACAAATGTGGCTTATTTCATTAATATGACACATTCATGCTCTTTTCATTTAATGCAGGGCAGTGCAGCTAAGTGATTCCCAGTGCTTCTCTGTGGCAACAACCTGGACATGAGGCCCTGTGTGTGTTTTAAAATGGTGGAAAGATCCTCAGCAATGCAACAACACGCAAAATGCTGTGTTACAATACTGAGTTGAAGGAAGGGCCTCCATTTTTGATGTTTGTCTGTCCACAGATTACTCTCTTGGCCATGAGGCATGTCATGTATCCAATACCTGTGAAACTTAAATAAGATCAAATATTTGACCATATCCAGCTCATGTGCACTATAGGAAATTACCTTACCCCTCATATCAACTCACCTGCCATCCTGTGTCTGCTCCATTTTGTAATACAAAAACATACTCAAATAGTCAACCAAGGATTCACAAAGCGCAGGAAGGTATGCACTTATGCACAAAGCTTAGCTTATTGACCAGGCAGCCACACACTCACCATTCCCATAAGGTGTCTTTCTTGGTGCTATGCTGCCCACTGTCTACAAATGCAGGTAGAAAACCCAGGGCACTACATCATGTAGAAAAATGTTTCTTATACTGTCCTCAATCAGTGAGGCATTCAGTTCTGAGAGTTCGACAGTTACAAAACTCCAAATAATCTCTCTCCTTTTGTACTGTCAACACAGTGGACACAGTGCACTGCCATGTGTAGACTATCATGTACCACAATTACATGCACTCAAACTTTCCATAGCAGTAGCAAGTGAACAACATTGACTACTACTCTCACACCCAATTATGTGAGAATGAGTGGACAACATCATCTGCACTGGCAAAATTATGAACAATCCAACACGTTTGAAGTCAGAAATGCCAACAGTAGTCCCAAAATACAATGTAGGAGTTTGAGAGTAGTGTCTTCTCAATGGCTTAGTGACTATCTATACTATCAATGACTCAGCATAGTCATAGCGTTGGCGCTCACAAGTTAGACAAATAGTAAGTGTAGCACACAGGCCAGTTCATTTGTATTTGTAGTACAGTGTCAGTCCTAACAACAATGAAAGTGTGTATATGTCAGTGCACCTTCTGTACTGTTTCAAACTTATTGAGTCATTCCTTATGTAAAACAGTATCTAAATGAGTGTGAGCACATTAATCATTATGAATATTGTCTGGTTATTCCCCTCCAGTCTTTACAGCTGACCAAGGATGTAATCTACAGCTTTGGATCATAGCACCATATGCACATCCCCAGATGGAGGCACAGCCCAACTACAACCATGCCTTCAGCAGGACCTGGTCCATTGTTGAGCAGACTTTCCAAACTACTCAAATCATGCTTTCGCTGTCTTAATTTGCCTGCGGGGGAGGTTGTCCTTCCCCCCATGGTTTGTAAAATATTCCTTGTCTGCTGCATTTTGTATGCTATCTGAATGCTTACCAATGTCCTGTGGGATGAGGAAAATGTGGACCATGAAAGTACTGCTGAGGATGAAGAGGAATATCAGGACCAACATCAACATGTTGCAACAATTCCTGGGGCTCGGCAGAGACACCAAATTGTTAACAATTTCTTCAAGCCAATAACTAATGTATTGACGACCTGACAAAAAGGTACTAAAATCGCAAATATTTTGGAACACTAATACTGTGTAAGCAATCTTCATTCCATATTACTGTAAATAATAAAAACATCAAATCATATCTGCTAGCCATTGGCACACAACAAAGGTAAGTAGCAAGATGTAACAAACAAGGCTGGACAACATCTTGTGATTCAAAAAGTGTGCGCATGCCAATGATCTGCAGCAAAAGCAGGTCTGCTGGGAATACAGAACACAACTAGCAATTGCATTGTGGCAAAGTTTGTACATCTCATGATAATGTGTTCTGTTGCAGTGTAGTTAACGTCAGACAACAAAACACTTTAAAAATCTTTGTGAAAATATTGTGCAAAATGCATGTGTTTGTTGTTCAGCTAACCACTTGTACAGCTCCATACTTGTAAAGGATAGTAGAGTTAGCTCATAGTCTGATGACTGTCAGCTGAGGCACATAGTATGTGCATGAGAACCATGCCCAATCCATATAGTCTATATATGCTTTATCAATCCATCCTACAGGTAAATTGTTGTAGCTCTCTAATTAGATTTTCTCTACAAGATTGAACTCAACTTTTGCCCCACTAGGCTAGTACACAAACGTACCAAGCATGGGCATCTCAAACCATGTTCCTGTGTTTCACTCAGATACACACAATAGGTTAACTCCTATAGCAACATGTCATGTGTGAATGCTAAAACACAACCCAGAGAGTCTGATCATGTAATCTTTACACTGAAGTAATAACGAAATGTAAGCTGAATCCAGCCAAGGTACCATGCATTGAAACATGCCAGGTCAAAGTGGCAGAACGTGACAAGAAAAGACAGCTGAACATCTAGTGTGAATGCATACCCACATCGCAACATATTGTGATGCACGCTAATAGCAAACAGATCCCTCCTCGGAAAAAATCAGACTCATTTTGGCTAACCAAGCTGGCCTCATGAATACCAAAATGTTGAGAAAGATATGAGTCAAAAACTAATGTATAATGTCACTGTGCCTATGTGTTGGACTTTTGGCCATACACATGGTCATCCCTAGTCTTTTTGCCTCCTTCCTCCTGGTTTTTCTGACCTTTCGCTGTTGGCTCTAGGACTCTGAACACTTTATCACTGCTGACCAGTGTTAAAGTGCAGGTGCTCTCCCATCTAAAGTTGGTATGATTGGCTTATACCTGATTGGCATATTTAATTTACCTATAAGTCCCTTGTACAGTGGTATCTCTATACCCAGGGCCTGTAAATTAAATACTACTAGTGGGCCTGCAGCGCTGCTTGCGCCACCCACTGAAGTAGACTTTCAAACCTGTCTCAGGCCTGCTAGCGCAGGGCCTGTGTGCGCAGTTTTCTGCCACAGGGACCTGGCATCTAAATTTACTTGCCAGGCCCAGGACTCCCCTTTTACTACATGTAAGTCACCCCTAAAGTACGCCCTGTGGGCAGGGTGCCATGTATGTAGAAAGGCAGGACATGTGCCATATTGCATGGCCTGTCCTGGTAGTGACAAACAGCCTAACTTGGTGTCTCACTGCTGTGAGTGCTGCCTTCTCATAGGATTGCATTAGAAATGCCCTGCCTTATGTGTAGGGGTATTGTCTGATTTATGAGGGCTAGCGTAGGCGTGTTTGGTATGGTTGTGATGGTGATAATAAATACTGCTTACTGGTGTGGGTGTATTTTTTATTACTATCACAGAAATGCCACTTCTAGAAAGTGCGCATTTATCTGTGCTTATGATTCTGGTGTTTTGCAGCTTGACTCCAATCCACGTCTGGGCAGAGTGACAGTTGGGGCTTTGTGCATACTTTTCAGACAGCCTGTACACAGGGAGGGTGGAGGTGTCACTGAGGTGCATCTACATACTGAATAGTCTCCCTGGGCTGAGAGAAGGGAGAGGCGGGGCACACCTACATTTGTAAAGGCTGTGCCCTGGCCTCACACAATAGGGTCGTTAACCCCCCACTGATGTTTGGAGCCTGTGCTGAAAGGAGAGAGGGGGCACTCCCAGAACCAGTTGTAACTGGCTGGAACCTCCTCTCCCTGTCATTGTAAAACACTGTAAAAAAAGGACTATAAGTACAGGGGAATTTTCCCCACAATTTGAACATTCTTGGAACTTGGAACTGGACACAGAACGCTGATGAATGGACTCACCAGGAAACCGCCATGGACTGCTGCTGTTGTGCTGACCTGTGACCTGCCTGGTCACTAGGAGGAACTGCCACCATCTGCACCCTTTGTGCTGGCCTGTAGCTGAGCCCACCAGCCCTGTGCTCCTTTTTGCTTAAGTTGTTCCCAGGGGCAGGGTGCTGTGGCCCCTGACCCCTGCAACGATCCTTTAAACCTTTGCGCAGAATGCTTTAACCAAGAACAAGGCTTTCTTGTAACTGCTGAGGCTGCTGAGGTGCCATTGCGCTTTGAAAGCGCTTTTCATTTGCTGAAAGAAATCACCGCCGCAGCCCAGGCTGCATTTGTCCTAGCGCTGTGAAAAGCGCTTCGTTGAGATCACCGCCGCAGCCTGGGCTTGTAAATGAGCCCTTGCGCTTTCCTGAGCGCGCTGCCGTGAAGGTGCCCCAAAGATCACCGCCGCAGCCCGGGGAAGTTAATTCGGTAAAGCGCGAGTGTTGCGCGCTTACCGGTGCCCCCAGGGCACGAAGACAACCTTCTTTTTTATATCAGGAGCCAGCGCGCTCCTAGCGGTGCCCCCGGGGTCGGGATCGCTCCGAGGAGCACCCCCGGGGCACCAGCAGGCCCCACCTTGGGCCACGACGCCATCGGGACTGTGAGGGAGAGGAGGACGCCTCTCCTTCGCTTGCGGGAGTCCCGGAGGACTCCTCTGCCACTACGGGCCGGGCGGCAGCCTCACCGGAGGCTCGCCCTGGCCACCGGCTCCCTTGTTGGCCCCCTCGCGGGGCAGTGGCATCTTTATCTGGGAGTCTCCCCCGTGTAAGGGCCAGTAGAGGCCCGGGGAGACCCCCGGAGCTTGCGGGTCCCCAGAGGGGCCCGTTTTTCAACCAGGAGGGGGTGCGTGGCGCCCCCCTCCCCACTTCAAAGGTTTCCCTGACCTGGCCCCCCCTCGAGAAGGCCGGTGGAGGCCTAGGGGGGCCCCCAGTGTTTACGGTCCCCTCAGGGGCCCGTTTTTGGCATAGAGGAAGTGCGTGCCGCCCTCCCCTGACCCCAGGAGATCAGGGAGGCCCCCGTTTTGCGCAGAGGAGCGCCGGGGGCCCCATTATTCATTTTAGGCACTGGAAGTGCCTCTTCATCAAGCCAGGTACTTGTAAAAGGACCAATATGCTGATAATTTAAAGTTCTTCCTACAGACTTTATTTATTCTGTTATATTGCCTACCTGTACTTTGATGTGTTGACATATGTGTGCACATGTTCCTTTTATGGGCATGACTGGCTAATATGTTTGCTTAACTTGCCATAGATTTTCTAATGTTCCTAGTATGGGCGTTTTATGATATTCTTATGACAAGTGTGCTAATGTGATAACGTGTTTCCTGACTACTGCTTATGTTGCAGAATACTGAGTAACCTGTGTGTTATGTGTGACTACTGCTAGTTTGCAGAGTAACTAATGTGTAACGTTCTGACAACTGCTAAGGTAGCAGGATAGTACTGTTATGTGATGTTGGTCTAATAATTACGTTGTGTACAATACAGTGTATTTTTATATAATCTGGTGTTGTGTTTCCTTTGTGGTGGGGATATTGCGTCACATGTATGTGTGTGTTGTGCAAACGCTTTACGCATTGCCTCCGGGTTAAGCCTGACTGCTCGTGCCAAGCTACCAAGGGGGTGAGCAGGGGTTATCTTGGACGTGTAACTCCCTTGCCCTGACTAGAGTGGGTAAGTTCTGCCTGGCTGAGGTGCATACCCTAGCCAACCAGAAACCCCATTTCTAACATTGGAAGTCAGCGGTGAGGATAGGACTTGCGCTTGCACAATACCATTGTGACTCATTATTTCACTACAAGGATTACGTTTAGACCATCACGTGTTTGGCTTCTCTTAACTTTCTCTCTTTGGTCATTTTTCCTGTTTTCAGTTCTCACGCTTGGGTATTGTGGTTGTCACAGTTGAGTTATTTGTACCTTTTCAAGATGGGGCTTACCTTTGATTTAGAGGACCTGCCGTTTTATACGCAGGGGGAATTAGAGGGGTTCTGTAGAGAGAGAGGGCTGCCTGTAGAAGGGGACCTCAGGAGATCTCTGAATTTCTTTGAAAGGTTTGTGACATTTACCCAGGGAGGGAGTGTGCGTAGGGGGTACCCAGAGGATCCTGAGTGTAGCGAGGGTTCCCAATGGGAGGGCTCCCAGACCTCATCCCTAGAGAGTGGTAGAGAGACTGATCAGGAGGGTGAGAATGACCGGTTGGGGACGCCAGTTGACAGGGAAGGCCCCAGTGATAGGGAGTCCCTTGCTGGGTCCAGTGTAAGAAGCAGGGCTACCTCTCATTCCTTGACGCCTGATGAGCTAAGAGATAGGCGGGAAGAGAGGGACCTGAAGTTGCAGTTAGCGCGCCTAGCTGTTGAGGAGAGAAGGGCTGAGGTAGAGAAGGCCTTAGTACAGGAGAGAATGGCAGAGGCAGAGAGGGCCTTTGCCAGAGAAAGACTTGCTCTAGAGCGCAGTCTGAAGGTTCTGGACTCACCAGCGCTGCAGGTGGAGTCCAGTGGTGGCAGCAATGTACAGTGCTGTAGCAAAGATGTTCCTCACATACCCATAGATCTGGTACCTAGGTTCCAAGAGGGGGGTGACATACGTCAGTGGTTAAAGGAATATGAGAGGGCTCTGGTAGAGCGCAGGATCCCTGAGAAGGATTGGGGAACTGGCCTAGGGAGTTTTATTCCTGAGGAGGGGAGGGATGCCCTACTGACTCTAGAAGAGAGTGACAGGGAGGGGTACTCCGCTGTGAAGAACGCACTGATTGTGAAGTATGGTTTCTCCCCTGAGGAATACAGAAAAAGGTTTAGGGGTGGTAAGAAACTGTCCCACCAGTCTTGGGAGGAGTTTGTGGAGGCTTGCTGCATTGCACTAGATGGATGGGTGAAGGGTAGCACAGTAAACAATTTTGAAGGGCTGTTTAATCTGATTCTCAGAGAGCACCTGTTTCGTTGTTGTTTTTCAGAGTTACGCCAACACTTGTCAGTGTGTGAGCTCTCTGACTCCAGGGAGCTTGCAAAGGAGGCAGACTTCTGGTTGCGTACCAGAGGGTCTGGTGTGACATTAGGGGGTGTTCCTAATGAGAGTGGTCTAGGTGTTTCCCAACCAGGTGTGGTGGGAAAGGCTTGTGTCCCAGGTAGGTCCCAGTGTATTGGGGCGGGTAAGGCACCCCATGTCCAGTCTCAGAGGAGAGGGAATGGGGTTGGGCTGAGGCCCAGGGTACCCGAGCTCCAGTCCCAGGTCCTGGAGGGTTCCATGAGTGAACGCCAGGAGGTGAGCCTAGCCTGTGCCGTAGGGCCAGCTGTTCAGAAGGATCCCATTTTGTCATTAGGACTTGGGCGGGTGGCTGGTGATAGCGTTCCGCCGGTCCTGGTGTCTGGTAGTCTCGCTCTACAGCGGAGGAGGCGGAAATCCAGGCATAGGGTTGAGAGGGGGCTGCGGGCCCCAGTGGAGAACCTGGAGGGTCAGGGGTCGGCTCTGAGTGCAGAGCCCCCCAGGAATGACCTTGGTGAGACCATTTCTGGGCTGGGGGGAATCCAGACTCTGTCCGATGGGCAGAGGTCAGGAGACCTGCGCCAGCCAGACTCTTGTGTGGCCCTTGGGGAAAGTGTTTCCCTGATGGGGGGTAGGTGTGCCCCCCAGGAAGTCCTGGTGCGCCAGGCAGTGGTTCAACCGCAGGGTAGTGACTCTGGGTTGGATTGCCAGATTCAGGGGGTAAGCTCTGATCTGGTAGGGGGTAGGTGTGCTCCCAAGGAAGTCCTGGTTCGCTGGGCAATGGTCCAGTCTAAGGGTGTCGTCCCTGGACTAGATAGACAGGTTCAGGGGGTAAACTCTGACCTGGTTGGGGGGGCGGTTAGTGCGCTCACCTCCCCGTGTGAAACTTCTGGTGGCTTCTCCCGAGGTGGGGAGACGCAGGACTCTGGAAGTGGGGTTCAGGGAGGGGGAAGCCCGCCCCGGACCCCGGTGCAACCCAAGGGTGTCGTCCCTGGGTTGGGTGGTCAGTCGCCAGGTAGTGATCCTGGGCTGGCGAGAAAGTTGTGCAGGGCTGCTGTACCCAGCACCCTGGCAAGTGTGGATTCTGGTGATACCCCTCCTAGGAGAGGAGGGCGGGATCCTAGAAGGAGGGGTAGAGGGAGGAGAGCCTCGCCTCTAGCCCCTGTAGAACCTATGGGTGCGGACCCTAGGTTGGTGGATCAGTGGCAGGGTAGAGCCCCTGAACTGATCGGAAAGGGAGTGGAGACAGGTTGCTTTGCACCTGGGGCTACCGCCCCCCACTCATTATGGTTTCAGAGACCAGAGGCTCCTAGATGGCCTGGGGCCTGGTTCTGGCCATTGGCAGCTAGAGAATCCCCGTGGGTTGGTCTAGGCTGCCTGGGACGCATTGACAGAGAGATCCCAGTGGAGTCAGGAAGGCGTAGAACTGGAACATGCCCCTGCTGTTGTGGGCCTGGGTCCTTGTTCTATCGCCCCAATCAGGAAAGTACATCAAGGTATTGATTGTTCTCCCCTGGATTTTGGCTGGTAGGGGGTTGTGTTGGACTTTTGGCCATACACATGGTCATCCCTAGTCTTTTTGCCTCCTTCCTCCTGGTTTTTCTGACCTTTCGCTGTTGGCTCTAGGACTCTGAGCACTTTATCACTGCTGACCAGTGTTAAAGTGCAGGTGCTCTCCCATCTAAAGTTGGTATGATTGGCTTATACCTGATTGGCATATTTAATTTACCTATAAGTCCCTTGTACAGTGGTATCTCTATACCCAGGGCCTGTAAATTAAATACTACTAGTGGGCCTGCAGCGCTGCTTGCGCCACCCACTGAAGTAGACTTTCAAACCTGTCTCAGGCCTGCTAGCGCAGGGCCTGTGTGCGCAGTTTTCTGCCACAGGGACCTGGCATCTAAATTTACTTGCCAGGCCCAGGACTCCCCTTTTACTACATGTAAGTCACCCCTAAAGTACGCCCTGTGGGCAGGGTGCCATGTATGTAGAAAGGCAGGACATGTGCCATATTGCATGGCCTGTCCTGGTAGTGACAAACAGCCTAACTTGGTGTCTCACTGCTGTGAGTGCTGCCTTCTCATAGGATTGCATTAGAAATGCCCTGCCTTATGTGTAGGGGTATTGTCTGATTTATGAGGGCTAGCGTAGGCGTGTTTGGTATGGTTGTGATGGTGATAATAAATACTGCTTACTGGTGTGGGTGTATTTTTTATTACTATCACAGAAATGCCACTTCTAGAAAGTGCGCATTTATCTGTGCTTATGATTCTGGTGTTTTGCAGCTTGACTCCAATCCACGTCTGGGCAGAGTGACAGTTGGGGCTTTGTGCATACTTTTCAGACAGCCTGTACACAGGGAGGGTGGAGGTGTCACTGAGGTGCATCTACATACTGAATAGTCTCCCTGGGCTGAGAGAAGGGAGAGGCGGGGCACACCTACATTTGTAAAGGCTGTGCCCTGGCCTCACACAATAGGGTCGTTAACCCCCCACTGATGTTTGGAGCCTGTGCTGAAAGGAGAGAGGGGGCACTCCCAGAACCAGTTGTAACTGGCTGGAACCTCCTCTCCCTGTCATTGTAAAACACTGTAAAAAAAGGACTATAAGTACAGGGGAATTTTCCCCACAATTTGAACATTCTTGGAACTTGGAACTGGACACAGAACGCTGATGAATGGACTCACCAGGAAACCGCCATGGACTGCTGCTGTTGTGCTGACCTGTGACCTGCCTGGTCACTAGGAGGAACTGCCACCATCTGCACCCTTTGTGCTGGCCTGTAGCTGAGCCCACCAGCCCTGTGCTCCTTTTTGCTTAAGTTGTTCCCAGGGGCAGGGTGCTGTGGCCCCTGACCCCTGCAACGATCCTTTAAACCTTTGCGCAGAATGCTTTAACCAAGAACAAGGCTTTCTTGTAACTGCTGAGGCTGCTGAGGTGCCATTGCGCTTTGAAAGCGCTTTTCATTTGCTGAAAGAAATCACCGCCGCAGCCCAGGCTGCATTTGTCCTAGCGCTGTGAAAAGCGCTTCGTTGAGATCACCGCCGCAGCCTGGGCTTGTAAATGAGCCCTTGCGCTTTCCTGAGCGCGCTGCCGTGAAGGTGCCCCAAAGATCACCGCCGCAGCCCGGGGAAGTTAATTCGGTAAAGCGCGAGTGTTGCGCGCTTACCGGTGCCCCCAGGGCACGAAGACAACCTTCTTTTTTATATCAGGAGCCAGCGCGCTCCTAGCGGTGCCCCCGGGGTCGGGATCGCTCCGAGGAGCACCCCCGGGGCACCAGCAGGCCCCACCTTGGGCCACGACGCCATCGGGACTGTGAGGGAGAGGAGGACGCCTCTCCTTCGCTTGCGGGAGTCCCGGAGGACTCCTCTGCCACTACGGGCCGGGCGGCAGCCTCACCGGAGGCTCGCCCTGGCCACCGGCTCCCTTGTTGGCCCCCTCGCGGGGCAGTGGCATCTTTATCTGGGAGTCTCCCCCGTGTAAGGGCCAGTAGAGGCCCGGGGAGACCCCCGGAGCTTGCGGGTCCCCAGAGGGGCCCGTTTTTCAACCAGGAGGGGGTGCGTGGCGCCCCCCTCCCCACTTCAAAGGTTTCCCTGACCTGGCCCCCCCTCGAGAAGGCCGGTGGAGGCCTAGGGGGGCCCCCAGTGTTTACGGTCCCCTCAGGGGCCCGTTTTTGGCATAGAGGAAGTGCGTGCCGCCCTCCCCTGACCCCAGGAGATCAGGGAGGCCCCCGTTTTGCGCAGAGGAGCGCCGGGGGCCCCATTATTCATTTTAGGCACTGGAAGTGCCTCTTCATCAAGCCAGGTACTTGTAAAAGGACCAATATGCTGATAATTTAAAGTTCTTCCTACAGACTTTATTTATTCTGTTATATTGCCTACCTGTACTTTGATGTGTTGACATATGTGTGCACATGTTCCTTTTATGGGCATGACTGGCTAATATGTTTGCTTAACTTGCCATAGATTTTCTAATGTTCCTAGTATGGGCGTTTTATGATATTCTTATGACAAGTGTGCTAATGTGATAACGTGTTTCCTGACTACTGCTTATGTTGCAGAATACTGAGTAACCTGTGTGTTATGTGTGACTACTGCTAGTTTGCAGAGTAACTAATGTGTAACGTTCTGACAACTGCTAAGGTAGCAGGATAGTACTGTTATGTGATGTTGGTCTAATAATTACGTTGTGTACAATACAGTGTATTTTTATATAATCTGGTGTTGTGTTTCCTTTGTGGTGGGGATATTGCGTCACATGTATGTGTGTGTTGTGCAAACGCTTTACGCATTGCCTCCGGGTTAAGCCTGACTGCTCGTGCCAAGCTACCAAGGGGGTGAGCAGGGGTTATCTTGGACGTGTAACTCCCTTGCCCTGACTAGAGTGGGTAAGTTCTGCCTGGCTGAGGTGCATACCCTAGCCAACCAGAAACCCCATTTCTAACACTATGCAACACATATCCATTGAGATCCAAGTTCATACAGCAGCTGTGTGTGTACCATGACATGATATGGTGGTAATTAGACATGACTCTCTGGTACCTGTTGGGATGCACAAATCAATATGGACCTCAGGAGGCACAAGCATCTTGAACATATACATGAGGGCACACCACATCATCCTGTGTGGCTTAACCTGGCTTCATAGCTCATCCTGGCTTCATAGCTATTAAGTAAATCAAGGCACGTCAATACATTGCTTTGATCTACTCTGTGTCATGTGTGTTTTCTGTGTGACTTCCAGGGTGTTTTGCCAGCCAACACATATGGAAATCCAGAACAAATAATGTAAATTTTAGTATTCAAACATGGAGTAGCAGAAAAGGGTTATGCCTTCATCCAATCTGGTGTCAAATTCAGTCAGTCATCTATGCAGCTTCATGGTTTTGTTTGGCATGTTCCATGTGTGTTGCATGTTGCGGCACACATGGGAAATTGAAAGACAATGATCCTTTCTAAACAATCATCTTGTTAATTCTCTTCTGGGGATATGCAAAGCTTTGGCCCTGTAGTAAGTTCATGTAAGTCTAAGAACACTTGGTCAGTGTCAAACTCCATGGGTCTTGAATGTGAACATCCACTGCAACGCATATGCCACGCCTCCTTAATGCAAACTCAAGCTATATCATGCTTCATGCTTACTTGCCCTACCCAATGATCATGAGGTCACGCACAACTATGAATGCTGGCTTTGCATTGCACCAACAGTATGAGTGAGAGTCCTGCACACCCCAACATTCAAGAAAGGGAGTTTCTTCTGGGGCAGGATCCTTGTATAGGAACAGCATAATGTCAACGATTGGAGAACATTCTTGGCTAGAAAACCTACCATTTTATGTCATCACTGCAATACTGTTGTTACACATCCATTAGGCAAAATGTTCGAACACAATCCTAAGCCAGGGAAAGGACAATTTGACACACCTTGTCTGTGTCTCAAATACATTTTTACAAATATGCGTCAAGCGCTGCAATGCATTACATATCATACAGTAAGGCGTTCCAGGTGGAGAACATAGCAGTTAACATGCATCCACCAAAGGATTTCATGCAATAACAGATTAGACAAGATATGTACCCCAGGGATTTATATTTTTTAACCACGTCACAGAGGATGATGTGACCATGAGATAAATATGTTTGTGACATTTTCATTGACTATTTTCATGTGTGCTGTAATATGCTGTGTTTGATCCAGGCATCTTTGGCGTGGTCTCCCCTAACTTTTTGCCTCTGCTTATCAGGTTGTTGCTGTGTACGGGACTCTGTTTTTGCTCTATTTTTTCTTACGCTGGGCACTTTACCACTGCTGGCCAGTGCTAAAGTGCATGTGCATGTGAAATTGTATGTGTAATTGTCTTTTCTCTGATTGGCATATTTGATTTTCTAGTAAGTCCCTAGTAAAGTGCACTAGAGGTGCCTAGGGCCTGTATATCACATGCTACTAGTGGAAGTGCAGCACTGATTGCGCCACCAAATGAGCAGCCCTGTAGACATGGCTCAGACCTGCCACAGCAGTGTCTGTGTGCAGTCTTAACACTGCCAATTGGATCTTGCAAGTGTACCCACTTGCCAGGCCAACGCCTTCCCTTTTTATACATGGAAGGCACCCCTAAGGTAGGACCTAGTTAGCCCCAATCAATCAAATTTCTTAAGCACACTACTCACCCGGTAGGGTCTCAAGGCGCTGGGGGTGGAAGGGGTGTTACTGCTCGAAGAGCCATGTTTCGAGGCGCTTTTTGAAAGTTAGGTGGTCTTGGGTCTTGCATAGGTTGGTAGGGGGGAGTTCCAGGTTTTTGCAGCGAGGTGGGAGAAGGATCTTCCGCCGGAAGTGGTGTGTTGGTTGCGGGGGACTGTTGCAAGGTCGGCAGAGTGGAGCTGGCGGGTCAGGAAGTGGAAGTTGATTCGTTCGTTGAGGTAGGCCATGTCCGGCAGTCGTGGAGGGCTTTGTGAGAGTGAATTAGGATTTTTAAGAGGATCCTTTTGTTGATGGGCAGCCAGTGTAGGGCTCTGAGGTGGGCAGAGAAGTGCTTGTGGCCAGGGAGGCTGAGGATGAGACGTGCGGCGGCATTCTGGATGTGCTGAAGATTTCTCTGAAGCTTGGCTGTGGTCCCTGCGTAGAGGGCGTTGCCATAGTCCAGTTTGGTGATGATGAGGGTGTGGGTGACCGTTCTTCTGGTTTCTATTGGAATCCACTTGAAGGTCTTGCGTAGCATGCAGAGGGTGTTGAAGCCCCATGGGCAGGGTGCAGTGTATGTTAAAGATGGGACATTTACTGATGTGTTCTACATGTCCTAGCAGTGAAATACTACCAAATTCGACTTTCACTGTTTCAAGGCCTATCTCTGTCATAGGTTGGCTGCCTTTAAATATCCTTAAAGTGCAGTTTCCCTTTGAGAGTAGTTAGAGATTTAGGGCCTCATTCCAACCCTGGCGGTCATAGACTGCCAGGGTGGCTGTCCACGGAAGCACCGCCAACAGGCTGGCGGTGCTTCATGTGGAATTCCGACCGCGGCTGTAAAGCAGCGCCGCCATGGGGATTCCGACCCCCTTCCTGCCAACCTGTTTCCGGCAGTTTTCACCGCCTGAAACAGGATGGCGGGAATGGGTGTCGTGGGGCCCCTGGGGGCCCCTGCACTGCCCATGCCACTGGCATGGGCAGTGCAGGGGCCCCCTAACAGGGCCCCAGCATGATTTTCACTGTATGCAACTGCACACGTCGCACCCCTGCAACACCATTCGGAGCCGGCTTCTGTGTTGCAGGGCCTTTCCCGCTGGGCCGGCGGGCGCTCCCTTTGGCGGGCGCCCGCCGGCCCAGCAGAAAAGTCTGAATGGCCTCCTCGGTCTTTTGACTGCGGAGCGGGCAATTGGCGGTTTCCGCTTGGCAGGCGGCGCCTGCAGCCCGCCAATATTGGAATGACCCCCTTGGTGTTTGGAGTCTGTGAACTCACAATTTAAAAATATATTTTTGGTAAAGTTGTCTTTTAAATTGTTTGCTTGAAAATACCACTGTTTGAAAGTGGGCATTTTCTAGCTTAAACCGTTCTCTGACTCTGCCTATTTGCGGACTCCCTGTCTGGGTCAGACTGACAGTTGGGATGTTTGTGAATCTCCTCTAGACAGTGACACAAAGGGAGCTGGGGTGTAGCCTGGATATCCTGATAAGCCCTCTGGGCTAGTGTGGAGGGAGTAGTGGTCACTTACACCTTAAAGGGCTGGGCCTGCCCTCACACAATGCAGTCTCCAACCCCCCTGGTGTGAGTCTGGGGCTAGTCTGGGCAAGGCAGGATCCTATAAACAACAGAGACTTTCCTTTGAAGTTTGCCTACTTCAAAGGCAGAAAGGGGTATAAGTATTGGACCCAAAGCCCCAGACTCCAGATTTCTTCAAGATCACTTTTGGATTCAAGAGGAGCCTCTGCCATAGAGAAGAGCTGAAGAGCTGAGGAGAAGTGCTGCCCCTGCCTATGCTTTGTTGGGCTATCCTGCAGTTGCCCCTTCTACCTGTGAAAGGGGACAAAGACTGGACTTTGTTGCGCATTCCTGCTTGAGAAGAATCTCCAAGGTCTTAGACTGAGCTTGCCTCCTGTTTTGAAGTCTCAGGGCCATCAAAGACTTACTCTGCTAGCACCTGGACCAAGTGCTGCCCCAACGAGTCCCTGGGCCCTTGAAAGGTGAAGTTGGCAGAACAAGGACTGAAATCCACGCACAGAACACCTTTCGGGGAAATGTTTGATGCACCACCTGCAATGCAGCTGAAAAACAATGCTCCACCCTCTTTGCTGCAAAAATCGATGCTCCTCCTGCATAGCAGCTGGGAGATCGACGCATAGCTGCTTGAGAAACAATGCAACACCTGCTTGCAGCTGCTGATAACGACACAAACCCCACACAGTGTGGTTTTCTAACACCATGCAACCGGATTTCTCCTGCATGGTCGCTGGGCGTCAAAGTCATTGCGGTGCCCTGTCTGGAAATCATCGCATCGGTCTCTTGCTAGGGAGAAAAATGAGGCTTTGCGTACCCGACCGGAGAAGAAACGATGCACGGCCTCACTTGCGAGTAAGGAATCGATGCATTGCTGACTTTTCTGATGCAAGCTCACCCATGCAGTGTTATTTTTGAAGCAAACCAGGTGCTTTGTTTAAAATCAATATTTCTATTGTTTCCTATAGAGTAAGACTCTTATTTTTTTAACATTCATATCTTGACTTGTATATGTTGGATTTTTTGTCGTTTTGGTCTTGTTTGATTTAGATAAATATTACCTATTTTTCTAAACTGGGATGGTGTCCATTTTGTAGTGTTTTCACTGTATTACTGTTTGTGTTGGTACAAATACTTTACACATTGCCTTTGAGATTTGCCTGACTGATTGTGCCAAGGTACCAAGGGGGTGAGCAGGGGTTTTCTTAGGAATGTAACTCCCTTACCCTGACTAGAGTGAGGGTCCCTGCTTGCACATAGTGCAAACTGACTGCCAACAAGAGACCCCATTTCTAGAATGCATCAAACATAAGGAAAAGGAAAAAACGTAATTTATTTTCTTTTGTGAAGGAAGAGGTCCCTTCTTCCACTTAAACAATCATGCAAACAATACAGACATCTTTGAACCATGCTGCAAGGTTGCCTGTATTGGTGCTAGTCTGCCTGCATAGCATGAGCGCCAGGAGACACAAACAAACCTCTATATCTTCATGTTCATGGGGGATTTCTGACTTCATTCCACGCAATGCAATTCATCAACTTGCTTTGCTTCACTGCATAGCATCAATGATTAGTTAGTAGCCCCATCACATGCCAGCAAATCAAAAAAATGCTACCATGTGTGCCCCATTATTAACACCAGGGGCTGTATCAGAGAAGTGCTGCGTAAGTGCTTATCCCTGCTTTGTTCTTCCCCAGGGCACTTGGAAATGCCAGAAGGGGCAGCAAATGTTAGTGAGGCCCTTCAACAAGGAGCTATAGTCCTGGGCTACTCATGTTGACAGTGCTATCCACAGAGGGTGGTTACGCTTTTGCAGGGGATGTGAGCCCAAGCAAGTGAGTGAATCACGTTGCCTCTGTGCAACGTGGAGCTGTTCCAAAAAACTGCTCGGTTAAATACTTCAATGTGCAGCCACCAGGGCAATGCGAGTCTCTCCCAAACCTGGGAGTAGCGCAAACATTTTATTGTGTGCATTTCTATAGTTAGTGAAGTATGCACCTCTTGTAAGCTATTTTGTTACACAAGTAGAGGAAATGTCCACTATAAGTGGTGGGTCACAAGTAATGCAATAAGTCACACATATGTGCACTCCTAACATGCACATGCAACAAATTCATAAACATAAAGCATGTTCCCTCCAATAGTCCTACACAAAACACTCATCTCTGTAATTTTTTACATGCATTTCAACACACACAACACTGTAAAACATACATTTGCTCCATTGCGTCAAAAAAGACCCACTAGTGTGATGTGTGATTTTATCCATCCATCGCATCAGGAGGATGTGACTTGTCCGAACCGAGGCACTAGAACTACTGCATAGTGCCTTGCCATGCCTTGTGTGAAAATCATGCATTGCCTTTTTTTAGCATTGGAAGCGTAAAAAAACTGATACATTTGGGGAAAAATTGATACATCCATCCAGGAAATGATACAACGGTTCTCCAGTGCTGCAAACCAGGAATTGTTAAGTTACTTTCCCTTTGCCTCACAGTCTTTATGCTTGTGCTTGCTAGAAGTTATGTGATATCTTTGCTGGAGAGTGTGTTGGTATATTTTGGTATTGTTGTAATGTGTGCTGTCTTTGTTGTATCCCAAAAGTTTAAATTGTGTTTCGTAATTGTTTACTGTGTTTTTTTGTCCTGTGCATTGTCAAGTCTCTGTCATTTGGGGGCTTATTATTGTTAGGGGTGGTTGTGTTATTTTAATCTTTTTGGATATTTTGGGGTAAGATTGTGTTGGGGGACATGTGTGGGAAAGGTAGGGCAAGAAACATGAATGAGCAGGAGTTTGGTGGGCTTCTGTGGCTTATCACATGCTACCTCACAAACATGATAGCCAGTGTGGCCAGGTCATACAGGGATATCCAGTGCAGATGAGTAAGACCAGATGGGAGAAGGTGAGGCAGCACATGCTTTGGTTATTCAAAATAGAACAGACAATAAACACTGAAGCATTGCTGGGTAGATGTGGTCAGCCAGGACGGTGACCTCCTGAGTTATGTTGGAGTCACAGTTGGTGAAGATGTTGGTAAGTATACATGTTCTGTCAGTTCTTCCCTGTGTTTCTTTTGTCTATAGATAAGTTGTATTCAATCTACCTGTGGCTCACATATGTTTTAGTGTCAAAGTGCCATTGCCCCACCAAACTATGTATAAAAGACAAATCATGCCACAGATGCATTAAAACACTGAGCTGTCATTAGGCCACACAGACCTGTGGCCCTATTACACATAGGGTGCACTTTCCCTGTTTGCACCACAGGGCACCTGAAAACAGGTGTGCCGTGCACAAACAGATAAGTGTGCCCTATTACATGTAATGTGCTGATCCCAGGGCAGATACAAACTTGTGCTACCCTGGGGCCAGAGGTTTTAAGGGGAAACGCTTTAAAGCAGCTGCTCTGTGTTTCACTGTGTAGGAGGCTTGCCTGCACACTGTGGTTCTGAGATCCCCTTGCTGGCGGGTGCAGTGAATGACTTCACCCACCTGCAAGGGGATATCTGGGGCATCCAGAGGACCTCCTTTCCCCCTCCAGATGGCTGCCATCAGGTGGCGCACTGACAGTGTGCGCCCTCTAAGGGGTTGCCCTTCAGTGCAGCCATGGAAAGGCTGGCGGTAAGGGGGACTTGGGGTGCCCCTGAGGGCCCCTGCACTACCCATGCACTTGGCATAGGCAGTGCAGGGACCCCCAGGCATAGCCCCATCTCGCATTTCGCTGCCAGAATTTCAGGCAGTGAAATGCGCGCCAAGTGCTACTGCACCCGCTGCACATCAGCATTGCCGCTGGCTCTATTACGAGCCGGCAGCGATGTTGATTTGACTTTTCCAGTGGGCCAGCGGACGGTAACAGTGTTACCGTCCACTGGCCCAGCAGAAAAGTCATACGAGGGAGCCAGAAATACCGTTGGCACTATTCTGTCTCCCGCAGCCTCTGCGGTCTTTTCAAAAGACCGCCGCGGTTGTAATGAGGGCCATAGTGTTGTCACTGGGCATTATAGATCATAACTGACACACAGATGTTTCTGCAAAACCCTGTGAGAGCTGAATTCCCAATTTATGGTGCAACGCAGTTCAACAAGGCTTCTGGCTGTGCTAGCCAGTATCAAACTGAATATACAGGATTGGCCTGTAGTCGTGAAATGTGGGGCATTCCATTCCTTTCTATTTGCACAGGTTATACTAAGTTGTGCCTTTAGAAAACACATGCACCCTTGCACCATAGTGCAGGGGTGTCTGCATTATATGCACAATTATTAATGTAATGGAAGGGACACCTTCCTGCACAAAAGCATATAATGGACATGTTTTCCTTTTTGTTTGTGTGCAGTGGAATGCAGCACACACACAATATTGAAAAACACAAAGATAACTGCAAATGATGCTCCTCGTTATACCTCCCTAGGTTAGGCATATAGGTGGTCATTACAACCCTGGCGGACGGGGTTAAAGTGGCGGTAAAACCGCCAACAGGCCGGCGGTAAAAAAAATTGCAATTACGACCATGGCGGAAACCGCCAACAAAGACAGCCACTTTAACACTTCGACCGCCACGGCGGTACAAACAAACAGCGCGGTGGTCACCGCCAACAGACAGGCAGGAGACAATGTACCGCCCACACTATTATGACAGGCCAATCCGCCACCTTTTCCGGGGCGGATTCACCGCAGATAAAAACATGGCGGAAACAGGAATTTCAAAAGGAAAACACTCACCTCTACACACCCCACATGGAACGAGGACACCATGGAACCGGAACTCGAAGTTCTCCCTGCAATAGTCTTCCTGCTCCTCTACCAGGAGCACGAACGCCGGCAGCGAAGACCACGGTGAGTACTGCACTTATGACACAGGGGAGGGGGGAGGCAAAAAAGAGGGACACACACACGCAACACCCCCACCCTCACTAACCCACTACAACACACAAAAATGCATATAATACATCACAGTTACACCCCCCAAACCCCCCGGAAGAATGCAAAGGCAATAGCAAATTAGTGTAACCATTGTAATATATTAAAAACAAGTAGGCAGAAATATATATATACACCATGTACAAAATAAATACCAAGCATAGTAGTCCAGGTAGTGCACTAAGAAAGTCCGTGGAACACTGGGACCACACGGTATGGGCGAGGCCCACACAAGATCCCCGACCATGACGGAGAGAACACTGCAGGGGCATCAGATACCAATAAAACAGGCACCTCAGGGGGAGGGAAAGGGGGGCACCTCAGCCTCTTGAGTGCACAGCGCCAAATCCACGAGGGGGCAACATGCCCACTGTTCAATCCTGGGGAGTGCAAAGCCACAGTCTCTCAAGTCTCTACAGTGGGTGGGTTGCCCACTGCCATATCCTGGGGAGTGCAAAGCCACAGTCTCACAAGTCTATACAGTGGGTGGTCTGCCCACTGTCCCATCCTGGGGAGTGCAAAGCTACAGTCTCACAAGTGGATGACAGTCTCCACTGGTTCTGGAGGGGGCATGGTGCCCAGAGTGCTTCATCCTGTTAAGGACAGAGGTTATGGATGACAGTCTCCACTGGTTCTGGAGGGGGCATGGTGCCCAGAGTGCTTCATCCTGTTAAGGTCAGAGGTAGTGGATGACAGTCTCCACTGGTTCTGGAGGGGGCATGGAGCCCAGAGTGCATCATTCACCCCATGAAGGACTCAGTTGCGTCAGTGCCCCTGCCGCTCATGGGCTAGCGGTGCTTGAGATGGCGGTGCCATGTTCAGCGGTACTTCAGATGGCGGTGCCCAGTTCAGCGGTGCTTCAGATGGCAGTGCCCTGTTCAGCGGAGCTTCAGATGGCGGTGCCCTGTTCAGCGGTGCTTCATATGGTGGTCTCCAATGCAGGGTCTCAGCTGCTGGCGGTCCTTCATGGCCCAGCGGGGCTGGCGGTCCTTCATGGCCCAACGGGCCTTTTTCTGGCAGTCCTTCAAGGCCCAGCGGGCCTTTTGCTGGTGGTCCTTCATGGCCCAGCTGGGCTTGTGCTGGCGGTGGCCTCCTGGGCAGCTGGGCTGGTGCTGGCGGTGGCCTCCTGGGCAACGGGGATGGCGGTCTTCTCCGCCGTGCTGCTCTTCCCAGACCTGCCGGGTTTCTTGTGGCCCTTCCCCACCTTGGAAGGTGTCACAGCTGACTCCACACTCCCAACGGGACCCCTGGGAGCGGCTTTGGTGGCTGGAGTCTTCTCCCTCTCCCGCCGGGCACTGGCCAACTTCTGATGCTTCACAGGTATGGGACTGTCTGTGCTGTGGCTCCGTGCCACACTGGCTGCCCTGGTGGCCGGTGCACTCCACATTCCGGTGACTACAGGTACCACTGGTCCCGGAGATGTTGTGGCTGAGGTGCTAGTTCGGGACCTATGAGACAGACAGGGGAGGTGTGGGAAAGAGGTCAAGGTTGGACAGGAAAAGTTTTTGGGACACACTGGGACGGGTAGCTGGAGGGGGTTTGGGAGTGGAGGAAGAGGTGGTGGCTGTAGGAGGTGTACGTTTGGTGACTTTGGGTGAAGGTGCATGCGCTGGAGGCTGTCGTGAGGTGGATGACTGTTGGGTGGGTGTGTGCCTGTGTTTATGTATCTTGGGAGGGGGCATCACAGACACACTGGGAGAGGACACAGGGGATGTGTGAATGGTAGTGGGGGTGGTGACTGCACATGAGCGGGGTGTGGTGGTGTGTGTGCTGAAGAGGGACGTAGTGGCTGTAGAGGTAGTGCATGCAGGTGTGAGTGTAGACGAGACTGGGGGGGAGGAGGGAGACAAGGAGGAGGGGAACACCGTGGAGGCAGTGGATGTTGGTGTGTCTGCATGTCTGTGATGCTTGCGTGAGTGCCTGTGTGGTGCTTATGTTTGCCAGAGCTTTCCTTGTGTGTTGAAGTGTGTGCATGCGGGTCTGAAGGTGTGCTTGGGATAGGCTGAGGAAGAGGGGATTGGTTCTGGGTGGAGGAAGTTGGAGGGGGGAGGCTAGACACAGGGACAATGGCTGCCATCAGTGCTGAAGCTAGAGTCTGAAAAGCTCTGTGAAGTGCCGCCTGACCAGAATGAATGCCCTCCAGGAATGTATTGGTTTGTTGCAACTGCCTCTCTACACCCTGGATGGCATTCAACATGGTAGACTGCCCAACAGTGAGGGACCTGAGGAGGTCAATGGCCTCCTCACTGAGGGCAGCAGGGGTGACTGGGGCAGAGCCTGAGGTGCCTGGGGCAAAGGTGATGCCCACCCTCCTGGGTGAGCGGGCACGGGGCAAAGGCTGAGGGGCTGCTGGGAGGGCGGTGCTGGTAGGGGGGGTGGCGGCTGTACCTGTAGATGCGGGGGGCACAGATGTTGCCGCCACCACAAGGGTGCTCCCATCAGAGGATGAGTCCGTGTCGCTGGTGTCAGCTTCTGTCCCCGCCGTGGAGCTCCCCTCGCCCTCTGTCCCACTGGTGAATTCTGACTCCGTAGTGTCGCCCTCCAGGGCCATGTGGGATGCAGCTCCCTCGTGCTCCGGTGCCACTGCTCCACCTCCTGATGATGCTAATGCACACAAGAACAGGGAGACCACAAAAAGGGGGGAGGGACAGAAGAAAGACATGTTGAGTGCATACCTTACCGCTACCGTTAGCGGACACGACAGACTCAGAAGCCCCCTGCACTACGCCGCGCTCTTGGGCTCCACTGTTCAATTTCTGGGAAATGGCCTACAAGGCTATGGACGACATCTGCACACATAGATGACACAGGGGCATGACTAGCTGTACTTGGCACTCTACAGAGGTGGGCTGGGGTGCCACATGGCCTGCCTTATAGAGGGGCCTTGCCTATGGAACTCGCCCTGGCCTAGGGAAACCCACATCCCACCTCCCCCACCCAGACACCTCTACTGCGCGCAAAGTCATCAGAATGAGAGTGTGCTCACCCCCTTGTGGCTGCTGTGATGCCCTCAAACACCCATCCAACTCCAGGTAGGCCACTGCCAGGATCCTGAACATCAGGGGGGTCATGGTTCAATGGGCACCGCTCCCACGTTGGGAGGCCATCCCCAGCTGAGCCTCCGCCTTCTTCTTGCTCCAGCGGCGAACGTCCTCCCGTCTTTTCCGGCAGTGGGTGCTCCGTCTGTGGTAGACCCCCAGGGTCCGGACATCCTTGGCGATGGCACGCCAAATATCTTTCTTCTGGTAGGCGATGATCTACATGAAATGTACAGGGGAAAAAGAGAAGTTATTACCAACTGCACCGTCGAAGTGATTGGCCCCCATCCCTACCCTTGCCATGTGGCACATGCATTCACCATCTTTCATGCACGCAGCACTCTCCCCCCTTCCTTCTTACATCCAGCCCTCTCCACACAGGCATAGCCCATACAACATGCTCCTTGTATACTTACCTGTTTGTCTGGAGGACCGTAGAGTAGCGTGTACTGGGGGAGGACCCCATCCACGAGTTTCTCCAACTCCTCCGATGTGAAGGCAGGGGCCCTTTCCCCAGACACTCGAGCCATTGTCTCTTCCAGACCGAGGTCACAGCAGCACTTGCAGTATAGGTCCTCTCCTGTCGAAGATCAGGTATTGAGTGATTGAAGTGATAGAAAATGAGGGTCACATCCGCGGCGGTGCGTACCGTCACCGCCGGCGAACATCGCCATTGGCTCCTGGGACCCATAGGGTCCAATGTTAACCAATGCAGCATTGTGCCGCGGTCTTTGACTGCCTACCGCGACGGTGTACAATGCCAGCGCAGTTACCTCACATCCCATTGTCCCACTTTGCAGGTCAGGCAGCCGCCATTTCAGGGGCCCACATGGCTTTGTTTCCAACTGTGTCACACATACCTAGGCCTAGACTCATCACACATACAGGCCACCTTTTGTGTATGATAGGTGTTCTGTGTAAACTGTGGGTACGTACCTCTGAGTTGTTTGACTCTGTGCTCGCTGTTGTCCTTCATAGGCACCATCCGCTGGGACATGTGAGGAGATGGCGGCATCCTCCGGTGTACCGACCGTTGGTGGACCTGTCGACAATGGAGGAGCGACATTTGATTATCACATACAGGCTTGACCGTGCCACAATCCAGGAACTGTGTACCCAGTTGAAGCCAGACTTGATATCAGCAATCCGCCATCCCACAGGAATCCCCCCTCAAGTGCAAGTGCTGTCAGTGCTCCATTTCCTTGCAAGTGGGTCATTTCAAACAACAGTGGCCATGGCATCAGGGATGTCCCAGCCTATGTTTTCCAACGTATTGTCCAGAGTGTTGTCTACCCTTCTGAAACACATGCAGAGCTACATCATTTTCCCTCATGTTGAGAATTTGCCTACAGTGAAAGGGGATTTCTATGCCCTGGGACACATCCCCAACATCATAGGTGCCATTGATGGGACACATGTGGCTGTGGTACCCCCCACAGGAGTGAACATGTGTACAGAAACCGGAAGAGTTATCATTCGATGAATGTACAGATGGTATGTTTGGCAGACCAGTACATCTCCCATGTGAATGCCAAGTTCCCTGGCTCAGTGCATGACGCCTACATCCTGCAGAATAGCAGTATCCCTTATGTGATGGGTCAACTCCAAAGGCACCATGTGTGGCTATTAGGTGAGCACCTGGAAGCAAGTCAATGGGAATGGTTGTCTAGGTCTGGGGATATCCCTCCAGGTTAGTGCGTGTCTAACAGTTGTCCCTCACCATTTGCAGGTTACACCAACTTGTCATGGCTACTGACACCAGTGAGGAATCCCAGGACAAGGGCAGAGGAACGCTACAATGAGGCCCATGGGTGAACTAAGAGGGTGATCGAGTGGACCTTCGGCCTCCTGAAGGCCAGGTTCAGGTGCCTCCATATGACAGGTGGATCCCTATTCTACTCACCAAAGAAGGTGTGCCAGTTCATTGTGGCCTGCTGTATGCTTCATAACTTGGCTTTGCGACGACAGGTGCCTTTTCTGCAGGAGGATGGTCCAGATGGCGGTGTTGTTGCAGCTGTGGAGCCAGTGGAGCCTGTGTACAGTGAAGACGAGGAAGCAGGGGAAGAAGACATGCACAACAGGGACTCAGTGATCCAGCAATATTTCCAGTGAGACACAGGTAAGAATACAACCTGCCTACTACATGTACTTTAACACTACTACCTCTCAACTGTCTGTCGTTTTCACCCAATGTATGGTCACTGAGTTGTCACTTTCCCTTACGATTTCACAGATGTGGGTCCCACTGTGTGACATCTGATTAGATTCCTCATGGACTAGAGCTGTGTGACATAGGTATGTTGACATTAAACTTGAAAGAGCATTTTGTCACTGTAATTGGTAATACACTATTTCGAAGTCACAGACAGACTCCAGATTGTTTTGTGCTTTAAGGATGTTTTTTTTAAGTGCTCAATATTGGAGGGGGTAGTGAAATGGTGAGGGGTGATGGCGGAGGAATGTCCATGGCAGAGTCCAGTCTATTAGTCTCACAGGTGCATTGCCCATATGGGCATAGGAAGTGGAGCTGGGGCAGTTTCAGTATGGACAGGGTGACAAAGTGGGACAGTAGGATGACAATCAGGGTGGTCTCATTTCTTGGCGGGGGTCTTGGCATCATGCTCTGTCTTTGTCCTGGATCTCAGGGACCGTTTGCGGGGTGGTTCTCCCTCTGCAGGGGGTGGGGTGCTGGTGTGGTGGTCCTGTGGTGGGGCGTCCTGTCCACTAGCGCCGGCGGAGGTGGTGGGCAGTTCATCATCCATGCTAGTGTCAGGGGCCCCTTGTAGTGCCACAGTGTCCCTCCTGGTGTTCACAAGTTCCTTCAGCAACCCTACGATGGTGCCCAGGGTGGAGCTGATGGTTCTGAGTTCCTCCCTGAAGCCCACATACTGTTCCTCCTGCAGGCGCTGGGTCTCCTGAAACTTGGCCAGTACCGTTGCCATTGTCTCCTGGGAGTGGTGGTATGCTCCCATGATGGAGGAGAGGGCCTTGTGGAGAGTGGGTTCCCTTGGCCTGTCCGCCCCCTGTCGCACAGCAGCCCTCCCAGTTCCCCTGTGTTCCTGGGCCTCCGTCCCCTGGACCGTGTGCCCACTACCACTGCCCCCAGGTCCCTGTTGTTGTTGGGGTGGTGGGTTATCCTGGGTTCCCTATAGTGGTGGACACACTGCTGATTGACGTGTCCTGGGGACGGAGGTATGGGCCCGCTGGGAGGGTGCTGTGCTGGTGTTTCCAGAGGGTGGAAGGTCTGTAGTGTCCTGTGACTGGGTGATGGGAACCGACTGTCCCGAGGTCCCCGATGGGCCGGGCTGGTCATCTAGATCCAGTTGGACAGAGGTGCTGTCATCACTGTGGGCCTCTTCTGTTGGTGGTGTGAACATGTGTGGACCCTCCTGTCCAGTGACGTTGGGTAGGGGTCCTGCAGGGGTATAAAAGGATAGTTATTACATCTGTGTGTGTCATGGTGTGCAATGGGTGGCTGTGGCTCTACCCGGACGATTTCCTCCACCATCACCCTGAGCTCCTCCTCCGAGAACCTGGGGTGTCTTTGCCGTGCCATGGGGTGGTGTAGGTGATGTGTGGGGTGGAGTGTGTGGTGATATGTGGGGTAATATGTAGTGGTGTGTTGTGTGAGGTGCGTGGAAGTTATGTGGGTGATGGTGTTGTGTGCCTGTGGATGTTGTTGTTCTTGCTGGTGCTCTCTCTCTGGCCTTCTTTAAAAAAAAATTGTCGTGGGGGTTTGTGGGTGATGTGGGTTTGTGTTTCATATTGTATTGTATGTGTGGGAGTGGTGTGTGTATGTGTATGAGGTGTCTGTATTTTGAATTGTCCAATGTGGCTGTGTTTTGTAAGAGTGTGTGTATTTTGAGCGCGGCGGTGTGTACCTCCAATGGAATACCGCGGTTGAAAGACCGCCGCGTTGATTCGTGTGTCGTGATAGTGTGGGCGTATTTCTGTTGGCATGACGGTGGAGGTTTTGTTTTCGCCAGTTTATCACTGACCTTTGGTGTGGCAGACTTGTGTGGGTGTCTGAATTTTGGTGGATTCTGAAATGTGGGTCATAATAGCTGTGGTTGAATTCTGCGGCCGCGGCGGTGTGTTGGCGGTCTTCTGCATGGAGGTAAGCGGCTTTTACCACCAATGTTGTAATGACCGCCACAGTGTTGATGCCTTCCCTGGTGTACATAGTCTTTCAAATCTGGGAGGGTGTCAAAACCTCTTTTTGCGGTTATGGTCAGCAATCACAATGCATGTACAAATTCCTTCTTGATGTATAGTATGACTATGGTGTGCTTTGCACTACTTTGCCTTACTCCATACTTTTCAAAGCTGCCGAGACATGCAGGGTGGCCTTGCAGGGCCTCATAGATATGATTGAGAGGGTGGAGCCCCTGAAGCAGTAATTATACATGACAGTCCAGTGGTTCAGGCCTCTTGTAAATGAGACCCAACGTGTGTTACAGGTAAACCCACTCACATGAAACTATCTTCAAGTGTCTGACAGGGTGATTGAGACATCAGAACATATCTCATAAATGTTGATGTTTAAATGTTTGCAATTCATCATTGGGCCTGCACAGGACATGGATGAACAATATCTTTTACTAAGCAGCACTGGCAGGTACTGATCTCAGTTAAATTAAGGAACAAGGATGGCTACTGTTTAATGTGTATAGTGTTGTCATGGACATGTAAAGATATGAGAAAGACACAGGTAATGTAATACCTTGCAGAGTGTGATATGTAAATTCACTAGAAACACAGACCCATGTAAGTCCAGCACTCTTTTGGCATTTTGTAATTGTGAGGTATTTAAAATGGTTCCACAGTCTGGCCACCAGAAGCATGATTTGGCTCATCATATGTGTATACACTTCATCCTGCCTTAGCTATGTATATCAATAGGCATCACAACTGTGCCATTTGATTCATTAAACCCTGAAGACTTACATCATAGCCAACTGCTATTCATATGTACTGTGCATCACTTGTCCACAGTGCATGTGTTCTACATTCACATTGTTATGTATCATGTTATGCCTTTTAGGTGGACAATATCATTTTTTTTTTTTTCAGTTTCAGCTTTATTTCGGTAAAACAATACCATAAAAGCATACTGGCAAAATTCTTACATTTCTAAAAGGAACAAAAACACTTTTTAAGAAGGAAAAAAAAACACTAAAAACAGATCGAGACCAGAGCTCCCTCAGGGCCATACAATACAAATAGGCAAGTTATGGGTATAAATGTTATTAAAAGTCAACAATTAATCAGTAAAACACTATAAAATATATAGTACACATCATCATGCAAATCACCATATAAATATTATAAAATTTTATAAAATACCCCTAAAATATAAATCTTTATACAAAAAACAGTTAAGATTGCTATCTCACTAATAGTAGCATTAATTATGGACTAGCTCAAAAAGTGACCATTGTAAAAATAGGATATATGCTTTTGAAAGATTATTTGCCTCTAGCATGTCAAATTGCCTCTACAATCTTGGCAATATAGATACCATCATCACGTGAGGGGTTATTTGACTAATTTTTAGGAGATGATTGACAATCCCTAGGGCCCAACGATTCCTTTCTTTCTTGCGTGCCTATATTACTTAGAAGCCATATACGATCAAGTAATGCAAAAGGCACATTGTTCTAGCAGCAGCTAATAGTCACTTAACTACTAGAAACAAGTTATCTGATGTTGGTCTTAAAAACAATAAATAAAAGTCGATTACAGTATTTCATTTGTAAGACCCATAAAATTTACCTCCCGTGCCATCAGGCACTTATTTGCCTAGCTAAGAGGAGATTTTTTGGGATAAAAGTAGATAAATATCAGAATCCAGGAACAAGTTTCATAAGTGTCAATGACCATTCTAGGTAACTTAATCAACCTCCCATTAACTACGGTCCTCCCGGGCATAGACAATATCCCCTGGGCTAAATATATCCTTGGCTGATTGTAGGTCCCAAGGCCATTGAATTGCAGAGGGTGACTCCCAATTATCGATTTCAGGACCATAGGTTAACTTTGGGAGTTTTGCCTGAGTTAAAGCGCCTACAACCTCAGGCCCGCCTTGTCTCTGATGAATGAAATTGCTATTAAGAACCGGCTTAGACCAAGAACAACATATGTTATCGAGCTGGATCTCAAGAATCTGGCAGCTTCATTGTAGTTCCTGATTCCAGCGTTCCTGCAGATGGGTCGGATCCATTTCCTCCTTGGTTTATCGTAGACAATGCAATTTAAAAGGACATGATCTGTCGTTTCTGGTGTCTCCATATTACACAGCTCGCAGGTCGCCTCATGATTACTCCCATTCAGGAGGCCCCATTTAAAGGTAAAAGCCTTGACCTGGAGAATCCCATATCGAAACTTCATAAATAAAACTTTTGCTCGTCTAGGTTGGATAGTATCGATCCATTCCTCAGCGCTCGGTAATGGTTTAAAATCCAGAAAACTTAAGGTTAGTCTACCTGAATCCTTGCTATGAAAAGGGCTATTAAAGATGAAGTCCCAAAATACTTGCTTTAGTCGGATCTTTGATTGGGTTGTAAGTGTATGCGGTTCATCCCAATAGAATTTCAGCCCTAAATTGTAAAAACATTGCCTGATATAGTGGAGCCACGGGAGGGAGATAGTTTTGTCCAAGCCCATGATCTCAATTAGTGCTTGCCTGTATTGGATCAGTTCAGGGGTTGTCCAAAGTCTACACCAGTAGAGCAGGGGCCTCAGGGCTGCCAATTTGCCTATTTGTTTCATATTAGTGTCATAGGCTAAGGGAATCAACGGAGTGGATGAAGGGAGGCCCAATACCCCCCTCATGAAATTATTTTCCTGAGTAGCCAATGGAGTTAGTTTTGTGAACCCCCAGAGTTCTGCGCCATACAGAGCAGCGGCCTGTGCTTTGCACCTATAGATCTCGAATACTGGTGACACAGTGCTCGACCTAGAACATTTGTAATTTTTACTAATTGCCATGGAGCTATGAGTTAAGGAGATAGCAGCTTTGTTGATGTGCGGTGCCCATGACAATTTGGCATCAAGCAGTATCCCTAGGTAATTGAAATTTTTAACTCGTTCCAATGCCTGCCCTCTAATCCGAATGTTTCTCTTGAGTGCTTTGTGAGGGTTAACAGTTAAGTATTTAGTCTTGTTTGCATTTATTGCTAATCCCTTCAAGCTGCAATACTCACTGAATTTATCTAGTAGAGTTTGCAGGCCCATTGGAGTTTGAGATAATAGGATGGTATCATCTGCAAAAAGGAGGGCGGGGACTTGATCATCATTCAATCTTGGTGAGTCGTGGTTACTTTGTTTCAGATGATGAACCAGATCATTGATGTATAATGAGAAAAGTGTTGGGGCGAGCACACAGCCCTGTCTCACCCCCCTCTTGATAGGTATTGGGTCTGTCAACTCTCCCTTTGGCCCCCACCGGACCTTTGCGAATGTATTTTCATGTAGCCTCTCCAGCTGGCCCAGGAGGTTCCCTGGCATGCCCTGTTTTCCTAATGCTGCCCATAAGGAGTCTCTCGGCACCAGATCAAAGGCTGCGTGCAGATCCACAAACGCGATATACAGGTGGCCTTTCTTTAGTCTAGTGTATTTCCATATTATTGTCAATAGCCTAAAGGCCTGGTCGACTGTACTGGTCTGTTGTCTAAAGCCTGCTTGGTATATAGTCATTATGCTGTTCTCTTCTATCCAGATATTGATTCTATTCAGGATCTGTCTAGCATAAATTTTTTGTGTGACATCTATGAGGCTAATTGGTCTATAGTTCCCTGGGTCTTCCCTGGATCCTTTTTTGTAAATTGGGATTATTTCTGCCCCTGTCCATGTCTCGGGCATTAGGCCTCCCCTTGCTATAGCGTTACTTAGAAGGTTTAGATAAGGTGCCCAGATTTCTATGCTGTGCTTGAACATATCCCCCGGGATCTTATCCAAACCGGGGGCTTTTCCTGGCTTGATTGCTTCAATGGCAGCCACCGTCTCCTCCAGACTAAATTGTAACTCGGGTAAAATACCCCAAGTAACTGGGGTTTTATGTCTTGAGGGATAGAAATCGAGGGTGGGGGGGTCAGAGTAAAGATATGTAAAGTAGTTAACCCATGTTTTGGGGTCTATGTGATGGTCTGTAGTAAATATCCCCTCTTTGCTACCATGGGTAACTATTTTCCAGAAGGTCCTTGCATCATTGCTTTTTGCTGCTACCAGCAGGTCTTGCCATTTTTGGTCCTCCCAGTTGCGTTGGGCAGTAGCCAGCGTTTTCTTATAACTGGCCCTTGCCTGCTGTACGGCTAATTGATTTTTTTGCTTTAGTGCCTCTACCAGTACTCTTTTCCTCTCTCTACATTTGATAGTATACCATGGACTGTTAGGGGTGGTTTGCACCTTCTCCTTTTTATGCTTATTCTGTGGCTGTTTGGTCAGGATGGGTCTTAACATAGTGCTCAATGAATGGTGGATAGCCGTAATAGGAATGTCACTAGGTTTATTTTCTGCATAAGGCTCCAAGAGATCAGAAAATATGTTGTAAATATTTATCATAGTGACCTGATTGCCTAGTATTGCTGGCCATTTTACAACCCTTCTGTTGTTACTGAGGGTGGGTTGTAACTCCACCTTATGTTCTATATATTTCGAGTCCAAATCTAAGAAGTGGGCCCTGAATTCAATTATTAGCGGGAAGTGATGGCTAGCCCTTCTTTTATCAATTTTAAAGGTCGCTAGTCTTCCCCATGTATTTATACTATGCAGAATGTAATCTATTTTTGAAGTTGAGTTGCCTCTCTGGAAAGTAACCAGATTAAGGCCGCCTTCCCCCACTCTGCCATTGCATGCCCTCAGTCCATGGTTTAATGTAAGGCCCATGATTTGCAATGCGGCCACTGTGCCTGGGACAGTTTTTTCTATTGTTAGGTAAGGAATTGTTCTCATTCGATCTTCCTCTTCTGCTAAATGTTCGAATCCAGTTATAGGTTCATAATTACAATTAAGGTCACCCCCTATCATAATTGTCTCACCTACTGGAATTTTTTTGAGCAGGTCATCTAGTAGAGTTATTTCAGGAGACTCCACGTTTGACTTTCTAGGTCTTATATATACATTGAACAAGTGGGTTATTATCTTATTTTTTTTTTTCCCATTATCAACCATAAGATGTCCTCCGACTCAGTGGCTTGCATGCGTATCTCAACATTTAATGAGATTTTCGCCCATACAACCAACCCCCCAGACGGTCTCCCTCTGGCAGCTGAAGTTGCACTAATAAAGTAGGTTTTATATCCTACTTTATACGGTGGATCTTTAAGCCACGTCTCTTGGAAGAGACAGACATGGTGTCGATCAATATAGTCCTGCCATTCGGGGTCTATAAGCTTATTTTTTAAGCCAGCTACATTCCATGAGATCATGGTGATAGGACCCCTTCCGTTTAGGCTTGTGGCATTGAAAGTATGGCTCGGATAGGTTGTTAGATCTTTCCTACCATGCAAGAGCTCCGCTACGCTCCCTGCCCCTAAAGCATGAAGATCATTCCCTTCATGGGGCTCCCCTACTATTGGGTCCCCATTGGGTTCCACTTGTGCCTGATCTATCTGGATTAGTCAATCTACTCTTTCAAGGTTTGAATCATCATTTCTCTTTTGCAGTCCCTCATTGTGATTGAGTTTATGCCTTTGAACTCGAAGTTTGGTAATTAATGGATCCGAACTAAACCTCATGGCATTGAAATTAGGGGCGGGGGTTCTCTGTTCCATGTCAATCAAACCTCTGGTTAATCTTCCATCCTTGAGTGTTAATGCAATAACGTCAAGTTGCCCCTTCTCTCCAGGGATTCTTTCTACCCCCCTAATATCTGATCGAATTATGGATAAACAGTGTCTTTTGGCCCTAATCCAATGTATAAGCTTGTTTTTTAAGGAGTCCTCATCTTCTCTGCTATTTAATGGCAATTTTGGAACATTTAACAGATGAACAACATTGGTCCTAGTAGGAAACCTATCCTCCTCAGAGTATGGATTCCCTATAGTGTTTTTGTTATAATCATTAGATACTTGGGGATAGGGGTTCAGAGTAAGTTCCAAATTTCCTTTTTGGGGTCCTTTTACCAAACAGGGATCTCTTTGTGGTTTCCCTGTTCCTTGGCATAAATTAATAGCATTTCTTCTCTGGAAATTGCGTGAACCAATATGTTCCACATTGACCCCTATCATGCATCCCTGTGGTTGTTGTACAATCTTAGCTATAGCTGGGGTAAGATTAGGGTTAGTAAACAAATTTTGAGGATATGTGGGTCTACCTTGTAGATGGAGTGATATGGGGGGGGACTCCCTTTCGCATTGGGCTCTATAGGTACCCCTACCCCCCTCCTTTTCCACAATATCTGTTAAGGTTCTTACCTCAAGTTTCAAGTCCCTAACTTCCTGGATTAATCCGGTGATTAGATCATAAAGGTCTGCTATAGATCTTGTTTTATATTTTAGAGGGTTCCCTGGTTCTGAATTGAGAGGAGTGGTCCTTTCACTATCTAGCTGTACAGTTGGGATAAATGGGTGTAACTCATCCACGGATTCCCCCTCTTGTGCATTCTGTATGTTACTACTATCGAGTTCTGCCAGGACTGCATATTTATTGGAGCACCTAGCTTCGCACTCCTGGATATGGCCCTTCTTTCTAGTATTATCAATGGTGCAAAGGTGTATGGATCGAGTTGCAGCAACCCTAGGGCTGTCAGTCCTGACATCGGATGGTACCTCCCCCTCTTGCTGGAAAACGATCTCTAACGTTTTATCTTCCACTGGTTCGATTTTCTTCGTGTAATAGGAGGTAATCTTTTTATCGGGACCCTCCCGAATAGTGGTCCTACTACATAGTAGTGACTCTACCTCCTCGATAAGATCGTCTATTTCAGCTATTGTGCAGTTCTCACCCGCATTCTTAAGTTTTTTTACAGAATTCACCTTTCCCCTTGGGGGTTCTGATGCCTTGCGTTTTCCCATAGATTAAACTGCCTAAATAGTGCTTCGGCTCTGTGAACCAGTCCCCAATATGTAATTATAAAGGAGAGTAGGAGAAGGGCTGGTAGGGATAGACCTATTCAGTACAGTTATCTTCACATATGAGAACGATAGCTATATGTTTTCCACTATAAATATAAGCAGACCTCTTGCCAAGTATAAGAAGGCAGAGGCCCAGCCTGACCCCACTCCAATATTTATCGGGTAATGGAAAAAGCGTTGCAACAATAAGTGGAGAATACGGTCCAAAGGCCCTCTGTAGAAGGACCTATTTAGGAGTAAATATCAACACAGTACCTTCAGGCAGCCATACGTGTAGACTGGCATGTCCATGCAACTTTAGATGAATGTCAGGGGGTGGCCCTGCCCTGCCTCTTCCTGGCAATGACGGGCAAGGACGGGACCGCCCTTGGCCCGGGCTTTGCCCGGGCGCGTCCCGCGACGGCGGGAGCGCTATTAGAAATTTAAAGGGCTCCTGCCCTCGACACGCCTACCGGGACCTCCTTGCGCTTCCCGCGACGGCGGGAGCGCTATTAGAAATTTAAAGGGCTCCTGCCCTCGACACGCCTCCCGGGACCTCCTTGCGCTTCCCGCGACGGCGGTAGCGCTATTAGAAATTTAAAGGGCTCCTGCCCTCGGCACGCCTCCCGGGACCTCCTTACGCTTCCCGTGGACAATATCCATATACAATGCGTTAAGTGGAGAGCTTCAAACATCTGAATATTACCAGTGAATGTCATCCTGAATGCTTCTTGTGTAGTGCAAGGATTGTGTGCAATGCAGGATGTTGGCAATGCCATGTTCAATGTGCATCCCTAACCCAAAGAAATCGTATGTTATAGAAAGGATACTTTATAATTCAAAATTTTAACTGTTGCACGTGCATTTGCATCTGACTAGTGTCACGGTGAAAGCATTGCCAATCTCTGCCGGACCACATAATAGATGGGCTGACAGAGAGCCATGACCAAAATGCCCTAGTCTGTCAAAATAGGTGGTAGTGGATTCATAGGTGAACATGGCTGGGGATGGTTAAACTTTCAAATACATGTCAGATGTACAATTGTACTGTAATCACTTACATTGCATTCACTGTCCAATTTGTATGGCTACTCCACATAGGATGTGTGGATTCATACCACGGTGAAGACAGAAAGAGTTAGGGACATATATTCAAGTTTTTGGCAAAGGGCAGCACTGCAAGCCTTCTTGCATCTGTTCATATAGGAGATGTTTCATACATCTCTCTTTGATGTGAGTTAGCTATCCACCCTCTATTCTTAATTCTAATAGCTGAGACACAGTAAGTCTATGTAGTGATGTGTCCAGACATGTGTCCTTGCCATATCAGGTACCCAATGTTATGACACAATACATACACTTTGCAGACATTGCTCACCTTACTTTGGCTAATGTCAATGGACTCAAGCTCATTTCAGGCTACAGAAGGGACACTAATGAGCAGTAATAATAAGTGAACCATACCATGTGTACGCAACAGCATTGTTCATAAACATACTCTACACTGACATGGTTATACCTAGATGTGCTAGAATTATGCAATTGTATTGGCCAACCTTTGCTAAGCATTGGTATTTTAGCCTTAGTAAATTCGGAGATGAGAAATATTATGTAGATGGATGCTCACTTTATCCTTACAGATAATTTTAAGGTTTTGGCAATGCCATATGTGGTGCTTGATACTAAATTACTTATCATGATGATTAAACCACTTCCTAGTTACACTTTGACAAATTTTCATTCTGCTTAAACAGACATGACGCAGGAGCATAAGAAGGCCCACCCCATCCACGCAGAATGGTATCACCACATCTAGTTTCCTAGGCATACAAGGAAATGGGAACACTATTTTTGGAGAAGAAGGAAGCCAGAAAATGGTGCACACCCCAGGGTCCATCCAAACCTCACAAGCCAAGTAAAGCTCAGGATGTTGCAGCAGACGAGGATGGTTCTGCTGAACCTATTACTAGTACCTCCACCAGCCAGCCCACAGGACCAGGCACAGACCCCAGGGCAGGTTATATCCTTTGAACAGCTGATGTTAAAGGGCATGTCTGACCTCAAATTCAGGGATGGAAACACCCCATCATCTCCTCCAGAATCTACAGCAGGCTATGGATTGACTTTTCCCCCAACATTGAGCCCTAGGGATCCATTCTACCCTTCCCCATATTATAAGTTGTTTTTAAGAATAATGTTTTTATATCTTAGTTTAGAGTTAGTTTGTTTAGATATCGTGTAGTTATCGTAGTTTTAACATTTTAGGTGGGATATTTAGGTGGGTGGGGGTTGATGTGTTGAACATGTGTTTTATATAAAAAACTGTTTTAAGAAATACAAAAAATATATATATATTTGTTTAGGATTATATGTGTAGGTAGTTTTTGTATAGGTATAGTGTCCATTGTTTGTGTATGAAGATGTGTATTAAGGGGGGAGGGTGGTTGATGTTTCACCTGTCGTATTATATGTTTAGAGCATGCTAAGTTGAGATAAGGTAGTTTTAAATATTTTTAGGATAAGATAGTTTAGTTTTGATAGCATAGTTTAGAGTAGGTATGGTTTAGTTATTGTAGTTTAAGATAGTGTAAATTAGGTAGTCTTACGTTGACTAATTTTCATACTTACTTTAAATATTTTTGAATTCCACATAAAAGTCTACCTCATGTTTACTGCGTAGGTGTTAGCATATGTGCCTACGTAAACTTAACTACATGCATTTGTCATTGCTAGCTGTGTTTTTAGACGTGTGATTCAGTGAAAGGCTCATGGAGAGGATTCTGTCAGGATGGGCATGGAATGACATTAAGATTCACCTACATAGTTGTGCTCTGTAAGTGTCACTCCTAATGTGAAAGGGGAGACAGGCCAAAACAGGTTTTCATATTTTGTTGCTGTGTGTGTGTATATGTGTGTGTGTGTGTGTCAGGCCACATGCATTAGAGGTGTGGTGATGTAAAACCACTGTCACTAATCCAGGACCTCTGTGGGCATACACTGATTGGCAGGCCCTTACGCACTGAGCTTTCCATAATTTGCTTGTCACAGCAGTGTCGTTTGTTGGCTAATATCCATGGATAGACTCCCGCGAGTGCTGTGACTTAATTCACCATCAACATTGACTGTATTCTACAAGCTTGAGACCTTGAGTGACTACTTGCTTCGCTACATACACATAGGGTTCACATGATCTATTTCCCTCAGCCTGTGGAGCTGTGTCCATTGCACCATTAGACATGTGTCCCTTTGGAGGGTTTTTGTTTTTGCCTCACAAAATCCACCAGGTTCTACTTAATCTCTAATGCTACAAACATACAACACCCAGATTTGACTCATGCATTTATTTACATGTGCAAAAGTTGTATGATCACAGCGCCAGATGTACCAAACATTTATGCGATCGCAAACGGCCCAAGTCCTATTTGCGATTCGGTAACTTGTTACCGAATCGCAAATTGGATTTGTGACTACATACCGATTTGGTATTAGAAAGGTAGTGTCAAGGGCGTCCCCTTCTAATACCGAATTGCAGAGGTATGTATGATTGTTTTGTGACTGTGAATGCGGTCGCAAAACAATCGCAGTTACCACCAATTTCAAATTGGTGGTAATCCATTTGCAAAGGGGAAGTGGTCCTCAAGGGACCCCTTCCCCCTGGTGAATGCACACACACTTTTTTTTTTAAGAGGAGACGGTGGTCCCACGGACCACTGTCTACTCTTAAAAAATGAAAAGAAAACTTTTAATTTTTCATTTTTAAACGCATCCTGTTTTCCTTTAAGGAAAACGGGCTGCAAAAAAAAAAAAAGATTGCTTTATTGAAAAGCAATCACAGACATGGTGGTCTGCTGAGCCCAGCAGGCCACCATCCCTGTGATTGTAGCCATTCGCAGTGGCTCGCAAATTGCGACCTACCTCATGAATGTTAATGAGGTAGGTCCATTTGCAAGCCCTTGTAAATCGCAGTATGAAACCCCTGTAGTTTCATACATTCCAATAGTGATTACTTAATTGCGATTCGCAAAAAATCACAATTAGGTAATCACTATTGTAAAAAAGATACATCTGGCCCACAGTCACAGTTCTTGCAGCAACAACTCCACACAGTTTTTTGCCATGGAATGTCCAGACAGAGTCCATAGGTGATCTACTGAGAATGAAACAATTGCCAATGGGAAATGTAGGCCACAGTGACAGTACACAAACGGGCGAGGTCAACAGGTGGGTCATCAAATTGAGGACATTACCAGTTGTGATCTTTACTGGCATAGTCATCAGCACTGGGCAAAGGAGGAACTGGCATTTGGGCACAGAGAAATGCAGTCTTACATTGGAAATAGGTGAAGTCCACATCTTCCTTCTCTGATGTGTGTGGTGTTGTTGTAGACGCTGGAGGTGACAGCAGAGGAGGCACACACATTAGGGGCTGAAGATGTGGATTCCCGGTGAGCAGCAGCATTTCTTTGTGCCAAAATGTGAGGCAGCACTGCATTTAGGATGGGCCTGCTGGTTTGCCAGCACAGTATCAATTTTGTGGTGGGAGTCACTGTTGGAAAAAATTATATTAATGTTCACCATGATACATTTACATGTAAAACAAAATTGAATCACTATTGCCGAATTCACCCCCCATGAACTCTCCATCAAAGCCGACTCGAAGGTCAGTGATCAGGCAGTCTCTGAGACCTAGGTCTGAGGTTACTGATTTACAGGTCACAGGTGGGGCAGCATGTAGCTGGCAAACAAATGCGCAGAAAGGAAACTCAGGTCAGTCCCACAGATGGGCACAGTGACACCACAATGGTCCCAGGAGATTGCCCCCAATAAAGTACACATAGCCGGAGGGGTGCGCACATTCTAAAATACCGTAAAGTTAGATGGCATATATAGTTAGGAACACTTAGCCAATGCAGGCACAGTAACACAAAGCGATCACACACCCCTCAGGCCGGACATCTGGACACGTTACCCGCTGGCCTTCATCGCGTCCATGCAAGGTCGAGGCCCCCTTGCATTTGTTATCAGGACCTAATTTATGACTCAAAGACAACTGTTCACATTCTTTACCCTAAAAAGGAATGCTGTTATTGCTTTATGGTACTCAGAGAAATGTATAAAATACCTCTCAGATCAACTTACCTTGAGACGGTCTTCATACCCTGGTTCTGTAACTGTTCTCCTGGCTGCAATATTTATTTAAACAAACTCTGCCTGCTTTGCCAAATGCCTCTTGTTCTTCATTTTTTCAAGGTAAACTCACATTCATGCAACATTTTCGGAAGCCAGCCAGAAGCTGATTGTTACCTCGGACCTGACTGCATCCAAAGGAAGGGGGCCCCACCCGGATGGATTCATATTTGTGCAACAAGGAAGGTGAGCAGATGCCACAATTGATTGGAAGCTTTGCTAAATCTATGGTGAAGGTCCATCCTGAAGCTGCTGTCAAAGGAGTAAGAAAGTACAACAGAGTCTTAGTCCAGCATTTGAAGTATGGCAAACTAGGAAGAAGCATAAATATTTCACCTGAGAGCCCTGACACTGACAGAAATCTTGCATGTTACCTATTTTATGTGTCTGAACTGAGTAGCCTCAGGGCGTTCCCACAGAATTCACCTTTTTTCAATAGATAGCACACTATGAAAGGTGAATGTTATTTGTTTTTGTTTGCTTGGACTATTGGCCGTGACACAGATGATACACTTGTTTCCTTGTTGGGATACAAGGTTGAGGCCTTGTTGCTTGGACCTATGGACATGACACAGATGGTATGCTTGTCCCCTAGGTGTGATATAAAGAGTGTGATCTGGACATTAGGGAAAAAGACTTGGACCTTGGAGGTTAGGTATAGCTTGTGTTTGGCTAAGAAGGACCTTTGGTATTTGAGTTATTCTTTTTTCTCCACATAAATTGGAGCCAATATTGGCAGACTATCAAGCTCCCTTAGTCCTGTGTACCGTGCAGATCTTCTCCTGGTCACAGGATAGCATGCATTAGAAGTGCGCTAAGATATTTTTGACAAAGTCATCAGTTTTTCTTTGTCAGTTTTTTTCAGTTTTTGAAAATTGATGAAAATTGATGTACCTTTGATATTGTGGTGTTGGTAAATTAATGTAACTGTATTTTTACTTGAATGTTGTGTTTGTTGATGACTCTTTTGCTATATGAAGGTGTTGCTGTTTCTCACATTCGCTGTTTAATGACAAAGTAAAGTTTGCTATTTGATGCCAATTTCATGACATTTGAACTAACGATTGCCCTTTCGTCAAGTTTGTGACCCTTCACATGCATTGCTATTTGTGTTTGTGTAATGTTCATGTTAATGCATCTGTTATTACTCTGAGCTCATAGTAAAGTAGTTAGAACTAGCAATCCCCATGCATATATTTCCGAACTACCAGAATAGAATCAACAATCCCCATGTTTATATTTCTCCACTACAAGAGCAAAACTTAAGATGCCCTAAAATTATAAATGTTAGAAGAGTATCTGTCCCCTAAAAACAGCCCAACTTATTATGGCGTTGTCACTAAAACACATGCAAACCGGGTTCCCCACACAGGCTAAAAAACGTAACAAGTTTTGTCATGAATGGTGTACACACACCAAGGCACACATGTTTCCGTGGCTAAGGCAGGGAACATTTGACACTAACATAATCGAACACATGAAGACACACATGCGGACCAAGTACATAGGGTAAAAGAAGGACAGAAGAGAAGCACCACTAAAATTATGGGCCATCTTCAAGGAGGACCAGACCAATAAACCTAACCCACAGACAGCAAACAAGGCGTCCGAAACTTTCCTGTCATTTGCAGGAATGGAGGTACTCTCCCCGATGCCTGCTATCCCCGCACCGGGCTATACCAGTCCACCGGTCAAAGAAGCCAGTGGGTCCTCTACTGAACAATGAATTGTTAGGTCCAGGCATGACTGTCAAACAGGGCAACAGGCCCAGGCAATTCCAGCACCAACCCAGTCCAGCACTGGACCTCCCCGAAGTTCGACCCCCCGTCTTTTGCATTCAGCGCATCAAACCTCAGCAGCATGGAGTGCAGGCACTGCCATCAGATCAAGTGCACACACTCGAGTGTCAGGGAGATTCATAGTAGTTTTGGACAATGACCCAACTAGCGGGGATGAGGAAAGGGGTCCTAATCTTCTGGGATCAGATGTTAAGGAGGGAGCCATTGAGTTTGCTCAGGTAACCGAAGAAACAACAGAAAGCAAGTTTGAGGGTAAGTCCCGACCAAAAAGACCAGCGTACAGTTCATGATGAAGTAGGCAACCTACGTGTGATTTAGAGGAAATGCATGAACTAAGAAGGTTGACAGAGAGACAGAGCATCCTGAAAGCAGAATGAGAAAGAAGAGCAGTGCGCCCTCCATCTGAGGACCGCAGGGCTAGATACAGAGCACCGTTTGAGAAAGTGTCCAAAATTGAACTAGAGAAGTGGCTTTTGTCTGAGATCCAAGCCTCACCAGACTGTCAGTGTAGGCAAGGGATTGACCATGAAATAGGAAACCAAGCTAGCATGATGCAAACTCAATTTAGATGTAGCGGAAACAAGATTGCACCTTTGCGTGCACATAAAGAGAGCAGTGACAAAGATGTCTGCTGCTCCTCCTGATTGGGCAGAACAGACATACTGACCCCAAGAGACAGTGGCCCGAGAGGAAGGCGAGATCTTTATGCAACCATCTTGTCACCTGCTAGCCCACTGGACCAAGGGAAGAGACCTGTGCGATAGACCCTGGCCAGAGAATGGATCCTTCAAACCAGAGGACATGACCATTGCAGAAGACTGAATCAGAAAGGGAGGGGGAGATCCCAATTGGAACTTCCCCTAGAAGCAGGGTTATCTATAAAGATAAGAACACTATATTAGGGGAAATCAGTGGAGCTACCCAACACCAAAATGTACCTGCTACTGCAGAAGGGCACCTCAGGGATCATCTATGTGCCATTGGCTCAGATGGATAAAGAGGGGCTAAGAACCAAGCTGCCACCATTGTTGGATGGACCAGGGAAATGCATACCATGTTTTTTAGAAGAACACCGCAGGGATAATCCTAGTGATAGGCAATATCAAAAGTCTGCTAAGCAGTGTTATTGGAGAGCAGACTAACACAGTGTGCGCCTAAGCTTGCATCTCAGCAATCTAGCTCACAAACACCGAGCATGACTGGGCCACATGCAATTTGTACAGGCACCAAATTAACACAGAAGTAAGAGAGTTAATTGCAGACACTATGAAACCTGGGAAGATCATAGCCGATTTTCTGGGCAGGATGAGAGATCGATGGAGACAGGAAAGAAGACAACCATGGACAGAAAGAGGACCTCGAGTCACATTCTTTTACAATATCCTGAAGAGGGGGATGCCCACCAAAATACAAAGCAGGTTGGACAATTTAGCGGCGCTAGACACCAAACCCTAGTGGGAGATACGAGTTCACATATTGCATTATCACAAAAGAAATAAGAAAAGGACAGGGAAAGACAAAAGCAAGCTGAGAGAGACACTGCTAAGTTTGTCCCACACAAATTGAAAAAGAACACCATCGAGGGGGGTGCATTGACCGCTAGTGTGCAGAGGGCACCAGTTCTGAAGGGAGCTCCACCGTAAACCCCAGAGGGTTTCAAGCTAACTATAACGGCAGCATTAGGGAGGTTGGCTGCAACCCGACCTTAGAGAATGCTACTATTGCCTTGCACCAGACTCTCCATGTAGCAATATTTTGCCTCCTACTTTTTCTTCCGAGGGAGAAAGGGGTGTTGGGGAAACAGGAGTCTGCAAAGACTCATCACAGTTCCAAGCAAGTAGAACACAGAGATATGGTCACCTCTGTATCAGGCCTAGGAATCAGCCAATACACAAGAACTTACACACAATGTCTGGAGTAAGCAAGAGTTCCAATGTCTGACACCACAATATAAGAGGCACGTGGGAGCCACCAGAGAACAACTCGCCAACCCCCCCCGTTCATGATAATTTAGAATAACAGAACGTGTGAAGATTTAGGGACGCCCCTAAGGATCAATACAAAGAATCCCAAAACTAGCCAGAAAGAAGACTCTATTAAGAGGGCATAGTCAAGACACCTAGAGGCACTAGGGTGGGACATCTTGCACACCATATGCTGGGACTAGAGGGGTGGACATGTGACCTCAGGGCACATTGGGATACCCAAATAACATTCAGTTGCAATGTGCCTCCCCTTTAAACATTGGCCCATGCACATGTCGGTCGAAGGGCATGGACTGCACTGATTACACCCCCATGAACAGACTAGGAAAGTGAGGAGCTGGCAATGCCCACATCCGTACATGACTGCCATGGGTTCCAAGACATCAGCCAGTCATGTTACATCTGTTTAATGATAATGCATGCAGTAGTCACAGATAGGATTTACTTGTCCCAAGAGGTAGTCCATTAAAAAACAAAATGCCTTCAATATCTATACCTATATAGGATGAGGGTGAAGATACACCCCAACAGAGTACAGCCCCATAGAGTCGTAGTGAATCTGACTCAATACAAGACCAATCCCACAGCACTGTACCTTCTTTACCGAGCCAAGTGATTTTCAAACTTAGCTAGACAGAATGCGCAGGAAGGGTACCATAGGGGAGAATACTGTTTGGCCCTGAGACTTTCCAGAATCGAGATTCTTGGAGGTAGCAAAACCACCAAACCAATGTACAAACACATCTGCTCCTGATTCCATCTGTGGTCTCATGGTGACCCTTAGCATGTCTGGGGCTGTCCTCTTTAATAACAAATGGACCCCAGACATGAAGTTCCAGTGTAGGGCCATCCACCTCGATGATATGAAGGGAAATGAGTCTTGGAGGGGAGGGTTGAATAGCAGCATAGATATCCCATATCAGGAAATCTGGGATTCTGAGCTAGATTGAAATATGTAGATAGAAGGGATGGGGCAGCCACTAATTGTACGGAAACTGACACTGTATTCCTTGTGTTTCAGAGGCAAAGGAACAATTCCGCTGGGAGTAAAAGAAAACTGTGGCAATATCCTACACATTCTGGACATGCAATGGGACACATGCACGTTGATGTACATGTACTGGCAATGTAGTGTGTTTGCCTACTCTTAGCTTGTCCCTGGATAGTGTGGCCTCTGCTTCTACATCACACACACACCCCAAACCTCGCCATTCTGTCAGAATTGTACCAACAGCAGCTAAGAAAGAAGACAACTCTGTCGCATCAGCTCAAGAAAAGAAAACTGCTGATTTCTTTGGCTGGTCTCAGTACAGAAGAATTCAGACTGTTCTCTGATACACAAATATCCATGGGAGGGTCCATGCTCTTCTTCATAGTGCAGACAAAAGTGAATGCCACTGGTTACAGATAACCAGGTGGGAAATGCTCAAGATGATGAGCAGCACTGAGTTCTGCCTTAATTCGATCAAGGAAGAACTGAGAGTCATCTGCCTCATGGTGATGTAAAATCAATATATGCTGGGCTTAGTGGCTGCAATAGAGGGAGGGGAGTGTTCCAAGAGTGGTGTTTCCTGCAGCACATTTATACCAGGCAATGACATGGACAATGGAACTCTCACCCTTGCCGTACAAGTATTGCATCATGTACAAAGAGACATGCGTGAGCAGAGTGGTGCCACTGGGCAGGAGTTATTCACAAACTGGTTCCCCTGGTGGATGAATGGTCTGTGCACGTAATTGTTGCCCATTGTCATATTATTATTGTTCTTGTGTGTTTTCTTGCACGTGGAGGTTTCCTGCTGTAAAAACTCAAATTGCGTAAAATGCAAGTGGCTAGGGAAGTACAACAACAAGTCCCCAATAATGTGACTGTCATGAAGTATGGATTAGATGGTGTAGTTGAATATTCAACTAGAAGGGGGAATGCTAATATTAGAAAAATCAATGTCGTTGCACACTATGATGCGTTTACATCTAAAAATCGCATCTCTATTGTTGAATTCACCCGTCATGAACTCTCTGTCAACCTGACTCAAACGTACATGGTCAGGCAGTCTCTGAGACCTAGGCCTGAGTTTACTGATTGACATGGTCACAGGTGGGACAGCATGTAGCCGGCAGACAAACGCATGAACAGGAAACTCAGGTCAGTCCCACAGATAGGAGCAGCAACACCACAAAGGTCCCACGTGATTGGCCCCAATAAAGCACACATGGTCAGAGGGATGTGCACATTCCCAAACACCATAAAGTCAGATGCCACATGTAGTTAGGAAAACATATCCAATCAGAACACAGCACGCTAGTAATCCACAGTTATCACACGCCCCCAGGCCGGCATCTGGACACATAACCCACTGGCCCTTATTGTGTCAAAGCAAGATTGAGGCCGACCGTCATTTGTTATCAGGACCTTATTAATGACTCGAAGACAACTGTTCACATTCTTTACCTTAAAAAGGAATGCTGTATATGTTTTCTGGCACTCAGATAAAATGTATATAACACCGCTCAGATCAACTGTACCTGGAGACAATCCTCAGACTCCAGTTCTGTAACTGTTCTCATGGCCATAATGTTTAATTAAACAAACTGTTCCTGCTTTGCTACATGCCTCTTGTCTTTCATATTTTTAAGGTAAATTCACATTTGAGGAAGAGCACACATGTTTGCCATTTATGTGTCCTGATTCTGCTCCATGGATTCCAGGATCTCGCATATTGTCCCCAGCTGTATCGCAACCTCTCTGGTACCACTTTGGCAGGGCTGTTGTTCATTCCTCTGCCTCATGACACCAGCGATATCAACCAGCCATTATTGGAATCCACAGAGCGGAGTGCAGGTGCATCATGTAGCAGATGAGGTGTCCTTATTTGGACTGAGGCACCTATGGACCTCTAAGGTACCCACAATGGTCTCCATCCCCAGCAGCATAACATCTAACATATCCTGCTGGACCCTACGGAATTTTGCAATATGCCTGGACACATCCACCTCAATCTCCAACCATCAATGACTCCTTCCCTTTCTGTTGTCAGACTAGTTTTTTTATGTCCCTTGAGAGAGCCTTGATTCACATCCATCCGAGACAAATGTGGCAACGTGAAGCAATTTCCCTTCAGACTCCCTCCTGCCAAATCCTACATCTTCACCCAGGACACATGACACTGAGAAGTTTGTACCCCTAATGGGCTCTTCTCTGTCACCCCTTCCCAGCTGCAACACAAGAGTGACACTGTCAGACACATGTGTATTGTGTAGGTTACCTTGCAAAATATGTATCACCCTTCATCAGCCAGGCTAGGATACCCTGAAACCGGTCCCAGGATGCTTGTTTCCGGTCCAGGGAGGACCTGGCCTGGCAATTCCGGCTGGACTGTTCCCATGGGGAACAGGGTCAAGACTGATTTGCATATGGCTGGGTCCAATCTGGGGTGGCATGGTGAGAAAAAGAACAATGGATTAAACCCAGATCTGTGAGTGGGGGTGAGTGTTTTCATTGTTCAGCATTCCGTCCATCATCCTTTTGTGTTGCAAGGAGGCCCTAGGCCTTCCTAAATCTGGCCCTAAATATTTCCTGAACATTCTTTGAATGTAAATTAAAAACACAACCGATAGACATATTTCATAAATATAACAGTATTGAAGACCCATTTGTGAATAGAAGACAGAAACAGTAGTTTTGTATTGTGGTCAGGGTCAAACAGGTACAAAAAAATAGGACCGGGAACCAAATTAAAACTGTCTCCGATTAACAAATTAGATAGCTAGAAAAGTGGCCTTCATTTGCAAATTAGGGCAGTTTTAAACTTGTAAAGACAAGCTGCATAAATAATTTTGAAAGTTATGGGACATAGTATGCATGTGTGCTTGATGCCGGCCATGCCTGTAGTAATATCAGAGCAATCATCTGTAAGAAAAAAGGCCCACCCAAAAATTAAAAGGGCTGTTTGCTATGGAAGTACAATCACGTACTACCCAAATTGTAGTGTATTTGGATATCGTTTAGTGATGCATCTGCTATAGGTAAAAGCCCTTTAACCTACAGAGCAATAAAAGTGCCGTGGAGGCTTCAAGCTAACATTTATGGGACGTGCTAGATGCGTAATATATTATAGCATATCTGAGTTTCCATGAAAGTTTCTGGATTAGATTGAGGATATCGTTTTCACATTAAAAGGAAAATCGTAGTTTAATAAGTTATTTTTCATCAGCCAACACGTATTTTGCTTCATGAAATAGCTCGCAGGCCTAGGGGTTTTTCAATGATATATCGTGTGTATGACCATGAAATAATCCTAACTTTCATATCTATAGTGCGACATCAATAGTTCCCTGGTAAAAAAAAATACAAGATTGGATCGGAGTTTGGACCTGAGTCGTCTTTAAGTCTATTGAGGAAGGGAGTACTCCTGCAAATTGTGCGGTCGGATATTGCCAATTTCGGTCTGACGCAAAAAAAAAAAAAAAAGAAAATAGGCCCACAAACTGCCAAAACAGCTCAAATACTGATCTATTTCACCATCCCTTGGGGCACTGGCAGGTTGCTCTGTTGTCAAGTCCGAGCATGACGGTAATTCAGGGCTGTAAAGAAATGCAAAACACACTTTCCAAATGTAGGAAAGCGCTCCATGGCCTCACAAACTGTACTTTCTACCCAGTGGAAATGACATTTTGCGAGTACCAAATAAGAAATTGCAAATAGGGATTTTCTAAATGTGATTTCCTAACAACATGTATGTAGCCTATCCTAGATTCGAAAGGGGCATTCAGGAATTGCAATTACCATTGAATTTAATCCTTTGGTAACCAGGTGAATTTTTTTTAAATGAACCCAAAATGCAGTCATTACAGTGCCATATAGAGTGTTCACTCACTCCCAGGGCATAGGAGCTCTGTACATGAGCACCACTTACTAGGTAAGTACGGTAAGGGGGGCTTAGGACCATAGGTATGAATGGATTTACATTTCCAAAATCGTAATTTGGAAATGCAAAACCATTCGCACCTATGGGCCTAGGGCCCAGTGGTACAAATGGTTTAGCATTTCCATAATTGTGATTTCCTAATAGGGAATGTGACTCCATAGGAATTGCTCTTAGGAAATCGCAATTTTTCTTACATTCCATTTTGCATTTCCTGAAAAGCAATTTCTTAGGATTTGCTATTTAGGAAATGCAAAATTGAACTTTTGTATACATGGGCCATAGTGTTTTAATGGTTGCAAACCTTCAGTGAACTTGGTTATTCTGCAACTGCTAAAATGCTTTTTATAATGTACTAAACCAATTAATAAATCAGAAAAGGTTTTCTGAATCATTCAGTGGGTTAAGTAAACATAAAAAAATCACTGCTTGGAAGGGGCATGTGTAAAAGTTTATGCCTTCCTGTAGGAAAGTAGCCTCTTTCTAGCATGGTTACCCCCACTTTTAGCCTATTTGTGAGTGTGTGTCAGTGGGTTTTTACTGTGTCACTGGGATCCTGCTAGCCAGGACCCCAGTGCGCATAGAGAAAAACCTATATGTCAGTGTGTTTTGCCTGTCTCACTGGGATCCTGCTAGCCAGGACGCCAGTGCTCATAGTTTGTGGATGCCCGTGTAGTGCCTAACTGTGTCACTGAGGCTCTGCTAACCAGAACCTCAGTGCTCTCTCTGCTTTTAAATTTGTCACTGTAGGCCAGTGACTTCATTTATCAATTTCAGTTAGCATACTGGACCCCCCCTATAAGTCCCTAGTACATGGTACCTCGGTACCCAGGGTATTGGGGTTTGAGGATATCCATATGGGCTGCATCATTTCTTTTGCCACCCAGAGGGAGCTCAGACAAATCCTTACTCAGGACTGCCACTGCAGCCTGTGTGAAATAGTGCACACACTATTTCACAGCCATTTTCACTGCACTTAAGTAACTTATAAGTCACTTATGTGTCTCACCTTCACTTGCTGAAGGTTAGGTGCAAAGTTACTAAGTAAGAGGGCACCCTTGCACTGGCAAAGGTGCCCCCACACAGTTCAGGGCCATTTCCCCAAACTTTGTGAGTGCGGGGACACCATTACACACGTGCACTACATATAGGTCAATACCTATATGTAGCTTCACAATGGTAACTCTGAATATGGCCATTTAACATGTCTAAGATCATAGACTTGTCCCCCATTCCAAATCTGGTATTGGGGAGCCAATTCCGTGCATCCTGGGGGCTCCACCAAAGCCCTCCAGTACTGCCAAAACAGCTCTCTGAGGCTTGCACTGCAGCTACATCTGCTGCCACCTAACAGACAGGGTTCTGCCCTCCTGAAGTCTGGGCAGCCCAGTCCCATGACGGCAGAACAAAGCATTTCCTCTGAGAGCAGGGTGTTGCACCCTCTCCCTTTGGAAATAGATGTTACAGGCTGGGGAGGGGTGGCCTCCCCAGCCTTTGGAAATACTATGAAGGGCACAGATGGTACCCTCCTTGCATAAACCAGTCTACACCGATTCAGGGACCCTTTCTCACCTGCTCTGGCGGGAAATTGGACAAAGGACAGGGGAGTGACCACTCCCCTGTCCATCACCACCCCAGGGGGTGGTGCCCAGAGCTCCTCCGGTGTGTCCCAGACTTCAGCCATCTTGCTTTGCAAGGTGTGAGGGCACTCTGGAGGGCTCGGAGTGGCCAGTGCCAGCAGGTGACGTCAGAGACCCCTCCTGATAGGTCCATACCTGATAAGGTAGTCATTCCCCCTCTCAGGGCTATTTAGGGTCTCTCTTGTGGGTTCTCTTCAGATTCTGCTTGCAAGTTTCCTTCAGGAATCCTCAGCAACAACTTCAGCATCCTCTGATCTTGGATCAACCGCAGCCTGCTCCAAGAAACACTGTAACTGCAACAAAGTGTCTACAAGAGACACTTTTCTCCAGCAACCTCAGCTCCAACTCCACAACTGCAACAGTTTCCACAGTGTGCACGCTCTGGGGACTCCCTGTCTACATCCTGCAACAGAGAAACTGAAGAAATCTCCCGTGGCATGACGGAATAACTCCCCTGCTCCAAGCAGGCACATTCCAAGGCAACAACCTGTACTCTGAGACTCCTCTCATGGCAATGAGCATGCACCTAAGGACACAGAGGGTGGACAACATCAACATAGACTGTCCTGAGGTCCTGCTGATGTAATTTGGAGAAGGTAAGACCTTGCCTTTCTCGAGAACGATGGTACCCCTGTGTTTTGTGTCTTCTTTGCCTCCTGAGGCCTCTGTGCACTCTTTGAAAAATTCCTTCATGCACAGCCTGGCCCATGTCCCAGCACTCCACCCTGTGATGCTCAACTCGCTGAGTTGTTCTCCGGCGACGTGGGACATTCTTTTGTTGTGCTGTATCAACTGCGATTTGCACCTCCTTTGAACCCAGATCCTGCAGCTTCTGGGGGTGCTGTCTGGCATTCTGAGGGCTCTCTAAAGTGCGGAGAGTCTCTTCTTCCTCCTCACACAGAGTTGAGGCCCCCAGGTCCCTCCTGGGTCCATCCAGCACCATTTTGATGAAAAATGCACTTTTGACGTAGACAAGGCTTGTTAGTGCCTTCCAACACGAAATGTCATCTGTAACAATCTTCAATCTTAGGGTGCATTTCTGCAGTCTTCTACTAACCAGGAACTCTCCTTTTGCTCCCTCTTCTGGGTCGGCAGTGGCTCCTGTCCTTCCTGGAACTTCTTTCGACTTCTGGACTTTGTCCCCTTCCTTTGCAGGTATTCAGGTCCAATAATCCAGCAGTTGTTCTTTGCAGACCTGGTTGGCTGCTGCAAAATCCCCAAAACGAGGTGTAGTGTGTCCTAAGGAAACTTGCAGTACTTTACTCTTGCTTTTCTGGGCTCAGGGATAGGGTAATTTACTTACATTTACTGTATTCTTACCTTCCCAATGATTCTGCACACACTAGACTTGTCTAGGGGGGAATTTGTGATTCACATTCCACTTTTTTAGTATATGGTTTGTGTTGCCCCTAGATCTATTTCCACCCTTTGCATTCTATATGATTTCCTACTGTTTGCATTGTTCTATGACTATTTACTTGTCTAATTTTGGTGTCTAGTGTTTATATTGTGTATAATACTTACCTTCAGAAGGAGTATTATCTCTAAGATATTTTTGGTACTGTGTCACCCAAATAAATTCCTTTTATTTTTGGTAAAACTGAGTATTGTCTTTACTGGTGTATAAGTACTGTGTAACTATAAGTGGTATTGCATGAGCTTTGCATGTCTCCTAGTTAAGCCTAAGATGCTCTGCTATAGCTACCTCTCTCAGCCTAAGCTGCTAGAACACTACTACATTTACTAACAAGGGATAACTGGATGTGGTGTAAGGTGTAAGCACCCAAGGTACCCACTACAAACCAGGCCAGCCTCCTACACTTCGAAATACTGATCCCTTACGGTATGTATTAATGTTTTGCAACCACATTTTTTCAGTAATTCAAAATTGGTGGAAACCATTTTCCAAAAGGGAAGGGATATAAAGAAAATTGAGAAAACGCTATAAAGAACAGTTGAGGTCCCAGTGATATGAAGATCTTTCCCATCTAAATTCTAAGCAGTGCCCACTCACCCTTGAAGGTTAAAAGGGGCACGGGAACTTATTAGTTCAGAGGTCTGTTTTAGTCTGTTATAAAGCAGCTACAATGAAGTTTCTTGCCTGATGTTCAAGAGTAAACGACTGCAATTTCAATGCCTGTGCAATTCATGGAATGCTGTGTAAATACCAGGCGACACATTTGACATATCTGGGTAAAAAGGGTTCCGCCACAATCAAATGTTACTGGGCCCCAAGGTAACATCTGTGGTCTTTCTCTTCTGTTGTCATGGGGACTCTGTACTGTGGACAGGCACTGGGAACCATGTACCCCTTTTAGCAATTAAAACTCACAGAGTAGTCCAAGGCTTATTCATGGAAGTACTACAGGACTCACAACTCAGCAGTGGAACATAAACCATTAAGATATTAATGTCCATTTAATTATTTTTCCTTTGTAAAGGAAAAGTATTACACACAAAAAGAAATACTGATCTAAATTCTATACATAAAATTATAACTGTGTAAGGAGGCAGGTGGAAATACAAATGGAAACAATCTAAATGAAGACTAGACCCTTTGCACCGGAGCCACCTTTATTGGTTTGTGCCCCTCCAGAAACTAATGCCTGAATCTACAAAAATCCATATGTAGCTCAAGCAAATATGCAATGTGTTTAAAAAAAAAAACCTGTCAGGCCTAAGGGCTTCGTCAAGGATATCACCATACAGTAAACAGCAGAATAGAAGCACTTTAATAATGCTACAGTTTTTACACACTTGCAACGTCAGCAGCCTAAAAAGAATGAACATTTCATTAAGAGTCCCAATTCTACTTTCAAACAGATCCCTGGCACTGCATTACCTTGCTTAAGGTTCGCTTTACATGGGTTGTGCATGGGCATTCCTGTGCATCCAGCCATGTCTAGACATTGGTTTGCAATAAAACTATGTGCCTGCCTGAGGGTGGCGTAGTGAGAAAAATATTTATTTCTCCTTGTTATTTCCTCTGTGCATGTGTGCTGCATTCTGCAAAACATATGCAAAAAGGAAAAAGCCTCAAATAACAGGGTTTTTTTGCAGGAAGGTACCCCTTCCTGCACAAAACCTATCCTGACCAAAACACAGACACCCGCACTATTGCACAATGGTGCCTGCATTAGTGCCAGGTAATCTTGTCAGGGTGAAATTCTTAAAGTCACTACATTAACCTGAGCTCAACACACTGATATATATACCCCATAACAGAAGGCTTAACTTAAGGCAGTGCATACAAGATTTATACAGCACCAAAACATGAATAAAATAAATATACCATGGAATTAAAAATGTAAGTGAAAATAATGGTACAAACAGCAAAGCCCCAATGGTAGTCAAGGGTTGTGATAGACCAAGACCTAGGGTTGAATTGAGGCCCACAAAAATGGAACCCTGTTAGGATACACTAAGTGGATTGGCCTTGGTGAAAGTCTGAATGGCAAGAAGTTAAACATTGTTTAAAGTCCTAATCCTAATCCAAAGAAGGTACTACAAATAATAAAGGGTGATAAGAATACATGTCCCCCTTCAGGACAAATCTCAAATCATCCTGCTGTGGAACTGCAAATTGAATACCTGCCACAGGTTGGTCCTGCTAAGACTCTGAGGGTCTGGAGCTTTTGAGTTTTTTGCTTGAAAAAGTTTCTATGCCCTACTTCAGAAATTTACTTTATTGTGTTTTCAGAGATGCTGGAGCTTTCGGGGAGACAAATCTGGAGCTCAATTTTCAGTAGTTTCCAAACTCTTTTTAGTGTCTAAGTAACCACAGGAGTTGGGAATTGTAGCGAAAAAGCCTCTTTTCTCTTTTATTGTCCCTGTAGCCACACAGGAAGCCAGCCAACTGACAACTGGAGTCCACGTCTGTATACTGAGTACAAGAAGATGTAGTTACAGTCCTTCAGAGCTTCTCACTTGCCACAGACAGAAGATTCAGTTCTTTTGTGTGCTTTCACAAGTCCTGAATGTGTCCTGTCCAGCTACCTTAGGGTGCTACATTTATGCCTGATACCAGCTTGTGTGTTGCAGTGACTGCTGGGCACTCCCTACTCAATGGGGTTAAAGTTTCTGGTGGCAGCCCTACCAACATTTGCTGCAGTTCCGGCTTGCCTTGCTGCAAGCAAGCCCAAAATAGCACGGGTCAGGAAATTTTCAAGATGGCAAAAAACTTTAGTGACACTAAGGGTTTAATTTGAAAGGAAATGACCCAATGTGGCGCTGCAGCAGCGTGGCATCATTTTGAATTTGCAGGGATGCGTCATACTTATGGAAATATGCTTGATCCCTGTACTTTACTCTGTGCCTACACACAAATTGCTGCCAAGCGTCAATACAGGAATCCTTGCACCATCGTGCAAGGGTACCTGCATTGCAGGAATGATTATGTGCAGGAAGATGCACCTTCCTGCACATAAACAATCACTAATGGTGTTTTCCTCCCTCCTTCTATGTGTGCTTTAAAATGCAGCACACATGGACAGAGGAAAAAATGGGGAGAAAGAATGATATTTCTCCCCGTTGCGCCACTTTAACACCACCCCTAAGGTGGAGTAGGAATCTGATGCATTCCCAGTCTTGTAAATATGGGAACACATAAAATTCCATCAGATTCTTTGGGTGTTGTTTAGGGACACCCACAGCAACACCCACAGAATGCCCCTTTCATACAGTGTTATGCATGAAAGGGGGCTACATATAAAAGCCACACAAAGTGGCTTTGCAAGGCCTTGCAAATATGGGCCGGCACACTGTGCTGCCTAGGCATAAAAATAAATATACTCTGGTGGCGCAGTGTGCCACTAGGGCCTTTTAGTGAGGCCCTAAATGTGGGATCTGATGGTTATAGGTATGTAGTGGCATACCTTACATTATTCACTAGTGCCCTCCCACATCTAACATCAAACTCTAATTTGAAACAGGCATTGTTCCAATAACAAATACAGAGTTTCTTAAAGTGCTTAGAAACACTCTCAACCCTAGACCATGATCTCTTTGATAATGGTAAAACAAATGTCACTCTCCATCAAATAATTGTTCTTAAAGATTGTTAGAAATGTAAAAATACTTCAGAAAAAGGAAGAATATTGCATTCTTGGCTCTAGAAGAAGAAATCATTGATGTTAAATACTTCCACATTATTGAACTTGTAGATACAGATTAAAGGCCACATGTATCAAAATCCCATTTTGCATTGCCTAAATAGCGAACTTTAAGAAATCGCTATTTAGGGAATTGTTAAAAATGGGGTCTTTGGTTGACAGTCAGGTTACCCCCTGATCAAGCATCACCTAGATCAGTATAGCTACAAGGAATGACAATCAGTACACTAAGAATCAAGAGCATTTGAAGACTTTGTCAAAAGACTGATGCTGCAAGCTCTACCATTGGCCCCACTGGACTGAACTGTAACTGGTACTTTTATTTGGTCACTCTAACATGGGGACATAATACACTTCCATAAAAAACTAGAAAGGCCTCTCTAGGTTCTAGGCTGTTGACAATAATGAAATAGATTGTACAAATGCAGCCACCCCTCTTTACACTTCACATGTTTGTTGCTTGTATTCACTATCTTAACTCAAAGAAGGGTTTGACTGTAATATATTTTAAAGATTGTTTTATACTAATTTTGATAAAATGAAATATCTACAACAGCAATGCATTTGACTTAAGGTTGAAACACACAGCATCTTTTTATTCTATTGACCTCGGAGTATATTCAACAAACGTTTTTGATATGTTCCTGTAAGGATCGCAATTAAATAGTATTTCCTTTGAAGAAGTAAGTTTCCTATTTATGGCACAAAGCGGGACTCATGTTAACTGCTGAAATATATTTAAGCTATCCCCAAATTAGGAGTTGCCCCATCTCAGAGCTAGAAAGAAGCCAATCACTGGTTGACTTTTTTCTTATACCAAGAAATTGTCCAATACACCCTTTTGGGGCAAAAAATAGTAAGGGTCTGATTTAGACCGTGGCAGAGAGGAATACTCTGACACAAATGTGACGGCTATCTTGCCCACTGTATTACCATCCCAGAATGTGCTATGGAGATGGTAATACAGCAGACAGGACATCCATCATGTTTGTAACGGAGTAATCAAGCTGCCAGGATCTAAATCAGGCCTATGTCTGTTCTCCAGAACATAAAGGAGTCTGACATGGTTTGGATTTTCGTTAGGCTAAAAAAATATTCAAAATGTGCCTGACTCGTTGCTCTGTGTGCATCTTGAAAAGCACCATCCCCTGGACTTCATCCAACCAAACTTTTGCAGCAACCACAGCACAGAGACAGCCCGCCTTGCAGCAACAGATGATGTTAGCCTAATTATAGATAGAGGGGAAAACACTGCACTTGTCCTGCTCGACCTCTCAGCAGAGTTCAACACCATCTCCGACTGAACCCTCATTTCAAGCCTTCAGGAGTCAGGAGTCCAAGGACATGCTCTTAGTCACATCACCCTCTTCCTCTCCAACAAAATGCAATGAGTCAGACTCTCCGCTTTCACCTCCAACCCCAATAAACTCATCTGTGGGTTCCTCCTTCAGTCAGACACTGGCCAGTGATTACACTGCACCTCTCTCCCGATTCATAAGAATGCACACATCAACATTATCTCCTACATCAATGACACTCAGCTCATCCTCTCCCTCACTTGCAAGAACAACACTGCTTGCATAACCAACGTAGCAAACTAGATGCAGGAGAACTGCCTCAAACTCAACCCAGATAAAACCGATGTCCTGATCTTCAGAAATAAGAACTCCCCCTGGGACTCTTCCTGATGGCCACCCAACTTGGCCATCCAACTTGGGTCTTACGCTTACCTCCACAGATCATGCCAGGAACCATGGTATCACCTTTGATTACAAGCTCTCGATGAACAAACAAGTCAATGCTATGACATCATACTGTTGCAACATCCTCCGAATGCTTTGCAAAATCTTCAAATGGCTCCCCTGCACACCAGAAGCCCTCATCATCAGCAGACTCGACTATTGCAACACACTATGGCCCTCATTATGAGTCTGGCGGTCTTCAGAATGCCAGACTCATGGTGGCAGTCGGACCGCTGCGGTCGTGGTGATTGGCCTGCCACATTACAACTGAAGCGGAACAACCACAGTCGGACTGCCGACACCGCCAGGTTGTTACCAGCCGGCAGCCTGCTGGTCCCAGCAGTTGTAATCTGCCAGGGCAGCACTGCAAACATCGTTGCCCTCTGGATCACAAGTCCCATAATGCCAGCCTTTTCATGGCAGTTCCACGGCCATGGAAAGGCTTGCAGAATGGGAGCAAATAAATAAAGTAAATAAATTGTGAATTCTTGTCTCTAAAGTTAGCAACAATCTATTACCTCAACTCACACATTAATGTCCATCCTGCAAACTGCACTTGTGTTGTGTTAACCTTTTTGTCTCACACTAACCTTCTTTTGTTGCACCATAATTTAGCTCTTTCAAGCTCCAGGTCCCTACCTTTCAAAACGAATGAACGAGGAACTACACTTGCTATTCTCTTTTCCGGCTTTCTAAACAGCACTAAAGTCTCATTTACGTCTGCTTGACAAAGTAACTACAGCCGATTCCTAACCACCTACTCCTATTTCCTATATCCTCAATCTAAACATCAATGTTAGTATATATCTAGGCATATACACAAACATGCATGCATAGCTAGTATAAGTACTTGCCTGATCATTCTTGATACTCTCAAACAACCCCCAGCATGCATCTTACACACAGCTATCGAGCTGTTACCACCCAAACAGGACAGAAGATTATTTGTTATAGTCCTCAATTCATGTCAGAATGCTACATTACAATGTTCAAATAACAAAGTAAGTAAAGGTTACATTTAAAAATAGTATATTTTTTTTCAATTTTTATAAAATATAAAATCTGTTATTTTTTTGGTAATTTAAACAAGCTTTATTGGGAAGAAAGATTAGAAGAGTAAATGTAAATAAGGACATTTTGTGATTGCAAAAAAATAACTAATTGAAAATACTACAAAAAGACACAACATAGGTTTAGAGAAATAGATAATATTTATCTAAACAAAACAAGACCAAAAACGACAATACTCCAACATACACAAGTCAAGTTATGAATTTAAAAGCAAAAGTCTTAAATCCTTCAGAAAACAATGAGAATATTGTTAGCGTGCAAAAGTACCTGGTTAGTGTCAAAATAAAGCAGCACGGGCGAGTGTGAGTCAGAAAAGGCAAGCGATGCCTTGATTTCCCACCTGCAAGCGAGATCGTGCACCCTTTCTCCTCCGGTCGGGACGGCGGGCACCTCGGGTCAGGACAGACTTTGCGTTGATTTTCCATGCCCAGCGATGTTGCGTCGAAATCCGGTCACACGGTGTCAAGAAACCACGCTGCGTGGGGGGTTGGGTCATTAACAGCAGCTGCTGCGGGTGTTGTGTGTCATTTCTCCAGCCGTGTTGCGTCACAGGTAGAGCATCGATGTTAGACGCGAGGCCGGCAGTGCATCAGTTTTCAGCACCCAGGAGGTTGGAGCTTCAAAAGTTTCTCCCCATGGCAGTCTTTGCATGGATTTCTGTCCTTTTCCACCAACTGCACCTTTCTAGGGCCCAGATACAGGTTAGGGCACCACTTTGCAGGCAGGACTCTCAGCAGAAAACCCAAGTGCTGGCAGAGAAAAGTCTTTGATGTCCCTTACACTTCAACAACAGGAGGCAAGCTCAGTTCAAGCCCTTGGTGATTCTTCACCAGTGGGAAGTTACACAAAAGCCAGTCTTTGTCCTCTCTCAGGTAGAAGCAGCTTCTGCAGGCTAGAGAGCAATGCGTCGATCCGGATGGGCACCTTGGGTCCGGGCAGGTTTTGCGTTTATTTTCCACTCCATGCGATGTTGCATTGAAATCCAGTCTCACGGTGTCAAGAAACCTCACTGTGTGGAGGCTTGCATTGTTAATAGCAGCCGCTGCGGGTGTTGCACAATCTTACTCCAGCCATGTTGCATCGATCTTCCAGCCGCAATATAAGTGGAGCATCGATGCTAGCTGTGAGGCTGGCGGTGCGTCATTTTTGAGCAGCTAGGCGGGTGGTGTGTCGAAAGTTTCCATACACGGCTGGCTTTGCGTAGATTTCTGTCCTTTTCCCCCAGTTGCACCTTTCAAGGGCCCAGATATGCGGTAGGACACAACTTGACAGGCAGGACTCTCAGCAGTAAACTCAAGTGAGGCAGAGAGAAGTCTTTGATGTCCCTGAGACTTCAACAACAGGAGGCAAGCTCAGTTCAAACACTTGGAGATTCTTCACCAGTGGGAAGTTACACAAAAGTCAGTCTTTGTCCTCTCTCAGGTAGAAGCAGGTACTGCAGGCCAATCCAGCAAAGCACAGTCACAGGCAAAGGGGCAGTACTCCTCCTCCAGATTCCAGCTCTTCTCCTTGGCAGAGCTTCCTCTTGGTTACAGAAGTAATATGATTTTCAGGGTTCTTGGGTGCTCTTCTTATACCCCTTTCTGCCTTTAAAAAAGGCATTCTTCAAAGGTAAGTTTCTGTTGTTTACAAATCCTGCCTTGCCCAGGTCTGGCCCCAGACAGACATTGGGGGTTGGAGACTGCATTGTGTGAGGGCAGTCACAGCCCTTCCAGGTGTAAGTGACAACTCCTCCCCACCCCTCAGCCCAGATACCCCTTCATGATATAAAGGCTACACCCCACCTTCCTTTATGTCTGAAGGAGAGGGGCAAACAGCCCAACTGTCAAATTGACCCAGACAGGGAATCCACAAACAAGCAGAGTCACAGAATGATTTAAGCAAGCCAATGCCTACTTTCTGAAAGTAGCATTTTCAAACACACAATCTAAAAACTAACTTCACTAAAGGATGTATTTTTAAATTGTGAGTTCAGAGACCCTAAACTCCTCATGTCTATCTGCTCCCAAAGGGAATCTGCCCTCTAATAATATTTAAAGGCACCCCCAGTGTTAACCTATGAGAGAGATAGGCCTTGCAACAGGGAAAACTGAATTTGGCAGTATTTCACTGTTAGGACATGTAAAACACCATTAACATACACTGCACCCTGCCCATGGGACTACCTATATAAAAAGGAAAGGTTTAGGCCTGACAAGTGGGTACAGTTGCCAAGTCGAATTAGCAGTTTAAAACTGCACTCACAGACACTGCAGTGGCAGGTCTGAGCCATGTTTACAAGGTTACTAATGTGGGTGGCACAACCAGTGCTGCAGGTCCACTAGTAGCACTTGACTAGGGACTTATTAGTAAATCAAATATGCCAATCATGGATAAGCCAATGTACATATCAAGTTTAAACAGGGAATACTTACACTTCAGCACTGGTCAGCAGTGGTAAAGTGTCCAAAGCAAACACAAAACATCAAAAATCAGAATCCAGCACACAGAAGCAACCTGGGAAGTAGAGGCAAAAAGTTAAGGGAGACCATGACAAGGATCCCAAGTCTAACAGTGAGATTTGTAATTATAAACATATGACACACCTCATGAGACTTTCTAGAGGGCACGGAACGCCTAAAGGAACGTAAGAGCCGGCTATTTCAAAAGAATGCACTGAGATCATTCACAAAGGTGAGCAAGTAAGCACTGGCAGCAACACAGGATCACCTTGGTATGGTCTTGTTTGCTCTTTCTGAGAGTATTCAGAAAAAAATACCACTAACTCAAAAAACAAAAGTCGCGAACAATTGTAAAATGAAGAATGCATGTTTGGCACCCTAAGAAAATTTGGCTTAGATATCAGTGCAGCAGTTTGAGATGTCAGGTGAAAGGACCGTACGCTGACACTGAAAAAGATATATATCATCAATGATCTTGGTTTCATGTGTCGAACAGTGGCTGTAATATGAATCAAAGTGAATGCTTTCATGTAATTAAAGCTGATGCATTAACTTGTTAATTCTGAGGATAAGAGAGGGTAGTGCAGACAGCACACCTTGGAAAAATCTAACAGTTGTTACTACTCTGTGTTTTCGAGCTGTGGTTTCCAGAGTCACTGTGATTACTGACTGTGTTACTGAGCTACTGTAGACATAATAATTTCATAAAAATGGGGTCCATGCTTCTTGTTGCACCTGTGTGATCCATGCTTCTTTGAGCACCTGTGCAGAACGAGTTTATGATACAGTTTTTGCAATGAGAATCATGTGACAGAATACCTCACATTACACAGTGTGCTTGGACAAAACCTGATCCCTGGTGGTTTAAAATAGTACATTGGCTATTTCAATGTGGCTCACGAAATGTGACATTTATGGAAGACAATCATCCTGTCTCTGTTGAGCCACAAAATTCAAATAACACCTGCCTGATGAGGCTCAAGACTTCCAAAACTGGTCTGGGTTTGTTTTTGTTCACTACTAGCAGGATCTGACTTGGCAAATTAAATCGTAGCTTTCAGATTTTTCAAAACATTCCACACATAAACTTTGTCTAATTGCAAGGATCATATCTAGATGTGTATCCCATATACTCTTTACCTCAGGATTCAATCTGCACCTCAGTTATGGGTAAACAGCCTATACCATACAACACCTATACCATGCAGCCTTTTCCTGGCAGGTAAATACCATGCAGGTAAGTATTTGTATATGACAGTTTGGGGGTTTACCCCCAAGAACTATACGTTTTTGAAAAAATAAAAAATGTGTATACTTAACTTACCTTTACTTACCATGGATGGTAAAGGCATGAGTGATAAACGCATGCATGGTAAAGACATCTGCATAGTAAAGGCTGCATGGAAAAGGCATGTGTTGTAACTGCATGCATTGTAAAGTCAAATATTCTCAGTATGGAGGGGCAACAAGGCTGAACACACCCTGGGATTTATTGTGGTACTAGCTAGAAGGCACCTGGATCGGCTGTTCAGGCTGGACTATTCCTTAAGGAGGAGGATGAAGATTTTTTAATATGGTTAGTCCATGTCTAGAGTAGCGTAGTGGTACAAAAATTAAGGACTGGATGCGGCATGAGTACGTACTAATATCTGAGAAGAATTCCACCCCTCCACATTTTAAAGACTTAAGTGTGACAAGTATGGCCAGTCATGGATCTTTTTCTTGCTCTACATCAGGACTCAATTTGTGACTCACTGATCAAATTCAGGAACACAAAATCCCATCTGGGGTTGCTTGTGTTTCAACCTAGAAATAGTTCAGGCTAGACTTTTCTTATTAGAAGAAGGCAGAGTCAGATTTACATGTGTTCGATTCCAGCCTTCATGGCATATTAGACAAAATGGATGGACAGGAAGTCTGCTTGAGCATTTGCTGGTATTATAGGCCAGACCCAAAGATAAAAGACTATATCAAGGGACGGGAATTTAATACCCAGTATAACCTAGTACAGTGAAGTATTATGTCAATCAATCAAACTTGATTTGGAGAGCGTGGCCTGTCACCCTTAAGGGTATCTAGGCTCTGAGACTGGAGCTGCTTTAGATCAGTCAATTAGCCAAGTCATGAGTCCTCTCCTAAATTCCAGAAGGGGGAGGTTGTTCAAGAACTTTTCTGTAAGGTGGGAGAAGGAGCATCCTCTATTGATGCTGCAGCAGATGCGGGGGGTTGTCACACACAATCCAAATTATCCTGTGCCCACCCGCTGGCAGCTAGGCACTGAGGAGTCAGCCTTATCTTAGAAGGCAATGTGTAAAGTATTTGAGCAATAAATCATACAATACCTCCATATAGCACCACAAAAATACACCACACAGTGTTTAGAAAAATATATAATATTTATCTGGGTAAATGCAGGTCAAAACGATCAAAGATGTATTAAGTAAATGTAGAGATATCACTGAGAAGTGATATAAAGTGTCTTAAGTCTTTTAAATACAAACAAAGTCTCTTTCAAGCACAAAGTACCTGGTTCATGTGAAAAATCTCCGCAAAGGGCTGCAGTGGAGGAGAGGCGTGGAAACAAAGGGTGTGAGTCGATTTATCGGGCCGCACACAGCAATGCGTTGTTTAGTTTCAATGCAAGGACGGCTGTGTGTCGATTTCCGGCACTCAGTCATGGATCCCCTTCGGGTTGTAGGGTTTTCAGACGTCCCGGGGACGGTGTGTGGATTTCCTGCGCTGGCAGGACGAAGTCACAGGAGCTGCATCAATCCAGTGGGAATTGCGTCAAATTTTCTAATGCACAGCAGGAGCTGCGTTGATTCCTCTCTGGAAGTCGGGCTGCGTTGTTCCGGCTCAGTTATGCATCGATCCAGTGGGCCGTGTGGCGAATTTCTGGTCGCTACCCTGGCGCTGAGTAGATCTTCTCATTGTGAAGTCAGGCTGCGTCGTTCTGGTTCTGCGTGCGGTGAAATTTTCACCACGGTGCAGGCTGTCCGTCATTTCAGGCAGGCTGTGCGTCGAATTTTGCTGCTCAAGAAACACTTCTTGAGGAGATTAAGTCTTTTTGGTCCTGAGACTTCAGGCAACAGGAGGCAAGCTCTATCCAAGCCCTTGGAGAGCACTTCTTCACCTCAGCCAGAGAGCAGCAAGGCAGCAGGGCAACAGCAAGGCAGCAGTCCTTCACAGAAAGCAGTCAGGTGAGTCCTTTGGGCAGCCAGGCAGTTCCTCTTGGCAGGATTCAGGTTCTGGTTACAAGTTTCTTCTCCAGGAAGTGCCTGAGTTGGTAGGGGCAGAGGCCCTCTTTACATACCAGAATGTGCCTTTGAAGTAGGGGAGACTTCAAAGAGTGGCTTAGAAGTGCACCAGGTCCCCTTTCAGTTCAATCCTGTCTGCCAGGGTCCCAGTAGGGAGTGCAGCAGTCATTTGTGTGAGAGCATGCCCTCCACCCTCCAAGCCCAGGAAGACCCATTCAAAATGTAGATGTATGCAAGTGATGCTGAGTATCATGGGTTTGGGGTGTGTCTGAGTGAATGCACAAAGAGCTGTCAACTAAACCCAGCCAGACGTGGATTGTAAGGCACAGAAAGATTTAAGTGCAGAGAAATGCTCACTTTCTAAAAGTTGAATTTCCTAAATAGTGATATTAAATCCAACTTCACCAGTCAGCAGGTTTGAATGTCACCATTCTGCCCATACTAAATTTGACCTTCCTACTCCTTTCAGATCAGCAGCTACCACTCAAACAATGTATGAGGGCAGCCCCAATATTAGCCTATGAAAGGAGCAGGTCTCACAGCAGTGTAAAAACAAATTTAGGAGTTTTACACTATCAGTAAACTACAAAGGTACATGTCCTGCCTTTTGCCTACACAGCACGCTGCCCTATGGGAGTACGATAGGCTCTCAGTTTGATTCCAAGGCAGGGGCAGCAGCAGCATCAGGAGGAGCTGGGGAGGGCAACATACGCTGACCAGGAGATCAGAGGAGTCATCCTCTCATAGTGCTGCAGCCGTCATTAATAAGGAGAGGGAGGCGGGCTGTCCGATCGGCTGGTAACAAGCACTTTGCAGGGTGGGAGGGGGCGGGGACCGTAGAGGCAGCAGGAGGGGGAGGGAACAGAAGTGGCAGAGAAGAAGACAGAAGACAGAAAAAAGGAAAAAAAGGAAAAACAAAGTGAAAGCAGAGGTAAAAGGCAGGAGTATAAAGCAGGAGTGAGGAGAGAACAGAGAGAGACAGAAGATACTTACTTGTAGATGGCCACTAGACCACCAGGGATGAGGTGCAGGCAGGAGCCTGCGGGTGTAGGAGGGCCTCAAACTGAGAGTCAACCAGGCTGTCAGTTCAATCTCAAGGCAGAGGTGGCAGCAGCAGGAGCAGCTGGGGAGGGCAACAGACGCTGACCAGGAGGTCAGAGGAGTTACCCGAAAGGTATTACAACATTCTCCCTTACAGGGACATACTATCCTAATTAAGGACAAAGGTGGTGATTTAGGGTTTAGTAAAAGAGACAAAGGGGGTGATTCTGACCGCGGCGGACGGGGGTCACCGCCCGCCACGCGGTTCCCGCCGAAAGACCGCTCCGCGGTCAAAAGACCGCGGCGGTCATTCTGGCTTTCCCACTGGGCTGGCGGGCGACCGCCGAAAGTCCGCCCGCCAGCCCAGCGGGAAACACCCTTCCCACGAGGAAGCCGGCTCAGAATTGAGCCGGCGGTGTGGGAAGGTGCGACGGGTGCAGTTGCACCCGTCGCGAATTTCAGTGTCTGCTAGGCAGACACTGAAATTCTTTTTGGGGCCCTCTTACGGGGGCCCCTGCAGTGCCCATGCCATTGGCATGGGCACTGCAGGGGCCCCCAGGGGCCCCGTGGCACCCCCTACCGCCATCCTGTTCCCGGTGGGAGAACCGCCAGGAACTGGATGGCGGTAGGGGGTGTCAGAATCCCCATGGCGGCGGAGCGCGCTCCGCCGCCATGGAGGATTCTCAAGGGCAGCGGAAAGTCGGCGGGACACCGCCGACTTTCCGTTTCTGGCCGCGGCTGAACCGCCACGGTCAGAATGCCCAGCGGTGCACCGCCAGCCTGTTGGCGGTGCTACCGCCGACCTCCGCCATGGCGGTAATTACCGCCAGGGTCAGAATGACCCCCAAAGTACCTTCTCTGCAAACCTTTGGTGTTTCCACCTCATCCACATTGAGAAAAGTTTTAAAGTTACTCTAAGCAAAGTATTTATACTGAAAGTGTACTCTTCCAGTATAACTCTACTTCTTTGTAAATTTGCTCCTGTTTCTCTGTGGTCTGCTGTACATCACATTCAGCTGAAAAAACAATATATAGTACTTGTACTGAAAAGGTTCCTGTTGTAACTTGTGCGCATCTCCTTACCAAATAACAATAAAGTATCCTGTTGAAATAATAAATTGCATTTCAGTCCAAAAGCAAGGTACCCAAATTTTACTTAATCAAGAGTCCACAGCATGTGATAGCAATCTCATCTTCCTTTCAGTATATTTACATTAAATAAGTATTTCCTTTTCTGTAGGTGATGTCACTAATTGCTATTTTGCATACTGAAAAATAAAAAAGTAGATATTATAAACAGGCATACAGAATTTACTATTCACACATTCTGTATATATCTCAGTACTGATAACATAGGAAAATCTGTAATTATTATCCAAAATATTTGGCACTGCCATTCACATTTTAAAACACCATTTATTAGTTGGTTGGTAAAACTCTACACATGTATAATTAAAACAAATTAAAGATATTTTATTCTTGTCAGCTTGTGCTATTTCACCTTGTAGACTATTTCGCCCCTAGCACCTGAACAGATTTAGTACTCCTAAAACTTGAAAGAAATGTTTGCTCTTATGGAACTATGGGGAAAAATCCTTAGTATTTGAAAATTCCCATAAAAGCTGCAATTGTTAGAATGTCAACTGTGAAGAGCAAATACCATAGTTCACTTAATGGCAGACATCATTTTCTCTGCAACTTTACTCAACTAGTACCTAGCAAAAGGATGAAATGCTAACTAAATATAGATATTGGGGGTCATTCTGACCCCGGCGGGAGCCGCCCGCCTGGAGGGAACCGCCAGAATACCGCTGCACGGTCAAAAGACCGCCGCAGGTATTCTGGGTTTCCCACTGGGCTGGCGGGCGACCGCCAAAAGGCCGCCCGCCAGCCCAGTGGGAAACACCCCTCCATGAGGATGCCGGCTCCGAATGGAGCCGGCGGAGTGGAGGATGTGCGACGGGTGCAGTAGCACCCGTCGCGAATTTCAGTGTCTGCTGAGCAGACACTGAAATTCAAAGTGGGGCCCCCAGGGGAACCGCCAGGAACAGGATGGCGGTGAGGGGGTCGGAATCCCCATGGCGGCGCAGCAAGCTGCGCCGCCATGGCGGATTCCCATGGGCAGCGGAAAGTCGGCGGTACACCGCCGACTTTCCGTTTCTGGCCGCGGCTGTACCGCCGTGGTCAGAATGCCCGGCGGAGCACCGCCAGCCTGTTGGCGGTGCTACCGCCGACTCCGGCCCCGGCGGTCCTTGACCGCTGGGGTCAGAATGACCCCCATTGTCTTAAACTACTAGTAAACAGTAATTCACCTCTTTTTTAAATAAAGGGCCAGATGTATGAAAAAAAACCTTAGCGAATTGGAAATAGCGATTTTTAAGAAATCGCTATTTCTGAGTCGCAAAATGCTATGTAACAAATTTGCGATTCGGAAGTAGCGATTTCTTAAAAATCGCTAATGCAAATTGCGACGTCCAAATACCGAATCGCAAAAATGTTTGCTATTCGGTATTTGAAAATCGCAAATTGCAAAAACGGTCAACTGGCACAGCCTGATTACATCACAAGCAGGAAGTTAGTCAGCCCAGGCTGTTTCCAGACCCATAGGAACAGCAGAGAGTCACAGGCCAGTCCCAGGGAGCAAGTTTGTGAGCAAGCCAGGACCTGACATCAACATGACCAATGCTGCTAATGGGATGGAGAAGGGAGAGAGGAAGAGGAATCTGAAAATCAGTGAGCAAGAATTGGAGGTGCTCACTGAGGAGGTGGTGAGGACCCAGGACTGGCTATTTGGGAAGAGCTCACTCCAGGTACCAGAGAGTGAGAAGCAAAATCTCTGGGCTGACATCCAGACCAAAATCTGCGCAGTGGGGGTTGCGCAGCGCTCAGTGGAGGAGATACGCAAGAGGTGGTAGGACCTGCGGTCCTGTGCCAAGGAGAGGGTGGTCAGCAGGCTAAAGGAGGCAAGGAGCACAGGAGGTGGACCATCCACCCAGACACCCTCCACCCCCATGGAAGACCTGGCGCAGTCCACACTGCTTCCAGAAGCTGTCAGTGGGGTCACTGACATTGACACGTCCGGCACACCCAGCACCAGTAAAGGTAAGTCCAATAATGATATGTAACCCCATATGTACATGTACAAATGCCCCTTAGGAAATAGCAAGTAGTGCAAACCATTGTGATAAGTGCTCCATTCCATTTCTTACATGCGGCACAACAATGCCTTATGGGAGTGGTAGTCCACAACCCAGAGCTGAAATTAGCACATAGAATGCAATTAAGTAGAGCGACACCGCAGTTGCAGTCACGCAATGTCAATGTCTAACAAGCAGTTAGAGTGCCTGAATACAAACATCTGCAAGCTGCATGAGGGACAGCAAACAGCTGCAGAGAACACTAGGGAACTGACAAATGCCATAAAGGAACTCTGTACTGAGATCAGGCATGAGCGAGTTAGCCACCGCAGGCATGAAAGGCAATTCATGGGAATGTTCAGTGGCTTTTGTAGATCTATTAATCGTCCAGCTACATATACTGCCCTCATATCACGGCGTGCTGTGGCAGCACAGGTAGAGGCAGCACATAGCAGTCGGGATGTTGCCCAGGGATTGGTCCAAATTACCAACGTTCTGGATGCTATGCTGACAACATGCAGTGCTACACCCAGTGAACTGGGAGTTGGGGATACTGAGGAGTCATCTAGCCTCAGCAGTCTTACAGTACATCTTAGGCGTCGCAGTGCCAGGCACAGTCCTGCCTGTGAGCCTGATACAAGAGGTGCCGGTGAGGCCACTGTGCACTCAAGTGGAATGCGTGGTCGTAAAAAGTGACATTGATGGCCACAGGGGACTAACTTCACATGTAGAATTACAGTAAACTATGATGACAATAGTGCAACACTGTTAATGGCTCTGTATGACTCATGTACATTGCTTTGTCCTAGTGACACGTATGTTACCTGAAGTCAAGGTAATAAAGGTGCTAACTACTGGAATACATGTCAGTGAGGTTGTGTTGTCATAACTTACATCTAAAATGGTTGTGCGTGATGTCAGCACGCCTTTGCCTGCCCTCTGCTGCACTGGTCCTGTCTGCTGGCTGTAGGGGTGGTATGGGATCATCATCCTCATCTGAGTCTGACTCCGATATTTCCACTGGTGGTAGCTATATTGTGCAAGATCGCACATATCGCCACTATTCTACAGGTCGTGTCCAGGCTGTACTGTAGTGCCCTTCCACTTTTGTGGATGCATCTGAAGCGACTCTTCAGCAGGCCAAAGGTGCGCTCCACAACATTGCGGGTTGCCTTGTGTGCTGAATTGCATCTCTGCTCTGCTGGTGTTGCAGGATTTAGGTAGGGCGTCATCATGTAGGTGCGCACTGCGTAGGCACTGTCTCCTGGAAGGAACAGAGGGTATAATGAGTAGCTGAGCCATCTGACATCAAACTGCCATCAATGCACCATTGTGCAGAGGGAAAATACCTAGTAGATATCCTTCACCAAATTCCCCAGCTAGCAGTCTTGTGTGAATCCCGCTGTGGCGAAAGATGTCCGAATCATCTGTGCTCCCTGGGTACCTGGCCACAAGATCAGTTATGATGTAGGAGGCATTGCATATCACCTGTATGTTCATTGAATGTTGGTATTGCGCTACACATACTCTGTGGCCGATGGTGGACAGATTGCAACATGTGTCCCATCTATGGCACCTAGGACGTGGGGGAACTGTGCTATCTGGTAGAAATCTATTTTTGTCTGCTGTAATTCCTGCGGGATGTTGGGGAATCTAATGTACTGGTGTATCCTGCTCAGCATGGCGTTTAGAAATGCATTGAAAAATCTAGGGAGAGCACTCTGTGATACCCCTCCAGCTGCTGCTATGACCCCTTGATAGCTCCCTGAGGCAAGTAGGTGCAGGGAGCATACTACCTGCACATGGGTGGGTATGCTATTAGTCCTGTGTGTTGTGTGCTGCAGTATGGGTTGTAGCTCAGCTATCAGGTCAAGTATCATGGTTGAGCTCAACCTCTACTTTTCAAATATTTCCTCCTCAGTCTGGTCAAAAAGGGTAATGCGCACTCTGAAAATGCGCTCCTGTCTCCTCCTCCCTCTCCTCAAACCTGCCAAGATCCTCATTCTCCCCACCATGACTTAGAGTGCAGCCAGTGTGGAAAAGAGTCTGAGGCATTCTGGGCCTCTTTATATAGGTTGCACCTGGTTACCACCTGGTTTCAATCCGTTGTAAATTGCGACATGTTTTTGCGTGTCGCAATGTGCGTCTCACAATTTGCAACGTGAAATACCGAATCTGTAAATGCGAGTCCCTATTCGGACTCGTAATTTGTGATATGCAAATAGCGATTCGGTATTTCATGTCGCAAAATGCGAGACGCAAAATGCGACACGCAAAACCATGTCGCTTCGCTAAAAATGTCAAATTTTGCGATTCCTTGTTTTTGGCCTGCGAATGCCTTTTATGCATCGCAAACCACGTTTTTACATTCGCAAACGGTTAATATCTGCAATTCGCACTGTTTGCGAATGCAAATTCGTTTTATAGATCTGGCCCAAAATGTTTAAACCTGTAGTAGTTGTCACCCTTCTCGAGCTGAATGACTATATATATTTAAGACATTGATATAATCTATATCTCTGAAACTAGTTCTAATACATTAGATGTCATATTTTCTAGATTTTTTGTTCCATAAATAATATATAAGATTATTTCAAGTTTATTGGTAACCATTCCTTAAAAGTTAGATAAGTGTCTTCACATTCAGACAAACATAACCACTTTGTCAAAAACACTGTACATTGACCTGATGTTTGGTCTGTCATTCATAAAAAATGATGCTGACAGTATTGTATATATTGGTATATATTGATATCTGACCATATTTAGGGTTGATAGTATCAGTGTTTACTTTAGTTCTACCCTGGTATACATCTGTGTAGCATTAGGATGACATATTTTCTACTATCCCTAATAATTAAGGCCCATATTTATAATTTTTGATGCAAAACTGTGCAAACGCAGTTTTGCGTCAGAAAGCTTACCGTCTGCTAGCACCATACCTAAGTGCTAGTGGGCGCAATATTTATGGAATAGGGCTAGCCAGAGCAAAGGAATAGTGAGCATTAAAAAAAAATGACGTTAACCTTTGCACCCTGTCATAAAGAAATATGACGTTAGTACTGAAGAAGTGACGCAAAAGGGTTACCACCATTTTTAGCCCTCATAAGCGTCAAATTTAAATGCACAAGCAAGAAAAAGTGCAAGTGCAACTGAAGATGGAAGAAGAGGGCCAGCAAAGACCCCAGGGAGACCCCAATCGCACAAGCACCAGCCAGGAGGATCCACAGAAGTCCCTGAAGAAGGAGAAGAAAAAGTGCAAGTGTCGCTTCAGTGAGGAGGAGCACAGCATCCTTGTCAGAGAGGTGACGGAGCACCAACACCAGCTCTTCATCACTTCCAAATTGCTAATTGATAAGAGAGAGGCTATATGGCAGCAAATAGTGGACAAAATCAACTGTATGGCAGAGGTGAAGAGAACTGTCACTGAATGTAAGAAGCCATGGCATGATTGCAAGCGTAGAACTAAGGAGAAATTGGCCAGGAACAGACAGACAGCACTTTCAGACTGGAGGTGGAAGTCCTGCACCACAGGAGCACCTGGATGAGCTGGAGGAGATGGTTGCAGAGGTCATCCCGGAAGAGCTGGTCACAGGAATCCAAGTACAGCGCAGACTATCAACCACCAACACAAATGCAGGGTAAGTTGCATGGGGGAATTAACGGGAATCTAACAAATGCCAGAAGAGGGAGGTAGATAGGACACACCCAATGCATGCTAAAGGAGTGTATGGGGACACATGCACCCTGAATCCAGATGCCCCATCCACATACAAGCAACACATGTACACACGCCTTGGATGTGCTATGTCCCCCAACATGTACACAACGTGGATATACACCAATCACCAGTGCTATACTCCACCACGGAAAGAAGCAGCACGTTGGCTGTAAGGGACATGCATATGCTGTGCCTGGGGCTGTGCCATCGCAACACCCTTTGCATATTGTCAAACTTCCTGTAGCCACACAACTTAGACATCTGACACTAGGATGGAAGTCAGTACTATTGAGTGGGCTCAGGGTGGTGTATCTTGCAAAAATGCCCCCCTACCTCCGTGTAGCATTGCCAATACACATGTGTGTCATGCACATTGACAAAGATAAACATGAGGAGGAAATAAAGTATACGTCGACATTGCACCCTGCTAGTCCCCCTAGGGTGGTGGTAGATATTAGCACATCCTCAGGTCTACCAAAACACGTAAATCTGGGGCTGCGTAAAAATGCAATGGGTCTTTGCATGGGCCACACACAGCAACAGCCAATGCACACCCCTTCCGCACAAATTACAGCAAGGGAAGGGGTGGATATTTACATGGTGTCGTCAAGGCACAAGAAGTGGTTTAATGGCACCTAGTAAATACTACGCAGCACATTGGGCCATTGGAGCATCCTTTCATGTGACACTCCAGTGGCTCTAGGGGCTAAAAATATATGCCACAATAACAACCTTGGGGGCCTTTAATTAGTTACTGAGCCGCCACTACCGTATACATAATGTACCATGTCAACTGCCACAACAATCTGGGATTGATTTCAAAATATCTCATTGCAGAGGATGATGTCTTGCCTCCTGCCAACCTTTCTGTCCTGGATTTAAATGATGACCTGGAAGACCAGCTGACAACAATCAATGAACCGACTTTCCAGGAGGTCCTAGGATCCCTCCAGACACCACCTCCAGTTGCAGGAAGGACACACAGCATTGCAGGGTCTCCACATATACCACCCAACAACCAAAATATCCCACCTGCCAGTACTGACACAACCCAGGACACCGAGGACCCAGAGAGCACCTTTCACAGGATTGTGGTAGGAGTCCAGCGGGAGATGGACAAGTAGGTGCAGGTGGGGATGGAGACCATGGCAGGCAGCCTAGAGGGAGTGCAGACGTGCCCCATAACAGGTAATGAGAACACAGCTGCCAACTGAGGCACACACTCCTCACTGTGTGGAGTCCAGCATTCCCTGGTGGACATAGCTGCTGCCTTGAGGGAGATGCCACAACAAGTCCAATCCCAAACTGGCAGCAGCATAGCAGACAACAGGCTGGAGTCCATTCAGCAGGAAGTGGCCTCCCTCAGGGAAGACATGGCTGTCTACCACCACGATGTTGCTGCTATTTTGAAAAATCAGCAGTTCCTCCTAGCTGCAGTGATGCCTTATGTCTTACCACAAATGGCTGCTGCTGGGAACTTGGACTCCATATCTTTATACCCTGAAGTGTGTGTGGCCCGCTACCTCAACAGCAGTACCACCAATGGCACAAGAGCCACCACACACATCAGAGGGTGAAGATGTGGAACAAATTACTTTCAGTAGGAAGAGTACACGGTAGCACCAGTATGTGCCACATGGACAATTCTCCTTAGTTCTGGCATCAAGATCATGCCGGTGTTGCTCTCTTCGCACACCCACTGTTGACTTGTCGGCCATGTACTGTTCTTGTCTCTGACATACCAAATAGCAATTGTTGTTCCTCCTCAATAATGAACACTACTCCTAAGCATGTCTCATGACATGTCCCCCATTCCTGGACTCTTACTGTGTCACATATTCATGACTTACACTAATGGGACCCCAGACCTAGACATTGTAAATAAGTCACTTTCACACTACCACCTGTATATAAACACCTTACACACAATTAGCATGTCTACGTTTTCTGTGAACCAACTACTGAGCTAAATGATTGAATTGTGTGAATCCATTACAATCATTACAGTAAAGCAGTACATGAGTGCAGGACTGTGGGACACCAAGCACCACTAAAGGTTGCTAACATGAAAAAGCTGTAAGATGGTGTTCTTTGATATAACCAATTTACTGAGTACAATAACTGAAGTGTTTTCTTTTACCATTTACAACTGATACACAGCAGGTATAGCTAAGAACCAAGACAATGCCAATATAGACATAACAACTCATCTGTGTGGAACAGAGATAGCTAACCTCATCAGTTATGGGCAGTGTTGCAGGATACAGTTCCAACTGTGCCTATTGTCAGATGTGTCACAGTTCCCAATAAAGAAACTACAGGACCCCACCAATGATAGCTGAAGTACCAGACTTACATGTCCAAAACACATGGACATTGTGAATGGCGGGTACACTAGATGGCAAATACATGAACCAGTAGAAGTGATGTTGCAGATAAAGCAAAAGCTCCTTTTTCAATAGGGGAAGCACATTGTCAATCACGGATTACAAGAGAGGAAGCTTTCCATTAGCCATTCCCCCAAAATGCCCAGTGCACTCATGAGAAGACCCAGATACTCAGGTAACTGACAGTAAATGAATAGGAATATTAAGAGGATTTATTATTAAAACAACAACCTATATTATAACTAAAACCTACCGTATCCTGAGCTAACCTACACTAACTATACTCATAAAACAACTACATCTATCTAACCTTATCTAAACTTATCCTACATATGGAACACCACACTCTATGCATTGGCCCCCAATCCCATCCTCTTAACCCCTTCGCTGCCAGCCCTTTTTCCACTCAGGTGCCAGGCCTTTTTTTGGCTTTTTGGGGTAGGGCGCACTTAGGCCCTCATAACTCATTGTCCACATAAGCTACCCACGCCAAATTTGCGTCCTTTTTTTCCAACATCCTAGGGATTCTAGAGGTACCCAGACTTTGTGGGTTCTCCTGAAGGAGACAAAGAAATTAGCCAAAATACAGTGAAAATTTAGTTTTTTTCAAAAAAATTGGAAAAAAGTGCTGCAGAAGAAGGCTTGTGTTTTTTTTCCTGAAAATGGCATCAACAAAGGGTTTGCAGTGTTCATATCACCAGCTTCCCAGCTTTCAGGAACAGGAAGACTTGAATCAGAAAACCCAATTTTTCAACACAATTTTGGGATTTTACTGGGAGATACCCCATTTTTTATGATTTTTTGTGCTTTCAGCCTACTTCCAGTCAGTGACAGAAATGGGTGTGAAAACCAATGCTGGATCCCAGAAACCTAAATATGTCTGAAAAGTAGACAAAATTTAGAATTCAGCAATGGGTAATTTGTGTAGATCCAACAAGGGTTTCCTTCAGAAAATAACAACTGAAATAAAATAAAAAAATGGAAATTGAGGTAAAAAACAGCAATTTTTCTCTATATTTTACTTTGTAACTTTTTCCTGAATGTCAGATTTTTTAAAACAATATACCGTTACGTCTGCTGGACCCTTCTGGTTGCAGGAATATATAGGGCTTGTAGGTTTATCAAGAGCCCTAGGTACCCAGAGCCAGTAAATGAGCTGCACCTTGCAGTGGGTTTTCATTCTAAACCGAGTATAAAGCAATTCTTTTGCTGAAATATAAAGAGTGAAAAATAGGTATCAAGAAAACCCTTGTATTTCCAAAATGGGCACAAGATAAGGTGCTGAGGAGCACTGGTTATTTGTACATCTCTGAATTAGGGGGTGCCCATACTAGCATGTGAATTACAGGGCATTTCTCAAATAGACGTCTTTTTTACCCACTGTCATATATTTGGAAAACATGTAGAGAAAGACAAGGGGCAATAACACTTGTTTTGCTTTTCTATGTTCCCCCAAGTCTCCCGAAAAAAATGGTACCTCATTTGTGTGATTAGGCCTAGCGCCCGTGACAGGAAATGCCCCAAAACACAGCGTGGACACATCACATTTTCCCAAAGAAAACAGAGGTGTTTTTTGCAAAGTGCATTTTTTAACTCTAGAGACCTAGGGGAATCCAAGATGGGGTGACTTGTGGGGCTCTCACCAGGTTCTGTTACCCAGAATCCTTTGCAAACCTCAAAATTTGGCCAAAAAAATACACTTTTTCCTCACATTTTGGTGACAGAAAGTTCTGGAATCTGAAAGGAGCCACAAATCTCCTTCCACCCAGCGTTCCGTCAAGTCTCCTGATAAAAATGGTACCTCACTTGTGTGGGTAGGCATAGTGCCCGCGACAGGAAATGCCCCAAAACACAACGTGGATATATCACATTTTTCCATAGAAAACAGAGGTGTTTTTTGCAAAGTGACTACCTGTGGATTTTGGCCTCTATCTCAGCCGGCACCTAGGGAAACCTACTAAACCTGTGCATTTTTTAAAACTAGAGACCTAGGGGAATACAAGATGGGGTGACTTGTGGGGCTCTCACCAGGTTCTGTGACTCAGAATCCTTTGCAAACCTCAAAACATGGCTAAAAAAGCTCTTTTCCTCACATTTCGGTGACAGAAAGTTCTAGAATCTGAGAGGAGCCACACATTTCCTTCCACCCAGTGTTTCCCCAAGTTTCCCGATAAAAATGATACCTTACTTGTGTGGGTAGGTCTTGTGCTTGCAACAGGAAATGCCCCAAAACACTATCTGGACACATCAAAATGATCAAATACAAAACTACCTGTTTTTGCGGGGGCACCTGAGTTTTTTGTCCTGGGCTCAGCAGCCATCTAGGGAAACCTTGAAAACCCAGACATTTCTGAAAACTAGACACCCGAGGGAGTCCAGGGAGGTGTGACTTGCATGGATCCCCCAATGTTTTCATACCCAGAATCCTCAGAAAACCTCAAATTAGCTAAAAAATCACATTTTTCCCACATTTCTGTGTGGGATCACCGCACCTGGAGAAATTTCATACCACCCAACGTTCCCCTCAGTCTCTTGCTAAAAATGATACCTCACTTGTATAGGTGGGACAAGAGCTTGTGACAGGGAAGAGCCAAACACATGTTGAAATTGAGGGGGAACCAAAGTGGGTTCAAAAGGGCAGTTTGAAAAAAAAAAATCAGGCTGACAAGTGCAGCAGAAGTTTTGTTGGTATACATGAGAAAATGCTGGGTGGTAGGAATTTTGTGGATTCCTGCAGATTCCAGAAGGTTCATTCACAAAAATGTGGGAAAAATGTGTGCTTTCCAGCAAAGTTGCAGGTTTGCAGGACATTGTGGGTAAGGAAATGGTGCGGGGTGCATGTGAAGCACACCACCCTGTAATCAACTAGATGATTAGTTTTCAGATGTGTCTAGGTCTTGTGGATTTTTCTACATGGCAGCGTCCCAAAGTAAAAAAGTACAGCCCTCACCATTCAAAGTGGGACGATTTTGAGAGTTACCAAGCTCTCATGGCCCAAAAGTAAAACAAAAAAACAAAAATAATCAAATGTCCTCTTGCTTGCCATGGGATAAGATGTTTTAGTGTGCGGGGGAGAGCTGAATGACTGTTAGCCCCTTCAGTTCGGGTGGGGGCATAACCAGGCCCATGCTGGTTGGTAGCCACCAACCCACTATTTTCTTTTTTTTTTTTTATTCCCGGGCATCTAGTAGACTTGTTGTCCCCCTGGGGTGTGGATCAGGGATAATTGCCCAATCTGCCCACTGGTGGGCAGTACAACTTTGGCCACTCCCCTTATTTGAAATTTGCCCAAAACAAAATCCCTGGTGTCTGCTGCCCGATCACAAATGCTGTGAGAGACAAGAAAGGAAAGGAAAGGCTTGTTACTCCCGCCCCACCTCCTGGTCAGAAGAGAGATGCAAAAGCATTTCTCACCCGGGATCGCACTGGAATCAAGCTTTCAGCACGATCCGAGGTAACCTCTGATGAGGTCAGCGTGCGATTTGTGCGCTGATGTCATCAGATGTCACTTGGGGAGGGGGATCGGGGGTTAAAGGGGAAGCGATTCCCCTTTCATCCCTGATGGAGGGGTGTGTGTGGGCTGGGTGCAGGATGAGCTGGTCTTGTCCAGGGCACACGGGAACCGTGTCCCTGGATGAGACCAGCTCACCAGCGGCACCCTGGGGGTTAAGAGACAAGCTACAAGTAGGACAACAATTACTAAAGTACACATGTACTAACTTATCCTATTTACTATACAAACATATATTTTTTGTTTTTTTTCCAAAAAATGATGGCCCTCATTATGACATTGGCGGTAACTCCCGCTTACTGCCATGCCGATTGCAGCCAACATACAACTGCGGCGGCGGTTTACTGCTACCCATATTGTGACACACACATAGCAATCCGTCACTATACAGAGACACACATAAATCTGCCAGCCCAAAGGTCAGTGATAGACTGGTGGTAGCAAAACCCACACCTTTACGCCAACAGAACTACACCCACAGCATTATGACCCACGAATCACTGCGGCAGACATTCAACCGCGGTAAACCATTGGCGGTACTTACTGATGTGCTCAAAATATACACACACATACAAAACACCACCACATTGGACAATTTGAATAACACACACCTGACCCACATAAACACACCCACACCACTATAAAACACACATCCACATTTACGACTCCAAAAAATTGACAATTGAGAGAGAGAGAGACACACCAAGAGCACCCACAGAACCAGAGCAACAGAACACCATCACCCATATACCTCACAGCACACACCCCAAAACATCACCCCAGACACCCTCACACACACAACACCCATGGCAACACAAAGACGCCCCAGGTTCTCAGAGGAGGAGCTAAGGGTCATGGTGGGGGAAATCATCCGGGTAGAGCCACAGATATTCGGATCACAGGTGCAGCAGACATTCATTGCCAGTAAGATGGAGCTATGGTGGAGAATCGTGGACAGGGTCAACGCCGTGGGACAGCACCCCAGTACAAGGGATGACATCAGGAAGAGGTAGAACGACCTATGGGGGAAGGTACATTCTGTGGTTTCAAGACACCAGATAGCTTTACAGAGGACTAGCGGTGGACCCCCACCTCTTCCCCCACAACTAACAACAGGGGAGGATCAAGTCTTGGAAATTCTGCATCCTGAGGGCCTGGCAGGAGTAGCAGGAGGACTGGACTTTGGTAAGTCAAATCTCTATTACTATCACCCCCCTACCTGCATGCCATCACAATCTCCCAGCCCTACCCCCACCCCATCAACCCACCACCTCATGTACACCACACCCTCACAACCCACCCATCCCAATACCAAGTCCTGCATGCAACACCAATGCATGGACCCCCATCACAGACCTGCATGGACACCCATCACTAAAACATACACATTAGAGAGAATCACCTAGCCCACAAAATCATTACTCACACAAGGCAAAGCTGACAGGGCAATCACAACCATACAGGGCAACACACCCATGCACAAGATGTCACACGCAGAAACTATAACACTGCATTTACATCCCCACAGGTCCCCCTGTGCCAGCAACATCCAGTCCCCCCCCAAGAAGAGACCCACAGTGATGACAGCAGCTATGGAGCCCTCGATCAGGATGACCAACCTGGCCCTGGACGGTCGGTTGCCCAGGCACAGTCCCATACCACCACAGAGCCTCCCCCCTCAATAAACAGCAGCACCCACCCAGCGGGCCCATACCTCTGTCCCCAGGATATGTCAATCAGCAGTGTCTCCACCACTACAGGGACCCTAGCCAACCCCACAAACACAGGACGATCAGGGACCTGGGGTCAGTGGTAGTGGGCACACGGGACAGGAGACAGGGGCACAGGGCAACAGGGAAGCTGGGAGGACTGATGTGCGACAGGAGGAGGACAGGCCCAGGGAACCGACTCTCCACGAGGCACTCACCGACATCCTGGGAGCATACCACCATTCCCAGGAGACGATGGGCCAGATACTGGACAAGTTGCAGGAGACCCAGCAGCTGCAGGAGGGACAATACCTGGGGATCAGGGAGGACCTGAAGGACATCCATACCACCCTGGTCACTAATGCAGGGGCGCTGGCAGACATGGCCAACACCATGAGGATAGCAGTGGCACACCACCGGGCCCCTGACACTAGCCACACTGATGAACAGCCCTCCACCTCCGCTGCCGCTGGTGGACAGGGAGCCTGCTGCAGGAACAACAGGCCACCAGCACCCCTCCCCCTGCAGAAGGAAAGCCACCCCGCAAATGGTCCCTGTGGTCTAGGAGGAAGCCAGAGAACATTGCCAAGACCCCCACCAGGAAATAAGACACTCCTGAATGACACAGTCTGTCACCCTGTCCACATTGAACTTCCATTGCTCCCCTTCCTATGCCCCCTTGGACAATGCACCTGTGATACAAATAGACTGGACTTTATCCTGGACTTTCCTCCATCAACCCAATGTTGTAAGTCAGTAGCAATTAGATTAAGCATTAGCAGAAGACATCTTGTATTTAGCAACTATTGTGAACATTACGCAGAATCCATTTTGTATTCATGGCAGCCATTTTCTCTGCCATGTGCTTGCCATGTGCTCTGTTCTACCTTTCTGTTAACTACTCTTGAAAATCTGTCTAGTGACAAGTTATATTTAGCATCTCCCACTTTCGCACATGCCCAGTAAGATCTGCAGCTGTTAGTAATCAGTAACAGACAGTAATGTGTCAACTAGTCCTTGAAAACTGTTTGCCCCTCCTACCTGTCGACTGTGCATTTCCATATGACCTTATTTTTATGTAAGTCTTGCTTCTATAATTGTACCACCTTCTTTTAGTCCCTGCGTGGGTATAAAAGGACCATGCTCTCTTAGTTCAGTGTGCTACTTCAAACATTACCGAAGGGTGCTGTTTGAACTGTAGTACCACCTCATGTGGTTTAATAAACTTTGTCTTTTATTTCAGTTTCTGTGCCAACTTCTTCCTATATGGTCTGAGGACTTTGTGCAGATAAGTGCGAACCCCTTGCACTAGTAGGCCTTGCTGAGGCTTACTTCGACAAATTGGCGCCAGAACAGGGACTCATCGGCTACTCGGACGCCCGACGGATTGGTTGCGATGAAGGATTGGGATCTCGCTGCGGACGATCAATGCCTGAGGAGACCTGAGTCTTGGCAACCACAGCGTTTTTCCCTTCTTTCTGATTTGACCATCCAGATGGCGCCGGTCCTCGACTGAGATCCTTTTTGTTCATTCGTCATGCAGTGACCATTTGGTCGATTTTAGAACTTGGCAGTTGGAACCTGGACGCCCTGTGATTGGAAAGAGCCGTTTTACGGCACTTGCTGTGGGTTTTGATGCCTTTGTTTGGTAATGAAGTTTAACACCACTTACTGTGGCTCTCGTGTTTTGGGTGACTAGTCAATTTGTGTCCTTTGAATTGATATACAAATTGCAATTTATATAGGCAGGTAATGAGGAGAATTTTCTCCAATTTAATTTTGATTTGAACAGCACCTTAAGTGCTACTTTGATTATAATATTGCATATTCTGCACTATTTTTGGCACGCCTCTTTTTAGCGCACTTCGTAGGATGTGTTGCTTTCTTAATGGTACCAATTTGAGACTGGAAGAATCGCAACCGCCACCCCCAGAGGGGACGCCCTCTAGAGATATGTAGGTTAAACATGGTCTTTCTTCTGTAATGTACAGCACATTATGGAATAAATACACTCGTGCGGATCCTGAGTTATGTTGGCCTATGCCTGGGTCATTTGATTTGCGAAAGATTGAGTATGTGGAGCAATGTATGTGTAAGCGAAGGTCTGGGCAAGATATGTTTGACTGTGTACGAATGTGGGAGAAAGAAGTGCGTGGACGAGTGAAGCCTGAGCAAGCCTTTATAATTGGGTGTATACTCCTTGGAATAGGGCAGATGTAATGGCACTTAAAACAGCATTACTTGACCCGCGGAAAAATCCATCCGCCTTTTATGAGGAAGTTGAGCAATTAGTTCTTGTACTATGACTTTGGCTGACATTGATTTATTTTTCAGATTGATATCACCACCAGATATGTGGAGAACTGTTCGTAAAGTTGATGATCATGTAGTTTTTGGGGCGTCATGGAAAGAATTAGAACAGATGGACGAAGATAGGGAACCTGCGAAAAAGCCATATCAGTTGATTCTAGATCTTCCCTCAGCCATATTAGTTAAGTTAAAAACGATTATTCCCCCTAAAAAAATAGATTGGACTGTTTTTGCGTCTTGTAAGCAAAAGGCAGATAAATCAGTCTCTGATTTCTTTACACGCTTTGAAGAAGCATTTCATGATTTTAGCGGCCAGTTATTGTCAGATGCTACGGGCAGACATTTGTTTGTCGATAAATATGTTGCAAATCTGTTACCAGGAATAGCTAGTCGTCTAAAAGCTAGTGGAAGTTCATCGACTACCTCTACTCCGGTTTCTCTTTTGACTATGGCTCAGTATTATGAACGTCAGGAATTAGAAGCAAAAGGTAGCGAGGATAAAAAGATTAAAGAATTAAAGACGAAGGTTATGTTGGCTCAAGCTTATGGTCCGAATTTTAGAGGTAGTGATAGAGGTGGACGTGGATCTTATTGTTCTTCTTACACTCGTTCGAATTTGTCTGTTGATCAGTGTGCGTATTGTAAGAAATTTGGGCATTGGGCTGCCGATTGTCCAGCACTACGCATTCAGCAGTGTTCACGTGGTCGGGGACAAATGAGAAATCGCTCAGGATATTCAGGGCCTAGAAGAAGCACGAATGATCATGCTAGGGTTGATGCTAATGTACGAGGGCAGGATGGGTTTAACACTTTTGATAGACGGAACCAATACCAGATGTCTAACTATGTGCAGCCTAATTTCCAAGATTCTGCTTATGCATAGGATTGCCTAGGATGGGGTAAGGAATCAGCTGAAGTTCCAGTAGATCAGAGGGGTCCCTATGTTACAGCACATGTTTTGGGTTCTACTGATCAGTTTCTGGTTGATACAGGAGCTAGTCGTAGCGCCTTGTCTAAACAATTGATTCCAAGGGCTCCCCTGTCTGGCTTAACTATTACATCGATAGGTTTCGATGGAACACCTTCCCCTAGCCCATTGTCACAACCACTTCCATTCCATTTTGATAAATGTACTGCTCCATGTCTATTTTTGCTTTCTCCAAATACACCAGACAATATTGTGGGTCTTGATATGCTCAAGTATTTCAGGGCTACAATACGATGCTCTCCTGAAGGGGTGCGTGTTATTTTGAATGATAATCATCCTGTGATGGAAAGAGTTTGTCTTGTTAAAGAGGATATTGCATTAGCTTCACTCCCTAGTACTTTGTGGGCTACTTCAGATACTGATGTGGGACAAATGATTATTCCACCGGCACATATTAGTGTCAAGGAGGGAGCTGTATTGGCACGTTTACCTCAATACAAAAATTTCACAGGAGGGCGAAGAAGCACTCACAAAATTGTGCATGATCTTATTGCAGTTGGAGTTGCTGAAGAAGTTCTGTATTATTTTTGCAACAGTCCGATTCTTCCTCTTCTTTCCCTCATCTTTCCCACCTGGGGGGGTGTAAAGCCCACTAGGAACCAGGGATTAATTTTTTATATACATGTATGGGTGGGGCTGCCCTGAATGTGCGTTGTAATGCCCCCTCCCCTCCCAACAATTGGCACAATTGTTCTGTCCCCCCGGGGGGAGCAGATGAGATATATAGCCCCGGTCTACCCACTTGGGGGACAGAAAGACCACTAGGCATCAGGGATTTTTTTTCATTCATCTAGGGATGAGGGCTACCCATACCGGGCAGTGCAATACCCCACACCTTCCCCCCATTAACATAACCACAGTCCTTCTGCCCCCTGGGGAGGCAGAAAGCCCACTAGGCACCAGGATTTCTTTTATTCATCTAGGGGTAGGACTGCCCAGAATGGGAATCGGAATACCCCCATCCCTCCCCCCAAAAAATCAGCCTTATTTTTCTGACCCCTCAGGGAAATGAGGGCAATAGCCCCAATATGCCCCCATGGGGCAGAAAGTTCACTAGGCACTAGGGATTTTTTTTTATTCATCTAGGGGTAGGGGCTTCCCAGAAGGAGCAATTCCCCCCACCCCTAACCAAAAACACTATTGGCACGGTTTTTTGCCACCCCCAAGGGGCAGATGAGGACAATAGGCCCCTGCGGGGGGCAGAAAGCCTGCTAAGCACCAGGGATTTTTTTCTATTTTAGTGTAGGGGTTTCCCTGAATGGGCATGAGAATGCCCCCACCCCCTTGGGCAAAGTCTTTTTCCCATCCTGGGGCCAGATGGGGAATATCACCCCTGATCTGGCCCTCAGGGGAGGCAGACAGCCCACTAGACACCAAAGAAGCATTTTTTTTTATAGAGGCATGCGGCTGCCCACCACCATAGGCATGGTTAAGCCCCCTCCCCAAATAAAGGGGGCAACAGTCTTTCTGCCTGTCTGCGGACTAAAGCATCTCATCCTAATGGCGAGCAAGAGGACATTTGACTCTTTTGGGTTTTGATTTTACACATGGACCAAGAGAGCATGTCTGACTCCCAATATATAGGGCCTGATTCTAACTTTGGAGGACAGTGTTAAACCGTCCCAAAAGTGGCGGATATACCACCTACCGTATTACGAGTTCCATAGGATATAATGGACTCGTAATACGGTAGGTGGTATATCCGCCACTTTTGGGACGGTTTAACACCGTCCTCCAAAGTTAGAATCAGGCCCATATTGTCCAACTTACAATGGTGAGCAGCAGCATTATTGGACTTGGGTTCACTGCCATTTTGAAAAACCTACAAGACCCAGACACTTCTGAAAACTAAATATCTGGGGGTAGTCTAGGGTGGTGTGTTTCACATGCACCCCACATCATTTCCTTACCAACAATGCCCTGTAAACCTCCAACTTTCCCTGAAATCATGCATTGTCCCTACATTTCTGTGCTGGAAACTTTGGGAATCCACAGGAATCCACAAAATTCTTACCACCACGCATTGCCACAGCTGTACGGATAAAAACTCTGCCCCACTTGTTTGGATGCCCAATGCAGAGTCCGCCTAAAAACGTATGAAATATGTGCCCGTTTGGACCTGCTTTGGTTCCCCCTTAATTTCTACAAATTGTTGGCCTACCTACACAAGTGAGGTATCATTTTTATCATGAGACCGAAGGGAATGCTTGGTGGTAGGACATTTGTGCTTACATGGTGAAACCACACAGAATGGGGGGAAAAATTTGATTTCTTTAGCTAAATTTGAGGTTTGAAGGGGATTCTGGGTAAGAAAACTTTGGGGGATCAATGCAAGCCACACCTCCCTAGAATCCCCTGGCCCGGCTGTTTAGTTGTCAGAAATTTCTGGGTTTCCCTTCAAAGGCACCGAGCCTTGGACCAAAAAAACTAGGGTCCCCTTTACAATACGTTGTTTTGTGATAGATAATTTTGATGTGTCCACAACACGTTTTGGGCCCTTTCCTGTCATGGGCTCTTGGCCCACCCACACAAGTGAGGTAGCATTTTTATCAGGACACATGGGGGAATGCTGGGCGGTAGGCAATTTATGGATGCCCTTCAGATTCCATAACTTTTCATCACAGAAATATGAGGAAAATATGTGGGTGCTATGCCTGCCCACACAAGTGAGGTAACATTTTTCTCTAGAGTATTGCGGGAACACAGAATAGTAGAACAAGCGTTATTAGCAATTGTATTTCTCTGCATTTCCGACTTTCAAATGTAGGACACTAGATAAGAAAGAAGTAATTTTGAGAAATGCCCTCTAATTCACATGATTCAATGGGTACCAACAAATTTAGAGATGTTCAAATAGCCACTGTTTCTAAACTCCATATCTTATACTCATTTGGGAAATAGAAAGATTTCCTTGATACCTATTTTTCACTCTTTATATTTTACCAAATTAATTTCTGTATGCTAGATATACAATGAAAAACCATTGCAAGGTGCATCTCAGTTATTCACTTTGGGTACTTAGGGTTCTTGGTGAACCTACAAGACCCATATATCTCCACAACCGGAAGGATCCAGTGGATGTAACAGTATATTGCTTTAAAAAACCTGCCATAGTTAGAAGTTACAGATTAAAACATAGACACAGCTGACTGTTTTTTTACCTCAATTTCAATATTTTTTTATTTGAACTAATACTTTCTATAGGAAAACCTTAAACAATCTACAGAAATTACCCCTTGCTGAATTTATGATGTGGTCTTCTTTTCAGAAATGTACAGCTTTTCAGGATCCACTAGAGGTTTCATACCCATCTCTGCCATTAACTGGAAGGAGACTGAAAGCCCAAAACAATAGGAAAAATGGGCTATGTCCCAGTAAAATGGCAAAAGTATACAGAAAAATGTGGTTTTATGATTCACATTTGCCTGTTCCTGAAAGCTGGTAGGATGGTGATTTTAGCACCCCAAGGGGCATATTTATACTCTGTTTGCGCCGAATGTGCGTCAAAGATTTTGACGCACAATCGGCGCAAACCCTGCCCCATATTTATACTTTAATGTCCGACCCTGCGGGCGTCAAAATTCCACCATGTGCGTCATTTTTTGGAAGGGGGAACCAGCCTTGCGTTAATTATATGCAAGGTAGGCGTTCCCTTCCAAAAAATGACTTTAAGGCCTGTGCCCCATATTTATACTCTGACATCATTTTGACGCACAGGAGGGGGTGGGCCTTAAAAAACGACGCACAGCCTGATGGGCGCCATTTTTTAACGCTTGGGTCAGGGCAGGCATTAAGGGACCTGTGGGCTCGGAAGGAGCCCAGAGGTGCCCTCCCCTGCCCCCAGGGACACTCCCTGCCACCCTTGCCCACCCCAGGAGGACACCCAAGGATGGAGGGACCCATCCCAGGGAAGGAAAGGTAAGTTCGGGTAAGTATTTTTTTCAGATTTGTTTTGTGGCATTGGGGGGCCTGATTTGGGCCCCCCTACATGCCACTATGCCCAATGACCATGCCCAGGGGACATAAGTCCCCTGGGCATGGCCATTGGGCAAGGGGGCATGACTCCTGTCTTTGCTAAGACAGGAGTCATGTCAATGGAGGTTGGGCGTAAAAACAAATGGCGCAAATCCCGTTTGAGGCCTGAATTTTTCCTCAGACCTGACTTGCCCCATTTTTTTACGCACAACCCCCATTTTCCCATATGCCGGCGCTGCCTGGTGTGAGTCATTTTTTTTTACGCACACCAGTCCGAAGCGCCGGCTAACGTCATTCCATAAATAAGGCGCCCGCATGGCGCGTTGGAATGGCATTAGCCGGCAGTAAAAGTTTTGACGCACAACTGCGTTGGCGCAGTTGTGCGTCAAAAAGTATTAATATGGGCCCAAATGTTTTGTTGATGTCATTGGCAGGAAAAAAAAACAGATGCTGTCCTCTGCAGCACTTTTTCTTATTTTTCCCAACAAACTAACAATTTAGCCTTCTTTTGCCCATTTTCTTGGTCCCCTCCAAGATAATCCACAAACCCTGGATATCTTTAGAATCCCCAGGATGCTGGTAAAAAAGGATGCACATTCTGTATGGATACCTTATGCGGACAAAACGTTATGTGGGCCTAAGTGCAACCTATCCCAAATAGCCTAAAAAGGGCTCAGTTCTTGGGGGAAAAAGGCCAAGCAGGGAAGGGGTTCGCAAAAAGGAAAGTCCTTTGGATGTTATGCAGTAGTGCATGGCAACGTTTAATTATTTTAAGGAGATCTATATTCCCCCTAGCACTGCTTCCAGTGCAGAGCCCTCCACACCTCGATGTCTTGACATAACAAGTCTTCAGTAACTTAGTCTGGAGCATCAATGATGCCAGTGCGCCAACCAACAAACATAAAGGAACCAATGACACCAAAATCATCACTAAGGATCGGCTGTCATCTGGGTGACTTCAGGACCCCCCAATAATGTCTCAAGGATCTCATCTGGGATGGAGTCAAAAAATTAGTGTGCCTATGCAATATCCAGGTTGCTTGAGTCAAGAGACCCACTTTTACCAGTTAAGCCACCACTTGTCATGTGACCTTGTTGTGTGGATGGGTTGAAACAAATTCTGCATGTCGATTGGTGTTTGATTCTCACCATTTTCAGCCTCTGCCACTCTTTGATTGATCAGAAGGGAGTGCTCCCCCTTATTCTATAGCTTCTCCCAGGCCTCTCTTGCTGACTGAAAAATGAATGTGTTCATTCCTTTCTGGACTGTAAGCTTGGCCAGAAATATCAGACTTTGTTTATGTACCATCTCCTTGAGCTTGTGCTTCACTGTGTAATATAAGTTTCTCTGTTTCTGCACATCCATCTTGTAATCCAGGAAAACCGTGAATGTTTGGTTTTTCATTGGCCATGAGCCTTCGATGTGGGCAAACTGTGGGATATGGTCCCTATCATGATAAATAATGGCAGCTCCACTACTGGTCATGGGGTTGCACTGAGTGGGGGTGGCTGCTCTGGTACCATATTGGCCAGCCCAACAGTGAAGAAAGTGGAGGTTTTATCCCAAAGGACTGTTTTGCCAACCATTACTCTATGTGTAGGTCCATACCCAGGCCTTAAATCTTCGCAGGCAGACCCACCACTCTGATGTTATTTTTGAGTAATCGACCTTCCATGTCATCTGCTTTCCGTCAAAGTAGGTCTACCTCCCTCTGCGTTACTACAGTCTGTGCCTGCATCACCACTACGGTAGTTTGCATTTCCACTATGGCTATCTCGGGCATGGTCACCTTTGCTTTCCGTTTATTGTGCTGCTCTCGCATGTGGCCCATTTCAATGATCAGCATGTCTAACTTCAGTTCCGGGGCTGTCTTCAAGTTTTATACAGTGGCGAGGAGCTCTGTGAATTTAAGATCAGTGTCCTGCAGCATATGTTTTGCATTGAGCGGCGTCCTCACCTGGGCTGGTCCCACATCAGTCAAGTGGAGAGATTTGATGGGTTTCCCCTGTTTTAGAGACCTTTTGTTTATCCATCATGGTGTCCCCTGGGTTGTTCAAGTTACTGTTAGATCTTCATTCCCGGGTGCCTCCTGTCTCCACAGCAAGTGGGTCGAACGTAGTGAATTCACCACCTACAATGCAGTACAAAGGTCTCTTCAGGCTTCTAGGATGTGGCTGGTGGAGGACAGAGTAGGCCGTCCACTGGAGAGGAGCCATAAGCCTCACTTGCAGTCCTACATTTGTGGATGTCTCTGGGGTCTTCTCACAGTCAGCGTGCTTTCAAAGGGCAAGCATCAGTGCCTTTCCAATAAACTGTAGTTGGACCAGAGATAGTACCTTCCCCGCTTGAAGTGATAGTGGCCCAATAGGTCTACACGCAGTACCCCTATGTAGGGCTAGTTCCCCCCTGCACCCTCGGAGGTTGGTCAGACCGGTCTGTGAATTACAATCTTGCTGTTCTGCATGAATCTGCTAGGGGTGGGGTTAGCAAGTAGTCTGTAGGGGTTCCTTGCTTTCTCCAGATTACCTGTGCCAATTGGGGGTAAGAGGAAATCTGTGTGACCCCTTGTGTCCTAATCCGGCCACAACTTTACCCTGTCAGTGCAGGGGCTCCCTGCTCAGAACTCTATTAGTGTCCTCTCACAGTGCCTGCTCATGCTCCATATGTGGGAGTCCATATGAACGTATTGTCCAAGGAGGCTGGGGTGGGGAAGTTTCCCTTGTTCCTGTCACCATTGCTTTGTAGTGCTGTGGCCCATTCAAGTTCCCTCAGGCATGATCCCCCCAGAGGAGTGGTGAGTCATTAGCATTCCTGTAGTTCCTAACCTAGGCCTTTATGTATTTCACGACCAACTCCATCTTGACCATTGACTCAATTTTGTGCTGAACTTCAGGTGCCTTCACAGTGGCGGAGCAGGGTTTTCCACACATAGCTTGTTTTTCACAATGAACGTGTTTTCACTCTTCTCACCAGAACACAGTCACACTGTGCCATAACATAATATGGGGGATGTGGGAGGTAGACATAATAAGAGCTTCTCTGGCTGGAAATGTCATCATCAAGGAAAAGTACAGCTCTGTCTCTGGAATGCGTATTGGGGCAGGGCCTGTTCCTTTGCATGTTTTCGACACAGTACAGCCAGCACATGAATTTCATAACCAAAGGAGGGGGGTTACTAGAAAATTCTACTTGAGTTGTTTAAGATATATAAGGAAGGAGCTCACCTGGGAGATATATATATAGTCAATGCATAAATTCACTGTTGATATCTTGCACATTGTTTGTAACGGCTATGAATGTTCTGGCATATACACATGTTTCACTGCATTTGAGTTGAATGCTTATGTTAATATATTAATGTGGTTTTATTTGACATCTGTGAAATGCTTAATAAATTCATTACTCAGACTAAGAGTGCTCCTTTCTTTCACATTGTTTCTTCTTAGTTTAAAGAAGAGCAACACATCTTGGCATCAGTTGCAGGATTCAGAAATAAAAGATTAAAAAGTGGAAAATGTTTGGCAAAAAATCGAAGGCAGCTTCCCAGATGCCAAACTAAATTCTGGTTTGGGAGAAAGCACCTTATGACGTGCTCACGAACGAGTGGGCTTGCAGTACTGGATGGAGTGAGAATTGGAATGCACATCTTATAGATGCTGAACCACCAAAGTTATTACATTGTTTACAAAAAGTACCCATAGAGAAGGGGAAGGATTTATCTATCTCAGGCATAAGGTGCTGAATCCTTTTTTCTGCTTTTAGGAAAATGCACGAGAAATGTGTTCAGTTAGAACAACAATGCAAGCAATTAGAGAGAAACTAGCTGAAGCCAAGAATAACTTGACAATGTTATGTCAAAATAAATTTCTGCAAGATAAAGTTGATACTAACCAGACCATGGCAGAGAAGCCTGCAGTGTGTGTGTGGCTCAGCATAAATACAGAAAGCACAGGGGAGGAGTTTATGAAAAGAAAGTTCATTCAGCCATTGCTAAAGCAGGGCTAGACTGGAATCCGGATGTTTGGGATGCTAATATTTGGGATTCCAGTGACTTTTCTGATTCTGGTGAAGAGTCTTGTCATAACAGTGGTGGTCAGGGAGAGGCAGACAATTATTCATGCATAGCTCATACACAGAAGAAAGCTACAACATGGGACGCAATACGCCCAGTGGAGAACAGCCATATACTCTCTAGAGGATTATACTCAACAGGAAGTTATTGATATTATAGACAGATTTCAGCAGAGATCTGGGAAAACATTGTTAACATGGATGGTGCGATTATTTGATACAGGAGCTTCAGGAGTGGTGCTAGATATATAAGATACTCCAAAGTTTTAGATACTTATCACTGATCCCACAGTACAGGAGCAGTTTAGGAGCTATCAGGGTAACCAACAGATAACCCTACTGCAGTTAGCAGTCATGGGGTATAATCATAAGTATCCTACAAAGTCAGACTTGCCACAAAATTATAAACCCTGATATACATTAAGAGATGCAATGCAGATAATTAAGGAAGAGGGATTAAAACTTCTATTTTCCTAAGTGATGCTCACCGTCTGTTGGACTGACCGCTATCTGTGTTAGTGTGAAAGAAAATAATTTGCTTCACTCCCTCAGCCTACAAACATGTGATAATGATCCTATTAATCAATTAGACAGGTAATCCTTTAAAGGATGTACTGGAGGCTGTTTCTGTGTTGGGAGAGATGGGAGACTGGATGAAACTTGAGAGAGCTTCGAGGTCTAAAGGCTGCATAGATAATAATAGAGTATCTAGGAGAGATTTGTTTATGGCATTACGGAAGGATGGTATCAACAAAGAACAGATAGATAGGATAGATACCAAGAGTCTGTGGGAGATATATCACAATTTATGGTTGAACAGGAAGGAGGGGAATAGAAAGGTAAATAGGCAGGATAACAAATGCGTGAATCAGGGCAAGTCACAGATGCAGGCGGAAGGAACAGAGAGGGAGAAAAATAGTTCTCCGAGGAGGCAGGAGGAGGAAGATTTGAATGCTGACTTTTTGACTGAGGAAAACAGAGAAGGAGAGGAATCTCCTCACAGGTATGAGAGCATATATCAGGACGTAACTTGGGCAAAAGTCGACAGGTTTAAATCAGACTAGGAAATAGGTCAAACTCCGTTACAAGGATGAGATGACAAAGATAATAGATCCCATGTTGATTTAGAAATTCACTGGAAACATAAAATGTTCAAAAGGTTCAGGCCTTGGTAGACAACAGAGTGGAGGCCCCTTTAAAATATGGAAATCCAAACGTTTCACAGGTCAGCACTACACAATCACAGGGTTGGGTGGAAAGCAAACTCCCCCTGTACAGATGCCAAAAAGAGAATACACTCTTTTGATTGTGCCCCTCTCAGAGTATATTCTTGGAACTGACATTCTGAAAGGAATGGCTTCATATTTGGAGGATGAGTGTTATCGATTTGGTTCAAAGAGATACATTTCAACTGCAGAAGTAAGGGTGGATCATCTGAATATACCCCCAATGAAGGTGCCTCCAGTCACCAAGGTGGTTCATTTGGAACAGTACTGAATTCCAGGAGGGCATGAGGAGATAAGTAAGACTGTACAGGATTTGATAGAGGCAGGTATGGTGGCCCCAGTCACCACTGAACGGAACAATCCACTGTGGCCCCTATGCAAACTGGATGGGAGTTACAGAATGACTATCAATTATCGAGAATTGAACAAATATGCACCCCCTTTGACTGTCGTAGTCCCCGAAACCATCACTTTGATTGAAAAGATACAAAGACATAAAGGGACCTGGTATGCAACCACTGATATTGCTAATGCTTTCTTCTCCATACCATTGGCCGTTGGTAGCCATTAGCAATTTTCTTTTTCACACTGTGGAAGACAATTTAAAACATTATGTTTGCCTATGGGGTATGTACACAGCCCTACCATCTGTCACCAGCTGGTGGCGGAACACCTGGGTTAAGTACCTGTCATTCCAAGGGTGCATATATTGATGATGTGATGATTCAGGGAGAAACACAAGAACAGGTGCAGACTCATTTGGACAGAGTTGTGAAACTTTTGAAAAGCAAAGGGTAGATGATCAATCCAAATAAGATGCAAGGACCCTCTCAAAATATGAAATTTCTAGAAATTTGTGGAATCAGGGACATAGGGAGGTGTTGCTGCAGCTAGGTCAAAAGATACTAGAATTTACCACACCCCCTAATAAGCAGGAGACACAGCAATTCATTGGATTGTTTGGCTTTTGGAGATAGCATATCCGTCACTTGAGTCAGATTTTGGCCCCTTTGTGCAAGGCGACTCGAAAGAAACATGAGTTTCAATGGTGTGAACAGCAGCAGTGTGTGTTTGGATTGGCAAAGGAGGCGATTCAACAGGCTTTAGACTTATGGCCAGTACAGGAAGGAGATACTGAATTACATGTAACCCTTTAAGGGCAATATGCAAATTGGAGTATGAGGCAAAAACAGCAAAGAAAGAGGGTGCCCCTGGGTTTCTGGACCACAAAGTTACCAGATGCTGGAGAGCGATATACTCCCTTTGAGAAACAGTTACTAGTGTGTTACAGGGCTCTAAAGAATACTTAGCAAATGACCTAGGGCATAATGTGATTCTGAGACCCATGATCCCGATAATGCAGTGGGTGATGAGTTCACACACAATTCACCAAGTAGGACATGCACAGGAAGAAAGTGTCAGCCCAGGCTCCTGAAACCTCCAAGCAAGTCCTATACAGTAAGTACTCCCCCCGCCCAGACCCTCGCCCTGCCCCGCGCTACTCACCTCTTGGTGGAACACTTGTAGTAATTTGTATAACAATAATGCTATGTTGCTGTATACAATGGATATCTAAACTAGTTACTATGTTTAGAACAAAAAGGGTTAATTTTGAAGCAGTATGTTATGAGAGTGACTGGTCAAAGGTCACCAAACATGTTTTAGCTCTTCTCACCAGAAGAGGGTCACACAATGCGGGAACATAATATTGGGGATGTGGAAGGTAGCCATGATAAGAGAGTCTCAGGCTGGGAATGTTTTCATCAATGAAAAGTACAGTTCTGTCTCTGGAATGCGCTCTGGGGTAGGGCCTGTTCCTTTGCTGTTTTCAACACAGACTGAGTACAGCCAGTGCCTTGAATTTCATAACTGAAGGGAGGGGGGGTTACTAGAATCTTCCTCTTGAGGTTTTTAAGGTATATATGATAGGGAAACTCACCACTGAGGAAGAAGCCTGCCTGAGAGAGGACGCACTGCTCAGGAAACCCATTTCAGGAACGTTCCCCTCTGTCAGCCGTACAGGGTTGCTCGGCTTGACGCTGGCAAGGATGATGGATTTAACTCCTATGATGATGCATTTTAATTCTTAATTATTTGGCTCTTCAGTTGGAAGATTTCTCAGTAGTAGGAATCAGGGAGACTCACCTGGTCTTGTGGTAGCCCAGGTTTCTGTGGGCCCGACATGGGGTCTTCTGTTGGTATAAGCTCCTCCTCCCACCACTGAGCTGCAGGTGTTTTCCCCCAGGGCTGGCAGGCCTCTCTTAGTGCAGGCAATCCTTAATTTTCCTCCTCATGCTGTTGGGCCTCATGGTGCCAACAGCGGGCAAGGGGCCAACTAACCGCTCCTCATCGCATCCTCAGCAGCATCTTTTCCAAGGGCTGGCAGTACTTTTTTGGTGTGAGCAATCCTAATTGGCCTCTGCATGCTGCAGAGACTCGTGTGTCCATGGAAGGGGAGGGGGCCAACTCACTGCTCCCCTACGTGGCCTCAGGAGCTTTTACCAACAGGGCTGGCAGGCCTCTCTCGGTGAGACCGATCACCAATTGGCCTCTGTATGCAGCCGGGCCTTATGGTATCTCCAGTGGGAGAGGAGACGACTCACCACTCCATGTCACGGCCTCAGTTGCTTCCGGCACAGCCTTCACCTGGCTTACATACTTCACAGACCTCGCTGTGGTGTGGTAGTGCCCCCCAATCATCACGCTGTCACTCTGCTCTATTCTTAGACTCCAGTTGGGCCCAGGCATGCCTGCAGTGGCTATTCATGCAAACCCCTATTGATGAAGCTCATCGGTCTCCATAGCATGAGGGGAACATGCACCAGCATCCCCAGCCTCTGTGTAGGCTTGGGGAGTGGGACATTTTGTGCTCCAGTGTCACCGGCTGGGTAGGGGAACAAAAACAGCTTAAATCTGAGGATCACTGTGGTGCCAGGATGGAGCTCACTTTTATGCTGCTGCTCCTGCTGCCATCTTGGCCACACCTTGTTGGTAAGCTCTCTGCTAATATTTCAAACCTTCAGAGGCAAATTGGAGATATGAAAAGGAAATGTATATTTTTAGATGTATAAAAATATGTAGTAATTGGTTCATTTTATAACTAATTCACAAGTAAAACATGATAACTTTTTTTTAAAACAAATTAGCAAAATAATTGAGGAAAATGCATATCAAATGGTATGAACATGCTGATAAACTTTTACACACAATACCTTAGGGAGGCACATAAGAAAGAATAAGAGACAAGCAACACATTATTAGGTTGTAGACACATAACACGTTGGACAACACATTTAGGGGCATATTTATCATTATCATTAAATTACACAGCACAGTGCAGTACAGCATGTCACCTTGCTGTGCTGAGTGATAAGGAAAGAGCAGGATTGTGCAATACTTAACATTATAGGGCACATTCCTTGCTTTTCCCAGTGCTAGTTCACAATTTGCTGCCTACCACCAATGCAGGCACCCTTGCACCACAGTGGTAGGGTGCCTGTGTTGTAAAGACACCTTACTGCACAAAAACAATCCCCTGAGGCATATTCCTCTTTCTATGTGTGCTGCAGAATGTAGCACACATAACATAAAAAGAGAAAGTAACAAAGAGAAATAAAAATATTTCTCCTTGTGCCTCACTTGGGGAAGCATAGAATTTTGTATGCATTTCCAGGTCTACTAGTAATGGTATTTCTAAGAATGTGCCAAAATCCATGGGACGATGCGCGGGAACACCTTGATAAACCTTCCTTAAAAATTGGGTCACTCTTAAACCATGTTGCATGGTGCAAGAGCAAAGCAACTCTTTGATAAATATGGCCCTTAATTACACTATTAGAACTTATATTTTCAAGACATACAAAACAGAGTAATCCATCACAAAGCTTCAGCATTATAAGTCATAGGAAAAGAATAGATTGCTGGTTGGTCTATTAGAGACAGAGAAACAGCATCACACTACAGACATTGATCTAGGCCCACTGTTTTCAATATTACAATGCCCTAATGCACACAGCCTCTTTCCCTACTTCTTAAGGGTATGTGACTCAGTCAGGGAAAAGACAAATGCAGATGCTGCAGAGCAAGTTACACAAGAGATTTGTATCTCCTGCCTCCCATAGCTGATAATGTCACTGCATCATCAGGAAAAATGGAGAGGGCATTTATGATTACCTGTAATGTACCTCACCTGTCCCACATGATAAATACTGTGTCACAGAGCTCCAGCATGTTGGAGCATGTTGCTACCCACTCTTAGAACTTTTGCTCTGTATTTACACACTACTCACTGACAAGCAGACACACAGAAAAAGCAGTGAGAGTCGCTTAAGTCTTGGGAGAGTGAGAGTTTGTGAATTGTTTGAGTCTGTCGGGAGGGGTGGGGATAAAGATGCAAGGGCAAGCAGACAGAGAATCGAGGCCAGGAGGATGGGGTGCAGGGACAGGGCCAAGAAGCTGACTTTCAGGTTAGCCCAGCATTGGCAAAGGCGGTTACCAGGGCACTCAAAAAAATAACAGAGAGCAGGCAGGAGACTGCTCTGGGTTGGCCACCCTCTGAAGTAGGTATGGGCCACTCCACTACACATGGCTCATGGTGCTGGCTGAGTATAAATACAAAAAACTGAAATTCACTGGAAAAAACATTAATTAGACATGGGTGTTGAATTAAGTTAAACACTTGTGTTTATAAACCAAAGAAACTGTGAAATTAGCCAGTTATAGCTCAGAGAAATAAGTATAAATGTTGTCCCCTGCCATGCCCTGTATTTGACCTCATATATTACATTACTCATGACATGTTAAATTACATCATCAATGACATCACTGATGGTGTGTGTGTGTTTGTCTGTTTATATACACCACAGTGTACAATCCTCCAACACAATGTCCCCATCATTTAGTGCTCTCAAATTCTTCACAGTATTTATTTTTAAGTGCATACTCACATGACTGAGGATGCACTAAGGTATAATTATTCTTGTTGCATAGTGACTCCTGGACTCTAAGACCCTGCCCCCATTAGAGAATGAGTCGGAATTTGTTCCTTATTTGAAGATAGTGGATATAGAAGAGCAATGCACATAATGGAGAGTAAAATGTTCACAGTTTATAAACAGGGCCAATCGACAACAATTCATCCATTATTTATTTACATCAATTCATCCAACACTAAAGTCCATTTTACATTCAATACTAACCTGAGGACCGTAAAATAAATTAACCATTACCACATTGTCCCACCCATCTGGGCACCTTTCTCCTAAATCCATAATAAGACTCTGTATGGTTAACAATCAATGTACATCATAATTACTACTCTGTGGGCAAAGTGCTTAAATCAGAATCAGGGAATACAAATAGTAAATCTTTCCTAGATGCTACTATAATGAAAGACCCCAAATTATCTAATTTGAAATATTGCCCAAATGGTGTACTAGTGATGTTGTTAAACAACTATTTCAATATTCAAAGTCCCACTTGCACCACCATAGATTCCAGATGTCGCCAGTGATCTAATATGTGAGGTCATAAGCATTATAGTGGTTCATGTTATACCTATGTAATTACTGATAGCTAGTGATTTTAAGTTTTTTTTTTGGTTTTAAAACTGCCCTGCCGTCAACTCACTGCAGATCCTGTCCCCAACCCACACAAACCCTGGCTTGTGGCCAGGTCCTGAGCCCAACCCCCTGTGGGTGGTGAAGCAGCAACAGTTTATTTAAAAATGCTTTCATTGCCATAGGACCATTGCAGGACTCCTTCAGGAGACTCATGGTACCACACAAGGGTCTTCCTGACACCCATGGGACTCCCATTAGTTTGTGATGGTACCATTAAGTCCCATCCCCCATAAAGTTTAAGGGGTCAGAGTATCACACCCTGCTCTGTTATATCTGTTTTAGATTATTATTATTGTTATTTTTATTATTATTAGTATTATTATTATTATTATTATTATTGTTATTATTATTATGATCTTTTATTTTTCAGCACACAGATCGGAGCCTGTTAGTCCTGAAAAGGTGGAAATTGTGTTTATTATGGCTTGCCAATTACATCTCCAGCTAATTAGAATCAATATTTATAATTTTTTCTTGAATGCTTGACTGCTACAGGAGTCAGGTGAGAGCCCTGGAGCAACAAATATTGCTATGTTATAAACATTAATTTCTCTAAACCGCTGAATAGATTGACACCAAATCACAAAAGAATGCTTTCTGAGTACAAATGTAGCTTTCCATTGAATTTGGGGTAATTCTATTTATCAATTTTCTCTACACTGGTGTCAATTTTCCCTATGAAAATTGCATAGGAGGAAAAACTGTTTTGGGCTGCCCTTTTTTCTTGGCCTTAACTTGACAAACCACGCTGAAACTTTCCTGGACAGAGCTGGGGTGAATTATTTTTTTATTTTTGGAAAAGATTTGCCAAAGTTGCAAGCAAAACAAAAAAACACTGTTCCTTTAGAATCTCACAAATAACACCACCGTGGCTACCATATATGTGTATGTATGGAGGGCAATAAGGGGGTTGTGTTTCTCTCCTTGTGGGACTTGGGCATGAGAATATACTCACACTGTGGGGACTTGATTGCACTGTGGGGACCGGAAGTTAAGTCCACAAAGCAATGTCTTCCAAATGATAAAAAAAAAAAAACTACTTTGGAAATATCCATGTCCATTTTTACAACTTTGTAAAAATGTACCTTGTGGGGACCTGTGTTTCAGCAAGTGTGTTTATATTTTTGTTCAGCTCTGCAGAAGCCAGTACTGCAGGTTTAAATACACCCAGCAGAGTTAACACCCTGCAGTAATCTGATTCTCAGCATAGGAGCAACCTGATTTTATATTAGAGGGAGCACAGCTGTCAGTAGGTATTCAGTAAGTTTTTTAGGGTTGAGCCTGCAAGAGCATTCACTAGAACATGCATCTCGCTTGCCAGACTCTGTTGTATACAAAAAGGATCAGGACCCTGTCTACGTCTTAACCATTTGTTGGCTTCACACCACCCTTCTTTACAGCATCCTTACTTGGCCAGTTCAGGCGAAACATAGGCCAGATTTGAGAGGGCCTAGCTCCTCCTTGTGCCACATGAGATCCATTATTTTTATGCTAATGTGGCACAACAACGCCAAATTTGCTGTGCCATTGCGCTACTTTGCAACCCCTAGCACCACATTATTCCTGAACCAGGCATAATGTATGCAAGGAGGGCATTCTCTTGCTAAGGGGACTGCAAAAACAGCGCAGTGGAATTTAAGAGATTCCACTGCGCCATATTTGCTGGCTATTTTTAATGCCTGTGCAGAGCAGGCATTAAAAAGGTACATACCATTGTTTGTACTCTGCAGGATTAGTTCCAAAATTTTGGTTCTAATCCTGCACAGTACATCAAAAGCGACAAAAATGTTGACACTATTGCCCCTACCCTTCGCCATGGTGCGCAGTATATTAAATACGGTGCACACATGGAGGAGGTAGGGGCGCTAAGGGGCACAAGAAAAGTGGTTTTGCATTGGATGCAGCACCACTTTTCTTAAATTCGGGCTGTAATTACCGATCTTTGCTGTGGAGCAGGGACCAAGCACAGATTGACTCAAGGTAATCTGTGCTCCTCCTGACATGATTGAGGTACAGTTTTCCCCCGCCTCTCCTCCTGACCACAAGTGCCTCCAAAGCGCTTGCGCTGTTTATCTGGTTATATATCCTGTCGGCCTCTCTGCCCACTCAGGTGGCTGCTCGGTCACTAAGTAGCTAGGAGGTTATATGCATGGACTGTCACTGAAAAGATTTTAATCTTTCTAAACAAATGTTTATTTGAGTCTTGTGAGAACAAGTGGGTGTAGACACTTAACAGTAAGAGCTGCAGGGTAACAAAAAGATGCAATCAGAGACTTCAGGAGTGATCTTGGAGATCCTCTCCATCCCTCGAACACCTCAAGAATTTGAGATGTCTGAGGAACATCTATTATAAAGGAATTAAAAGCCCTAAAATGAATGTCTTCAGAAACTAGCTTGATCAAGTTAGCAATCGACCAAAGAATAGTTTGAGCTCATCAAACGTCAATCTAATATTTGACCAAACCCTTCCCCAGCTGCATCAAATATGTAGCCTAACTGTGAGTGTTTTGCCACCTTCTTCCTTGAAAAGACAGAAAAGATTGAATATTATCTGCAGACTGCATTGGAGCACCTTCCAATCATAACTGTTACCAGCCTCCTCTTTCCCGAGGTCGTTCTGCCCCCATGCCTCCCTGTACACAAAACCTGAAACAATGCTTTAGGGAATTTCTTCAAATCCTTTGATGAAAGTGACATTCTCAAAATTCTTGCATCTTTGAAACCCTCTAGCCACTTCAGCGACCCTTCACCATCAAATTTCTTTAGTGGAATCAAATCCTCTTTACTCCCACTCTGGTCAAAGTTAGATAATGCCTCACTATTTCAAAGCCCCATCCCTCACTGCCTAAAATCTGGGCAAACCACCCCTATTCTGAGAAAATCTACTATTGACCCTGCGTACCTAAACAACTTCCACGCAGTCACCAACATTCCAACTCTGGTGAAGCTCCTCGACAAATGTGCCAACATTCAACTACATAAGCACATAGAACAATTACAACTGTCAGACCAATTCCGATCTGTCTTCTGTCATGGCCACAGCACCGAATAGGATCTTACGCACATTGTGGATAATACATTAGAATGCCGGATCAAAACAAATCATACCTTCTAATACTTCCCAACCTATCATCAGCCTTTGATAGGTTAAACATGACAGTCTACTCGATCTATTGGAACATCGGCTGGGCCTTTTTTAGGGTCTGTTTTTAATTGGCTAGGCTTGTTTCTCCATGACAGAACTCAAAGGTTCTAGATTATTTAGGCCCTATCCAATTCCACACCAGTCTTCTTAGGGGTACCAAAGGGGTCCATTCTCTCACCCACTCTCTTCAACCTATTTATGGAACTGTTAACAGAAATTCTGAAACTGTCCAACATCCACTATCACATGTATGCAGATGACAACCAACTGTTCCTGAAAGTTTCCTCCCCTGAGGTCATCAAGCACCTCAACACTATCCTACAAAAATCACAAAACTGGCAATCCTACAACCACCTCAAATATACATGCTCAAAACAGAATTCCTCCTAATCGTCCCACCCAAACAGTCACCCACTATCAAAGAAGGGATGAAACAACTAACAGCTCTTAACTGCATACCACAAGTTATAGATTCCACAAGGTCTCCAGGGATAAGGTTAGATAAGAACTTGAACATGCAGCACATCAGTGATGCCACCAAATGAGTGAACTTCCATATGAGCATCCTAAGGAAAATAAAACCCTTCCTCCCCCTCAATGACTTTCAAGTCTTCAGTGCAATCCCTAGTGATTTCCAGGTTGACTATGGAAGTGCAAGCCTCTGCGGCCTACCAAGACTACCAAGAACTACGATAGCTTCACTGAGGGCCTCTCCTAATTATTCTGTAAGGCTCATCACAGGATAAAAAAAAAAACAACCACATTACTCTTGATCTGAAATCTCTAAACTGGCTCTCATGTGAAGTAAAGATTCAGCTAAAAATGACCCGTTTGACTCACAAAGTCCTACACTTCACCATCCCACTATATGTCAGACAACAACTACAAGTATCTGGTGGGTGCAGATCCTCCAGAAGTACCAATTCCTTCCTGCTTAAATCACAGAAATGTCATTAAAAGGAAACTTACAACTGAGCCTTCCCGGTATCACCCTGAGAATTTGGAACTCCCTGCCCCCTGTAATCAGACTGAACCCTTCAATAGCATAATTGAAAAAAGAAGTTAAAATGCTCTTGATGAACACATTTCTACCCCATAAAACAGGAACTCCTCTCTCTAGACCTGGTTGATACATTATCTACACCCATGCTTATTAGTCGACTTTTACGACAGCGTTTTCTTATCTGTTGGTTTAGTGTTATTTCATCATCTGTCATGTAAAGTTTGCAATAATTCTGTTGTTTACGCTACATGCTTCTTGTTCTGATCCTTTGTAAAGCACTCTGATATGCCCGGAGGTAAGGTTTGAGCTATATAAATCTTTCTAAATAAAAATTAATACAAAATAATACTAGTTAATAATGAGGAAAAAACCTGAAACAGAAAAAAGACTTCATGCTTTTTGCAGCTACTTCTGAGGCAACTGCTGTTTTTCTTGCACGTGAAAAGCTTCTCCTCCTGCAGTGCAACATATCTTTTTAAATCTATCCATATGATTTTCTGTACCAACCTGAGTGTGCTCAGGACATTTACAGATAGGCATCACTTTTAAATTAGGATTTCCACATAACGTAACTGCTGTGGGCATCATGGTTCCAGTCGGGTCATTCGCAAAATTGGATTCTGGGGGTTGCAGTTTTTCTTAGGTTTAATCAGCGTAATGAATGTTCAGTCATTGTTCTGGTGTCCGTGAGCGAGACCTGGACACTCATCATGTGATTTGGCAGATGCCAGAGCGGGACAGCCATGGTGATAGATATGAAGTTTGCTTGGCTTGTCTTTAGTTTGCATTCTGATGGCTGATGAGCATCTGTGTTTCAACAGCTCCTCCTCAGAAGTGAACTAGCCTTAGCTGCTAAGTGCTCATTGTCCTGTAACCATTTCACCCAGTACCGGTAGGCAATGGCCTTTGCATTCTGTGATTTGTAATTTCCCCTTTTCATGCAGAAGGTTTCTTTTAAATTAGTTTATTTGTACTTCACTCATTTCTTTTAAATTGTGTTAAATCAAATATTTTTCTAGCTGGGGAAAAATTGTTAAATCCACCAACTGAGGTGCCCAAAAATCTCAGTGCACTGCTGGCACAAAGTCAAAATTAGCTTCAGGTGTTACTTGTGAAATGTGGGACGACAAAGCAGTAAGTCTGCCCCCTATTCAATATGGGTCAGACTGTCTTTTGACTGTGGCAGCCAATGAGAGAATGTGGCGAAAACGTTTTGGAAAGGGTGAGAGAGTGAACAAGTGTGTAATAAGATCAGAGCTACTGGAATTCTGCAATTTTTCAGCCACCGCATTTTCTGCATAATTATGTATTTGTTGTTTTTGTTTTGCTATAGGGGAAAGAGTGACTGTGAGATATCTACACTCTAAGGGCCAGATGTAGGAACCCAAAAAATAGCGAGTCGGAAACAGCGACTCCATGCGAATCGCTATTTCCGACTCGCAAAACGAGATGCCAGGAAAAATCGCTATACCAAATAGCGGTTCAGTCGCACCGCAATTTGCGACCTCGCATTTTGCTAGGTCGCTATTTGCGACCTCACAATTTTCAAGGTCACAAATTGCACAAGGGTGTGGTCTGGTGTCGCAAATTGTGACTGATTCGCAAATTGAACACAGGTGCAAATTAAATTGTTGAAAAACCCACTTCCTGGTTCTGAGTGATGACATCAGAACCAGGAAGTAACCCCATGGAACAGAGAGGAGCCCACTCAGCCCAAACTGCAGAGTCACACCCAGGTGTAAGGAGCTGCAGCAACAATGGCTACACAGGAGAAGGAGACACCCAGTGAAGGAGTTGGAGGTGCTCACAGAGGAGTGTTGCCTGCACCATGATGAGTTATTTAGAAAGGTAGCAATGAGTGTCCCTGACAGCCACAAGAAGAAAATCTGGCAGGACATGCTCAACAAAATAAATGCCATCGGACTCAGCCACCGCACACTTGATGAGGTCCGCAAAAGGTGGTATGACCTTCGCTCCAGGACCAAGGAAAGGGTGGCGAGCGCATGAGGGAGATGCATGGCACTGGAGGAGGGCCATCTACTGTACCACCCCTACAACCATCGAAAACTCTGGAGCCGGAGGCTGTACTTGGCATTGGAGACCTAGACAGTTCAGCACAAGGAACATCCAAAAGTAAGTGCCGAAATTAACGTATTTACACCAGCCTTTGCACCATGCACACAATCACAGTACACATTAGCATGCACCTCCAGATTAGCTCCATTCCCAGTTTTGCAACCTATTGAACAGTGCATTATGGGCAATGTAGTACAGTAGTCCAAATAGAGAGAAATGCTTATTCTGAGGCATCAAACATATGTGAGGCACTGACAGTGTATCCCCTGTGACCCATAGGTCTCCCACAAGGACCCATCAACAGCGCCACTGTGCAGGGAGAGGGAAAAGGCACTGACACACAAGAGGAGGCTACCACAGCCACCGCAGGGGAGTGCAGGACAACACCACCAATACAATCAGCACCAGAGGACATGGATGATTCTGCTCTGGGTTTAGAGGCAGCCATTGTGACCCCCGGGCCAATGCCTAGGGAGAGTTGACCACAGAGATCAGCTGGCTCGGTGCGTAGATGACAACACCTAATGCAGTCTGCGCGTAGGGAGGATGTCACAGATGAGCAATTGTTGGGACTGGAGGCATCCTTACTGCAGAGTCACCGGCTGCAACATAGACATATGCGGTTAATGAATCGTAACCTTACGAGACTGCACAACACACTCACGCAGGGGTTTGCAAATGTGGACAACCAGTTCACTACAATGAACGCTCACATGGCTAACCTGACCACCTCCAAAGACAACTTGGTCAGGGAAATGGTGGCTGACAGGGCACAAGCACGCCGCAGGGAGCGCAACACTGCTACCCGTTTAGACAGACTAAGGGGGTCATTTTGACCCCGGCGGGCGGCGGTCGCCGCCCGCCTGGAGGGAACCGCCATATGGCCGCTCCGCGGTCGAAAGACCGCGGAGGCCATTCTGGCTTTCCCGCTGGGCTGGCGGGCGACCGCCAGAAGGCCGCCCGCCAGCCCAGCGGGAAACCCCTCCCCACGAGGAAGCCGGCTCCGAAGTGAGCCGGCGGAGTGGGCATGTGCGACGGGTGCAGTTTGCACCCGTCGCGTATTTCAGTGTCTGCTAGGCAGACACTGAAATACACAGTAGGGCCCTCTTACGGGGCCAATGGCATGGGCACGGCAGGGGCCCCCAGGGGCCCCGCGGCACCCCCTACCGCCATCCTGTTCCTGGCGGCCGAACCACCAGGAACAGGATGGCGGTAGGGGGTGTCAGAATCCCCCATGGCGGCGCAGCAAGCTGCGCCGCCATGGGGGATTCCAAGGGCAGCGGTAAACCGGCGGGAGACCGCCGGTTTACCCTTTCTGGCCGCAGCAGAATCGCCGCAGTCAGAATGCCCTTTGGAGCACCGCCGGTCTGTCGGCGGTGCTCCCGTGGCCGGTGACCCTGGCGGTCACCGGCCGCCAGGGTCTGAATCAGGCCCTAAGTATGTCTACAGGGCGCCTGGCTACAACAACAACCTGCCTGTATAGGCGCACAGTCAGTCTGCATGTTGAACTAGACCATTTTGCAGGTGATGTGGCTAGAGGACTTGGCCGCATCAGCCAAGCAGTGGACCTGCTGGAGACCAGACAGGCAGCAAGGGGCATTGGGGATACCCAGCAGGACAGTGAGGAGGTCTCCAGTGTCAGTAGTGTGTCTGCCACTGATGCACATGTGTTGCGGAGTAGCAGTGCCCGCCAGGGATCAGGGGACCAACCTGGATTGAGCCATGGTGGCCGCAGTCGCAGGAGGCTGTGCGATACTAATATGTGGTGTGACAGAGGCACATGCACTTAATGTGTCAGACTACACTTTTGTTTTTCATCATGTAGTTTAGTTGACTATTGATTCCCCATTATAGTCCTGAAATAAAAGGGTTAATTTGTTGAACTACACAACTGTGCAATGTGTGTCTTAAATTAGTGTGTTGTCACGGTTGCTACGTACCTGCCAAAGTAGTGGGTTGCAATGTGGTTCCGTCTCTGTCTGCCCTCCATTGCGATGCTTCCATCCCCAGGCTGTCGGGTGGTAGCTCTTGCTCCCCATCCTCCGAATCTGTGTCGTCAGGGGTGAGATATAGCCCACGTCTGGTGGCAATGTTGTGTAGGATGGCACAAGTGGCAATGATCTTGCATGTTGTTTCTGGGGCATACTGAAGTGCTCCTCCACTTTTGTGCAGGCATCTGAATCGTGACTTTAACAAGCCGAACGTACTCTCAATTACAGCTCTGGTTCACCGATGTCCAATGTTGCTTCGCCTCTTATTCTGATTGCCAGGTGTTAGGTATGGGGTGAGTATCCATGGTCTCAGGGCATATGCACTGTCACCTGTTTGACAAAAGAGGCAAACTTAGCAGGGCATCACAGGGTTACACAGTAACATGTCTGTAAGGCATCAGAGTGTACTCGTCAGTACCTAATAAATATCCTTCTCCAAACTCCCCACGTTCTAGGTGTTGGTGTATCCCACTGTGCCTGAATATGTATGCATCATGTGTACTCCCTGGATATTTAGCCACAATGTCAGTAATGACATTATGGGCGTCACATACCACCTGGATGTTTAGTGAGTGGGTACATTTCCTATTGCGGAACACATATTCCAGATTTGCTGGTGGGCAAATTGGTGTATGTGTCCCATACACACACCCTATTACATGGGGGAAGTTGGCAATTCTGTAGAAGTCCAACTTGGTGCTGTTAATTTCTGCCTCATTCCTGGGAAGGTCTATATATCTGGACATGTGTGCGAGTATGGCATCTAGGAAATGTTTGAAGAATCTTGAGAGGGCACTTTGGGATACCCCACCTGCCACTGCCATCACCCTCTGATACCTACCCGAGGCCAAGAGGTGCAGTGAGCATAGCACTTGCACATGTGTGGGGATGGCACTGCTGTGCATTGTCTGGCATTCTAGCTGAGGTTTCAGCAGTTCAATGAGCTCTAGGATAACAGCACTGCTCAGTCTGTATTTATAATAAATCTTGTCCTCAGTTTGTTCGAATAGTATCTACCTGGTTCGGTATATCCTCTCCTGTCTCTGCCTCCTCCTCCTCTGCAGGCCAGCCTGGACTCCCCTCCTCCATGCAATCACGTATAGTGCAGCCATTTTGAGTAACCCAGATGCCTTCTGGGTCTCCTTTTATACTTTGGTTCTGGTTACCACCTGTTCGGAATCAGTGGTAATCTGGGTGTGCAAAATGGGCTTTTTGCGACTAGTCGCAATTTGCGACTGGCTTTTGCATACGGTTTGCGACTCGCAATTTGTGACTTCGTAATGGCGAGTTGCAAAGTCAGGTTGCAAATTTTGCGAGTCGGTAATGGGTTGCATCGCTATTTGGTACTCCGAAATGGGATTTGTACATCCCATTTCACATTTTGCTAGGTCACAAATAGCGCTGCAACCCATTTGCGACTCGCAAACGTTTGCTACATCTGTCCCTAAGGCCCATATTTATAGTCCTTTTGCGCCGGATTAGTGTATTTTTGTAATGCTAATTTGCTGCAAACTTAACACCATATTTATACTTTTATGCTAGACCGTCTAACGTCAAAATATCCCAGTGTGTGCCATTTTCTGGATGCGTGAAACCGCCTTGCGTCAATGAGATGCAAGGTTGGCGCTCCCGTCTAAAAAATGACTTAAACACCTGTGCGCCATATTTATCCAACCGAGCAAAAATGACGCATGGCTGGGAAGCGGAGCCGGAAAATGGCGATTTGCGCCAAAATTTTATGTCTGGGTCAAGGCATAAGTTAAAATGGGGCAAACACGCCACTACTTATGGAAAACTCACACAAGCAACATCATAGCTCAAAAAGGAAGACATAGAGGTGATACTCATGTAGCATGCACGAAGACGCAGAGCACAGGAGCAACAGCAGCAGCTACCACCACACCAACATGGACCCCAAAGGCAACACAAAAGGCAGGAGAGGATATTCAGGACCAGGAGAACCTTTTAGGGCCTCAGAGAACATGACATCATCCAGAGGTACAGACTAAACTGGCAAGCCATACAGCAGCTGCTACGCCACATTGAACAACAGTTGGCACCCTGCTTGTAGACACCCCACATCATTCCACCGGAGACCAAGTTGCTATCTGTTCTGCAAATGTTGGCAAGTGGCTCTTTTCAAACCACTGGTACCCTGGTTGCCGGGATTTCACGGCCCTCATTTTCTGCCTTTCTTCCCAAGGTACTTGATGCCATCATCTCCCTCACACCCCGTCACATCAGCTTCCCCAACAAACGGCAGGAGCAGCAGGTGACCAAACAGGGGTTCTATCAAATTCATGGCTTCCTGCACGTGCTTTGGTGCCATTGACTGCACACATGTTCAGATTGTACCACCTGCTGCAACCGAGCACCTATACTGCAACAGTAAGCACACACACTCCATCAATGTGCAGGCCATTGTGGATCATCGTGGATTGTTCACCAACATCATGACAAAGTATCCTGGGAGTGTACATGATTCATTCATCTTTCGCCACAGCACCATCAATAGGCACTTCCAGGATGGACGATATGGCAATGGCCTACTTGTTGGTACGTACAGAAACTTAGTTATTTACACACAGCACAGCAACCCTGTAGGACACCCAACACATACATCACTACACTGACACATGGCCAGGAAGACACTGAGGTGTGACACTGGTAGTCCTGTTTGATATCCTGAGCCAATGGGATACACACCTATGGACAAATGACAGATACAAATAACATGAGATGCCACTCTAGAGCCACACAGGAAAAATTTAAAACCACACAGTGACAATGACATGGCCTTAACTGGCAGTACCTTTCAATATCACATCAATAACACTCAATCCCACACCCTTCCAAGCAATATGTCCTGTGTAAGGGGTGTGTAATGTATATTGCTGCAGGTCAAACACCATGAGACACATAGCATGATGACACTGACTCTAATAAAGGTGACATGGAATCATTGAGGCAGTACCAACATCTCACATCACTCCTGAGGTGACATTGCCAGCTAGCAATAAGAAAGTGGGCTGTGCTATGAAAACATGTGGATGTGACATTAATGCAAAGTGCACACTGCTACACATACAGATTGAGACAATTCCCCATATACATAACAGATGTACAGGCAGATGGACCTTCCATCACTAAAACCTTCACCCCCACAACCAGGTTAGCGAGTTTACCTGGAGCAAATTCAGTAGTGTAGGTACACGTTTGCACATGAGCCAACTCGGTGAGGGCACACAATGGGTTAGAATAGAACTTGTCACATATTGTCAATTGTGAACACTTCAGTGCTGCCAACTTATGGATATGTGTTGTGCATTGTCACCTAGCCAAATCAAAGGGCCTCACTGTTGCATTTCATCTGCAATTATATATGTTGAATTGGATGGGATGTTCAGGCCATGTAGCGAAACCATGTTGCCACCACAGTGGAATTGATTGTCTGTGTGGAAGTATCATGTCACCTCCAGTGAAGGCCCACAGACACTTCTTTCACATTACATAACACATGGGAAATACATACTGAACTGCAAGTTTCTAAATATACCACTGATATCATATAAATCAGCCAAATACCAGTTTTGATAGTTAAACAAGCCAATGCAGAAATACCACCTAAGAAGCCTAGGATCCCACACAATACCACAAACATAGATGAGTCACAGACGAAACAAGATAACAACTACAATGCAAAGTGACAATCACGGTGCAACCAACAACCAAATACATACCCTCATTTTCTCTTTCAGCTGATTAGGGTTACGGGATCCAGCCATGGATCATGACCCCAATTGCCAACCCAAGCACAGCAGTAGAGCGTGCCTATAATGAGGCACATCGTAGGACACGCACCATAGTTGAGAGGACTTTTGGCATCCTGAAGTCCAGATTCAGGTGCCTGGACATCACCGAAGGCAGCCTTCTATATTCCCCTGAAATGATCTGCAAGATCATTGTGACCTGTGCCATCCTGCACCACATTTGTGTGAGAAGGAATATTCCCCTCTATGAACCGGATCAAAAAATGCCTGAAGAGGAGGACGAGGAGGATGCTGTCAGTAAAAATGAGGGGGAACATCCAAACACAGCTGCAGGATTGCATCTGAGACAACACATCGTACCAAACTTCTAACCATAGTCACCATCACCACTTTCTTATTATATGTAATTAAACACCTCACTTTATTGCTCAATCATGCTCTGGGTAATTATCTATGCATCACATGTTTCTAGAAATCATAATTAGAGTTTTGCCTCATGGAACATTGCAGAAATACAAATTTGCATACTGAAAAAGCCACATCACATTTGATGGGTATGAATGTACAGCAAACATCACACACAGTGTTAATGACATATATCCTGTCTATTTCACATTTGAAGGGCAATATCAGAGGATTACAGCTATGAGACACATCCATGTTGCCAACATGGTCCATTGCAGCATATGACACACACCTAAGACACCATCAATCATAGGGTAAAAAAGTGCATCATACATGAGGCAGAGGACGTGCAATTGTATTGGTAACAGGAATGTATGACCAGACCCTTGACGGCAGTAAATGTGACATTAGCTGTCTCTGCAAGTAGCATTGGTGGCAAGAAGTGCATCAAACATGAAAATTGATAGCACAAGTGCCCCAGGTATGACAAGCATTGCTCACAAGACATGCCCTGCGCAGTCCATCCCAGGTAATAAGTCCTGCCACTGCCATGTTTAAAGTCTCTGCCCACCCTTCTCTGGGGGCCCTGTAAATGGACTCTCTGTACCCTGAGAATGTTTATCTACATACACCCTGACACCCATTCCAACTCCTGTGTGCTTTCCTCTTCAGTATGGCATGCCATAGTCATAGTTCATCAGTCTGCATAGACTGCAGCTCCGATAATGCACTGCCTGGTAGTCAGTAGGACCTGTAATCAGCTGTCTCAACTCCAGGACTTGTGAGAGACTGAAGGTGCACACAGTGCAAGCCAGCCATTTCAACCTGCCCTGCCCTTGCTGCTGCCTGGAAATGCTTAGAAGCTGCCATTTTCTGAATCTCCTTGTTGTGCATTGGTGTACAAATCACTTGTGTACCAGAGCCCTTGGGGGATTGTGTAACGTTGCAGACCACAGCACAAACAGTTTTTAGTTCTCACAGTGTTGTTCCTGCTTGTCCCAGTCAGAGTCTTCTTAACGTGTATTTGCCTTGTTCATGTTTGTTCCTGACAGGGCCTGCATCCTGTAATTCAGACTACTTCCAGTCTTTGCGTTAAACATAGAGGTTCCCTGTGGCTACATTTGTCTCATAGTTGCTTTACATGCCCTCTGTTTCCTTCTGGGGTAGTCTGTCTGGTAGGTCTACGATGAATCCTCAAATGTATAGTATAGTTTCATCAGTTTACTTATTGTATTATGTTCTGGGACATGTATTTGAATGGCCTAATCCAGCCCCCATCCCTTGTCTGGTTTTGCATGTATTTATTAGTGCCAAACAGTGACAGTGTGCTATGGCTGTATGCATGGATTCGGTACGGTGCCTACAACACAACAAACAAGGGTTGATAATGTGTATGTAAGGACAAAACATTTTTGAGTCCTGACGGTCCACACACAGATTAACGTCTTCCAACACCTTTTGACGGGGCTTGCATGGTGACTAGCTGTGAGATTAATCAGCACAGAGGCACTGATGTTCCCTGTTGCAGTGGAACCTTTAGAGCCCACCCTGTGTACAAATGTTGCGATGAAAGCTGCCTGTTTCCTATTACTGATCCATAAAGTTTTTGAACACATCAAGGTTGCTCTGTCATCAGTCTTATAAAAATTCTGCAGTGCCATAGCTGGACTATCCCCATATGTGTCAGTAGTTGATCTTTGGCTTTTGGTCAAATCTGCTGTGAAGGATACTCTGGTAATTCAGGGTTTGTCTTCACAGACTCATGACTATACCTGCACGTAACTGTGAAAACATGGAGGGCAATACTGACACAGGGTACACATGGCCACACACTTGAACTGGACACCTTTGTGTAATGAACCACTGGAAATATGTGAACACATGCAGCATGGTCTGCTGGCCCTCCACAGCCACAGGAGAAACATAGGTCATTTACATGACTCAAGCTGTGGTGTACATAACAATTTTAGGATTGTATTTGAGACTCTGTGTCACAAACACTATGCCTACCTAGAATGTTCAAATGATGGACTCGTGGGTAGTATACACACCAGTGACCATGAAGTGGTATTCAACATTTCATTAAATGTGATGGGTTACACATCTGACATAGCCATCATCAACCGTCCTCTATCTATTCTGTGTATAGCTCGTCATGGGAAATGTTTTGTCTCCAAAGTCAAGGAAAGTACACACAGCATAAGTCGCAAGAGATATAACAAACACATATCATGACTGATGTTCCTCAATGAATGGCATCTGATGGTTATACACAATTATAACACATCCATACATACACATTACGCCAAAATCTTCTGGTGACGTTCCCACAGAGACACAATAACAATTTGAAGAGCTAATTCAGACATAAACACACAGGCCATGAGTCTATTTGTTTAGTTGCGTAGCCTTGCTATCCTCTGTTGATGCAACACCTGCTCAGGAAATACCAATTTTATTCTAAACGTTTGTGTTGCTGTTGCGTCAGTTAAGAGAGCTAATCCCTTCACAACATGAGTATTATGGTCCACAGTAGTATGGTCTACCACATGTGCCCAAACACTAGAACACACACTGCAGGTCATACCATCCTATCTTTGAGATATGCTGCATCCATGTAAAAAAATGAAAATCCACACAAACACAGTTTAAGACAGATTGTGTTACGCCATATGTGTCAAAATATAAGCCATATGCGTTAAAAAATGAAGCTCACACTCTTAATACATCGATTGGCCCCTAGCATTAATTCCAACACCGCACCCCAGGAAATCGGTTATCCATAAAAAATGTATTGATCCTTGAATGCAAGGGAATTTTCATGCATATCCGTAAAACAATATTGACACAAACCCCGTAACCGTCATAAAATTACACGCAATATAAAAAAAAAACACAATTGAGACAGGAAGTGACGTAATAGGATATCCTGTTTACAGAAATGGTACAGTGTATGTACTTCCACTTTCACTTTGCAGTCTGTGATTATTCTAGACTGCTTGGCTGTGTCTTGAGTTGTCCCTGTGAATATTGCGTTTTTGTCTCCTGTATGCTATTACTATTGTATTCTGTTGTTTTATAAGTGTCTGTGTTAATCTGTGTAAGTGTTTTATTGTCATTTTTTGTGATTAGATTTGTCTTTTTACTGTTGGGAGTGTGTTTGTGGGTATTGTTATTTGGGGTATTGTTGGGCTGTTTGTGGGTTTGTTAAGTTTCCTTTTCATACCTCTTTTCCCTGTTTGTCCCTCTTTACCCATTCCTATCCTATTTTGTTTGAGATGTTTGGAAGGCCACGTATGGGGCGAATGGGTGAGGAGGAGCTAGGGGCTTTTGTGTGGCTGGTGTGCCACTTCCTCCCCCTGATGTTGGAGGCAGGGGCCAGGTGATACAGGGGTATCACACAGAGGCAAGGAGGCTCAGGTGGGCAAAGGTGCTGTTTCACCTAAGAAGAATCTTCAACAGTCAGCGCAACAACCACCAATTGAAACATTGCTGAGCTGACCTGGTAGCCCGAGAGCAGGACCTGCTGGACCACCTGGGTGTGGTGAATGGTGGCCCTGTTGGTGAGTACAAATTTGACTAATGTGTACAGTACAATGCTCTGGAGTGACAGTAGCAGATTTTGTGACATGCTGCATGCAAAGTTTGTGGACATGTGGAATGCAAGTTGAACAAACTGTGGCCCTGATTTATACAAATTTTGCAATGCATTACCATCATTTGCTGACGCTAAAGCTGCACAAACTTACAAAAGACAACTTCATCTTGTAAATTAGTGCCGCTTTGGTGTCAAGAGATGATGGTAATGCGGCACAAACAAATTTATGATTCAGGGCTTGTGAGTGTACCAGGATTGGCATGTATTTCACATGCTAATACAAGGAACCAATGTAGTCCCCAGTTTTTTTAAACCATGTCTGAACAGTATTCATGGCCATACGCACAAAGCTCTTCCTAACCTCTGCTAATATCTTAGGCCGATATTTGTATTTTGTTTGTGCAGCATTTAGATGATTTCTGGGTGCCAAAGTATAGCACACTTGCTACAATCACATTTTTGTGCTAATTTCCATAACTGTAGCGTAAACAAATGAAGCAAATGCAACGCAAAAAAGACACATCTGGCCTTAAGTTTATTGTTTCTGTGTGTTTACGTCTGGACAGATAATCTTTCACATGGCCAAACCTAATTGTGCCCGGATGCTACCAGAGTGCAGTAGCACAAAACAGGTTAGTCTCGTGGCTTTTTGGAGTAGGTGTTGAAATCCTACCATTGAGTAGCATGGCCCAACAACATTTTTGCCTTGGGCACAATTGCTGGTACAGAGCTGGTGCAGTTACCATCTGTGTCACTTTATAGCCGAACAATTTTGTAAAGTGAATGGGTCATCATGGGATCCCTGCTCTTTGTGAATGCATGGTCACAAACTATTTATTTGTATGATGTTGTGCAAAGGACCACTGACTGCTTCCATTATACAATGTAAGTGATGAAATAAGTTGTTATTTTACTTTTGGTACACTGATGATATAGTGCAGCATATGTACAATTATTAACTTTTCAGTATGAAGGCTATCACAGACATGGTGGTATGCTTAGATCAGCAGGCCACCATTCCTGTGAGTGCCGCCATTCCTAAGGTGCTTTCAAATAGAGACCTACCTCGTCAAGATTGTAGAAGTAGAACATTTGCTAACCCATGTTTTAATTAGCGGGCAGTGTCAGTTCGGTTGCATTACCACAGATCATCCAACTTAGCAATTCTAAGTTATTGAATGTGGCAAAGTGTGATTTACAACACCTGATATAGGTACACAGGGCCCAGAGTAACACATTTCAGGTGCAATGACTACACTTGTGCCCATGCATTCTGTCATGGATGTTCAAATTAGACACTGTCAGCATACATCTTTTTGTTGTTTTGAATCAGATAAATGGCCAATCCATGTTTAGCATAACATTGTCATTAAGTAACACACATGATCCCTGCCATCATGTCATAGGGGGCACATACAGCTCTGGGTACACTGCCAATGTGGCATATATAACCTACATTCAACACTGGCACACATATAATGAACCATTGAAAGCACAATAATTCCTGAACGCAAATCAACCCACATGAGCATCACACAGTATTGCAGTGTACCAGGAATGTGGCATTGCATGTCTCTCATAATAACAAATGATGAAATGGAGTACCCTCTAGAATTAATTAAGCACAAAATTGAGTAACGATGTTTGGCACCACATGATTGTTAGGGTCAGTGCATGTGTACGTATGTGTGTCTATCACTCACTGGAGTGACAGTGTCAATGCATGTTTGCAGTACTATGTCTGTTGGCATGTCCTCATGCCTGATGTGCAGCTCTATCATATAACGTGTCACATACAGTAATTTGTTGTTCCAAGTTTTGTACAGTGAGCAGACATTGAGCACATATCACCCTTCCATGTTTTACAGGTGGACCTTCCCCCTATACAATTGGTGAAGTGGCTCGATTTGCGGACCCAGCCATATCCAGTAAGTGTTAATATGTTTGTCCTGTGTTGTGTTTGCAGCTGTTGTGTGATTGACTCCTGTGTGTTGGACTCATTGCAAGGTGTGATGTGCTGTCACGTGAACTGATAGGTTGACATTTTGTTCCATGTTAGAGTTGGACATTCTGTGGCGGAGAGTTATTTATTGGCAGTCGAGTGCTGTGCTATAGGCATGGGGAGGTGAACTGGGTGATTTGTTGCTACATGTATGCCAATAATTATTTTGGAGGTGGCCAGTGTCATAATTTAGTCAGCAAGTCATACCCAGATTCACACAGACCAGTGATGCATAAGTTTCACGCACAGACTTGAGCATCCCTGTTAAGTAATGGACATGTACAACTGTATGGGTGACTTTCCGGAAGCATCTAGCTCCACATGTTGTCCTCCATTTATGTGGCACTTGAGTGAAATGTAATAGGCGTGCATGCAGGTTAAGGTCAGATGGGTGCTTGCATCAATGTGCTTGATTTTAGAAAGGTGTCAGTGAGATCTAATGATGTTGACAATTGTTCGCAATTAGAAAAATAAATGGAGATGTGATTGTCCAATGGTTGACTCAATCCTAGTTGGCAGCCCTCCTTACCTGTGGTGGACTGACTAAACCCATATGCAGCTGTCCAAAGCTTGTGGTTGTCCTTGATGTTTGAAAGTATGTGTTGCATGTCCATCCCCCCTGAGGCACACGGTTAGGTCTAGGAAATATGTGTACCTAGGTGTGATGATCCCAGTATAGATGACAGACATGTAATTCAAACATTCATGTGTTCCAAACTACTATGCCCCCTCATGATTACCAACTGCATACTGTCCTGACAGTTCCATATACAAATCACAGGTCTTGTGTGCCTTGATTGTGATCCTGAAGATAGTTATTAGTCGGACCAGCACATGTGGAGTACTTGCAGCATTTGTTATGTGACTAATAGTAGTACAAATATGCACAGATCATTTATTTAAGTACACACCTTGTTGTGCATTGCTGTGCTGTTAGATAGTTGATGGGTAGGCTGTGTTGGCATGTCATTCCTGAGGGACATTCTATCATCTGTACTGTGATTTCGACAGTATGTCTATTTTTGGTGAAGTGTTAGAATATCATCTGTAGATGTATCACACAATGATGTCTCTAATGTTGGCTTTCTCTATTTTTACAGCTGCCAACATAAATGCCCAGGAGATATGGGAATTCCAGAGGCGGGCAGTGCTTTACCACCACATACTCATTGTGGAGGCTGGGTTCCGCAATATGGCACATAGATATCGCCATGAGAGAGCCTTAGGGGTATGGAGGACATTCACCCAAGGGGGGGCAGCATTGCCCACAACTGCCACCACAACCACAGCTCAGACAAAATTTGCCCCAGGGATGAGAGCCACTGTAGCAGGTCCCTCGACCTCATCAGCCCAGGGCCCACAAGCAGCTCCTCCTGCACCTCCCCCTCCAACCACGGCACCAGCACCAGCATCAGCAATAGCTTCTAAAAGTGGTACCCAGACAACCTCAGCTGCTGTAGTAGACAATCAGGATTTACAGATACCAAAACGTGACAGGCAACGAATGTTGTGCAGGATGGACAGGCTGCAGCAGGAGGTGTCCCGCAATAGCAGGAGACTGCGGGGTATTAAAAAGATCCTACAGAGGGCCAATTTGTAACTTTTAGATCCTCACCCATGATTCCCTCCCCTCCCTCCTCTTTCCTCATTCTTTTCTTCAGTGGGTTTAGGGGGCTTAGTGTTAGGTTAGAGTAGGCTGTTAGTTTAGTTAGTATAAGTGGGTTGGGGGTGGAGAGTGTTATATTATTACAGGTTTTTTTGTGGTTGGGTGGGTGGGGGATGATGGGGTTTATGTGTATAAAAAAAATACAAAAAATATATATTTGCTTAGGATAAGTTAGTATGTGTTTAGGTTAGTATATGTTGTCCTACATGTGTCCCGTCATATAAGGAGGTGGGGGTTGATGTTTAGAGTATTTAGTTAAATGTGATAAGTAAGTTTAGCTTAGGGTAGTCAGGGCCAGTTGTGGGTAATGTATAGTTAGGATAGGTTAGGTTAGTAAAGGTGTTTCCCCTAGTTTAAGTTTCCTTTATTACTATAAAATAAAGTTTCAGGTACTCCTTTAGAGTATGTGTCATATGCTTGGGGATCAGGGCCTTTGCATAGGTGTACAGTGTCAATTTAGTATTTGCATTTGTGTTCTATCCTGCATCAGAATCCCATTCTTGACATGGTTATTCCCAATTCCAAATGAACTGTCACATTGGCAGCTACAACAAAGCTACTTCTCTATGCATCTGACATCCATTGCACTCACCACTCAAGGTAACTATGGTTCCCAATGTGTTGTTAAGGTTGGTGTGTTTTTAAATCTGTCATCGTTTGAGTCCTGTACTGGATTATTATTGGCCACTGTGGGACGTATGCCTGCAGCCTGATGTTCATGTGAACCCTGATAAGCTGAGTGATGTTATAATCTAATGAAGTTCTGTATACATAACTCACACCTATCATTTATCACATTGTACTCCCAGGTTACAAAAGTGTTCATACACTCGTACACATCCATTCCTGCTGTATGGTGTGTGTGAGTGATTAAAGTTTATCGTCGGATGTCACATACATAAAGATTGTCTTGAAAGGAATACTGGCCACATTGATTTTATTTTTTGTGTGGTATATTTTTATTGTCATTTTCCAAAACAGCATACAGCATACAGAAACAGAGAAAGCCCTTCAAATCTGCATGCATCATACAACTGAAAACCTGAAAGGGCCACACCAGTGAGATGTCAAACAAATGAAACAATACAGACAATCAATGGAGGCAAAGCTTCCCGAAAATGTCTGCTAACTAGTAATAATTTCTAAGATATGCAACATCTACTGAAATATACCATATGGAATATCTATAATACAATAACAAAATAATACAATACCAAAACACCGGATCTCAATAGGGAGATGCGATAATATAGTATAATAGAATAGAATAACATGACATGTGCTTATAGGAGCAAGTCAGCATCACCATTTTACAATTATGTAAAGTTATGTAATTATCTACCTCACTTCAGGCCTCAAAAGAGGACACAGGTGTATGTATTCCTAATAGGATTAATAGACCCACCCTCTCCAATCTGCCCCATCATTAGAGGTCCCATAACTACAAAGACTCCCAACTGAGTGGTGAAGGAAATGAAAAGGGGCATCAAAATGCTGTGGGCATATAGCATTGTAGAACCTCCAAGCTGGGGACATCTGATTTTAGATGGGACATGATGGCCTATGGGACCCCTGGTGTGAAGTAAGCCTTGAGGCTTAAAGAAAGGAAGACTTGAAATGAGGCATAAAAGAAGAGATATTGGAGAAAATGAACGCCTCGGTGGGAGCCAAGTGGAGGGGAGAGATGAGTGTCTCTAAATAGTGACTTACAATGACATCGATATAGTCATAGTTAAGGGAAATATATCTGACAAGATAGGAATGTATACAAAATTGGGTTAAAAAAGGACAAATAAAGAAAACCAGAGTTGTATAAGGAGAAGAAGAAATGGAAGCTAGAGGGAAAAAAGAGGGAGAGGAGGAGAATATCAAAGAAGGAAACAGAAAGGGCAAAGGCAGAAGAAAAGGTACAAGGAAAAATAGAGTGGACAGAAGCCGGGAAAAGGAGTAAATAAAAATGAGCACGTTAACAAGCGGAATAATGGTGATCTGAATGAGGATGATAATAATAGTGAAGATGATAATGATAATGATGATGATGATAGTAATAGTAATAAGAATAAGAATAAGAATAACTATAGTAATAGCGACCAAGGGGGAGTGGAAACAAGAGATACGTCTATGGAAGACCAGCGTACAGAAAGGAAGGAGGGAGAGGTGTGGAGGAGTGCGTATAGAGAATGCATTTGCGCACTTAGTGGAGTCCAATGCGGAATAAAGAAGGGTAATAAGGACCGACTTGTACTGAGGTATAATAATAAGGTTAAGATTATCGGAGAGGCGCAGTGCCGCTGGGGCATCCGTGACATATCCCGCATGGGGGATAATCAGTTCACCGGCCCAGAGAGAAAGGGTGTCCATGTCTATAGAAACACGTTTGTCTTATCCTGTAGGTCATAAATAAGACGCTCATGGGAGGCAGCCTGAAACATTGCAGAGATCCACTCCCCGTGGGAAGGTACAAGTGTCGCTCACCAACATTGCCGTGGCCAGTGCAGTGTATAACAAGCAACGCTGTGGTCTGGAGAGATCAGGGAGCTCCCCGGTATCGTGCAGCAAGAGAAGGTGAGGGGTAATGGCAAGTGTAGTGTTTCCCTAAGAGTAGCCCCCACTGCTCTCCAGAAAGGCTGTATGGCTGGGCAGTCATGTAAAATGTGAGGTAAATCGCAGCGCACATGAGGACATGTCCAGCAGGAGGAATGATGTAGTAATCCCGTAGTGCGGAGCTTCTGGAGGGGTCCAATACCAATCGTGTAACATTTTAAAAAGACTGAATTTTCAGCAGGCCTCCCGGGCTCCACGGTCTCTGGCTTCGATTATATCCGCCCAGTCCTCCAAATCATACTCGACCTGTAGACGCGCCTCCCACTTATTCTTAAGAGATACGCAGGGGGAGTGAAAATAGATGACGATTTAGTAAGGCTTGTAGGCCTGATACAGCCCCCCTCAGTTACCCCCAGGTTTCCAAGTAATGAAGTATTGGGGATTGAATGAGTCATCGAGGGGGGTTCCCAAGATGACGAATCAGACAGTGCTTGAACTGTATAAAATGCCACGAGTGATGTTCAGGGAGACCGAATTCCTCCTTGAGTTCCAAGAATGTCTTCCATCTGTCCCCCGTAAGTAACTAATCTACTCTTGTGAGACCTTTCAAACCCCAGTCCTTCCACAAAATGGTCTTTCCCCCAATAAGGAAACCTTTATTGCCCCAGATGATTGCCCTGTCGTGTATGTAGGGATCTACATTCAATAAGTGGTGTACTGCTGCCATGCAGTTCGCATGGCTCCAATCATAGTGTTGTGAATGCGGTGGGAGATCGGATCTGCGTTATATATAACCTTGAATCCTGATTTGGCACATCAAAGCAGTTGTTCAATTTCCACCCAATGTGGCAGATCCCGTATTCCTGGGAGTAAATAGACCATCTGCGATAGGTATAGTGCCAAGGTGTAATGTTCTACCGAGGGGAGACTCAAACCTCCATACTCACGTCTGGCAAGTAAAGTGGTTCGGGACAACTGTGGACACATACAAATGTATACCTAAAACAAATAAGAAATGTGGCAAGGTCACCATTTGCACCGCCTGAACTCTACCCCACATAGAGAGGCCCAGATGGGTCAACTTCATAAAATCCCATTTCATACTGCAAATTAAAGGATCCAGGTTGTCAACCACCATGTTGTCCAAACCTCTGTTGACATCAATGCTCAAATAATGAAGACATGACTGTTTCCATTTAACTAGGAATCCCTGGACTGAAGCACGAACTGTTACTGGAGACAGTGGTAATGCCTCACTTTTCTCCCAATTGATCCGGTAGCCGGAAAGATGCTCAAACTCCACCAGAGAAGCTTGAAGAGCTGGAAGAGAAGTGGATACATCGGTGAGAGTGAGGAGAATATCATCAGCATAGAAATAAATGGTGGATCAGCCGCCTTGGACCGGGATGCCCGATATAAGATTGAAATTGCGTATCAGTGCCACTAAAGGCTCCACGGCAAAAAGAAATAATAACAGGGACAGAGGGCCGCCCTGGAGTGTCCCCCTACTGATTGAGAAAACATCAGAAAGGAAACCGCCACAGTTTACCTGGGCTGTTGGGGAGTTGTAGAGCAAATGTACTCGGTTGATAGAATTCATCCCTAGACCAAAACGGTGCAATACTTCATAGAGGTACCACCACTCTATTCGATTGAACACTTTCTCAGCATCAAGTGAGAGGGCAGGGACCTCCTCCTGTGAATCCCTGGCAGTCCAAATAGCATGGAATAATGTGCGAAGGTGATTCCTTGATGAACAGCCCAGAACAAAACCACCTTGGGTATGCTGGATTAAAGAAGGGGCGACCTTCCTGAGGCGAGATGCCAGAATCCCTGCCAGTATCTTAATATCTCCATTAAGAAGAGATCCCGGGCAATAGCTACCCCGTAGAAGAGGGTCTTTGCCTGGTTTGGGGAGAACTACTATGGAGGCTTTGTTGGACAGAGGATGTAATGTACCCGTTTGATAAGCCCCTCAAAATGCCTCGTACAATGTATCTACAGTATCTGCTCCTGTCCATTTATAGAACTCTGACGTGAATCCTTCTTCACCGGGTGCCTTATGGTAAGAAAGATTGGCCATTGCCTGCTGTATCTCCTCTTTGCTAATGTCACCCTCTAGGAGTGCTCTACCCTCATCTGAAAGACATGGTATGTTTGCCCTATCAAGGAAGGCCTCCAGTCATCCGATATCTTCAGTTGTTTCTGGTGTAGATAGGGTTCGATAAAAGCGAACAAACTCCTCCGCAACTGCCTGTGGGTGTGTGATAAACGAACCGTCGGGATTGCGTAAAGCTGGAATGGCCAGCGCGGCTCCCTCTGATGGAGTTGAGCAGCCAGTAGACCACCTGCCTTCTCGCCGTGTTCATAATGATGGCCTTTCAGTCGCTATAAGGAATATTCCGCTCACGATGTATAGAGCGAGTTGAGCTCCATTTTAGCTAGCTCCAGATGTTGACAAACGGTTGGGGTGGGCGTTCAGGTGTATTCCCGGGTGGTCTGAACAATGCAGGTTTCCAGGTCGCTCTGTCGGGCCCTCTTTTGGGCATTGGAGATGGCCGCATCCCTCATAAGCTGCCCTCTAATGGTCGCCTTTGCGCCGCCCACAATAATTGTGCTGAGGAGACAGAACCCCTATTATTCTGGAAATATGCGGCAAGATGAGACCTGCGTGGTTCTATTCCCTTTGGGGATCGATATCTGGAGTTTGGGAGACTCCAAGGCTTACAACTCGGCGAAGCCATCCCCAGCTCCAAAGCTAGCAAAATTGGGGAGTGATCAGACAGTGCAGCCGGAAGAATTTCAGACACACAAACCGACTGTAAAAACCTTATACATACTTTGGAGCTGACATTTTCAGTTCTACACAGCATTATACTGTTTGTTTTCTTTTAACTTCAGAAATAAGCCAAAGGAGGCCCAGATGATGATAAAATCCAGACCCCAGTGCATAGTTATCAGCCCATATTTTTTCTACACTGTTGTATTGACATTCTATGACCATTGCCATGTTACATACATCACAAATCTCCTACACAGTTGATGTGTCACATTACACAGAGACAACGTGGTTGAGTAAGTGCTATTTATTTTAAAGTGCTGTAGTCCAATATTTACATAGTCCAGGATTGTAAGTCGATTAGTGTGACGCCTTATATTGTGATGCAACACAAGTGCAATGGTGAGGAAAATGTAATTGGATATGCAGTGGTGAAGTGTCATTCAGCGCAGAGGAACATGAATTGCCAATGAGGTAGTGAGAGACAATTGCACTGCATAGTGGTAAGCTAAATAGTGTGCTGGAGAACAGTGGATGTTACCAACTGTTGTAAGACTGGTATGTTAACAAGCACAGGACCTAGGAAATCTGTTTCCATGTGGCATGGACTTGTGCTACCGGGTACTTCTACGGGTGAAGGTGACCTGTTCCACGTCTTCATCTTCTGATGTGTGTGTCGTCTCCTCTGCCCTTGGTGGTGGTGGGTTTGAAGGGGCAACACAAACTTCAGTGTTTGAAGACATGGAGTCAGAATTCCCAGTAGCTACCGACTGTGGGGCAATTAAGGGCATTACTGCAGCAAGGAGGAGCTGCTGGTTCTTGAGTATAGCAGCTACATCATGGTGGTAGGCAGCCAGGTCGGTCCTGAGGGGGTCATGATTGCATTTGTGCACGCAGTGAAAGGTTTCGGATGCCAGGTATTGTAGCAACGCCCTAACTGCTGTGGTGAAATCCCTCACATATTGTTGTAGTCCTTGCAGGAGGGATGGTAGTGCATGCATGGCTGCTGACTGTTTTGCAGATGCCATCATGAACGTGCGCATCCCCTCAAGGCTGCCATATTTTGCATCCCCACCCGCACCTCCTTGGCCAGCTCCCACTGTACTCCCACTGCTGTCCTCTCAAAGGTAGTACCAGTATCCTCAGAGTCCTCAGCTGGGTTGGAGCTGGCAGGTCATCCTATTGGGGTGGTGGGTGGGTCCTCTGTGATGGCTGCTGCATCTGTACTCCTCCTAGCGACTGAAGGTGAGGTCTGGAGTGTTCCAAGGACATCTTGGAGGGTCTGTTGGCTAATGTTTGTCAGCTCATCATCCATGTCATCAGGGAAGTCCAGGACATACATATCCACAGGAGAGCCATCGTCCTCTGCAATGAGATATTGTACAATTAGTGTATCTGTGTTGTGGCAGTTGTAATGTGACGTCACTGACTTCCTATTAGTGAGACATTGTAATCTTGGTTCCTGTTCATTGTTCCTGTCATTAATATTAGCATTGTCACAGGCCTATGTCCCACCTGCATGTCACATGTAGTGTGGGTGGTGTGGGGAATTGTCTGCGTCACATCCTCTAGGTGTAGGTTCTGTCCAAATTGTATGTTGCCACCTTCTTTTCCTACTCAACCCTCCCTCTACTTCCATTAGCATGGTGAGGCCTTGCAATGGCTGTGGGTGTTCTGATGCCACGTGCACCACACTTAACAATATGGGACTGACCCTGTCTCTGATATTTCACATACACCTATATGTTGCTGAGACCAAGCACATACTGTGTATAGCATTGGCTTGGCACAATACAGGTGTCAGCATGGGTAGTGTATCATGTTGATGTTGGTGAATGTGTGCTACATTGGATTGCACTGATGGGCCTGGCAGCGTTCCATTTCCTCTTATGACTGTGTGGGTGTGTTTAACTAGCTAGACACATATGTCCTCCCCCACAATGCTGTTGTCTTAGCAGTATGACATTTGGGATGTTGCAAGGTGGCATTGCAGCTATTGTAACACAGGCACAGAGTAGACCCTGGAATGTGAAGCATGGGAATGACATTACAGCTGTGTACTTCAAAATGTAAGTAACAATACCTGATGTTTATAGCGCCTATCGACATGAGCATTTGACAGGATTTACACTTTGTTAGGAATTACAGGGGATTGATAACGTCATCATCCTGAACCCTCTATTTTGGGTGTGTTTGATCCATGGACACCTAACTGCGATTTGCTCCTTGACCAGCACACACAAAACAGGTGGTAGTGGCATCTGTTGTCAATGGTACATGCCACTTGCGGATATGGCCTGAGACTGGAAATAGAGCCCTATTTCATGTTGTGACAATACCAGCTGTCCTGTGACAGCAGGCCAGTTTTACGTTTTACCCTACCCTCCTGGACTGATTTGGCCTTTCCAACAGACTTTGCATGGCAGAGTGCCCCCATGCAAAGGTTGTTGGTGTAGTGTTGTGCTGTGCCCCTGGTTTCCACTGCACAACCCATGCACCCGTGCTGTTCCTCTTTGTCCTTTCCTCTGTCTGATTGCCATGACTGACATGCATTGTGTAGTAGGTATGTCCCTGCCCCTGCTTGCAGTTAACATTTAGGCATTTTTGTTCCCCATGCAACTTACCCTGCATCTGTGTTGTTTCCTGGTGGTCTGCGCTGTCCTGTCTTTCAATCCCTGTGCCGATCTCCTCTGGGATGATGGCTGCCACCATCTCCTCTATCTGGTCCGGGGCCTCCTGCGGTGTTGGACTCTTACCTCCAGTCTCCAGTGCTGCCTTCCTGTTCCTTGCAATTTTTTCCTCGATCTTGCGATTGCAGTCATGCCAGCGTTTCCTGCACTAATTGAGTGTTCTTCATACTTCTGCCACATTGTTTTTCTTGTCCACAATTTGTTGCCAAATTGCCTCTCTCTTCCCAATTGGCTAATTTTGAGGTGACAAAAAGTTGATGCTGGTGTTCCGTCACCTCTTTCACCAGTATGTCCTGCTCCTCTGCACTGAACAACTCTTCCTTTTCTTCTTCTCCCTCTCCTGGGTCTTGTCTGGCTCCTCCTGCTGGTTCCTGGTCGAATGGGGTCTTCCTGGGGTCTCTCCTGGCTTCTGGGATCCATTTTGGGGATCCTTAGCACAGTTTGCTTTGTTTGTGCCGCTTTTTGACTCTATTGCCGGGAAAAATGGCTTGTATCAGGATTGCGATGTCGTAAACTGGATTAAAGTCATTTTCTCTGCGTTAGCGTTGTTTTGCTTTACGACGTGGCACAATGGTTAGAGTAAAAGAAAAATGACTCTAACCTGTGGTTTGCGCCACGGAGCGTCAAAGTATAAATTTGACACCCGGGTGGCACAAAGAAATGGCGTTAGCCGGCATTAAACTTTTTGAAGCAAAAAGTATAAATATGGCCCCAAGTGTTACCCACCCTTCTTCCGACCAGCAAGATATACTAAAATGCTGTGACTCGGCCCGCACTTTTTAAAAAAAGCTTTCAGCCATGCTGCACAGCAGCTGTGTTGCTTTGCAAAGTAACTAAAACCATTGGCAAAGCCAATAGTTCACATAGGCAAGACCTATTGGCTTTGCCATTGCTTGTTTGTTTTATGTAGCTTTTTTTCTTTTTATTAAATGTAAATTTAAATGTAAGAAGTGTGGAATTTGCACATGTATTTGTAATGTATGTTATCGTAGAACAGTTTAAGTCCACACCCATAACCTTTATGAAGCCGTTTATTATAGGTGCAATTTGTGACAGATTTACTCTGTTAGCTTCAGCTCAGAGTTGATTAATTGGATACAGTATACCAATAAACCGATTTGCTGTGGATCACAGTCTAACGTCGTACTTATGTTTTTGGTGGTAAACAATAGATTTAAGCCTCTACTTTTAACTTAAAATATGAGTATGGTAAAACTGGGAACATTCTTTTGTAGTAATGGGTTGTTAATATAGTATCACGCAATTATAATGGTGACAGTTTATTAAGATTCTTCAAAGGTAATCGAGGGACTGCATACAATGCTTTGTGGTGTAAAGAAGCACAAGCAGCAGAAATTATAAACTTGCTGGTGCAAAATATGTTTTGCTTTCAAAGGGCTGTGTCGCCTCGTCCATATTCAGAGGCATTTTGCTTTGCATCTCTCTAAGCAGGCTATTGTAGTGCTAGCGTGGTGGCATCATTAGTGAATCTGGGATTGATCCATTTTATAATGTTCTCACAGTGCAGCATAGCAGATTTTCACGCAGGTCTGCACTACATTGTGAGCATTTGGGAAAATGTGTTTCCTTTGATGTTGTATGATGTATTTATATATTTTTTTAAATAACTATTTAGAAGAGAAAAATACGAACTTTTTAGCCTTTGTGAATCTGAGGCACCGGTTGTAGTTGATAACAAAAGGGAACACATGTTATACCAATCCACTGTACAATTTAATAAGTAAATCTGCTCAGCTTGCACCACTCTGTCAACACATCTAAGTTTGAACCTCGATGAACTTTATATAATAAAAGCTGCAAAACCTTATATGTATCTACCAACACACTGAATTTAAGTACTTAGCTACTTTAAATATATTTATTTGAGGCGTGAATTCAATGCAGTTCTTACTCAAAATATTGTAAGTACATGTAGCTCTGACGGGCAGAAAATAGGCACCAAAAATATGTCCTGCATTAGTGAGTTAGAAAGCTAAAAAAGTGTCCCATGTTTGTGAACTTGGGCAGTTTTTAAGCAGTGAAGATACACTGTATAAGTGTTTTGCAAGGCATGGAACTTTGGATGGATTTGAGCTTGCTGGGCAGAATTTGTGTTAATATTAGACAGATAAAAAACACCGTCGGGCAAACCCGCAGGGCACCACCTGATTGACCTATATGTCAGTGCGACCATGAGTACCTATTAAAAGGACCCAAAAAGCAAAGCGAGATCGAGTATAACAAGATAATTAGTTCAAATCAAAAATAAAATTCATACACATCTCAGCAAGGGGAGCAATTTAGAATCAATGCATATAACACAATTCTGTCATTAGCAAACACTGAACCTGATTCACAAAGGTAACTTAGACTTTCGGTCTAAGTTTAGACCAAAGGTCTAAGGTTACGACTTTTAGGTATTTACAAAAGTAAGTTACAAAGAGTATCTTTACGTCTGCACTCGGGCGGATGATCCGCACTCAGGGCAGATGATCCATACTCGGGTCAGATGATCTGCACTTGGGGCCGATCATCCGCACTTGGGGCGTGTGAGAAAACCGGGCTGTTTGCCCCCATTTTTCACTTTTTGCTGGTGTTTTCCTGACTCTGATGGTGCCCCGGGTACTGCTAACCAGTTCCAGGGCCTCTGCTCTGTACAAAATAAGTATGCAAAATAGGCTAATTATAGTTGGCTATGTCAACCCACCTAAAAGTCCCTAGTATATGGTAGAAGATGTAGGTATAGGGACCCCAGCATAGGTAGTGCACCATAGGTGCACTGCTGAGGTGTCTAGTATCATTTTAAAGGCAGCCTTGCTGGCTGCTTTTGAACTAAAGTTATATGCAAATTCAACTTGGGAATTAAAAGTACTTCCAAAGTCTTAAACTACATTATGTTTACATATAAGTCACCCCTAAGGTGTCCCCTATGTGCCCCTAGGGGTGGGTGCCATATAACTACAAGCAGGGACCTTATAAACATAGTTTTATAAGCCCTGGTGAGGTAAAACAGCCAAATTTGTTTTTCCCTCATTGTAGTGAATGGCCTCTATAGGCTGGAATTGGGAGACTATATTTTAATTTATAAAGTCCCCTTAAGTGTCAGATACCTCAGTTTTGGTATCAAATTAATTGTTAATTGTCAATTGTTGGATATAATATAACTTGTTCAGGTAAAGAGTTTTAAACTCTGGCTACAAAGTTGCCAATTTCAGCCCTGTAGTGTTCTGCTCTGATTGGCCAGCCTCTGGAAGCATGGCCAGGCTGCCTTGATGAGGTGTGAAGTAGCCTGGGTGGAACACAAAGGAATGTGCTTGTGGGAGAAGAACTCCCCTCAGCAGATGGAGAAGCAGGAAGAGGGAAGGGCTGCCAAACTGGTATTCAAAGGCAGGGTAGGACATTTGGAGCAGCCCAGTGCCTCCCTCACATCATGCAACCCAAGACAATTAGATGCCTTCTTGATAAGATTAGGCGAGGACAGGAGAACGTTGTTTTAAAGATTTTTAGCCAAACCAGTGGGTAGGCTCAGCCAGATGTACCCTCCAAAAATCATTATCAGCCATGTTGGATTTTTGTGGAATGTTGCTCCCTGGGATTGATTTTTTGCCACACTTCCCAGGAAGTGGTCATCACAGGGGAAAGGACTCTGCACCTGATTGGGGAACCAGGACCCCCCTGTTTTTCACCCAGGAGCAAAATTAAAACTGTCAGACCTGCACCCAGATCCTTACCAGGAAGAACTACAGGAGAAGAAGGGCTGCCCTGCTGGACCTCTGACCTGCACCTGGACGCTGCATTCTAGAGGACTGCACCAGCTGCACACTTGGGTTTCACTTCAAGAAGGACTTTGGCTTCAACTGGTGTAAAGAGGGACTCCCTGCTTGCATCAGGCAGGTGAAAACTTGCTAACCAGAGTGCCCTGCACCAACTCCTGAAGAAACTGACCAGCTGACCTTGGAGTGAGCTGTGGACCTCAAAAGAACCTTAAAAGAACATCTTGTAGAAGATCCAAAACTTTGAAGAAGTTTGGCGAACTTTTGGAAAAAAAAGCTCCATAAGGGGACTGACCCTCTGCAGCAACTCTAGCCAGCTTGCCTCAACCATGACCCGGCCTGACTTGCAGGTTCATCCCAGTGAAGAAAATCTCCCAAAAAAATGACTACGTCCGAACGTAGACAGTTGACTGGGACCTCCCAGGCAGTGTATCCGAAGATGCCTCCAGGGTCGTCGGATCAAGATTCAGTTTTTGCCCCGGTCGAAGGATTTTCATCTCGAAAAAATGACTAAGTACAAAGTTAGAAATCTCCACCGAGGGCTCCCGCAACACGTATCTGAGGAAGAGTTCCAGGAGGTCAGGTTAGACTGGTGACTTGGTTCCGATGAAAAAAATCTTCAAGAAAACGACTAAGTCGAAAGGTAAACTTTTATCCGAGGTCTCCCACGGGCTGTAGCCGAGCAGGGCTCCATCGTGGTTGACCTTAAACTTTGACTTTGCCCCGGTCGAGGTGCGACCAGATGACCAGACTGCCACTTTTCATTTCTATGCGCTAGAAAACAGTAATTCTTTAAAAATTCATATCTCGGTTCCCCTTATCTGATTTTAATGGTTTAGGTGTCATTTTAAAGATAAAAATATAATCTATTTTTATAAATTGGTGTTGGATTTCTATTTTGTTTTGTGTTTTACTCATTTGCTGTTTTGTAATTTTTAAATGCTGCACACATTTGTCTCCTAAGTTAAGCCCTGCCGCCAAGCTACCAAGGATTGAGCTGGGTTTAATTTATTGAGATCTAACTGGACCTAAGTGGAGGTTAGTGGCCTATTGCTAAGTGGAGGTACTTACCTGCCCAAACCAATAATTAATTTTCCAACAGGGCAGATCATCCGACCTTGGGCCGGAATCATTGTAATTACATGCATCTGTGCACTATAAATGCCACCTACAACCCTGCACCACAAACAAGATAAAAGCAGCACACAATCAAAGCTCTGGTATTTCCACAACAACACAGCACCTGCCTACTCTGAAAACTCAGAAGACACGCCACCTCTTAGGAGGAAGAAAAACACACAGAGGAGGAGCCCACCATAATCCTCAAATTCACAGTGAGGAACTACAAATGACTGCATGGTCTCCCCCACTACAGCAACAGTTTCTTACAGAAGGCAGCCCAATGGCAGCACTTGGCCATGGCTGCCACTGCATTGGGGGAGGATATATAGACTGTCACTGATATCAAAAAGAAGTGAGAAGAGGAGAGTGAAGGAGAAATACAGCAGGATAGAGGTGGCCAGGGCTCTTCCTGGTGTACCAACTCTTCCTGGTGTACTAACTAGACCCTGCCTCCAACTCACCCCGCTTGAGAGGGACATCCTCTCCACCATAGATCCCCACCTGCTCCATGGCTGCCTGTGAGAGATGACCTCAATGTGGTGCCAGGTAATATGTGATAATACTAACAATGACCCTAAATGAGCAATGTCTGTGATACTCCACAAATGGCATGTGAAATCTGCATGGTGAGTTAGACCCTCATGTGTCTCATCTAGCCCATTGCACTACAAGTCCCAGAATCCTTTGTGAGGTCAATTGCAACTTCCAAATCCTCAGTCCCAAACAGTGGCCCGTCACTGCTGCCTCATACACTTAACAAAGATAAATGGCAATAGGTAATGTTCCTTATTCACTTACCACTGCTGTTTGCAAGTAGATGCAATTGTGTACATATGTGACAGGTTGCACATATTCAAATAACTTGGTTGTGACTGATGACTTTTGTTGCCACAGACAGCCAGAGTACAGTCACACACTGGAGCAGAGGCCCCTGCACCATCAGGGAGGCAACGTCATGGAGCACACCAATCCATACCATCATCACAAACTGGTTCACAAATATGGCCAAAAGAGGGCAATAACTTCCACATTGTGTTCAGTCAACTCATAGATATATTACATGGAATCCATAAACTGTGCCAAACCTGTGAAATGAACTAGGCAATGTTGTGTATCACATGTGTCAACTAGAATGTAAATTGAAAACGCATGTATCATTGCAGGCCTTGTGATGTTGTCCAGAAATACACAGCCTGCAGTGACCTCTGCAACATGTATGAGTGTGACACCTGTTAGGGCACTACACACTTGGCGGATGTCAGACACTGGTTAGCATACCTAAAAATGACTTTATCAAATGCTTATGCTCCTGAACTGCCAATTAAATGTCATCAGCATGTGTTGTGTGTCTATTATCACTGTTGTCACTCATATCCATATGCTTTCAAATGGCTCATAGAAGTATATCACATCCTAACATGTTGGGTAATGAAAGGTTGACTTAAAATAAATGTTCTGTACATAGATAAGTGTTCATATTGGCCCTAGTATAGATGGATTTTGTGTGGGTCAGTGCTGCAAATGTATATGTTGCAAACCATTATACCTCACCTCAGGAGGTGTAAGGGGTTTGCGCCTCCCCAGATGTACATCGTTCTGTCACTCTGGGGAAGTGTCACAATCCATAGGTGTTGTGTGGGAACACCCCCACAATGTTCAGGAAATGCCACTCTGATGCAAAGTAAGGCAACACAGTGATTTCTGTAGCCTTGCCTCACTCCATAGCTAGGAGGCCATTTCAAATCATGCAAAGTGGCTTGGCGTTGCATCATAAATATAATTTATAGTGTGCATAGCAGAGTCGCACAAAAAGTGATGGTCCGGTGCTTTGAGGGGCTTTTAAATATATCCCCAAGTCCTTTATAGAGAGGAGTAGTGTGGGAAAGTACCATCTTGCTTGGCATGTTACCCCCATTTTTACTTGTATGTATGTTTGTTTTTGCCTGTGTCCCTGGGATCCTGATAGCCAGGACCCCAGTGCTCATAAAGTTTACCCTGTATGTGTTCCCTGTGTGGTGCCTAACTGTATCACTGAGGTTCTGCTAAGCAGAACCTCAGTGTTTATGCTCTCTCTGATTTTAAAATTGTCACTGCAGGATAGTGACTAATTTTACCAATTCTGATTGATACAATGGAACGCACTTATAATTCCCTAGTATATGGCCCTAGGAGATCCCTATGGGCTGCAGCATTTCTTTTGCCACACTTAGGGAGCTCAGACAATTCTTACACAGGACTGCCACTGCAGCCTGAGTGAAATAACGTCCTTGTTATTTCACAGCCATTTTACACTGCACTTAAGTAACTTATAAGTCACCTATATGTCTAACCCTCACTTAGTAAAGGTTAGGTGCAAAGTTACTTAGGTGGTCATTACAACCTCGGCGGTCTTTTTACAAGACCGCCGAGGGACCGCCGTGCGGAAGACCGCCAGTAGTGGCGGTTTGCCACTCGGCGTATTATGGGGGTCATTATGACCCTGGCGGAAGGCGGAGAAGCGGCGGTAAGACCGCCAACAGGCTGGCGGTCTTTTTTTTGGGATTATGACCATGGCGGTTACCGCCATGGTCATCCGCCGGTTTTCCATTCCACCCGACAGGGCTGAGACGACCGACGGGCTGGAGATCTGGGTCTCCAGCCCGGCGGCCGTCACTATACCGCCGGTGGTATTTTGACCCGGCTTACTGCCGTGGATTTCCTGTGGTTGGTGGAACTATCAATGCCAGGGAATTCCTTCCCTGGCACTGATAGGGGTCTCCCCCACACCCTTCCCCCACCCCGACTCCCTCCCCTACACCTCCAACTACCCTGCCACCCCCCAAAGGTGGCAGGGCCCTCCTCCCCACCCGACCCCCAACATCACAGAACTCACACACACACGACACGCACGCAGGCACCACCAACACACACACGCACACACACCGACATACATGCCTACATCCACACACACAGTCAGACACGCACACCCACATACAAACATACACGTACACATCCATACAGACATACCCACAAACATACACGCACTCATTCCCAAAACACTCAACACCCCCGCAAGCATACACGCACTCACACACCCCCTCTACATACACAGACGCACACCCCATTGCACCCACACAACACCCAACAGCCCCCCACCCCTCTCCCCTAACGGACGATCAACTTACCTGTTCCGTCGATCCTCTGGGTGGGGATGGGAGCCATGGGGGCTGCTCCGCCGACACCACACCGCCAACAGATCACCGCCACGCCGAATCAGGGCGGTGTTCTGTTGGCGTGGCGGTGAAAGTGGAGCAACCTCCACTTCCCCGCCGCCCGCCAGTATGGCTGTTGGAGGCTCTCCGTTGGAAAAAGGATGGAGAGCAGCCAACAGTCATAATACGCCGAGCGGCAAACCGCCACTACTGGCGGTCTTCCGCACAGCGGTCCCTCGGCGGTCTTGTAAAAAGACCGCCGAGGTTGTAATGACCACCTATGACTGTTGGCTGCTCTCCGTCCTTCTGCCAAATTTGGTGGAGGCAAGTCCTTGCCTCCCCACGCAAGACAGTAATCCTGTTTACTGCGTGAACTGCAGCTGCTAGGGTTTCTATGCACTTTTGCAAGACTTCCTTTGAGCACAGCCTAGCTCAGGTCCCCAGCACTCTGTCCTGCATTGCCCAACTCGCTGAGTTGGACTCTGACTTCATGGAACTCCCTTTTGTTGTGCTGAGATGACCGCCATGCTTAGATCTTCTGAACGTCTGTTCAGGTGCTTCTGCGGGTGCTGTCTTCCTCTGCATGGGCTCTCTGTGTTGCGGAGCGCACCCTCTGTCTCCTTCTCCAAGGGGCGACCTCCTGGTCCTTCCTGAGCCCTGGCAGCACCCAAAACCTTCAACCACAACTCTTGCAGCTAGCAAGGCTTGTTTGCGGTCTTTCTACATGGAAATAACTCTGCATCCTCCACCACATCTTGGGACATATTCTGACCAAAGGAGAAGTTCCTGGCACCTTCTGTTGTTGCAGAATCTTTAGCTTCTTCCACCCGGAAGCAGCCCTTTTGCATCTTCATCTGGGGTTTAGTGGGCTCCTGCCCCCCCGGACACTTGCGTGACTCTTGAATGTGATCCTCTTCCTTTACAGGTCCTCAGGTCCAGGAATCCATCTTCAGTGCTCTGCAGTCAGTTGTTGTCTTTGCAGAATCCCCTATCTCGACTTTACTGTATTTCTGGGATAGTAGGGTAACTTTACTCCTACTTTTCAGAGTCTTGGGGTATCCTGGACACCCTTAGTGTTTTCTTACACTCCCAGCAACTCTCTACACACTACACTAGGCCTATGGTCCATTTGTGGCTCTCATTCCACTTTTGGAGTATATGGTTTGTGTTGCCCCTAGGCCTATTGTCTCCTATTGCATTCTATTGTGCTCTACAGTATTTACACTACTTTGCTAACTGTTTACTTACCTGATTTTGGTCTGTGTGTATATTTTGTGTATTTTACTTACCTCCTAAGTGAGTATATGCTCTGAGATACTTTTGGCATATTGTCACTAAAATAAAGTACCTTTATTTTTAGTAACTCTGAGTAATGTTTTTCTTATGATACAGTGCTAAGTGATATAATTGGTATAGTAGGAGCTTTGCATGTCTCCTAGTTCAGCCTATGCTGCTCTGCTATAGCTACCTCTATCAGCATAAGCTGCTACAACACTACTAATCTACTATTAAGGGATAACTGGACCTGGCACAAGGTGTAAGTACCACAAGGTACTCACTATAATCCAGGCCAGCCTCCTACAAGTAGTCACAACTGGTTTGTAAGTCCATGACATGGATACTTGCTGACAAAATCCCAGGAATCAAAAGGTGAAGTGGATAAGCGGTGTGCTGATGCCAGTTGGCTTGCATTTGGGGAGGGGCGCTGTGGCTGGTAAGGTGGGTGTAGAGGAGTTGAAGCATTTGTAATGGTGGTTGATCTGCCAAGCTTCTCTGTGTGACCAAATTGTGTGATCCTAGACCAATGTTCATTTCACTTTGCCTCCCCTTCCCTATATACATAAATGAGTAAACCATGGAGTACAGGTGTTCAGGGTGTGTGCTTCATGGTTCCGTATCCAGTGTCAGGTAAAATAGACCATGATGTTGTGCATGTACACTGGGAACACAGGCCAGAAAAAGAGTGCACAGCAGAAATGGTTGACCTCTCAGTCCACAATGGGCAATGTTGTCCCCCGGGGGGAGTAGAATGAATGTTATCCAAACCTTGTTTGATAATTGTGTACATCAAACAAGTACTCTGCAATGCACTAACAAAATCTGGTGGGCAAAGATGGGCAAAGATGAACCAGCTCTACATGTTTTGGAAGACTACTTTAGAAATTTGAAGATACCACATCATACTAATGATGCATGATGCCCCTAAAAGTGAAGGTGTGTCCAAAAGCAGGTAGATCAGGACACCCTAGTTATTTCTGTCCTCAACTCTCAGTAACCATCAAATACATGTTTTTCTATAAGTGTGATACCTGGTTGATATGAGGGCTGTGTTGAATTAACAGCTGACCAGTGTTCCTGTTGACCAGGGGGGTACATGTGAGGGTCAGGAGGCACACATGTGGCCACCTGCCTGTAACTTGTAGATCACTAGTCCACACCTATTACATGTACATGTAGAAACATCACCATCATCCTTTGCACTTTGACATGGACATGTATGTTGCATTACAGCTGCTGCCTGGACTACTTTAGTGACACAGATGACACCATCCATGGGTTTGGGAGACATCCTAGCTGCAGCAGTCAAACCCACTGCCAACCGCCTGTCAGGTAAGTGTGTCATATAAGGTTTAGACAATTGATAAAATTGATGGAAGGGCATAGGCTGATAGGGCCACTTTAGCATCACATCTGAAGTTAGTGTGTAAAATGTACCTAATATAAGTCGTGATGTGTGTGTCAAGAATGCATATCCACATATAAATCATGCAGAACATTAAGGGGCATATTTATACTCTGTTTGCGCCGGAATTGCGTCGTTTTTTTTTACGCAATTCCGACGCAAAACTAACTCCATATTTATACTTTGGCGTTAGACGCGTTTAGCGCCAAAGTCCATGGAGTTTGCGTCATTTTTTAGCATGGACACCTACTTTGCGTTAATGATATGCAAGGTAGGCGTTCCCGTCTAAAAAAGTGACTCCGAGGCATGTGCGCCGTATTTACACTCCCGGGGGTGGACGGGTCAAAAAAAATGACGTCCAGCCGCTTCTGCGCCGTTTTTTAGCACCTGGTCAGGGCAGGCGTTAAGGGACCTGTGGGCTCGGAAGGAGCCCAGAGGTGCCCTCCCATGCCCCCAGGGACACCCCCTGCCACCCTTGCCCACCCCAGGAGGACACCCAAGGCTGGAGGGACCCATCCCAGAGACCTTAAGGTAAGTTCAGGTAAGTATATATATTATTTTTTTGTGGCATATGGGGGCCTGATTTGTGCCCCCCTACATGCCACTATGCCCAATGACCATGCCCAGGGGACAGAAGTCCCCTGGGCATGGCCATTGGGCAAGGGGGCATGACTCCTGTCTTTGCTAAGACAGGAGTCATTTCAATGGGGGTTGGGAGTCGAAAAAAATGGCGCAAATCGGGTTGAGGCGAAAAATTTGCCTCAGCCTGACTTGCCCCATTTTTTGGCGCCCAAGCTCCATATTCCCATATGCCGGCGCTGCCTGGTGTATGTCATTTTTTTTCACGCACATCAGGCAGCGCCGGCGGCTAATGCCGGCTAACATCATTGAATAAATACGGCACCCGCATGGCGCTTCAGAATGGCGTTAGCCGGCGCTAATTTTTTTGACGCAAAACTGCGTTAGCGCAGTTTTGCGTTAAAAAGTATAAATATGGCCCTAAGTATGGTGTCACTTCTTTCACAAGCTGCTGGATCAAGGGCCATATCTTTTGCCGCACACTCATGGAGCAGGTCTAGCAGCTGACATCAAGGGAGATCCTAATACCACACAGAGCTGTGGTTGGAACTGGTGAGTTTGCTTTTGAATTGTACATCTGGATTGAACACCTCAATGCCACAGAGTGAGCTGTCACTTGTAGGTGTACACAAACGAGCTCACATGTATAACACCCGTTGATGTGAAGATAATTTGACTCAATCATTTGTGTTGTACCACATGATATTCTGAGGCAAATACTTAGCCTGTTGCAACCTCTGTCTTACAGGTGCTGATGTCGATGAGTTGAGTCAAGAAGAAGGACCATCCACCAGTGGAAGGCAATGGGCAATCCAATGGGAGAACCCATTCCTCTTCCATGCTGCCTTGTCAGCTGCCAGGAATGCATAGGAAGAGGAGGAGGAAGTAGAGGAGGAGGGAGATCAGGCCCAGATTTCAATGGAGATAAAGTCCGATCCCCTGCCCACTGTAGTTGGCTAATACAGCATAACATCAAAGCCTACATCTGTCCTGGTCAGTATAGTGCCTCCTACTACACCCTGAAGAACTGCCCATTCCTCACATACCCCAAAACAACCATCACCACCTCACAGCCCTTACATCTAGGTCAGACATGTTGATTCCCCTACACACTCCTACTCTGACAGTGTCTCCCAGGCTTTGTCTCCAACATGTGAGGTACAAATCATCTCTTTTGAGGAGCAGGTAGCCCATAGGTACAGATCTCCTCCCCCACAGCCTCCCACCTGCTACCCCCCTGCTGGTGGACCTGACAGTGGCATCTGAGCTCCTACCAGGCGGAGAAGGCTAGCAGATGTTCATGGTGGAGAGTGGAGTGGGAGGAGTATTTCTTCCAACAGCAGTCAGATGTGAGGCAGCATGTTTGTGCCATAGATGATACACTTTACAATATGTCTTACTCACTACAGGACATATGCCTACTCCCACAGTTTGTGCACAGAATGACCCAGGTACGGGAGAGGATGGATACATTCTGGCAAGACATTGGGGAAGAGGCTAAATTATGTCATCCATACAGAGGTAAGAGAGTACAAGACACCATGCATTGGCTATGAAGATGATGGATGGCATACTCAAACTGATACCAACTCAGCCTTCAGAGTCATTGTATGGAAAGGAGCCAACACATCTACCTGCACCATATTGGACCCAGCCCCTGGTTAAAAACCCTGCAGGGCCCCTACCAATCTTCAATGGCAACACTCCCCTTGCACACGCACTCCCTGTACAGGTACTACCACCCCCTGTCCAGATACCTCCCCCCTCGCACAGGCACCACCACCCCTTGTCTAGGAAGCTCTACCCCTTGTACAGGCACCACCACCCCCTTTCCAGGTACTTTCCCCCCCTTAAATAGGCACCACAACCCCCGTCCAGGCACCTCCCCCCTTTGTACAAGCTCCACCCCCACCTGTCCAGAAAGCTCCCCCTCCTTGTACAGGCACCACCGCCCCCTGTCCAGGAACCCCCCTTTTACAGGCACCACCACCCCCTGTCCATGAAGCTCCCTCGTTGAAGAGGCACAACCACCCCCTGTCCAGGATGCTCCCCCTTGCACAGGCAGCACCACTCACTGTCAAGGAAGCTCTCCCCTTGTACAGGCACCACCACCCCCTGTCCAGGAAACTCTCCTCATTTGCACAGGCACCACCACCCCTGTCCAGGAAGCTCCCTGCCCTTGAACAGGCAACACCACCTCCTGTCCAGGAAGCTCACCCTGTTGTACAGGCACCATCACTCCCTGTACAGGACACTCCCCCCTTGTACAGACACCACCCCTTGTCCAGGATGTCCCCCACTTGTACAGGCACTACCACCCACTGTCCAGGAAGCTCCCACCTTGCACAGGCAACACCATCCCCTGTTCATGAAGCCCCCCCCCCCTTGGACAGGCACTGCTATCCCCTGTCCAGGAAGCTCCCCCCCTTGGACAGGAACTGCCATCCCCTGTCCAGGAAGCTTACCACCCTCTGTCCAGGCAGCCCCCCACCTTATACAGGAAACACAACATCTTTCCAAGAATCTCTCTCCCTTGTACAGGCAGCACCACGCCCTGCCCAGGCACCTCCCCCCTTGTACAGGCACCACCACCCCCTTTCCAGGAAGCTTATCCCCTTGAACAGGCATCACCACCCCCTGTTCAGGTACCTCCCACCCCTTCTACTGGCACCACCACCCCTTGCCCAGAAGGCTCCCACTGTACAGGCACAACCATCCTCTGTCCAGTTACCACCCCCACCTATACCGGCACAACCACTACACCTATCTGCACATCATAACCCCATGGAAATGAATCTCCTTACAGCGATTCTCACCAGCAAACTTGAAAAGATGCAAGGAAGAGCCCCCATGAGCACTGTAATATTGTTTTGCACAGAACTATGTAAATAAAAGACATAAGACACATTTAAATTGAGTAGAGTAATAGTTGATGATGGGCAATTGCTTATGGAGGTTGTAGGTCATATATGTGTTAATGAACGTGGATAAGATGTTTCTTAGTAGAACCATCTGTGTACAAAGGTATCATTTTAAAAGCATAGCTAAACTACTCTAGACATATACTTCCATACTTTGATTCCAGCAAATACAAGGAACTACACAACACACTCCATTTTGATTAAGGTTTTTATATAAATGTGATGGAAAAAATGAAGAAAAAAATGCCCATTGGGAAGGGAGAAAGGAAATCAAATAATGCCCTTCATGCACAATGGGCAGGGGACTTGGAGGGGGTTGAACAAAATAAATAAAACATGTCAGGAAACGTCAGAGGAATCAGTCTACTTACAAGGGGTAAAAGAAATTCCCATTGTCATTGCACAGTCCAGTCACTCGTCATTCTGGTCATCCTTCTTATTCATGATGATCAGATCCAGTACTTTGGTGGCCTTGTTCTGGCTGGATGTTGGAGAACCAGACACCCCACAGGACTGGGGCAAGAGGGGTATGGGGGAAACAGTGTGAGATGACCAACAAAGAGGCACATGGAGACAGCATGGCTGCGCCCAAGGAAGTAAAGGTGACATTGAGGGTGGGCATCTCACAAGCATGTTCCTTGTCAATGCCTTGCTTTTATTATGTTTTATCATCCTTGTAATCAAACACACATGCCTTTTTACACAGAAGACAGTTGATTCAATAAAACCTATTGAACCTAGTCCTGCTTCTGTTTTGTCTTTCTATGTGTGAGACATATATGACTGAGAGAAAGGGGTATGATCTGTACCACAATGATTTTTCTGAGAAATCCAGATGTCATGCAAAGGGCTGCTACAAATCCCCTTTAATCTCGGGTACTGTTGAGGTGCTGCTACCTGGCCAGAAATGTTAGGCTGGCAGCTGTCATGCAGGGCACGTTCAGACTCAGCCCCCTGGCTCGGTGCTGCTGCTGCTGCCTAAATACAGCAGTCTTATTACTATAATAGGAGTCATTATGACAGCAAACCAGATACAGCACCCACAAGCTTCTGGGCCCCACACTGGACATTGTGTGGCCCATCCCTTTGCCATTGCACCCAGCATTGATAAGGCTCTTGGTTCACCAGTCATGGTGTTGGCATTGCATTGCCTCATTCAAATGAAAGAGTGAGGCCCCTTTCCCCAGTAATGTTCAGAACGCTACACGTCCAGGGATGCACTCTGGTCAGTGCATCAAATATGCTCCATTGAGGCATGGGCCTTATGACTACTACAGCAATTCCTCATATTGTGTGCACAGTGACATGCAACACATGATGGTACAGCTCAGTCACCATTCACAGCATGCTAACAGATACATAATGAAGTCCATGCACTTACCAGGTCTCTGTTTCTCAAACTACTCCAGCTAGGCATGGAGGGTTGTCCAGGCTGTCCTCAAAACTCTCCTGTACAGTAGCATAAGGTGGGGCTGGTACACGTGGGACTGGGAGGACTGGCCCAATAGTTCCTGGTCCCTCAGATGCCCCCGGCATTTCAGGTCCTCCCAGCGCTTGTGGATCTGCACTGCAGCATTGTGTGATCCTCTCCCACAGTTGGGCATGCTTGCATTGCTCAGATGGTCCTCAGGGCCCTCTATAAAGTTGAGGGCAATTGTCAAGCACCTCCCAGCTAAAATGTCCAATTCAGCCTTAACGAAGGGAGGTGACTTCTCATCAAGTCCCTCAACCATGCTGGGGGCAGCTACCGAAAAAGGAGCAGCAGGATGGTGATGTTGGCTTGGAATGACAACAAAGTGGCAGTCTGCAACATTCTGTTATGAACGTCCTGCCTTGTATTTCCTCTATGTCACTTCCTGCAGAAATTCTTTGGATTCCTGCCCTGTTTCAGATTCTATGCCCTGAAAATGGATTATCCACACCCATGGTGTACTGTCCACGTTTGGCGTGTACTCTCCGCACCCAGGTTGTATAATCCGTACCTGGGGTGTGGAAACTACACTCAGGATGGAAAACAAGGTCTAACAAGTGTCACAGCTGTCAAAATGTGTACAAAGGGCAGGAAGTCTAATTCAGGAAGTAAGAGTTTATGTGTACATACCACACTACACTATTTCTCAGCACATGTTGGCCATTTGCATTATGGTACATATGGTCAACATATGGCACTTACATTAAAGTAGACTGTGTATCTCCAAAGTAGTGGGAGATAATGAGGTTGATCCATGGGCACATAGGGCCACATTCACAAAAGGCCTGAGCAGGGCTAGGCATCCAAAGCATCACTGGCAAGTTTTGTCAAACCAGCCCCCAAACAAAGACAGGAAACACAAGTGTGTGGATTCAGTAGGATTGCTGTTTTTGTTACTTGGGCCCCTCATTGCAGCACCAGTTCCGAACCAACACCCAGTAACAAAACTGGCCCCCAATCCACCAGCCCCCCAGGGAAACGCCCAATACCCCCCATGGCCAGTCTAGCCCTTCAAACAGCCTATGCAGTAGTGACAGAGGCCTCCCAGTCATTGCACTTGGGGCAGAATCTCCACAATAAGACTTCCAAGTGCCGTGCCCATTGTGAATCAAGCTCATACGCGTAATTTGGGATTTGGTCCAACTTCAGTAGACAGCAGCACTCCAAACCCCCTTCAATATATAGAGGGGCTGACATCTATTTAATGGTCATTCAGAGTCAGCCTCACCCCCAAGTAGGATTCTCTGCTACACTGCTGAATTGTTAAACCCACCTCACCCAACAGGACTAAAGGACCTGGGGACGAAGAACCCACACATTTAGTGATACTGACATGGACATATTCACTGAGGGGGTGCTTGGTAGGTAGTCGCAGAATTGTGACGGCCCAGAGAAACAGATGCATGCTGCTATCCACATTGATAACTGGGGCCTTATTATACATAGGACACACTTTCTCTGTTTGCACCACGACGGAGCTTTAAAAAAGTGCAGAGCGGGAATGTGTGCCCCATTACATTGAATGCAGTGCCCCCATGGCAGCCATACACTCATACTGCCCTGGGGGCGGTGCAGTCAAGTGAAAAAGAGGAACTGTCTTAAAGCAGCTGTTCTGGAAAGCACAGCGCAGTCGTCAACCCGCATACACATTTGATGGGGATTAGAGATGCCCTTGAAGGTAGGTGCAGTAAGTGAGGTACCCCATTGTTTATGTGGAGCACTGAAAGTGCACGGCATAACAGCTTCTTTGCCTTTGCACCTGCATTTAATATGTGACTTGGCTGCAGTGGCAAAGTGATTCCATCATTAGCATGAGGATGTGCTCCCATGCTAATGAGTGAACACTTGCTGGTGCTAGTGCATGCACTATATGTATACCAGGACTATCTGTATGACAGAAAGGGCAGCATGAGCGTCTGCTGCCCTTTATGTACTATAGAAGTGCCTCGAGGGTGAACAGAGCTGGTGTAAATTCACATTGCTGTTTATTCACTGTATGCTACAGGGTAGTGTGTCTTTTTACCTACAGTAGGCCGAGATGTACCATTAGAGCAGGGTGTGTGTGTTAGAAAAACAGTACCTGCTCAGATAGTGGCAGCCACTCTGACATATATCTCACAAGGTACCTGTTGAGTTGACAATAGACAGTGACATGTTATCATAGGGTACATTACACCTGCATGTGTGATGCATTCTCCATGACACACAAAACAAAATGGCTAACTATGTTGAATGTGACCAGTAGGTGTTAGTCTGCTTAATGAGGATGACTGTTTCTGGTCACACAACCTTGCCAATCACAGATTATCATCCTCGTGTGGCTGGATTTCGCATTCAACATCACTGGGCGTAAAAACAAAAACAAAAAAACTGTTAACCTGAGTGAACCCGAGGTGTCAGTCCAGAAAGCTAAGCTTTGCTCTCTTGAGAGAGAGAGAAAAATAACACATCTCCTACCCAACCTGAGAAGAAATGACACACGGCCTCACTTTGCGAGTAAGGAATCAACGCATCACAGACTTCCAACGCATGCTCGCCCATGCAGCTTAATTTTTGATGCAAACCAGGTACTTTGTGTAACATTAATGCATCCATTGTTTTCTATGGAGTGAGACACTTTTATTTAAAAAATTCATACCTTTACTTGTTGGATTATTGTTGTCTGGTCTTGTTTGATAAAGATAAACATTGGCTATTTTTCTAAACTGGTGTGGTGTTTATTTTGTAGTGTTTTCACTGTATTACTGTGTGCGTTGGTACAAATACTTTACACATTGCTTTTGAGATAAGCCTGACTACTTGTGCCAAGCCAAGCCACCAAGGGAGTGAGGAAGGGTTATCTTAAGTGAGTATCTACCTTGCCCTGACTAGAGTCCCTGCTTGGACAGAGTGCGAACTGACTGCTAACCAGAGATCTCATTTCTAACAATGGGTGTGAAAACACACAGACCTTCATGCTTCTCATTAATATAGCTTGTATCTAAGGGCCATATGTACTAAAGCATTTTCCCATAGACACAGGATGGGTAAAATCCTTTGATACATCTGGCCCTAAATGTTTTTGCCTATAAAAATAGGTGCATAGAGGTGGGTGAGCCAGGTGGGTGAGCCACTGAAAGCTCCAGCCAGGCCCGAGCCACATGCCTGGTTCTGGCTCAGCTTGAGGACCTCTTGAAACCTTGACCCCAAAACAAGCTGCGCTTTCACTGAGGCGCTGATGCCTTGTGGTTATAGCAGGAGCCAAATTCTGATTCTGGCCTCGGCTTAGCAACCTGTGCATTTCTCCCTGTGTTGAAATCTCCCCTCCCGTTTGCCCTTACAAATTCTTGTGCTACTCTTCATGCTCCTGAATGGTTTATCCAGTCCCATTATTTAAAAAAAAAACATTTGACTGTTCACTATGTTTTATCCATTATAAATGCCTAGCAGCAAATACCAATATGCAAAGAAAATAATCAGCACTAGATTAGATATTCATGTCTGGTACAGAACACTTTGACTGTGTCCTTGTACTCCTGATGTTTTCTTTGCATCTGTCCATCTCTCTTTAGCTACTTAGCCTTAAGGACAAACACTGGATGAAGAAACTATTGAGGAAAGATGGATAGATAAGGGCACTTTAGAGCCCCAAATGTTGATGAAAGTGGTAAAGGCAAGATCTGTGATACTGACTGGACTGCCCCAGTATCTTGGTTTTGCTCAATTCTGCACCCAGTTCATAAAGAAGTGGCAAAAGGAAACCCTGATAAACAATGGACTAATTGCTCTTCTCAAAGTGGATGCAAAATACTATGCATCTCTACTTCTTGAAGAAACACAATTTGATTCCTTGATTCCATGCAGGTTTTTCTCCAGGCTGATCCTTAACAGATAACAGTGTCATACTCTATGCCTTGAACCAATGAAGTATCCTTCAAGAGACACACCTGTTTGTGTGCTTCATTGATCTTGAAATGATCTTAGATCCCAACAAAAGACCCTTGTTATGGCTCAAACTTGAGCAAATGGGTATAACAAACATGTTTTTGAAGGCCATTCAATTCTTGTACAGCAACATTTGGATTGAAGTTAAACTGGGGAACAACTCAACAGTCACTGAGATGGTCCTTATAAACAAGGGTCTAAAACAAGGGTGTGTTCTGGTACCTTTTATTTTTATGTGGCTGACATGGGAACAGCTATTGTCTCACCTCGTGCATGCCCTCTAAGCTACATAACAATCTTGTATATATTATGCAATATGCTTAAAACATTGTTCTCTTGGACCAAACAGAAATAGGCCTACAACACACTTTCAGTGCTCTGGTGGCCTACTGGGTGGATAACTGACTGTAATTATTTCTAAAAACCAAACTCATTTTGCTACTAACTTTATTAAAACATACGTTTACATGGAGAATACATGGATGAAAATTTCAAGAGTTAAACTCTTACCTATATCTAGGAATTCATTTCGAAACACAAATGTCCCCAACCCTCATAGTAGAAAAACAAATATTTAGGCTTCAGTTGATGATTATGTTAATGCTTAAAGTAATTGAAATAAATCAATTCAAAGTTGTATCAGTCTCTTTTAGGAAAGTTATACCCCATTATTGGTTCAGTGACACATTCGGCCTACACAGACCTGTGACAAGGAATCTTCCTAATTGAATTAGACATAATAGATAATAACCCACACCTAAGTCCCTCTAAGTATTAATACATACTACCTTCTCATTCACTTAGTTCTCTATTTGAAAAATATGTCAAGAGTTACAAGGCAGAATGACACTCTTGCAACAACCCAATAACAATTTATTATACCACCCTGAATCAGGGACATACTACCCCCAAGCTTTGGTGGACCCACCCTTGCAGAGTGAGGGTAAAGCACCCGGACAACAGCTGACAACATTATATTGGAATGTTTGAGGCATTAATCATCTTGCAGAACAACCTCACTCACCCCCTTCCTCTTTTCCTTTCTTTTTTCTTCTTTTCATTCTTCCTCCCTCCCCCACACAGCACATGATTTGACCTATTCCCAAGCAGATTTCTGTATATTGTTGCAACATTTATTGGACACCCACCTTATTGACAATGCATCATCATCCTATTGGACATAACTACTGACTTTAGGCACTAACATTCTTTGTACCTGAATATGAGTTAAAGACACGTTTTGGAAACATTGTCTGCTTTTTACAGATACCATACATAAAATGAACTCTGCTTGGTAGCATAATACTTGTGCCCTCAGCAGGATACTTAGTTTTATCTCTTTAAATGTAAACGTGGGAATATATTAGACTATCTCTACATCAAGAACACAAATGTGGCCCCTTTTGCTGGAGGCACATTTATTGGACTCTGAAATCATATGCCTCAAAAATAATGGTTGGGCTCAGTCTGCAGATGCAGCAATAGGGATTATTCCCTAGCAATACCACCAACTTCTGCCACATGCATTAAGAGTAGCAATCCTCATTAATCTTTCTCTGCACATACCATACTAAAAAATAGACAGACCATTGGTGCTGTTATATATTTTGAAAATTCTGCATGATGGATAACACAATAATCAAATGCTCCATATAAGCACTCAACATCCACAACCAAATATTTTGTGAACAGCTGTTTAGGCTTATGTGTGAGTGTGGTTCCTCCAGAGGGGGGATGTATGGAGCACAGAATATTGTTCTTGACCCATTGTTGGACAAGACTGGCTCACATGCAAGGTTTAAGGGAGATGGCAGGGCAGTACTACATAATATGATGGCTGATTGCAATGCTTGGGCATCTGGGGCCTCCAGAACCTAACAGAGAAGGGTTATACCTTTCTCTTGTATGCAACCAGAACCTCATCTAGGGCTGCTTATTTTCAGATTCTGGTATTTGTACTTGGAACTATAATGAGCTATGAGAAACTGAAATAGGTTTTACAGACCACTCGTTAATCAACCTTACTCTATACCTCGGAATAGTTAGACCAATGACCAACCCAACAGAGTTTGATGATGACAAGGTATAGAACCCCGGAGGAAAAGTAGACATTCACAAAACATATCCAAGGTTACATAGATCGGAACCTAGACTGCATGACTTTGGCTCAGACACAATGGGTAGTGAGTAAAGACACATGGCACTCAATAAAACATTGGGGGTAAATGCCGCCTTCCACCGCTGCAAAGGCCACCAAAAGACTGTCGCCAGGGCCAACATCCATCCACTATAATATGACCAGTGCTGGATTTCAGCTACTAGAAGGGTGGAAATATGGCTGTGGCCATACTGGTGGATGGCATTAAGGTGGTGCTGGTACCACCATCAGCGCCACACCAGTAGACCTCCGCCAGCAGTATTATGTCAAATAATACAGGCTGGCGATGTTCTTCTGGCAGGTACCCCCCCGTCCCCTGCCGGAAAACCCCATGGATCCAGGTAAGTTGGTTTTCTGACAAGGGAGGGGGTGGAGGGTGTTGTGTGTGTGCATGAATGTGTGAGTGTGTGTGTGAATGCGGATGTATGTATAGTGTTGTTTGCATGCGTGAGAATGCGTGTATGAATGGATATGTGAATGCGTGTCTGCGTGTCAGTGTGAATGTAGTACGAATGTGTGGATGAATGAATGGATGCAAGCTTGTATGAATGCGTGTATGCCTGTGTGAGTGAGTGTGTGTATGCATGGTGCGGGTCTGCGTGTGTGTACAGGGAAGGAATTCCCTGTCACTGATAGGGGCTACTACCATAGTTTTCGTGGCATTATGAATGCCACGAAAACCATGGTGGTAGGCAGGGTCAAAATGTCTGAGGCGGTACAACAGCGGCCGCCGGGGTGGAGATTCTTATCTCCAGCCCGGCGGCTGCTACTGCTATGGCGGTCGGAGTGGTACATTGGCGGGTGTAATATTGTAGCAGTATGTACCGCCAGTCTGTTGGCGGTACCACCGCCACATTATCACCGACCACTGGTGTCAAAATGACCCCCATGGTATGGCAACATGATGCAAGACCCAGCTATAATCAAGTGTTCTCTCGGAAAGCACATGTTCAAGGTGGCACAAGGACAATTTAAGAAAACACAAATACTGACAAAGAGAAGGCAACTGGAAATAGCTGACTTGCTCTCATCTCAATTTACACCCATAATGCAGAATGTACCTTAATAAAACTAAAATTAAGCAATTACAAGTGAGGGGGAAAAAGCAGGGAGGTTGCTTGTAGCCTAGCTATGGCAGATGGAAGCCCATAGCACTATTGCAGCAAACAAGAAGCAGTCAGGTTCTCTGCTTACGCATCCAGTAAACATAACTGAAAGTTTTGTCTTTCACTATGAAATTCTATTCACCTCAGATTAATTTTAATGAGGCTATAAGAGAAAGTTGTACAGAATCTACACCTTCTATCCCTTAGAGATCAGGACAGAGCACTCTTGGAAATGAAATAACACAGATAAAACCATAGATGTCTTATCTGACCTGTCCAAAATTGGTCTTCCAGAGAAGTCTGTTATCCAAAAAATCCCATATGACCACAAAACCACTTTTTGTCCCCCTAATTCATGCTGCCTTCGAGGAGGCTGAAACAAAAGGGTCACTACGACCAATGCCCAATAAGACTATTACCTCACTCATACCTGAAAGTTGGAGAGATTCGCTTGATTGTGCAAACTTTCCTCCAATTTTACTTATCAATATCGTTATCAAAGTCCTCACCAAAGATATTGAATGGTGTTATCCTCATGGATACCTAAGTCATGGGTAGGTTTCATGCTTGGTTGTACCTCCAGGAACCATATATTTCACATCTTCTCCGGACCACAGAAGACGTTCAAGCAGAGGCTCTGACTCTTTCATTGGATGTAGAGAAGACATATGACTGGATGTATTGTGACTGCTGTCAGAGAGCAGTTCTGTACCTTGGCATGGGATTTTTGTGATCTTTCTTGACATCATGTCACTTTTTCACAAGGCCTTCCATAGGCTTCATTTAACACTCTCTTCTGTATCCCGTTCTCTCTCTCTGTTCTAAGAAAGCTCCATTGTCACTATCAACATTAAAGAAAATTTAGATTAGATTCTACTAAGGAACATAGGTCATCATTATGACCCTAGCGGGAATTTAATGACCCAGTTTGAGGTTTTGTGAGAATATGGCATAGTGGGACCTAACAAGCCTCACTACATTATATTTCACATTCCCACGTTGGTGGTAGTGGTAGGAACCTGAACTTATGTTTCACAGTACCACTATGTCATAGATGATTTTTTCATGAGAAATCCACTATTGGCAAAATATATTTTAATTGGAATTGATAGTGCCCTGTGTACACCACCATTCCAAAAGTACTGTAAGAGTTTCAGAAAGTTAGACAGAAGTTTTCAAAAGCTTTTCAACAGTTTTCCAAAGATCACAACTTCTAAATAAAGTAGTGCACAATGGAGGCTGGAAATGATCTGGACCTGTCTGTCATCCCAGCTCTGAATTCCAGTGATCTAAGAGTTTTGTGCAAAGCTAGAGGCATTGGCTATGGAGCAACCGCCAGAAAGGGGGACCTCAAAATAGGCCTTTCAGAGAGAGAAAGGCTAGAGAGGGAGGGATGCTCAAAAGAAGATCTTGATGTAGGTAAGGAGGATGCACTTGCCCAAATTGAAGATAATGGGGAAGAAGGTAGAGACCCAAACTCTACACCCTTTTATAGGACACTTCACCAGCAGGAAGTGACAGTAGTCATTCCAGTAGATCCCCTACTGGTAAGATAGTAGTAAGCTTTGAGAAAGAGCTGGATCTTCTCTTCCTAGAGGAGAGAAGGATCAAACTTGAGGAAATTAGACTATCCTTATAAGAAAAAGGATCAAGATGGTCTTGAAGTCCAAAGATAATGGTGGCAGCAATGTTAATAAGGAAAAAAAAGTTTGACCCTAAGATACACACAAAGGGATTGTCCTGAGGTTTAGTGATGGTGAGGAAATTGATAAATAGTTTTCAGCCTTTGAGAGGGCCTGTAAAATGAGGAGGATAGATCATCAGAACGGCGGCTCTCTGTCGTGGGAGTTGCTCTCAGTGAAAGGCATAGATAGACTTTTGACCCTTAATGAGGATGAGACTGAGTCTTTTCAATATATGAAGGAGACCATGATAGAAGGATTTGGACTCACCACAGAAGAATATAGAGTGACATTTAGGGATAACCAAAAAGGCCAATACAAGGCCTGGGTGGACTTTATAGACTCCTCAGTTAAGGCACTGCAGGGCTGGATAAAAGGCAATGAGGGGGCCACATATGATTCGGCTACATAAATTAATTTTGATGAGCACATTTTGACTGATTGTACAACAGAGAAATTGTGTCAGCATCTGTTGGATTCAAAGTTGTCTTCTCCCAGAGAGCTGGGGAGGATAGCTGACAAGTGGGTCAGAACCAGGACCTGACTATGAATAACTTCATACGCTATTTCTGTGGGTCTACAACATCCCTAAAATTGCACACATTGTGTGCTGGGCCTGGAACAACACATAAATCACACACTAAATACGCTGTCCTTGCAGCTTTCCAGAGTAGATTTTAAGATAGCCAGCCCCATATATCTACAATCCTTCAGCTATGTACATACATGGTATGAAGGAATACTCCATAACCTGAATAACTGTTCAATATGAACATCCATACTATGTAGCACCTTATATCTAGTCTTTTCTGAAGTTTTGCAGTTTTCAAAATAGACAGCAACTCTACTCCTGATTGTGAGGATTTGGGTGTACTATATGATATGGCTGAGTAGCCTTATTGTGCAGTACACTCCCAAATACCATCTTGTGTACAGTTAGGTATGTTTACTTAAACGTAAGCTCAACCGTAGGTAGCTGTAGCTGTGAGCAGTAAGGCTTAGCAAAGGTACAATGTGTAAAGCATGTAACAACACCAAACAAAAAGCTAAGAAAGTCACACAACACAAAAGAAACAAGACACCAATGTCTAAAGTTAGAGTTTATTTGTATACATTTTTAGAGACCTTAAACATTAAAATCCACCAAAAGATTCTGGAGATACACATTTTAGAAGCAATAACTAACTTTTAAATCAACTCCAAACAAGCATTCACCAACAAGAAGTTATAACACTTTGAAAAAGTTTGAAACAGTCAGTTAGACAACTTTGGCCTGAATTGAACAACCAAATCCCAGCAAGTCAAAGGTCTAGGGGGCCAGCATTGACATTTTGGACAATAACCTGGCCATTTGAGCATTTGTTTATGCAAGATCTAAACTTTATAATATGACCACCATAGATAGCAATGAAGTGGTCCTGATGCTGACGGATGCAGCTGAAAGGTGCTCAAGGATGCTCCTGATGCCATGGGGTCCATAAGGGTGTAGTCCAGTTGAGTCCTCGGCCCACAGGTGAGTGGAGGCAACTCTGTCCATGGATCTCAGGTTTCCACAAAGTCCTCTTTGCAGAGTTCCAAAGGCTGCGATACAGACCTTGCACTTTTGCAACACAGGGCACATTTTTGGTGGAGGCTGGGGCCCGCATTGGCTGATGAATCCGGTCACAATCAACACTCAACAGTGTAGCAGACACAGGTGCACCCTTTGACTATCTCCAAATTGCCCCCTGTGGTGCCCAGCATCCAGTAGAAGCAAAGCTTCTGCGGTGGCTACCACAGATGAGACTTGGATTCTTCCAGCTTCAACTGCCCCAGTACCATTTTGGGAGGCCAGCCAACTGACACTTGGCGTCTGTGCTTCAAACTGGGGCTGGGAATCAACTTTTCCCCAAGGCAGGCACACCGAGCAGGGTCCAAACTCGCCTAGCCCAAAGTGTAGCAGGTGCAGTCACTCCAGCATCTAAGCCTTTCTTTTTGCTCTTACAATGGGTGCAAAGTGGTCTGGTGCTCACCCTACTTCCAAGTCCAGCGAATACTGACATCTCAGGTGCCAGGGGTGCCCATTAAATCCCAGCAAAGTGCCTCAGGAGACAACACTGTCACTAGCCAGTGGGCAAGTTGGACCCCTACTCTCTGGTAACAAAGTTCAGTGATGTGTGGCATCTAGCTATCCCAGAGTGCAACATTCTTGCCACAACCAACATGGTAGAATTCTTACTTGACTGTAAGGACCTTGGTAGCCTACCACCAGAGATACATGGGGATACACTCCCCTGGAAAACCGATTTGTGAACTGGCTTTCCCTCTTCTGTCCCATGTTCTGTTCTGCCTGCAGGAAACCAAAGGCATCCTGCCTGAGAGTGTTGTCACAGAGGCCCTTCAAAGGTGGCTTTAGCTTTGAAACTTGCCCTTTGGGCTAACACTCTAGGCGGCCATTCTATGAGGAGAAGTTACATCTTCAAGTGTGGAAACAACCTATGTTCCTGGCCTGGGAGTCATTATCCTCAGGTGGGCATAAAGCTGTCTATGTGCTAGTGCCTTTGTGTGGTCACTGAACTACATGGGGCACAGAGTTGCAACTTCATAAAACATGCTTACCTTTAACTTGACATTAATTTCAACTTGGCCATCAAGTTGCATTCAATATCATGATTAATTGGATAACTTACATGACCCACTTGGGTAATCCCAGTTAGAAGTTAGCCCGGTTGGGATGCCTTCTGGTAACTCTCTATTAGCGAAAGGTGCTATAAACCTTACCAATAGCAAAACAACAATTTTGAATTTTTGCTGTTAAGGCATAATATAAAATATTAATAACAAAATACAAACAAATAACAAAATACAGCTCACTGCCATAGGAATCCATTGGCCTTCCTTAAGGGAGACATATATAATATTAAGAGATAAGGTGGTTTGAATGGGAAAGACTAACTTGCAGTGAAAACACTGCCCTTCCAGTCTACAGTGGCAGGCTGGGGGCTATTTTGTATCCTGTTACATGAAGGGTGGCAAAAACAGTGCTGCACCCCTCATTGGACACTCAGTTGTACATGCCAGGGGTACCTTGGTTACCATATACTATGGACTTATAAGTAAGTCAGGCCTTGCCAGTTGGGTTTATTCAATTCGAATGCAGTTTGTATGGGGTTAAGACACTGGCAAGAGTTCTGGTTAGCATGCCCCAGGGCACTGTGAGTCAAAAGCCAGCAGCTAGTAGTCCATATGGGGGCAAACAAAGTGGAGGGAAACAAAAGAGAAGCAAAAGGCCTGCTTCCTTAGACTGATTCTTTTGATATCTGAATCAATAGGAATTTGGCATAAAATTCAATTTCATGAGTAATTTATACACTGTTATCTAAAAATAATGTCTGATAGTAGCCCTGAAGGTGGAGTAAAGCCAACTTCATCTGATCCTTATTTGATTGTAAAACTAGAAATTCTACCCTAGTATGTTTATTATTCCACATGCATTTCCTAAAAAGGGAGTGAACTTCTTTGAAATATAGGCTATAGACCTTAATTGGAACAACCGAAAAAGAACAGTAATAGCCAACAGCCACTTGTGTATGCTGAATTTACTGTTTTTATGTTCTTGTGGTTGGTATATTATCTAAAATACCCTTAATTATGCAAGTAGGTGTAATCATGTAATCTTTGGTGTTTTCACATCACAAGAGTAGCACAGAACTAATAAAATACTCAAATTGCTCCGGCATCATTAAGATTTTACCCAGGCCTAACATGAACATCTCTGTAGTCATATTGTATCTCTATACCAAATCTTGGATCTCCAGTCCACGTGTGTCAGCCCCCTATGGTAAAGTATAGGGCAAATTAAAAAATATATATTTAACTCAACAAAAGTAATAAAAACATTTTTATGATAAAAATGAATATAAAATAATTGTATATATTTATTTTAAATGTCGAACACAATACAAAATGGTACAACACTATTTATTTTGAATTACCATTTTTTTTATTTAAATGCAGTAAATTAAATAAAACATTTTTCTAAGTTTAAGTTCACATTGAAATATAAATTGCCATCTAAAGTAAAAAAAAGTGTTTGCTTTGCATTAAGTGGTGTTATTTAGATGTTCAGAATTAAGTAATTCATTTGTATTTTAATAAAACACAATGTTAAATTAATCTATACATTCAAAAAGGTTGTTAATATATGTTATATTTAAATGCTACAAAGCTACATTTCTAATTTTCAAAAAGAAAGTGTATATAGATTTATGTTAACAATTGTAAATAAATAAATGTATTACAAGTCCTTCCTGCAAATATTTTCTATGGCAGGGTGTTGCAGTACATGTCTGTGGCTATGTGTTGTGAAGGATTTACTCCAGATCTGAACTGGCAAAATTTACTTCTGTCTTGAGTCTCATTTTGGCTGTAATGACTTTAGGAGTGTAGTTTACAAATGCAATGAGCTTACTCATTTGTGGGAGGATGCATGACCCCTCCGTAAACCCCTCCCTGTCCCTCCACAAACCGCTCCTTTCTCCTCCCTTCACACCCCTCATTTAGTAGTATATATGCTCCCATGTCTAACCACTTCCTCTGTTCTCTCTTACATTCACTACTAAGTACTAAGCTTACATGTGTAAGGATCTCCAATAGAAAAGTTAAACAAGGTGGAGTTGGAAACTTCCACTGGTAGGTTTGTGAATAACATTTTATAGTACTATAATAGTACTATTGTAGTACTATTAAACATACTACAAAATGTTGTTTGTGAAAAGTGCCCCTGTCTGTGTGGGAACTTTACCTCTTTGGGATCTTCAACATTGCTATAACCATACACTATCTCTATAGGGACTTGAATATTCCTATAATAGTAAAATATCTCTGTGGGGTTTTGAACATCATTATCTTCAAATACTATTGTTGTAGAACTTGAACATCTCTATCACCACAAACTATCTCTTTTTGGTCAATAATCATTGACAGCCTGATTCACAAAGGTAAACATATATTTTTGTGTACGTTTACTTTAGTTTTGACACTCACAAACTCCAATTTAATAGTACGTTTACCACTGCAGAGGATCCTCAGTCAAGACAGAGAACTCCGCACATAAAAAAAGGCATTTTATACCTTTTTATGTGCTGAGTCTCCGCAGTTGTTAACTAATTACTAAATCTGAATTACAAAACAAACATTAACATGCACAAAAAGGTTAGTTTACCTTTGTAAATCAGGTACTCAATATGTGGAGACTCAAAAATGCTTACATGAGCCCCTAGTGCCTCCTTGCATGACATTAGCATCATTTTTTACAATAATGTGGCCCAACAAGACCAAGATCGTTGCCCAAAATTTGCAGAGTGCCACAATGTGTGCATTGTGCCACTTTGTAACCCTTTGTGCTACATCATGCCTGCTCCAGGCATAATGTATGCAAAGGGGGCGTTTCCCCAATAGGGGAACCAAAAAGATGGCGCAAACAAATCTAGGAGTTTTCTTTGCGTGATGTTTTTCAGCACTTTTAACACCTACTGCCAGCAGGCATTAACAGGAGACACACCATTGTTTACAATGGACCTACATGGGCTTTGCAGGATTTAAGCCAACATTTTGGACACTGATCCTGCAAAGCTCTGAACTAGCGTCAAAACTTCTGATGCTAGTTCCCTAAGTAATGCCATGGTGCGCCATATCTTAGATAAGGTGCACACATGGTGGCATTGGGGGGGTGCTAAGGGGTTCAAGACTTTTCTTAAATCAGATCCACAGTCTCTATTTGGACCTGAACATGAGTAACTTCACACACTGTGTGGGGATTTGAACATTATCTCCACACGTCGCTGAGGAGACATGAGCATGAGTAATTTCACACACTATCTCTGTGAGACTTGAACTTCCGTATAATTACACACATTTTGTGTAGGGCCTGTAACAACAATTAAATAACGCACCATATAAATGAAGACTTGAACATGCCGATACAAACACATTATCTCTCGAAGTAAGGATTATGGCCCTCATTCTGACCCTGGCGGTCGGCGGAGAGACGGCGGTCGGACCGCGAACAGACCGGCGGTATTAAAAATGGCATTCTGACCGCGGCGGTCCCCGCCGTGACCGACCGCCACTTCTCCACTCCGACCGCCACGGCGGTCATGACCGCGGGGCTGGAGTTTGCGCACTCCGGCCCGGCGGTCGTCCCAAGACCGCCAAGGGTATTATGACCCTGCCTACCGCCGCGGTTTCTTGCGGGCGGGAACCGCAGTGCGAACCATGGCGGTAAGCACTATCGGGGCCAGGGAATTCCTTCCCTGGCACTGATAGGGGTCTCCCCCACCCCCCACTACCCACCCGAGTCCTCCCCCCACACCCTCCACCCCCCTGACACCCCCCAGAGGTGGTACGAACCCCCTCCCCACCCCCACCCCGACATGCACATACATGCACCCCGACATGCACACACCCCCAACATGCACATATTCACACCCCCTACACACACATACACAACGGGGACACATACCCGCACACATACATGCAGACATGCGCACTTGCCGAACAGCACACATTACCCATAGACACAGCAGCACCCGCCGCCCGCATACACGCACTCACACACCCCCTCTACACACTCACACGCACACCCCCATGCACGCCCACATCACACAACACCCCCCCACCCCCTCCCCTCACGGACGGTCAACTTACCTTGTGCGTTGGTCCTCCGGGAGGCGACGGGAGCCATGGGGAGGTGACCGCCAACAGAAGACCGCCAACAGAAGACCGCCACACAGAAATGTGGGTCGTAATTCTGTGGGCGGTGTTCTGCTGGCGTGGCGGTGGAGGTTGACCAGTCTCCACTTTCCCGCCGACCGCCAGTGTGGCTGCTGGCGGTTTTCCGGCGGAACGCTCCCAGCGGTCAGAATGCGCACAGCGGTATACCGCCGCGGTCGGCGGTCTTCACCGCGGCGGTAACTCGGCGGTCTTGCGAAAAGACCGCCAAGGTCAGAATGAGGGCCTATGTTACATACTCCATAATTTCCACATGCTATCTACCTGGAAACTTGACTATTGTCTTTACACACTATTTCAGTAAGGATGGAAACACAACTATCTTCGCACACTATCTCTATGCGGACCTAAAAATCACAGTAACCACACACTACTGTATTTCTGTGGGGGTTTCAAAATCATTATCTTCACACTCTATTTGTGTGGAGACTTGAACATTGAGTTTATACACTGTTTCAGTGGGGACATGAGCATGATTGTCTCCAAACTCAATCAATGTGGCAACTTGAACATCACTATAATTCACATCTATAGTGACTTGAATATCACTCACTATCTTTGTGGAGTCTTCACCATCAGTGTAATCAGACACTATTGCCCAGAGTTCAGAAAAGTTAGCACCGCCTTTGTGTACATTTTTTTAAGCAAAAGTGGTGCTAACCCAGAGCTATATTTAGATACTGTTGCTAAAGGAGTCTAGCGACAAATATCCGGACTTTGCATCATTTTTTAGGAGCGCCAACTCACCTTGCATCATTTAACAAAAATGATATGCAAAGTAGGTGTTCTCTCCCAAAAAATGAGGCTAGCCAGTGACTCCCATATATACAAGCTGAGGGAAAAATGATGCACACCTAGGACCAGGTAAAAAAAATGAAGCTAATTCTGATTATCGTCCACTTTGTAATGCCTTGTCAGACCAGGCATTAAAAGAGGCCCAGTTACAACTACATAAGGAAAACACACAGAAGGAACTCTGGCAAGCAGCTGGACCATATGGACCTGTTACTGCTACAGCTTGGCACCCAGAGAATACAACAGCAACAACTCCCAGTAGGCTGCCCTACCACATTGCTCCTGACATCACCACAAGTGTGGAATGTCACATAGCCAAACAACCCATTACCAGACTTCTGGCTGTCCTCCAAATGCTGGCATCTGGATCATTTCAGACCACTGCAGCGCAAGTGGGTGGGATATCCCAACCATCCCTTTCTGATTCCTTCCTCTGGCCCTGGACACCATTATGAGCCTCACACCCCACCATATCCAGTTCCCTAACACCCAGCAACTGCAGCAGGAGACCAAGTAATGATTCCATCAAATTGCTGGGTTCACGCATGTGCTGGGTGTAATGGACTGCACCAATGTCCAACTTGTTCCTCCTGCTGCAACAGAACACCTCTTCAGGAACCACAATCAATGTGCAGGCCATTGTGGACCATTGTGGAATATTCACAAACATCCTGGCAAAATATCCCAGGAGTGTCCATGATGCCTACATCTTCATTCAACAATCAATCAACGATTCATGGATGGACAATATGGCAATGGCCTACTTGTAGGTAATTGCAAAAAGAACATGTGATGGACAGAATACTGAACAATGTCAAACATTCACCCCAATAAAGAATTCTGGGCCTAAATCAATTGTTTTTTTGCTACCCATGCCATTCCAATTTGGACCCAGCAATATGCAAATCCGTCTTCATCCTATTCCCCATGGGAACAGTCCAGCCCGCATTGCTAGGCAAAGTCTTTCCTAGACTAGAAACGAGCATCCTGCGACCGGTTTCAGGGTATCACCCCTCCTCACCCAGGCAAGTTTTACTCTAGTGGCATGGGGATCACAGGGCCCATATCTGGGCATACCCGTCCCAATTAGGGCTACAATTTTAAAAAGAACAAGTGATGGACAGAATGCTGAACAATTTCAAACATTCACCCCGGGACAGAGATCTGGGCCTAAATCCATTGCTTTTTTGATACCCATACCATTCCAGTTTGCACACAGCCATATGCAACAGTCCAGACTGAATTGCTAGGCCAAGTATGCCCAGACGTGGGTACCGGGCTCACTGTGCCATTGGATTCATGCTAACCTGAAACCTGTCCTAGGATGCTTGTTTCTGGTCCAGGAGGGAACTGGCCTGGGAGTTCACCAACAAAGGCATGGAAGTTGCACTGGAGCATGGTGCTGTTCAAGCTTTGACGCATCTTCTAGGTGGATTGCACTGACCCCCAGTTGAAGCACTGGTGGGCAGACTTCATCAGCTGTGAAAGGGATCTCCCCAATCACCTGGTCATTCAAGTTGACAGAACTGTTGGTAAGTACCACTTATACATTGCAACATACATATTTGCATGTGCATGACTGTAGGACATAATGAGAACTTCAGCATGTCATGGCAAAGGTCAGGACAGCCAGTTTTGTGTTTCAGCCAACAGCCATTTATGAGAGGTCAGCAATGCACCGGTTACAGACAATTAGTACATTCCTCTCTTTATACCTTCTGTATCGCATATACATATTGAAGTGCCGAAAACACAACACACGTGCAAAGGTGCAAGGGTCCACATTTCCCAGGCACAAATGATCATGTCCATCATGGGCTTGACAACTGTGGAAAATAGCAAAGTAATGTTAAAGTGATGACCAACATGATGCTGCAGTATTGGTAGTCATGGATGTGTGTGTTCCTTGAGTTCCTGGATGTGCAGAGTGACAAAACAAGGACACAGTTGGACTTAGTGGCTCCAACTGCAACATCAATGTCATAGTTTTGGAAGTTTATGTGGCTAATGGAGTCAAGTATTGCCACAACATATGTCAAAAGTTGCACAATGCAAGCATTATGACACTTTGAAACACTGGTGCCACATGATGCCTGCGCCAGGAATGATGAATGCAAGGGGTGCGTTCCTGCGGTACGAGGCACACAAAGCCTGAGCAGTTAAATCTACTAGTTTCCACTGCGCCATTTTTGGAGTTAACTTGAATGCGTGCCAAGGGTAGGCTAGTGTAAAAAAAAAATGACGTCAGTCAGGTGGGGCTGGTGGTATGGAAGAAGCGGGTTTTGCACCAAAAAATGACGTTAGGCAGGTTAGAGTCCAAAAGAATGACTATAACCTGCCTAGAGTCATTTTCTGACGCAAAACCATCCATACCACATGAGTCATGCCCACCACCCCAATGGCCAGCACAGGGGACCAGGATCCCCTGGGCATGGCCATTGCTCCCTGTGCCATGTTAGGGGTACCAATTCAGGACCCACTATGGCCCTTTAAAAAATAAATTAGAATACTTACCTGTACTTACATGTACTTACCTGGGATGGAGTCCCCCATCCTCTGCTGTCCCTCTGGTGTGGGTGGCGGTTTCCCTGGAGTCTGGCTTTGCACCATTTTTTGACCCCCCTCCCTCCCGTGCACCATATTTGCACGGGAGTATAAATATGGCGATAAGGCCATAGAGTAATTTTTTGCATGGGAGCGACAACCTTGCATCTTATTAAGGCACAGTAGATTTCCATGTCAAAGAAATGACTTTAACTCCATAAATTTTGCGCTAGATGGGTCTAGCACCAAAGTATAAATATGGAGATAGTTTTGCACCGAATTAGAGTAAAAAGAAATTATGCTATTTCAGTGCAAACAGAGTATAAATATGCCCTCAGTGTCCTAACATGCGCCAAGGCGTGCTATACTACACTTACGGCACACACATGGTGTAGTTATTTGGTGTTAATAGGTTACACCATTTCACACTGATTTTCTTCAAAGTACTAAGCTTCTGTCATTTGAAAGTATCCTATCCCCAAGAAATTGTAGCATTGTATCTGAGACATTATGCATGGGTGAATCCCATATCTGTACATGTTTTTGTGGGCTAACTATGTCTGTCTGACTGACATGTTATAGATGACAGTTAGTCATTCTTAAAACTAAGTTGATTAGGTCATTCAGCTTAACAAGTGGAATGTGTAACAGTGGTCCATGCTTTTCTTTGTTCAACAATCACAAAGCTATGTTTTCCTCTCACATCTTGCAGGTGGACCTCCAACCAATACCATTGGTGAGGGTTCCTGTTTTGAAGACCCTGATGCAGCCAGTAAGTTTAAACTTGTATGTCAAATGTGTAGGGTTATGTTTGAGAGAGTATGATGTGTGCAATACAATGTTCAATTGACATGTGTGTCAATTAATACACCACCATCTATCCTTGGGTATCAAAATCATGACTGATGTAATGTTGAGGATGTTGAATGAGTTACATGATGCACAGGTGACAAAGAATGCTGCAATGGATTTGAGGGTCTTTGTAATAGGTAAATATGCACACAAACACAGTGATGGCAGTCAAAATATGTGCCAGAGGTGCTGGCTTTCAGAAATGTATGGATGTTGCCAACATATTTGTCACAGCACATGTTACAGCACTGTGTGCCACAGGTTGCACAAATTTACTCTGTGCATGGTACAAGTTATGTCCATGTGTCAAGGTCTCCAAGGGGCTTATCAGTGAGACACTTGCAACATTGGTGCTTCACTACTCTTCAGAAATTAGTTGAGTGTACATAGAGATTTCAACTTTCCTCTAGATGGATGTGAGACATGTCTATGGACTGTAGCAAACAGGAAGTGTGCAGATGAACCTAAATGATCTACCCATCATGATGAGTGTGAACAAGCAAGGTCACATCACGTTTGTATGAGATGTGCATGCTGAGTGTTTACCTGTCACCTAATAGATGTTTCAAGCTTGTGCACAGAACGTGTGCAACATTGGATAGCTCTTATCCCGGTGACATGAACAGTATATCGTAGATGCTTGGGAGGCAGATTGGTATAGACTTGGGTCTTGATGTTGTTTTAGCTTGTCTGGTGAACAACATGTGTCATCTGAAGATGCTGTTTCCATTGCATGCTTTTTTTTTCTTTTTTTTTATTTGCCTTTAAATCGAGACGTAACATTTCCAAGGAGTTACACATATGAATCACACTATAGTGTCTCTGGGAAAATACAGATATATATTCTTCAATAAAGAAAACTCCCCCAACCCTCCTCCCCTTCTCCCAACTCCCTTTATGGCACCCAATATCACTTTGATCAGCCCCACCAGCCTGTTTGTTTCTTTTCATTTTCATATCAGTAGTTGTAATCTCTCCATAAACGGCCCATAGTCCAATATCTCTCATGTCAATCGTGAGACCATTTTCTAGTCTGAGCTATATCTCCAGGGAGTAGTATGTGATCCAGTCCCCCCATATCTTTTGGAATTTTCTAAGCATCCTCTGTTTATATACGTTGTCTTTTCCCCCATCATGAACCCATCCATGCCCTTTCTCCAGACACTTATTGTCGGGCAGCTTTCAGCTCCCCATAGTGGTTCTATGTCTCTTTTGGCAACCATCAGCCCTAGCCCGCAGAACAGGAGCTTTCTTCGGGGCAGGTCTATGTCATTGGATATGCCTAGTATTATGTATTTGGGGTCTAGGGGGATCTGCGCAGTCAGGACCCCGGCAAGTATTCCTATCACCTTGTTCCAGTACACCTAAACCTTGGGACATTCCCATAGGACATGAAAAAAGGATCCAACCCCACCGCAACCTCTGCTGCAGTCTGGACGCCTGGCCTTCCCCAGAATCTTAAATTGTATCAGTCTGAGTCGTATCCTAATTGCGACCTCTCTGGGAAACATCAAAGCAGTCTCCCAGTCTATGTCCTCCAAGGGCCCTATTTCCGTCTCCCACCTGGTGCGCAGGCTGGTCAGTGTGTTTGGCGTATTATTGTTTATGGTCTTGTATACCGCCGAGGTCCCTTTTCCTTTTATCTTGGTCGACAACAACCGGCCCTCTAGGGGGGAGCAGTCTGGGATTTCCATTCCCCGAAAGCCCTCGGCTACCCATGCGTGTCTCAATCGTATATAATGGAAGTATTGAGTTCTATTTAGGTCGTATTCTGCCTCTAGAGATTCAAAGGGCATAATTTCCCCATTTTGTATAAAATCCCCAAGCTCAGAAATTCCAATCCTGTCCCAGCCCTCGCAGCCCTTGAGTTTCTCAATTTCTTTTAACCAGCCACTTTCCCAGAGAGGGGTCATACTGGTGGGTCATCTATACCATCCCACTGTTTTGTTAGCTCTTTTCCAGGCCGTTGAAGTCACTTTCGTGGCTGGGGTGAGGTGTCGGTCTCCCACCTTCTCATAGAAGAATTGTCTACATGTCTTGCCCTCCCATCGTAACGGTTCCAGACGGAATGTGGAATGTTCGTCTATGGCAAATAGCCAGTCATTCACGTTGAAAAGGTGTGCCGCCCAGTAGTATGCCTCTATATCCGGTAGGGACAGACCCCCAGCGTACTCATTACGCTGTAGGGTTTTAAGGGCTATTCATGGGTGTTTCCCTTCCCACAGAAAACGTTGTATGTCTCCTTCTATGTCTCTAAATTGTCCTGAGGGAATTTGGTAGTACGTGTTCTGCAGACCGTATAGGAACTTTGGTAGAGAGATCATTTTGACCATGGTGACCCTGCCCATCAACGTCAGAGGTAAAGTTGTCCATCTGCTGAAATCAGAACTGCATTCCCTCACCACCCTCCCTAGATTACTGTTATGGCTTCTGTCAGCCTTGTGTGTAACATAGACTCCCAGGTATGAGAATTCTTCTTTCGTGCACTGTAGCCTAATCGGCAAAGGGGGCATACGAGCACCCCCCTGTGGTGTATAAAGGATCGATTTTTGCCAGTTAATGCAATAGCCATAATGTCTCCCTTAATCCTCAATTAATAGAAACAATTGCGAGAGGGTCAACTCAGGGCGGGTGATGTAGAGGAGGACGTCATCCACATATAGGGAGATACGTTCCTCTTCACTTTTGTCTACTTTTAGTCTAAAGCCATATAAGCCTGTGGAGTTCCTGATCTTGCACACCAGAGACTCGAGGGTAAGGGCAAGTAGTAGGGGGGACAACGGGCAACCCTGTCTTGTGCCTCTCTCTATGGGAAATTCTGAGGAAAGCACTCCATTAACCCTCACCCTCGCCACCGGTTTCATGTATAACAGTCTCACCTACTCTCCATACTTTGGCCCAAAACCAAATCTCTTCAGCGTTGCCTCCAAGAAGGGCCAGTGGACAGCACCAAAGGATTTCTCCACGTCCAGGGCCAGAAATAGGTGCGGCTCTGAGTAATTCATAATTGTTGCTAACCATACATGTGCTCTTCTCAAATTGTGTCTTGTGGATCTCCCTGGCATAAAGCCGGTCTGGTCCAGATGAACCAATGAGGAGATGACCCCTAACATTCGGGTGGCCAGCACTGTGGCTAGGACCTTTACCTCAACGTTCAATAGGGATGTCGGCCTGAAAGAGGCACAGCTGCATTTGGGCCTTCCCTCTTTGTGTATAACCTCAATTTCAGCCCTTCGTAAGTCTGGGGGAAGAATCTCCTGTCTCCGCGGGTCTAGATACATATTTAGTAAATGGGGAGCCAATATCTCTCAGAGGATTTTAAAGACCTCTGCCGGGAAGCCATTTGGTCCTGGTGTCTTGCCGGGTCTAAGCAGTGCCATGGCGGTCAAGCTTTCCTCTATCGTGATTTCGCTCTCAAGTCCATTTTGTCTCTCATCATCTAATGTGGGGACATCTATCTCATCTAGATATTCCATAATGTGGTCCGCATTTGCCAACGGTCTAGCTTTATAGAAGTCTCCATAATAACTGGCAAATGTCTTCGCAATGTCCTCCTCAGCGGTTACCCTAGTCCCGTCTTGGGTCTCTATCTCTGGAGCCCATCTATCTTCTCTTTCTTTTTTCCCGAGCCAGGCAAGAAGTTTCCCTGCTTTATCTTCAGTTTCGTACAGTCTGTATTGGGTCGCCTGGAGTCGGGAAAGTGCCTCTTTATCTGCTGTCTCTCTATATTCTACCTTCGCTAGCTCTAGCTGTCTGAGAAGTGTGAGTGTGGGCGTCATTACCACCTTCTCCTCTAACTCGAGGAGCATTCTTTCCATTTCACTCAGCTTTTTATTGTCTCTTCGCCTTTTTTGAGCCACTAGGTTTTGGGCGCTGTCTCTAAGCACTGTCTTATAGGTTTCCCATAATATCACTGCAGAGTCTACTGACCCTACATTTTCTTTGTAGTACAATTCGGTGTCTATTCCCGGTCCTCTATTCACTTCTTGGTCTTGCAGGTCCCAAGAGTTCAGCCGCCAGTCTCTGCGACCCCCAGATTTCCCACCTATTCTCACCAGTAGGGGAGAGTGATCTGAAAGTCCCCTTGCTAGGTAGTCTGCCCCCAATACCTCTCCCACCTCACCAGCCGGGGCGAAGACGTAGTCCAAGCAGGAAAAGACTCTGTGTGCCCCCGAGAAGTATGCGCATTTTCTTTCCGTGGGGTGTACCCTTCTCCATATATCTGTCAATCCCAGGGAGGTCGCGAACCCCTGTAATTGGGTGGCCTGTTCTGTTGCCAACCTCACTCCTGATCTGTCCAGTCCTATGTCCATCACGTCATTGAAGTCCCCACCCATTATGTGGAGGGATGCTGAGGATGCTAATAGAAGCCTCGCAATCTTGTCTAGTAGAGGGCCCTGTAGTCTCGGGGGGGCATATGCACTCACCAATAGGATCTCACTCCGTCCCCAGGACCCTTCAACTCCCACAAAGCGACCGTCTGCGTCTTCCTATTTTTGGGTGATTTGAAAGGGGGGGGTTTACGGATCAAAATTGCTACTCCTCTAGAGCCGGATGTGTATCCTGCATGCTCGAGTACTATATAAGGGCCTCTACTCAAAAAGCCACATCTTGTACCTTTGAGGTGGGTCTCCTGTAGGATCACTATATCTGGCTTTTGCCTTTTAATGTACTGGGAGACTAGACCTCTTTTCACTCTATCTCCAAGACCGTTGACATTCCAGGCGAGCACACTAAAACCTTTTTCATTCCAGAGAGATGTCACTCTATCTGCACTTCCAGGGGCCATCTCTTTTTATAAGTCACAATGTCGACATTGTCGGCCCTACTGGGGCTCCCACGGGGGCTATGGTGTTGTTTGGGGACATTCTCTGATGTCGCGTGATACTCATCTATTCGCGTCTGTGTCTGTGGGTTTGCCATGTAACTTAGAAATAACCTTTTAATGTATAACTGACTGTAACTTAACACCCTTCCCACCCCTCTCCCCACCTCCCGATAGCCCCTGTGAGCATGTGGCTGCATAGTTCTAGTCCACAAGAGACTGGAGGTCTGTATTGCCTTCTCCCCTTCCCACCCTTTCAACCGTGTAAACTGAGTACAGTGTTCGAACCACCCTACTATAAGGGGTGTAAAAACCTTTTACAAGTTTGGGGTAAGATTGAGATGGCTCACCACCTCTTTCTGTCGCAGTCTTGTACCTACTCATCCGGACTCAGAGGAATCTGGGCCTCTTGTTCCCCCTCCATCCTGTCAATAGCCTCCAGCAATGGGTGCGGGCACCCCCCGCCCAGACCCGCCCCGTTCTCAGGCTTGTCCCTTCTTGTCCACTCTGTGTCCGGGCTCTTACACTGCGGCTACCCTCTGAGTCTGTGGTATCCGCTCTCGCATCTGTGTGTCTGGGAGTCCGCCAGGGCATGCTTCTTCCAGTTCTCTGTCTCCGTCTGCCTCTGCGTACCTGTAGGGACCATTCTTTGGGTCTCGCGCCCGCTGCTGTTTTGGACGTCTTTTCGGGTTCTCTAGATCTCCCACCACCAAGTCGAGGTCTCTCTTCAATCCAGTCCCAGGCCTCCCCTGGAGACTGAAAAAAGAAGGATTTCCCCTGAAACAGTATTTTAAGTTTGGCCGGGAAGAGAAGCATTTATCCAAGCTGGAGGCCCTGGAGCCGGGTTTTGACTGCATCAAAGGCTCGTCGCTGTTTCTGCACCTCCCTTGTATAGTCCGGGAAGACAAGGATCTTTGTGTTCTCGTGCCTAACCTCTCCCATCTTGCGAACTTCTGACAGGATCATGTCTCTAGCTTGATAGTTTAGAAAGCAGGCTATTACTGGTCTAGGGGGCATGCCCGGCTGGGGCCTCCCCCCCAAAGCCCTATGTGCACATTCTATTATGAAACATGTCGAAAACTTTTCCAGCGGAATAGCACGTTCGAGCCATTGATTTAGAAAGCTGTTCATGTTTTAGTCCCTTCCACTCCTTCTGCAAATCCCACAAAGCGGAGGTTATTGCGTCTTGCTCTATTTTTGGAATCTTCCAACCGCCATATTACGTCTTTGTTGATGACTTTGATTTCTGCTACCTCTTTTTGTAGATCCCTTACCGTATCTTCCATTTCCGAGATGAGAGTCTCTGCGGATGTGACCCTCTCCACCACCTTGCGAAGGTCCTGTCGGTGGAGGGACATCTCCGAATGTACCTCTCCCATCCGTTCCTCAAGGGCACCCCACGATGCCTGTATTGCCGAGAGAAGCTCACTGTTGACCGGAGCAGGCGTGGGATCCCTGCAGGAACTGGGGGGTCACTACTTTTGTGTATCTGTCCATTTTGCCCTGTCGGGGCGGCTTAGGGTCTTTGTCTTGTGCCATCTTGGGTCCCCAGAGCCCCATCAGAATCGCTAAGTTGCAGGAAAGCCCAAAGCCACAGCAGGATTTATTTTCTTTTACCACCGTGGGTGGACCGCAACAGGGCCCGGTCCCAAGGGGGCACGCCCAACTCCCGGTCCACCACCGCCGCCGCAGGACTCACCTTTCCTCTCGACCCTATGGGGTCAGCACTGGTTTCCAAGTTTTGTATAGGGTGTTTTCCCCCCTCTTTGAATTCTGGCAGAGTAGCTGTGTCTAGTTAGTCTGTGCCAAGTCTCACGTGGCCCTTTTGTAGTTTCTTCTTCTTCTCACCTCTGGTCTGAGCTATAAGTGGGCCTCATCTTCGTCCCTCGCGCCACCCATTGTCATTTGCGAGTTGTACATCCGCAGGGGGGACACGCAGAGCACGTCTCAGCGTTACAGGCCCCAGCGCGAGGCTCTTATGATCACCGGGCCCTCCACTGCTCCGGGGGGGGGGCCCGGCCAGCCAGGTGCCCCCAGGGACAGCTGACCCTCCTCTATTCCGGCCCTCCACTCACCGGGCCCTTTGCTCATCCACGGGGATCCGGAGCAGGCCCCAGCTCCAGCGCCATCTTGGCTCCTCCCCTTTCCATGGCATGCTTGTTCTTCCTCTGCCCAACGCAGTTTTTTTTATGACATGTTCTCCTCAAGTTTTAGCAGCATCAATGACTCCAGCACAGAAGCGAGCCTTTAAGAAAAGAGGGCAGTGAGATACAGCCACATCTATGGGGTCCAGAGATGGTACCCCAGGATGGGCAAATGGTAAAGACAGGAGAAATCAGTGGGGTTGTGGCAGGCATTTTACATAGAGGACCAGGAAAACTGCCTGCAAAAAGAACAAAAAAGAGTGTAACCTCAATGCAGAGGGTCAGAGGTGGATCTTCAGGTTCTGCCCCCTCAACATCCACAGCACATACCACAACAGCATCCCTGCAACAGCCACCACCAGCTGCCACTGTATCAAAATTGGAGGACAAGATGCGCGAGGACATGGAGGAGATGAAATCAAGGTTGGCCACACTGGAGGAGACGAATGAGTGCAACTACAAACTGTTGAAATTCATAAAGAAGAAGCTGAAGAAACTTTGGACAGTTTCCTCTTACAAGTACCTCCCCTTCCCCTAGTTTTAATTGTAAATAGTTTTAGTGGGGTTTAGGTGGGTAGGCATAGTTTAGGTAGCATAGAGTAGATGAAATTTAGGACATAGTATAGTTGGGGTGGGATTTAGGATCTTTTTTGTTTTTGGGGTTTGTTGGGGGTTATGTATAGAAGTATATGTTAAAACATTCTTTAAAAAAGAAAAACAATACAAAAAATATATATTTGTTTAGGCAATACCTTTATTTAGTCTATGTTTAGCTTTAGTCCATGCTGTCCATGTTTATTTCTATTATCTCTTAAGGAGTGTGCGCAGGGCAATGTTCATTGTGTGGCATTACATGTATAAGATACGTTTAGATTAGGGTAGTTAGCTGTAGGAATAAGTTAAGATGAGTTAGTATAGGTTAGGTTAGGTTAGGTTAGTGCAGGTTAGTATCTAGTTTAGGTTTTTGATAGGTGGTGTCTTTTTAGTATACATAAATCTTTTTAGTATTCTACAGCATGATGTCCATGATGATTGACTATCTGGGTGTTAACATGTCTGCACTGGCCACGTTAGACAAATGCCGTTGGGTGTGCATTCAGTATTGATTTACATGTGTGACTATGTATATTCCCTGTGATCAAGGACTTGTCTGATTGGCAGCAGTATGACATCAGCTACTCAAAACACTTTTCAGCGCAGTTCCTCACACTCTGATTGTGTATGGATACAAATTCTAAGACAGGTAATCATGCAACATCTATTATTTGTGCCATGTTCTGTGACATTCATTCATGGAAGGCTTAGCACATTGCACTTCAACTCATTTGGGGACTAGATACTGGCACATAAACGGCTCCCCCTCACAGTCTTACACATGCCTGTTTTGTCAATGTAGTACTGGTACAATCATCAAGGATACTTCCAGACTCTTGTGTTCTGAACTACACATGGTATATGTAAGCTAGTTACCTGTTTATCACATGCCTGTAAGACTCAGAAATCTTATCTTAGTCTGCGATGCTATCAGTTACCTTGATCATGTTTGGGTCTATGTGTGTGGCTTTTTGTCTGACAGAAAGCCACTCATGTCCTCTTGTTATGTAGTCATTGTCCTAGCTTCACACAATGCATACATTTCAAACAGATGATGGATCACAGAAAAAAACTGTAAATATGTGATAATGGTAATTTATTTACATGTGCCAGTTTTGTATTAGATGATGTACAATGTACAGTTCACTGACTCCATGAGAGATACCAAGCCATTGAATGTCGAGTCAGAGTTCAAGGGTGAATGCCATGTTATGAGATGTGTAGGGGAGGTGAGCATCAGTGAGGAGGTGTCCAAATTGGCAATAGGTAGGAATTGAGACCATGGCAGTCCAGGCATGATGAGTCAACTGTGGTAGAATGAAGAGGGCACGTTGGCAGCTGTCACTACACTGGCATGATCTTAATCACAGATCTACAGAGATACTGTCCATGTGGCACAGAATGCAGCTACCGGGTGTTTTTTCTAGTAAATTTTATTCCTTCCACATCTTCATCCTCTGATGTGTGTGGTGCCTTCTGTGTCATGAGTGGTGTTGTTGTTGAAGTTGAAGGGGGGACCCCACACACATCAGGGGAATGAGATGTGGAAGCAAAGGTCCCAGCTGCTGCCATTTGTGGAAAAGTGAAAGGCATCACGGTAGCAAGGAGGAACTGCTGTTTGTGCAACACAGCTGCTACATCACGTGGTAGGCAGCAATGTTTTAAATGAAGGAGGCCAGATCCTGCTGCATGGACTCCAGGACATTTTGGATAGTCCCCAGCCTGTTGCCAATCATGCTGTTGCCACTTTTGGAAGGCAATCGTTCCAGCCTCTGCCTCAGGACAGCAGTTATGTAGACTAGGGACTGCTGGAGTCCACATAGCAGAGAGTGAGTGCCTCTGATGGCAGCAGAGTTGTTCTTATTTAGACTGAGGCACCTCTGCACTCCCTCTAGGCTGCCACCATGGTCTCCATCCCCACCCACACCTGCTGTGCCAGCTCCCACTGGACTCCTACTGCTGAAATCTGAAAGGTAATGTCTGGGTCCTCATAGTTCAAGGCTGTGGCTGGACTGGTTGGTGAAGTGTTTTGTTTGTTGGGTGATTCATGTGGAGACTTCACAATGCTGTGTGTCCTGCTTGTGACTGGAGATAGTGGGGGTTATTCTAACTTTGGAGGAGTGTTAATCCGTCCCAAAAGTGACGGTAAAGTGACGGATATACCACCAGCCGTATTACGAGTTCCATAGGATATAATGGACTCGTAATACGGCTGGTGGTAAATCCGTCACTTTTCCGTCACTTTTGGGACGGATTAACAGCTCCTCCAAAGTTAGAATAACCCCCCAGTGTCTGGAAGGAACCCAGGTCATCCAGATCACCAGAAAAATCCAGGACAGCCAGCTATGCAGGAGGTAAGGCTTCATCCTCTTCAATGGGATAATGAAAGGTCAATACTGGACTGTGGTGGCTGTTGACATACGTCATCATTTACTTGCTAAATGTGGGTTAGTAACATGGTACTGACCCACACATCAAGGCACACATTTATGGACCCCTAGTGGCACACTGTGCCACATGAGCATCATTTCTATAGAGCCACCATTAGCACAATCTGCCAGTCCACATTAACCAGTGTGTTACCCCCACCTTGATTGCCTTATCATGGTCTTCTGCATACTTACCCCTTTAATTGATTTGACTGTGTTACATATGCATGCCATAGGTATTGTTAGGGATTTGTGCACACACCACAATTGAAGATGTATAAAATATTTTGCATTTGGTTTTAGAGATATTTTAGTAAGTGACTGACTCCTCTGCCACCCTGCATGTGTGGTTTGAGTGCTGGAAGGGTCTGACCTGTCACCATGCATTCTCCTAGCCACTTTGAGTCATGTGTCCATCATCCTGCACCAACAATTGTGAGATTAAGCCACCTCGTGAGTATGTGTACAAACAGGAATTCCTCCCTTCTTGCAGAACAACACTCATCCATGAATCACAGGTTTCTTTGTTGCAGAGATGCAAGGTTCCCTCCATCTCTGAAATGAGTGTTGTTTTGCTGAGAAGTAGACCTTCCTGTTTGCTCACATACATACGAGGTGGTTCATGTATGGTGCAGGGTGCTGAACAAATGACTCAAAGTGGCTAGGGGGATGCATGTGGGAAGTTCGCCCACTTCCATCACTCTGACAACATATGTAAGGTGGCATGAGGACCTTACACATTTTGAGGCTTGTTGATATTTGGATGCATCATGTAGGGATACCACAACAGGGGTGGTATTGTAGTCATAGTACTGGTAACTAACTTTTGTAATCCTATTGTGGGCTACTTTCAATGTGTGTTGAAATCATTATCAATCATTGTAAGTAGCAGACAGCATTCCTGTTAGTTGAATTTGCAGGATGTGTACCTTCCTGCACATGTTGTGAGAGGACTGTTCTGACCATCTGATCCGCCCTGATTTTTTAGATTTTTGACCACCTGGTTTTTTACCTTTTCCTATGAGGAAGCCTCCTAGGTGGGGACTCACCAACAGTAAACGCATGGTAAATGGACTGTGCATGTTTACCGCTGGTGCCCTCTTGCTAAGGAAAGGCTGGTGAGGGGCAGCAAGAGTAGGAGGCATCAGGCTGGTTACACATGATCATGTGCACACACACACGTGGACCCATGTGAGGGCTGGGCGGGGAGGATTCCTGGCATGCTCAGCCCAAGACCTGCGCTTAGGTAGCCTGGCACAGAAGGAACTGAACTATGCAAAGTGAGAGGTGACCAGGAGTAGGCCTTATAAGATGGTTGTACCCATGTGAGGGACAGTCAGTGTGCTTACTGTCTTTTTACTGTAGGGACATTCCAGTAAATGCCATCATCAGTGTGCTTACTGTCTTTTCACTGTAGGGACACTCCATTAAATGTGAATGGGAAAGAGTGGCCTAGGCCATAACTCAGGTTCACTAGGGTCCACAGAGACCAGAGGCACACCAATATACTGTAACCTGTATGAAAAGAATGATGCGTTAGGTTACAAAAGCATAGTTGTACAAGTTATGGGTCATCCAGGCATGTCGTCTTTCTCTGACTCAGCTCAGGATTGGGGTGAATTACTGCTCTAACCAGCTGCCTGAGCAGGGCCTTGCATCAATCAGCAAGCTGTCAGCCCCTGCCAGATAATGGGTGAAGAAGCCCTAGAAGGAATGTTAGGAACGAAGGGCTGAGTTTCAGAGCACATGTGGCCCTAGCTCTTGGACAACCTCATTTTGAGCTTGCCCAGAAAACTGTGCAGGAAAGAGGGGACAGGGGCAAGGATGTGATGTGGCACATCTGGAGAGGCCAGAGGTACAGGCCTGCTGGACACTTCCACCCCCACTTAAAAGGTCCTGCACAGGGGGGAGCTCTCTCTCTTAGCTGTGCTTCATAGCTGGATACTCGGATTGAAGACGGGCGTCATGGACAACTGGAAAGAAGAAACCCCTGATTCCCCCCTGGGGCAGGAAACCTGCCCCTGAAGGGCTATAGACTTAGCGAGGCACATGCCAGGGTCAGGTATGCTAGTCCTCTTAACCTCTGAGGACCAGTTGGGGGAAAGACTGGGCTGGCACAAGGAGAGCGCACAGCCCAGAAGAAAATGAAGGCACCCAGAGGGAAGGCTGGTGCAGGGGGTCAGTGGGGACTGGCTCCCTACCATTTAGGGACCTTCTAGGCCAGAAGGCCTAACAAAAGTGCTCCTGGTGGAAAGGGCTCATCACCAGGACCGAAACAACACCAAGATTGTCAAAAACGGCCTTTGGGGCCAAGATAGCCGAAGGAGAAGGTCTGTGACAGTTGACCTAATTGAGAGTAATAGGCAAATCACATGGGACTCCGCCGCTGCTGTGGTTGATGCCCTCGAGGTGGGCCAGGGCCTGGGGGCTACCCCTAAAAATAATTAAAGCCCGGCGCCGCTATCACAACCACATGAAGATGAGCTGGGAGAGCCCAACAGAATAGGAAATCTGGGAGTGCCATTGTGCACCCTGTGATAATGGCAGAAGGGTATCCCTGACCCATCCTGGGGCCCCACAAAGTAGAAAAGTCAGGACACACTGTTGCATCCCCTGCAAAGATTGCCTCTGAGGGAAATCTGGTGGCGAAGACCATTAAGATGATGCCTGGGCCCCAGGCCCCATCCTGGGGCCCCACAGGTGGACAAAGTCAGGAGCACCATTGCTTCCCCATGCAAAGTGGCCAGAGGGGCCCTGGAATACATCTCGGGGACTCAAGAAGAGGCTGAAGGCAGGGATGTTGGAAAATGGGTTATTGGTAAGGGCAGGTAACTACCTACACTTAGCAATAGGCCACCAGCCTCCACTTAAGTCCCATCAGGTTTCAGTAAATTAAACCCAGCTTAACCGTTGGTAGCTTGGCAATGAGCGACAAGGCTTAACTTAGGAGACAAAGAGCAAAGAATTCAAATATCACAAAATAGTAATTAAATAAAACACAGGAAACAGTTTAAAAATCCAAAATCAATTTATAAAAATAGGAAATATTTGTGGCTTTAAACTGACACCAAAGCAAATAAAATCAGATAAGGGGAACCAGAGATTTGAATTTTTAAAGAATTATTGCTTTCTAGTGCATAGAAACAAAAAGCGCCAATCTGGTCATCTGGTCGCACCTCGACCGGGCAAAGTCAAAGTTTAAGGCCAACCGTGATGGAGCCCGGCTTCAGCCCGCGGGAGGCCTCGGTCAAAAGTTTACCTTAGGACTTAGTCGTTTTTCTGAAGATTTTCTTCAGCGGGACGAACCTTCCAGTCCAATCCGACCTCATGGAACTCTTCCTCGGATATGCGTCGCGGGAGCCCTCGGTGGAGATTTTTACCTTTTACCTTCGGACTAGGTGAAAATCCTTCGACCGGGGCAAACCTGGATCTTGATCTGACGTCCTTGGAGCTCTCCTCGGATACACTGGCTAGATACAAACCTGCAAGTCAGGCCGGGTCGCGGTTGAGGCAAGCTGGTTAGAGTTGCAGCGGCGGGTCGGTCCCTCTATGGAGCTTTTTCCAAAAAGTTCTCCAAACTTCTGGATCTTCTTCCAGATGTTCTTTTAAGGTTCTTTTGAGGTCCAGAGTTGCTCCTTGGGGGTGTGGACTACAACTCCCAGAATGCACCTAGTTCAAACTCCTTTTTGGTCACTGGAAAGTGGTCAGCTGGTTGGTTTCTTCAGGAGTTGGTGCAGGGGACTCTGGTTAGCAAGTTTTCACCTGTAGCAAACAGGGAGTCCCTCCTTGAACCATTTGAAGCCAGGCAAAGTCCTTCTTGTGGTGAAGCCCAAGTGTGCAGCTGGTGCAGTCCTCCACATGCAGGGCCCAGGTGCAGGTCAGGTGTCCAACAGGGCAGTCCTTCTCCTGCTGTAGTTCTTCCTCGTTGAATCTGATGGGGATCTGAGGTGTGGGTGCAGGTCTGCCAGTTTTATCCTTGCTCCTGGGTGAAAAACAGGGGGGTCCTGATTCTCCAATCAGGGGCAGGGTCCTCCCCCCGTGATGACCACTTCCTGGGAAGTGTGGTAAAAATCAATCCCAGGAAGCAACATTCCGCAAAAATCCATCATGGCTGAAAGTGATTTTTGGAGGTTACGTCTGGCTGAGCCCACTCACTGGTGTGGCTAAAAATCCTAAACACACCCCTCTCCTGCCCTCTCCTAATCTAATTAAGGGGGCACCTAATTGTCTGGGTTTGCAGGATGTGAGGGTGTTGCTGGGTTGCTCCAAATGTCCTTCTCTGCCTTTAAAGACCAGTTTGGCAGCCCCTCCCTCTTCCTGCTTCCCCATCTTCGGAGGGGAGATCTCCTCCCCCAGACACATCAGTTCGTGCTGAGCCAGGCCACTTCACATCTCATCAAGGCAGCCTGGCCAGCCTGCCAGAGGCTGACCAATCAGAGCACAGCAGCAAAAACACTGCAGGACTGACGTTGGCAACTATTCAGGTAAAGTTTAAAACCCTTTACCTGAACAAGTTATATTAAATCCAACAACTGGAAGTTGTGGGATTTATTATAACAATTGATTTGATACCAAACTTCTGGTATCTGTTTACTAAGGGGATTTTGAAAATTAAATAAAGTCTCCACATTCTAGCAGAAGGAGGCCATTCACTACAATGAGGGAAAAACGCATTTGGCTGTTTTACCTCACTAGGTATTATTAAAAAAAATGTGATGTCCCTGCTTATAGTTACATGTGTGGGGAGCCGGTAGGAGTGGCACGGGGTGGGATCCAAAAGCCACTCGCCAACAGTAAACACCTGATGGGGGTGTCTGGGTGGGACACCCCCTAACCATGAGGGCAGCCTGGGGTGGGCTCCCTGAGCTGCCCTCCCCTGAGGAGGCCCCCCCCACAAAACAAAATGTGAAATGCGGTGCAAGGCTTCAGAAAAATTAGGGAAACCCAAGGAAACTCGAAGAGGTTCTCCCCGGCACAGCAGGAGAGACACTCATTCAATATACATACGCCCCAAAAGGCCTTACGAGCCCCAAGCCTTTTTGATCTGTGTGCTCAGCTCGTGGTGGCCCCAGGAAGATGGGGTCACCACCAACCAAGTACCCGTTGCCAGGGGGAGCTGTAGGAACAGTGCAACATTTGTGTCCATATTCTAAGTAGGATGGGACAAAGGAATCAAAACCACACAAGGGTTCCAGCATAAAGTAAAGCACAATCCTCTTGGAAACTTAGGGACTGCACACTCTAGGGGTGTAGGATGATACTACCACCGGTTAATCTAGGATAACTAAGAAGAAATCTCAGAGTAATCTAAAAGTAATCCAAAAGTAATCCTAACTCTTTAAATTATTTAAGCATGTCTCTACATGTTCCTTGTTGATATTGATTTGAGTCCGATGAGACTGACAGCCACCTCTTTGCAAAGTAGATGTACTTATTTGCCAGATTTTGGTGCTTTCACTCTAAATTACAGTCAAATATTGCATTGGGATACCAGGGATTATTTTGTCATGTGGGTTGTTTGATTATATCAAGAGTGATTACACAATGTCATTCAAGAGTAATTCTATCAATTAGTGTATATTTGTAAATTGTCAGATAGTACGGAGTAGTGTGTGTGTAGTAAATGTACTTTTACTTTATCAAAAGAGAGCACACAGACTGAACAATCATTTATTGAGTTTCATGCTTGTGTGCTCGTGAATGGAGGTTACTAGCTCACACTACCTCCCTTCAGTAAGCCTTGGACTGCTCTGCAACGCTACCCTGTGAGAGTCAAGTGCCACAATGGGGTGTTTGGTTCCCAGTGGTGGTCGTGTGCGGACCTATTACTTATGCAGGCCACACAACTAATGACCCACCTTCCAACACATGTGCATTAGGAATGGCAAGAGCGGTTTCTGTAGCAAGGTTGGTTTTGTCCGTCATATGTTTTCACATAAACAAGATTAATAAAGGGGATGCATATACTGTGTGTGACAACTACACATCCCTGCACATTTAAAATGTCGCAGCATAGCAAGCTGAGCTGTTGCACTGTGTCTTTCTTCATACATGGGTACAATATCCACAATATCCGGATACAGACATCATAACGCTCTACCAATGCATATTTTCTTACCGTACACTCTAGTGGTGGATAGCAGTGGCTCATAATTACCATGCCAAGGTAAAACACCGTGCCCACCTTACCCTGTCCTAAATCACATGTCCCCCTCTCACACCTGGCACTGCATGTAGTAGGGCTTCCATGTGTATGCTTGGTATTTCCCCTGCAACACATGTGTAACCCACACAGCTTCTGATGCCTTTACAAACATTGCACATCTGTATTTGGTTCAGTGTAGTCCAGGAACTCAAGGGTGGTGTGGGAGTGACAAGTGGGTGTGTGACAAGTGTATATTTCCAAAGATTGTAGTTGTTCATTGTGTGTTGCATTGTACATCACACATAAGGCAAACTTTCTTTGTATTTGGTACATTGATCCCAGACCAACATTTTCCTAGCAGTCCCTTCCCCCAGTCAACATCATGGACTCACCTTATTTACATTACTGATCACCATGGTGGACATTTCACCAGCAGCCCTGTGAGTTTTGTCACTTTTGTGGTTTACTGCATTGGCGCCATATAGGATGTCACCAGTGCAGCAAAGCACAGGGAGGTCAATTGCTTAAAATGCTTGTGTCACTTTCACATATGTCTTTGGCAGGCCTCACAAATTAGGTTTACAGAGAGCACAGTGCAATCTTTATGGAATGCCTCCCCCATTTTTTGTTCCCTCCCTGAATAAGAAATATTTCATTGAATACATCATTTATGGCACAGGCATACTGTGGTGCAAGGATGTACAAAGTGGATGTATTCATGCATTGTGTGACTTTGTTAAGGTAGCACAAGGGGAATGAGCGTCTTTAGTCCACATTGGCATCATTCAATATGACGCTAATTTTGCAGTAAGGGCTTATAAATATGGGATGCTAGTGAGACAGTGAGACCACTTATATCTGGTGCTATGCGTGAAGGTGTCCCTTTGTGCATGGCACCAACCATTCCCACTACACAGGCATCCTTGCCTTTTTGGTGGCATGGAAGCTACTTGTACAGCAGCACAGATGATGATCACAGACATGCCCCATATGTTGTGTCTGATCACTTTTGTGGCCATTCTCAATGGTGCATGGAGGCATCTCTCAGTTCTTGTTGGCTCACCCTGTGCAACAAGCATAATAAATGTTGCCCAATGAGTGTTACACCTGGGCAGGTGGTTTGATGTGAGGGTTGGGTAATGGTCTGTGCAAATAGGGAGGAAGGTTTGAGCCATTAGAAGTGTTTGACCAATAATGTATCTCAATGCGTGCCTTTTCCATGCGTTCAGTGTGTCTTATGTGCCTCCCCCTTCTGCCATGTGTTAGTTTCAAGATTGCCCCCCACTGCAACTTACCCTGCATTTGTGGTAGGTCTTGGAAGTCTGCACTGTCCTATCCTAAGACTCTGGTAATCAGCTCCTGTGGGATGACCGCTGCCACCATCTTCTTCAGGTCATCCAGGTTTTCCTGGGGTGCCAGACTACCACCTCGATTCTGAAGTACTGCCTTTCGGTTCCTGGCCAATTTCTCTTTAGTTCTGCGCTTGCAATCGTGCCAGTGCTTCTTATAATCAATGACAGTCCTCTTCACTTCAGCCACACTAGTGACTTTATTGACAATTGACTGCCATATGGTCTCCTTCCCACCTATTGGCAATTTGGAGGAGACAAAGAGCTGGTGTTGGTGCTCCGTCACCTCTCTGACCAATATGTTGTTCTCCTCACTGAAGCAACACATCTGCTTCCATTTCACCTTCTCCTGTGATTTTTCTAGACCATCCCGGCTTGTACTGGGCTGATTGCAGTCTCTCCTGACCTGCATTGTCCATCTTGGGTCCTTGTGGCTTGTTTGTCAATGTCCCAGGTTTTGCTGCAAAATATAGCGCAATCACAATTTGGGTAAAAAAAAATGCCGCTAATCATGCTAATGCCACTTTTGTAGCATTAGCGTCATTTTTCCTAATGACATGTCACAAAGGTTAGCATAATCCTTTACGCTAACCTTTCCTTAGCTCTATGGGGCGTCATTTTCTAAATACAGTGCACAGATGGCACAAGGAAATGTCATTAGGCGCCATTAATTTTTGTGACGCACAACTGCGCTAGCGCAGTTGTGCATCATTTTTCTTACATTTGGAACTGTCTTTCTAGGGACTTTATCCTCACTATAATCACACACTATTTCTGTGGGGACTTGACCATCACTATATTCATACACTATCTTTGTGGGGACTTGAACATCAATATAATCACATAATATCTCTGTGGGGACTTTAACATGATTTCCTTCATACACAAACTCTGTGGGAAAATGAACATTCCTATAATCACACAAGTCTATGTTTGGACATGATCATCATCTTCACACACTGTTTGTGTATTGACTTTGTCATTGTCTTTACACATTATTTAAGTGGGGAGATGAATAATATTGTCGACACATATCATCTAAATAAGGACTTAAGAATCACAATAAGCACTTACTACCTCTGTGAGGACTTTAACTTCATTATAATCACACTATGGCCCTTATTATGACATTGGCGGTAAGTCCCGCTTACTGCTGCGGTGACAGCCACCAACATACAGCAGCGGTGGCAAATATCCGTTCTCCATATTATGACACACACGCACACCAATTTGACAGAATACTGCCACAAACACAAATCCGCCAGTCCACAGGTCAGTGCTAATGTGTCGGTACCAACACCCGTACCGTTACGCCAACAGAACAACGCCCACAACGTCATGACCCACAAATCACCACGGCGGACATTCCCTGGCAGTAAATCTTTGGCAGTACATACCGGTGGGCTCAGAATGGACACCCAAATACTAAACTACACAATATTGACCAATACCAAATACACATACCTGACACTGATACACACACCGCATCCACCTATCGACAGCACTATAAAACACACACCCACATTACCCACAACCCTTTACGAATACAAATTATTACCACCAGACTGACACCGAGACCACTGCGACAACTAGACACACACACCACATACACCCATACATTCTTCACACACCCCACTTCACACACCCAACCACAGTACCCAACACCCACACACTTACATACACCACACAACACCCATGTCCCCCACAAAGGCACCCCGTTTCACAGATAAGGATTTGCGGGTCATGGCGGATGTCTTATCCAGTTGACCGATTGACACCTGATCTGTTCGATATAAGTCAATAAGGATGCTCAATGAAGGACCACATGCCAATTATGAATACAATTTAGCTTTACTAGAATTTCAGGGAAATGTATAGCTTTTGGCACATCAACGGAGTAGAATAAAAATAGCAATAAAGAGCATCTATTTATGTATGAGCATACTACAAACAGCATCTATATATATATATATATATATATATATATATATATATATATATAGAAGCAAAGAGTTCATTGACAGATATAAGCTTTGATTGACTGCATACCAAAATGCGTCACACTACGATGTTCAGGAAGCAAAATATAAACGAGCTGAATACTTCAGATTATAAACACAGTGCAAGCATAATAATCAATCATAATAATAGAGCAGAGAAACAAAGGCCTTTCATCCCTGGGTGGAACTTAACTTAGTCCACAAAATGCTGGGAAGCCCTCTACCGCCCGCTTGGACCTCTCTCCCCCTCAAGCGTCACAGTCTCTGAACAGCAAACAGGGAGGCAGCGCTGTGGGATTGACGATGGCAGCTTTTACAACCCCATCTGCGAGCTTCAAGTCCCTCACCCGCACTTCAGTGCTTAAATAACTTGAAGCTTGGATTCTATCCCTTTCTGGCATTTTCTAGCTATGTTATCAGCACTTGTCTCTTGGCTGCTCTGCCATTCACTAGCCATTGTTTTCATTCCATCTTCTCCCTGTACTCTTGTTCTCGAGGTTGAGACGGAGTCTCCTACACAAACAAGCTTGAAAATAAAATCGTGAACATTTCCACGTTGTTCACGTTTCAGCAGGCATCACGCTCATCTAACTGCTCAAACTAATTAACCCTTTGCGTCACAATGTTTTCCGTACCTTTTTCTATACTGGTCACTCCACCCGTTAGATGAGCGCGATGCATGCAACACAGATATCATTTATTTTGACGTTCCGCTAGCGAGGTTGCTACGAATACTTGTCAACGTTATTCTAAGCGCCTGTATCTTAGTATACAGCTGTTTAGGGTCTATTGTCATCTGTATGGCTGTATCCTTGGTGTATTTAGCTGCCATATCAAATTTAGCAAATGTAATTTGCGCATGGTGCCTGATTGCCTCTAATATGGGTAGCTTACCAACAAGCGGGATGTTCCACTCTAACTGCGCTCGCAATTGCATCTGTAATGTGGTTGTGGTGAACTTAGTCAGTCGGTACAAGATGTGAGTGCTTATGTCAATAATGCTGGTAATATTGCACATACACATTACTTGTTCTCCGGTGGTTTGTACAAATCCGTTAATAAGCAACGGATGATTAGTGACGTAACATATACTCTCTGTCCCTGTCTGATATAAGTCTGTGCCATTAATAGGCTAAGGTAACCATTCACATTCTCCTGGTATTGTGTGAAGACATGGATCTAGCACCCGTCCAGTGTGGGTACATACCCACCCCTTAGACCAATCTGCACATCTAGTGGGATCTACAGTGTGATTTGTTTGATCAATCCACTTTTTGTCAGTGTGAGGTATCCACCATTCTTTACCTATCACTATTGGGAGCAATATAACAGGACACCATATGTCAGGAGGAAGATCACTTTTTGCTATATCAAAAAGAGCATAACACATTTCTTCCTCACAGTGAACATGTATGGGCTTTACCCATATTTCTTCAGGCAAATGCAATTGTTGTTCCGCTTTAAAGTCTGCATACTGTTGATTAACAATGCTTTGCCATAGTATGCACTGGATGCCCCTAGTCACTGTTTGTGTGTTTTGAAAGCTTTTTCCGAATTGTTCATAAGTGAAATTATGTCATTGCCAATCGCGATACAACCCACGCAGGACTTTCCATACTTCTTGTGAGTGTGTTGGTCCCACTGAGAAATTACTTTTATGGCCTCTCCTGTACTATATCCTGTAGAAGATAGCTTATTCCTAATGGCTTCAATATCCAAAGAATTCAGGGCCCCTACCCCGATTCCGGTGGCCCCAGCTATCAAGGACCCTAGATCTCTTCTAATGCATAACTTTGGCAAGGGCCGTAACTGTGATGTCCATGGTGCACATAATGGATCATAGTTTGAGACATTCCCCTTCGCAATATTTATCTGTAACACAATACGGTCAATTATGCTTGCATGCAGAGCTTGCTTACATCCTATTCTATATCGAACTATGGAAACGTTGCCTAATTTGCTTACCATGCGTCTTTCGGTTACATAAAACATGAAGGCTGGTGGTTTGGAGTATCGAAATCCTTTGGTTCCATTGTTCATTGTAACAACCACCATATGTCCTGGTAAAATAATCTGTTTGTCAGAGCAATCATAAGGTTTACACAGGTATGCCTGTGCTGGTGTAAAAGGTACAATGGTATCACAATATTTACATATCATATTTAACGTATAATTCAAAGCCTGTACTGTTGCTGGTGTCCCCTGCAACTCGTTCAGTCCGTTGGCATGTCAGATTTGCTGTCCATTTACCTTCCAGGTCACAGCTTTGGCAGCCATCCACTTGCCTCTAGGTACCTTCACGTTGCAAAGTGAAACATTTCCCTGGTCATAAGTTCGGCTAGCGGCTTGAGGTGCACAAGTGACATGAGGGAAACAACCTGAACAACTACGTTTGAATCACTACTTGCCTTAACAACGAATCTTTAAGAACTACTGGGTCTTAACAACAAAGTTTTTAACAACTATTGGTTTAACAATGATTTTACCTTAACAACTAATGCCAGAACAACGAATTTTAAGGTAAGTGAATTATTTTTTGATAAATTTTAAGGTGAGTTATGTGTTTTGTTTTTTATTTGTTTAGGGTTTAGTTATTATATGTTTAATTTTTTAAAGGATATTGTGTGGATTAAGTAATGGAATGTATGGGTTGTGGGTGTTATGGGTAGGGAAGCATATTAATACTCAGGTATTATTTTAAGTACTTGTGTTTTTTTTATATGTTGTAATTTATGTTGTGTGTTTAGGGGTGGGATATATGGGATGTAGGGGTTATGGGTGGAGAAGTGTATTAATACTCAGGTATTAATTTGAGTAATTGTATTTTTTAAATATTGTAGTTTATGTTGTGGGTTTAGGTGTGGGATATATGGGATGTAGGGGTTATGGGTGGGGAAGTGTATTAGTAATTGGGTATTAATTTATATACTTGGGTATTTTTAGTTTATTTTGTGAAATCAGTGTGGGGAAGTGTATTAATACTTGGGTATTAATTTAAGTTCTTGTATTTTATTAAATTTTGTAATTTATGTTGTGGGTTTTGGGGCGGGATATATGGGATGTAGGGGTTATGGGTGGGGAAGTGTATTAATGCTTAGGTATTAATTTAAGTAATTGTATTTTTTAAATATTGTAGTTTATGTTCTGGGTTTAGGTATGGGATATACGGGATGTAGGGGTTATGGGTGGGGAAGTGTATTAGTAATTGTGTATTAATTTATATACTTGGGTATTTTGATTTTAGTTTGTGATATCGCTGTGGGGTAGTGTATTAATATTTGAGTATTTTGTTAGGACTTTGAGTATTTTTTTTATATTTTATTAAGGATATATTGTGAATTAATTTTTGGAATGTATGGGTTGTGATTGTTATGGGTGGGGAAGTGTATTAATACTTGGGTATGAATTTAAGTACTTGTATTTTATTAAATTTTGTAATTTATGTTGTGGGTTTAGGCGTGGGATATATGGGATGTAGGGGTTATGGGTGGCGAAGTGTATTTATACTCAGGTATTATTTTAAGTACTTGTGTTTTTTTATATGTTGTAATTTATGTTGTGGGTTTAGGTGCGGGATAAATGGGATGTAGGGGTTATGGGTGGGGAAGTGTATTAATACTCAGGTATTAATTTAATTAATTGTATTTCTAAAATATTGTAGTTTATGTTGTGGGTTTAGGTGCGGGATATATGGGATGTAGGGGTTATGGGTGGGGAAGTGTATTAGTAATTGGTTATTAATTTATATACTTGGGTATTTTTATTTTATTTTGTGATATCGGTGTGGGGTAGTGTATTAATATTTGAGTATTTTGTTAGGACTTTGAGTATTTTTTTATATTTTATTAAGGATATATTGTGGATTAATTTTTGAATGTATGGGTTATGATTGTTATGGGTGGGGAAGTGTATTAATAGTTGGGTATTAATTTAAGTAGTTGTATTTTATTAAATTTTGTAATTTATGTTGTGGGTTTAGGGGTGAGATATATGGGATGTAGGGGTTACGGGTGGGGAAGTGTATTAGTAATTGGGTATTATTTTATATACTTGGGTATTTTTTGTTTATTTTGTGAAATCAGTGTAGGGAAGTGTATTAATACTTGGGTATTAATTTAAGTTCTTGTATTTTATTACATTTTGTAATTTATGTTGTGGGTTTTGGGGTGGGATTTATGGGATGTAGTTTTTTATATGTTGTAATTTATGTTGTGGGTTTAGGGGCGGGATATATGGGATGTAGGGGTTATGGTTGGGGAAGTGTATTAATACTCAGGTATTATTTTAAGTACTTGTGTTTTTTATATGTTGTAATTTATGTTGTGGGTTTAGGGGAGGGATATATGGGATGTAGGGATTATGGGTGGGGAAGTGTATTAATACTCAGGTATTAATTTAAGTAATTGTATTTTTTAAATATTGTAGTTTATGTTCTGGGTTTAGGTGTGGGATATATGGGATGTAGGGGTTATGGGTGGGGACGTGTATTAGTAATTGGGTATTAATTTATATACTTGGGTATTTTTATTTTATTTTGTGTAATTGGTGTGGGGTAGTGTATTAATATTTGAGTATTTTGTTAGGACTTTGAGTATTTTTTATATTTTATTAAGGATATATTGTGGATTAATTTTTTGAATGGATGGGTTGTGGTTGTTATAGGTGGGAAAGTGTATTAATACTTGGGTATTAATTTAAGTAATTGTATTTTATTAAATTTTGTAATTTATGTTGTGGGTTTAGGGGTGGGATATATGGGATGTAGGCGTTATGGGTGGGGAAGTGTATTAGTAATTGGGTATTAATTTATATACTTGGGTATTTTTAGTTTATTTTGTGAAATCAGTGTGGGTTAGTGTATTAATATTTGAGTATTTTATTAGGAATTTTAGTATTTTTTTATATTTTATTAAAGATATGTTGTGGATTAATTTTTGGAATGTATGGGTTGTGGTTGTTATGGGTGGGCAACTGTATTAATACTCAAGTATTAATTTTAATATTTGAATTTTTTGATATGTTGTAATTTATGTTGTGGGTTTAGGGGTGGCATCTATGGGATGTAGGGGTTATGGGTGGGGAAGTGTATTAGTAATTTGGGTATTAGTTGGTATGTTTGAGTTATATTTTATTGATTTTTTCAAAAATGAGGTGTGGGAATATAGATGTGTATATGGGGTGTAGGTGTTATGGGTTGTAAGTACGTTAATACTTGGTTATTTTTTTATATATTTGGCTAATTTAACAAAGGTTAATAAAAATAATTTGTGGTTTAATGATTGGGATGGATTGAATGGAGGGGTAATGGGTGGTGAAGTGTTTTAGTATTTGGGTTTTAATTTGTATTTTATAAAAGATAGTTTGGTTGTGTAATGGTTGGAATGTATTGGGATTTAGGGGTTATGGGTGGGAAGTATATTAGTAGTCTGGTATTATTTATTGTATTTGGGTAATTGTTTATTTTTTTTATTAAAAGTATATTTAGAATTAGGGGTGGGATATAGGGGATGTAGGGTTTATGGTTGCGGTAGTGTTTTTATGATTAGTTTTTTTGTTCTATGTTTGAGTATTTTTTATATTTATGTAAATAATTTTTTTTGGGATGCAATTTTGTTTATTGGTGGATAATGATTTGGAAATGTATTGATAGTTTTGAATTTTTTATTATGGGTTAATTATTTTATTGTGTTTTTTTTAGGTTTTGTATTTAATTTTATTTTTTGTTATTAAAGGTGTAAAAATAATTTTGTTTAAAAATAGTTATGTTTAAAAATGTATATTTGAATTTTTAATCATATAGTAGTTGGTACAGTAGAATTTGGAATATAATAAGGTTACATTTTATTTGTGTTAAAATTTTTTATATTTATTAGATTGTAATTTGTTTTTGTGATTTTTTATTTTTTTTAAATATATATATTTTTTATTTTGATTATTTTTGTTTGATCTGATATTATTAATATTATTTTGGTTTTTTAATCATTTTTTGGGATGTATAATTTTTTATATATATTAAATTGTATTCATATTATATTTAAAAATGTATTAATTAATTAATTATTCGTAGATAATATATATATATATTTTTTTTCATTTGAAATAATCTTTTTTTTCATGCAAATGTAATTTTAAAAAAATAAAAACACCATTCATTTTTTAAAAAATATTTTTTTATTTTGAACATAATGAAGTTTAAAAAATGCAATTTTTTAAAAATTATTATTTAATATTTATAGATTTGTAGAAATGTTTTACAAATTTTTTAATATTTATTTATCTATTTTCTGTGGTATTTTCTTATTTTTCCTATTATAGTCTATGAGTGAAATAGTTTGTTTTCTATTTTTAGTGCTCTTCCATGTTTACGTTGTTTGACGTCTTCTGTTTTCAGTCGGAAGAGCGTCGCGGTCAAGATAGGACGGAAGTGGAGACCTCGTTCAGGTAAGTGGGATTATAATTTTTTTTACAGTATGTAGTAGGGTATTTTTATTACAGAAATAGTTGTCGGAGGTAGTTATAAGGTAGGTAGTAGATTTTTGGTGTTTGCTATGTTTTTTATGTTTAATTATTTGTTTTTGCATATTTTTGTATACGATAGTGGTATCGTAAAAGTAAACAAATTTGTTTAGCAGTGTTTTATCTTTGAAATGATTATACTGCTTTTGTTGTAGTTGGAAATAATTGTATATTTTTTAGATACATTTTTTTTAGGGATTTTTGAGGGAGTCAGTTGTTCGGTTTATGAAAATAATATTTGGTTCATTGCAATAGGTTTCGTAATTCATTTTTTCTTTTGTGTTAGTAGTATACTTTATTTTGTTTTCATGTCTTTTTCTTGATAGTTAATGTTTTAATTAATGATGTGGCTTTGGTAAGTATGTGATTAATTTTTTTACTTTTTTGTGGTAAAAAAAGTATATTTGGTGTTTTTCATTTTTGTGTTTTTTCTCGAATTTCTGGTTTGGTAAAGTATTCTATTTTATTTTTTTAATTGTATTCATAGTATATAGAGTTGTTTTTTTTATCATCCATTTAATATGACTATTTTTTATTTGTTTTTGGATGATTAATGTTTATTTTTTATTTTTTTTAAGTATGAGATGCTTATTCTATATTAATTAAGAAGATTTCTTCAGCAACATGTGTTTGGATAAAGACATGAAAACTTGAAAGGTAGGAACAATTAAATTTAATTGATGGTGTTTGGTTTTTTTAAACTGGCAAGTAATTTTTTAGTAGGTTAGTGGTTGTTAGTAATGTAGAATATATGCTAGACTGTTGAGGTAGTCTGATGGTGTTATTGTATCAAATTGATGTATTTTTCCCAAAATTCTTTTGTTCATTTCTTAGCTATTTTTTACTTGTGCGTGGGTTCAGGCTACCTGAGAGTGATTGAGCAAGTCTTATTTCTTGGAAACTTTGTTCCTTTTTCAAAATTTCCATGAAATGATATAGGTTTGGGTGGGGTTTACCTATTAATTTATTGAAGGCGTTGTGCCACCCTTCTATGGCATTATTAGTCTTTGTACCACCTTCTAAACAGGTTTGGTAGCAGTTCCACCATTATATTGGAAATCTTGGCTTTCGTCTGCGACCAGATCTGATTAGGTGTCCAATCCAGGGTTCTTCAAAGTAATTTAGTAAGGGTGCTAATTTGTCTTCATTTTGTGTATAATAGAGTCTGTTATTGTGGTGTAATACTGATCTACATTTGTAGGTGGTACAAAGCATAATGCTGTGAGTTTTTTTAATTCAAATTGTAGTATGCAGTCTGAGAAATATTCTCTACTTAGGGATGATTTTTGTATTCTACGCCAATATGCTTGTGAAAAGTGGAAAAAGCATCCTTGAATTTGGGTTTGTGGATATATTTTTAGCATTGTGTTTATCATTGATAATTCGAAATCTAGTATTACTTTTCTAGGTGTTTTATTTAATGTTTTGTTTTGATTGTTGATAAAAATTCACTGTAAGTAGAGGAATGTTTATCAGGCAGTAATGCACACACTAGGGGGATTGTAGTGTTATTTTTTGTGGCATGTATGTTGTAAATTTGAGTGAATGGATGGGGTTTAGATTTAAAGGTTCCATCCATCATCCAAATTTCACTATTTTGTAGGATTAGTAAGTTGCATTTTGTGCTGAGTATTAAAATTCTTTTTTTAGAGTGTTCGTTGTCGTGAATGAGGAAAGTTACTTTGGAGAAGGTAATTGTTAGTTCTGAGGGGATGTTAATGTCTTCATAGGTTTGTGGTGTTATATGTTGGGGATTACTTGCCAGTCTTTCTCGTTGAAATATTCTCCTAAGGTTTGGTACAGAAGGCATGCTACCGGAAATCTGTACTGGAATATTTTGTACTACCTCCCTTATAACCTGTCCGCAGGAGTCATTGGAGGTGTGTGCAATGTTTTTTATTTTTTGTATGTTTTCTCTTATCTCAATTTCTATTGCAGAGGCAGAGTGGTTGTGATCTGTTGTCTTAACAATGGTGTTTTCTAGAGTTACAGCTCTGTCTCTGCATTGTGAAGAGTAGTATTGTACACATCTCCAAAGGCTCCTGAGGTTGACAACCTTGTCTCTGCAATAAAGATAACCTTCATACTTTAGTAGCTGGTTTCCGGTTCTTGAGGTTATGTAACTTGCTTCTTCTTGCGATGCCATTTGTGAAATATCTGTAAATAATATAAAAGAAATAGGTTAAAAGAAGTTTGTAGTTTTTATTATTCAATTTGTGGTGGATTTAGTTTACCAAATAGTAAGTTAATTAATGTATGTGTCCTATTTGTAAGTGTTTGGTGTAGGTGGTTTGTTAACTTTTACATTTGGTGATTGTGTGTTATTTATTGAGGTAAGTAATTTTTGCTTTTAGATTTGTAAATGTGGGTCTATTGTGTTCCTAGTTTTTGTTATGAGGTAAGTACTTAGTGGAGTTTTAATAGTATATTATTTGATAGTTATTCTCCAGCACCTATGATAATGTAAGCATCTAGTGAAGTTGCTTTGGTTATTTTGTAATGTTCTGAGTATTTGTATTGTGATATGAGGTAAGTAGTTGGTGGAGTTGGAATAGTAATTTTAGTGCTATTTACTGTGTAGCAGCTGCTGTGATGTAAGTATGTGTTGGAGTTGTAATAGTAAATTTTGGGAAACATAATTTATTACGACGTTTTATTTACGAAGTCGTGGTTAATGAAAGTGAAACAACGCTTTTTTTAACCACGACTCTGTTATTTTGTGCCTTAACTACGTATGTTCTGAACAACGAACATGCGTGGTTAAGGTACAAAGAAGGGAGTTGGCGAAGGAAGATGACGCAGGTGACAAGGGGTCGACTAAGTTAAGTGGGGTGTTTTAGGTTTTGGGGAGGGGGTGGGGGTAAGGGGGTTTTAGGTTTTGGGGTGGGGTTGGGGGGGTGGGGTGGTTTTGGTTTTGGGGAGGGGGTGGGGGGTCAGGGGGTTTTAGGTTTTGGGGTGGGGTTGGTGGGGTCGGGCGTTTTTAGTTTTGGGGAGGGGGTGGGGGGTCAGGGGGTTTTAGGTTTTGGGGCGGGGTTGGGGGGTGGGGCGTTTTTGGTTTTGGGGAGGGGGTGGGGGGTTAGGGGGTTTTATGTATTGGGGTGGGGTTGGGTAGGGTGGGGCGTTTTTGGTTTTGGGGAGGGGGTGGGGGGTTAGGGGTTTTAGGTTTTGGGTTGGGGCGTTTTTGGTTTTGGGGAAGGGGTGGGGGGTCAGAGGGTTTTAGGTTTTGGGGTGGGGTTGGGTGGTGGGGTGAGGGATGTAGGGTGAATGGTGCCTATTAGTAGTGCTTTTATTAGGAATGCCTTTACAACGAAATATCGTTGTTAAGGTATTTGTGGTAAAATCATTAGTAGTAAGAACGAGGTCGGTGTTCCGACCTCGTTGTTAAGGCACTAGTTGTTTTGGAAGTCGGTGTTCTGTTGTACAACCGTACATTTTATTTTGGTTACTGTGTAGCAGATATTGTAATGTAAGTATGTGGGGTGTTTGCAATAATTTATTTGTAGTGTAGTTAATGTGTGTAATATCTTTTGAGGTAAGTAGTTTGTGGAGTTAGAATAATAATTTAAGTTTTATATAGTGTGGAGCAACTGCTTTGAGTTTAGTATTTGGTGGAGTTGTAATAGTAAATTTATTTACAGTAATTGTTCTGCACATACTATGATGTGATGATGTGGGGTTTTTGCTATGGTTATTTTGCAATGTGCTGATTTAATATTTCCGATTTGGTCTGAGGTAAGTAGTTGGTGTATTTGTTATAGTTATTTTGGTTGTATTTGGTGTGAAGGATGTGTTGTGAGGTATGTTTTTGGTGGATTTGTAATGGTAAATTTATTTATGTTTATTGTCCAGCAGTTGTTTAGAGGTAAGTGTTTGGTGGAGTTGTAATAGTTACTTTTTTATTTACTATATGTACTGTGCTTGTGAAGTGTTTTTAATTTTACTGAGTTTATGTGTGTTTGGTGTCAAGTTAAGGGGTATTTGAATAAGAATGTTTGTTTAGTTTTATTTAATTAGAAAATCTGGTTGTATTTTATAATAAAAATGTTATACATACTTTAAGTTTTTTTTTCTTTTTTCAGATGTTATTTTTTTTTAATTGATTTATTTCACTTTTTTATGTCTTCTGGTGTTTTTTTTGGTTCCTTGGAGTCTGTAACAAAGAAGAAAGAGTGTATTATTTAGTTTATTATTTTGTTTTATTAATTATTTAGTTTTTTTAATTTAGAAGCCATTTTTTTAGTCGCTTTGAAATTTGGTGAATAATATTTGGTTTTTGGTTAAATTTATTAGGTGAATTATTATTATTTTTTTTACTAATTTGTAGTTCTAATATTTTATATAAATATATTTTAATTATATTATAATTAATTGTTCTAGTATTATGGTATTCGTTATTTAACAGTTTTTTGAATGCAATTGTTTATGGTTTAGTGAAATTGTTTTTGAATAATGGTAATGGTTTACCTTTGATGGTGAAGGTGTGGTGTTTATCTTTTTCGTCAGTTTCTTGATATTTATGCCTGTAACAAAATAGCACAAAAGGTACATTAATTATATATTATTTTAGCTGTGGCATAGGTTAGTAAATTTCTTTATATTTATTTATGGATATTTTACCTTGTTATCTCAGTAAATGGCGGTGTTGGATAAATTATATTTTAATTTCTTTCCGTAGTGATATGTTCGTCTTCTCTGTAAGTTGTTTGCTGTAGTAATGAGTAGAAAATGGAGGTCGTTGGTATTTATATGTGTTTTTGTAAGTATTGTTTTATTTGTAAATTGAATGTGTTTTGGATGTTTTTTTTTATTGTGAATTTGTTTGTGATGTTAGATATATATAATTGTGGAGTGTATTTGTTTTGTAGTTTGTATTTTTTTTCTATGTTCGTTCTCGTTTGTTTAGTAGAGGAAGTACTTCCTGGGTCATGTAGAAACTGTTGTAGGACTATCGTTTTATGTAGGTTTTTATTTTAGTGTTGTGTCTTTTTTATAATTATTTAAGTATTATTTATTTTGATTTAAAACGGTGTTTATATGGTTTTGATTTTTGTGATGTTTTGTTTTTTGTATGTGGGAAAGATATTGTTGTTTTCAATTTTGTTTGTTTTTTACGTAGTACTGTAGTGGTTTTAATATTTTATTTATTAATCGTTGTCGTTTAGTTGTGATATTAATTATTCTTATTTTACGTTGTTTGGAGTTCGTTTTAAATGTATTAGGGGCCATATTTATACTTTTTGACGCAAAACTGCGCTAACGCAGTTTTGCGCCAAAAAAATTAGCACCGGCTAACGCCATTCTGAAGCGCCATGTGGGCGCCGTATTTATTGAATGGCGTTAGCCGGCGTTAGCCGACGGGCGCTGCCAGGTGTGCGTGAAAAAAAACGACATACACCAGGCAGCGCCGGCGTAGGGAAAAATGGCGTTTGGGTGTCCCAAAATGGGGCAAGTCAGGCTGAGGCAAAAAAATCATCTTAACCCGATTTGCGCCATTTTGTTGGGGCGCCCAGACGCCATTAACATGACTCCTGTCTTAGCAAAGACAGGAGTCATGCCCCCTTGCCCAATGGCCATGCCCAGGTGACTTATGTCCCCTGGGCATGGTCATTGGGCATAGTGGCATGTAGGGGGGCACAAATCAGGCCCCCCATGCCACAAAAAAAAAAATATATACTTACCACAACTTACCTTTTCTTCCCTGGGATGGGTCCCTCCATCCTTTGGTGTCCTCCTGGGGTGGGCAAGGGTGGCAGGGGGTGTCCCTGGGGGCAGGCACCTCATTCTGAGCCCACAGGTCCCTTAACGCCTGTCCTGACCCAGGCGTTAAAAAGAGGCGCAAATGTGGTTTTTTTTGCACCGCCCACTCCCGGGCGTCATTTTTGCCCGGGAGTATAAATACCACGCACATGCCTGGGAGTCATTTTTTAAGACGGGAACGCCTACCTTGCATCTCATTAACGCAAGGAAGGTGTTCACGCCAAAAAATGACGCTAACTCCATGAACTTTGGCGCTAGACGCGTCTAACGCCAAAGTATAAATATGGAGTTAGTTTTGCGTCGAATTTGCGTCTAAAAAAACGATGCAAATTCGGCGCAAACAGAGTATAAATATGCCCCTAGGTGTTTAGGCGTTTTCAGTGTTGGGTAGTATTTGTTTGAGTATTCGTTGTTTGGCTAGTCGTTTGTTTGGGTAGTAGTTATTTTAGGAGTCGTTGTTTAAGTATTCGTTGTTTGGGTAGTAGTTTGTTTGGGGTAGTAGTTATTTGGGGAGTAGTTATTTAGGTCATTTTTGTTTGGGTAGTCGTTGTTTAGGTAGTAGTTCTTTGGGGAGTGGTTATTTAGGTCATTTTTGTTTGGGTAGTCGTTGTTTAGGTAGTAGTTATTTGGGGAGTCGTTGTTTAGGTAGTCGTCGTTTACATAGTAGTGTTTTAGTGGAATATTCGTGATTTAGTGGTTTTCGTAGTCGTTAAATAGGTGGTCGTTGTTTAGGAATAATTTAGTTAATGTTTTTTTTCGTTGTTTAGACTTCGTTGTAAAAAAATTAGTTTTATAGGTTTTTTCGGTGTTGGGCAGTCGTTGTTTAAGTAGTCGTTGTTTAGGTAGTAGTGGTTTAGTGTCATATTCGTGACATGAATGTCTGTAAAGCCTTTCTCTGCTACATTCGGTCGAACCCAAACATCTCTTCCAGTTGTAATTAAGACCACAAACAGGAACCACGTCATCGACGCAGATGTCATCGTTTACGACCGTGGGGTAAGTCTCACTGCAGGTGCAAATACAGATACATTAGAGTTCTTTAAAAGTACAATATACGTACTCTCCACCCCTTGACTCAATATGTCTCCTGCCTCTGTTTTTTTTTTTTTTTTTTCCTGGATGGTTCACCCATACTTTTCTTCTTGTGCTTCCAAATCCTCCCTCAGCTCTCTGGGTGTTATCCGGGGGGGCAGATCTTTCTTCAATGTGGGGGGTTTACGCTTGTTCACAAATCAATTGTGCAAGTCCGTCATGTGCTGATAACTTTTTTAACTGTTCTTTCAACAATCCGTTATATCTCTCAATCATGCCTGCAGCTTGTGGATAATAACTAAGGTGCAAAATCCACCGAATTCCCTGTTCCTGCGCCCAGCCCTGCACTGTTTTCCCTGAAAAGTGTGTGCCCCTATCTATTTGGAACTCATCGGGTGCCCCATAATGTTTTATCAGGTAGTTTAGCCCTTGCAAAGTGGACTTTTGGTCTGCAGACTTACAGGGCATACCCAACATAAGGCCAGAGTAGGTGTCCACCATGGTCAATACGTAGCTTTTTCCTCCTTCTTTTGGTAGCAGCCCGATATAGTCCAATTGCAACACCATTGCAGTTTCAGTTCTTCTTCTGATATGGTCGCTAGGCTTCTTTTGCAGGGGCATTTGTCTAATCTGGTTGCATGTGGGGCACTCCTTTACTGCTGGTTGCATGTGTTCTTTAGTACCTGGAATTAGTCGTTGCTGTGCCCATGTATAAGTGCCATTCTCTTCTAGATGTCCGGATATTGCATGGACCCTGTTTGCTAAAGCAGCTTCAGCTTCCTCATTGATGACCACCGTTCGTGTTTTGGCCATCTGATCTACGGCGTTGTTGAATAGAGATGCAAATGAGGTGTCTGATGGGCAATGGGCATCCACATGTCCCACATAGATTCAGGGGCATATTTATACTCTGTTTGTGCCGGAATTGCGTCGTTTTTTTTGACGCAATTCCGACGCAAAACTAACTCCATATTTATACTTTGGCGTTAGACGTGTCTAGTGCCAAAGTCCATGGAGTTTGCGTCATTTTTTAGCGTGGACACCTACTTTGCGTTAATGATATGCAAGGTAGGCTTTCCCGTCTAAAAAATTTACTCCGAGGCATGTGTGCCGTATTTACACTCCCGGGCAAAATTCACGCCCGGGAGTGGGCGGGTCAAAAAAAATGACTTCCAGCCGCTTTTGCGCCTTTTTTTAGCGCCTGGTCAGGGCAGGCGTTAAGGGACCTGTGGGCTCGGAAGGAGCCCAGAGGTGCCCTCCCATGCCCCCAGAGACACCCCCTGCCACCCTTGCCCACCCCAGGAGGACACCCAAGGCTGGAGGGACCCATCCCAGGGACATTAAGGTAAGTTCAGGTAAGTATTTTTTTATATTTTTGTGTGGCATAGGGGGGCCTGATTTGTGCCCCCCTACATGCCACTATGCCCAATGACCATGCCCAGGGGACAGAAGTCCCCTGGGCATGGCCATTGGGCAAGGGGGCATGACTCCTGTCTTTGCTAAGACAGGAGTCATTTCAATGGGGGTTGGGAGTCGAAAAAAATGGCGCAAATCGGGTTGAGGCAAAAAATTTGCCTCAGCCTGACTTGCCCCATTTTTTGGCGCCCAAGCTCCATATTCCCCTACGCCGGCGCTGCCTGGTGTACGTAATTTTTTTTCACGCACACCAGACAGCGCCGCCGGCTAACGCCGGCTAACGTCATTGAGTAAATACGGCACCCGCATGCCGCTTCAGAATGGCGTTAGAGCAGTTTTGCGTCAAAAAGTATAAATATGGCCCTTAATATTTTTGCCCTTTCTCCCACATCTCTTCCCATAGCTGCTAGCCTCCCGAAATGGGGGTGCCTTTAATTTTCCATCCATCCTTGCGCCAAGTCGGGCCCAGCTTACTAGTCCTTGGTAAGTGGCCTAACTGTCAGTGTACCCAAATGTTTTCTCTCCGATGGAGTCTTGTTCGATCACTGCTGCTACCCCCTGCAGCTCTTCAAGCTGGCTTGATCCATTATCCCCTCCTTGCAGCAACATTGTTTCTGTAGCAGACTGGAATGTGACTGTTTGCCATTGTCTTTTTCCTTGATGGTACCGGGCGGTACTATCTGTGAACCATGCATTTTGCTGTTCTTCTTCAGTGAGTTGTACAAAAGGTGGGACTGTTTTAAATGGTGAGGATTCCATTTCAGAGGGCTCTGGCGAGGGGGCCATTGCCTGCAAGTCCACTGCCCCTAGCATGCCTTCTTGTAACTTCGACACTCCTGCTGGTCCCGGTTTTGGCATCTGCTGCAGATACTATTTCCACTTTACGATGGTAGACTCCTGCGCCCTGCCTACTTTAGTGCCAACCCCTCCTTCTCTTATCCAACCTAGTTAGGGGACCCATGTTCTTAAGGTGACCGGCCGGTCACCAGTTATGCGTTCTGTTTCCACTAATTCCCAATATGCCCCTGCTAGCTCTTTTCCTAATGGGGTGTAATTGCTCATGGATGGTGTTAATCTCTTTGACCAAAATCCTTGTGGCACCCTCTTTTTTTTCCTGCCTCTGCCATAAGCTCCACATCACTACATCATCCTGTACTATAATTTCCAGCTCGAATGGGTCTCCTTCTGTGATGGGACCTAACATAAATTGATTCTATAATGCATCTTTTGCTCCAGTGTCCCACAATGTCACCAACCATTTAAACAAAGGCTCTGCAGGCATCTGCCTAAATGTACGGGTTATCTCCAACAACTCACTCTGCGTGTAATCTCTCACCAAACGAGAATTCTGTATTTGCCCACCATTCACTTCCTTTGATTTGTTTTGCATAAGTGGGCGAACCTCCATTACACTTCCTCTTCCACCTTCAACTTCACCTACACTTCCTTCTCCACGTTCAACTCCACCTAGTTCTGCTACACGTACTTCCACCTCATCCTCCCAATTCCAGTCGTCATCATTATCTGAGACTGTTGCATCCCAAATATATGGATCCCAATTTTCTTTGCGTACCAATGCCCTCATTTGCACAGCTGAGGGTATTTTAGGCTTCTGCCTACTCTTCTGTTTGCGTACCAATGCCCTCACTTGCACAGCAGAGGGCATTTTAGGCTTCTGCCTACTCTCCTGTTTTGCTACTCGTACTGCTAATGCGGTGCACCTTGCCTCCATTTGATCACTCCGAGTCACTGCACTTTCTATGGTCTCTTTCATAAGTAACTGCCTTTCCTGCAAGGCTGCAACCTCATCCTGCAGTTTTGTCTTCCTGTATACCATAAGGAGCGCAGACAGGAAAAGCCATCCCACTTGCCCTGCCGCTTTCAGCTCCAGCTTCACCCCTCTTAGCTTCACACTCTCGACCGCATCTTCCACTAAGAGAGGAGTCACTTTGTCATCTAGTGCTTCCCATAAAACCGGCGCTGCCCACCAGTTCAAGAGTTCTGCCACACCAGAGAACGGGTCAGTTGCTAACCACCCGGGAATGGATCTGGCTTCTGCCCCATGCTGCCTTCCGCTCTCTGCCCCATTTTTGTTTACGTCCCTAAACAGGCATTATTGACTTATACCCCACTTCTGGTACCAAAATGTCTTATCCAAGTGACTGAGTGACACCTGATCTGTTTGATATAAGTGAATAAGGACGCTCAATGAAGAACCACACGCCAATTATGATTTTTTTTTAGCTTTGCTAGAATTTCAGGGAAATGTATGTATTTGGCATATCAACGGAGTAGAATACAAATAGCAATAAAGGGCATCTATTTAAATATGAACACACTACAAAGAGCATCTCTCTCTCTCTCTCTCTCTCTATATATATATATATATAGATATATATATATATATATATATATATATATATAAGCAAAGAGTTAATTGACAGATATAAGCTTTGATTGACTGTATACCAAAATGTGTCACACTATGATGTTCAGCAAGCAAAATATAAACGAGCTGAATACTTCAGATTATAAACACAGTGCAAGCATAATAATCAATCATGATAATAGAGCAGAGAAACAAAGGCCTTTCATCCCTGGGTGGAACTTAACTTAGTCCACGAAATGCTGGGAAGCCCTCTACCGCCCGCTTGGACCTTTCTTCCCCTCAAGCGTCACGGTCTCTGAACAGCAAACAGGGAGGCAGCGCTTTGGGCTTGGCGATGGCAGCTTTCACAACCCCATCTGCGAGCCTCAAATCCCTCACCCGCACTTCAGTGCTTAAATAACTTGAAGCTTGGATTCTATCCCTTTCTGGCATTTTCTAGTTATGTTATCAGCACTTGTCTATTGGCTGCTCTGCCATTCCCTAGCCATTGTTTTCATTCCATCTTCTCCCTGTACTCTCGTTCTCAAGGTTGAGACGGAGTCTCCTACACAAACAAGCTTGAAAATAACATTGTGAACTTTTCCACGTTGTTCGGGTTTCAGCAGGCATCACGCTCATCTACACTGCTCAAGCTAATTAACCCTTTGCGTCACAATGTCTTCCGCATCTTTCCCTATACTGGTCAGCAGAGGAAATAGTCAGGGTAGAGCCACAGCTGTTTGGAGCACAGGTACAGCAAATATCCATTGCCAGGAAGATGGAGATATGGCGGAGAATCATGGACAGGGTGAACACTGTGGGACAGCATCCAATAACAAGGGACAACATCAGGAAGAGGTGGAACAACCAACAGCAGAAGGTACGTTCTGTGCAGCAAAGCACCAGCTCGCCATCCAGGGGACTGGCAGTGGACCCCCACCTCTTCCCCCACAGCTCACAGCATGGAAGGAGCAAGTCTTGGCATTACTGCATCCTGAGGGACTCACTGGAGTTGCCGGAGGACTGGACACTGGTTAGTCAACATTTACAACTCATCACTTCCCATACCTGACTGCCACCTCGCACCCTCACCCTCACTCCCATCACTCCACTCCATCCCACACACTGCATCTACACATATGACTAACCCCAATGCCAATGCCTGCATGCTATACCAATGCATGAACAGCCCTCCCAGCCCTGCATGGACACCCATCACAAAAGCATGCACAGCATGAAGAACTAACAATCCCACAATACAGCACAATACAAAAACAAAGGTGTCAGGGCAACAGCAACGATAGAGGGGAAGCTAGGGATGTACAATATGTCACAGACATGAAGCATAATACATCACTTACATCCCCATAGGTGCCCCAGCCAATCTCAGTGGAGATGAGGTGCCACGATTAACCAGTCCACCAACAGAAGATGCCCCCAGTGATGACAGTAACTCTGGACTTTAGGATCTGGATGATCTACCTGGTCCATCATGGACCACTGGTCAGTCGGTCACCCCCGCCCAATCAAAGTCAACCACAGAACTTCCCCCATCAGTATTCAAAACCACAGCACCCACCCAGCGTTCCCACTCCTCTGTCCCCAGGACACGTCAATCAGCAATGTACCCACCTATACAGGGACCCCAGTTCACACTCACACCCCAGACAATCAGGGACCTGGGGTCAGTGGCAGTGGGCATCCCATTCAGGGGACACAGGTACAGGGCAACAGAAACACTGGGAGGACCTCTGTGCGCCGGGGGAGGACAGGCCAAGGGAACCGACTCTCCAGGAGGCACTCACCAATGTCCTGGGGGCCTATCAGCAATCCCAGGACATGATGGGTCAGATCCTTAACAACATGCAGGAGAACAAGCAGCTGCAGACGGAACACCATCAGGAGATCAGGGAGGACTTGCAGGCTCTCAGCACCACAATGATCTACAGAGCAGGGGTGCTCGCAGACATGGTCAACATCATGAGGGAATGGACAGCACACCAGCAGGCCCCTACCATTAGCCAATCTATTAACCAGCCCTACCCTTCCGCTGCACCTAGTGTGCAGGAGGCCTCACTACAGTACCCACAGGCCACCAGCATCCCTCCCCCTGAAAAATGTGAACCACCCTGCAAATGTTCCCTGCGACCCAGACAGAAGCCAGAGACTTTTGCCAAGACCAAGACCACCGCCAGGAAATTAGACTCTCGTAATTGTCCCCCCTGTGTCCCATCCTGTCACCTTGTCCACTTTGAACTACCTGTGTTCCCCTTCCTACGGCCGTTTGGACACTGGACCTTTGCTACAAACAGACAGGAACAATACCCTGGACTTTCCTCTACCATTACCCCATTCCATTGCACTTTTCAGTCAATTGTTTGAACTACAATAAACACCCTTGAACACAATTTGAGTGACACCATTTTATGTGTTGAAAATGTGCATTTATGGGAACAGTCACATCTAGTGCAAATGATCTGAACACTGTGATGGCAGACAAATAATGACCTGTAGCTGTCTGCAGTAAACACATCAGGACACAGTTGTCATATCACCAACATCTGTAAAAGGACAGGCCATAGGTGACAGTAGGTTGAGATGCATAATACGTGAATGACTTCATGCTACAGCCACACAGAAAACATCAATAGTCAGAGTGATGGTCAGATACACTGTCTCACCTGTGTGTCATTAGATGTATTGACGTATGACTGATGTTCTGTTGTCCACATCCACATCCTCTGCCTCCTCATCCTCACTGTCCTCAGGGTCCACTGCTGCCACAGGGTCATCTCCAGTCCCCTCCTCCTGCAGAAAAGGCACATGTAATCTGAGAGCCAGGTTGTGTAATATGCAGCATGCCACTACTTTCTGGCAGACCTTCTTGGGTGAGTAGCACAGGGATCCACCTGTCAGATGCAGGCATCTGAACCTGGCCTTCAGGAGGCCGAAAGTCCTCTAGATTATTCTCCTGGGTCATCCATGTGCATCATTATAATGGTTCTCAGCCCCTGTCCTGGCATTCTTCACAGGGGTCAGGAGCCACAATAGGTTAAGGCATACACTGACATACAGTGGGTTGGGACTCTGGCTCACCTATTAGCCACACCCTGTGCCTCTGTAGCTGGGCCATAACATTTGGGATGCTGCTATTCCTCAGAACGAAGGTGTCATGCACTGACCCAGGATACTTGGCAGTGACCTGGGAGATGCACTGGTCCACCAGGCACACCATTTGCACATTCAGTGAGTGGAAACTCTTCAGATTCCTGAACACCTGTTAATTCTGGTAGGAGGGACAAAAGCAATATGTGTACTGTCAATGGCCCCATTAATATTGGGTATATGTCCCATTGCATAGAATATGGCCTTCACAGTGGCCAAATCTTCCACCTGGAGGAAAGAAATGTAGCTTCACATGTGTTTCACCAAGGCAGACAATACCCTTGCCAGCACGATTGAGAACATTGGCTGTGACATTCCTGCTGCCAAGCCCACTGTCACTGGGAAAGAACCAGTTGCAGGAAAAGGAGCACTGATAGAACCTGCACAAGAGGGGGATCTCAGTGGGATGACGGATATCTGATGTTAGGTCAGGCTCTAATTGGGCACTAAGCTCTGTGAATGTGGCCTTGTCGAGTCTATTGGTGAGTATTATGTGCCTGTCCTCCAGTGTAGCCAAGTCCACAAGAGGTCTGTACACAGGGTTTGTCTCCTCCTCCTATTCATCCGCAGTGGTAGGTATCTAAGGGACAAGGGAGTGAATAGGCCATCACAATTTGAACAATGGAACCACCACCTCAGTGTGCATACAGCATTAATGTGGTGGGACAGTGGGAATGGCAATGTATGTGCAATTTTCGGCAATGACGCAGTTATGGAAGACCTGAATGTAGTCCCCCAGCGTGAAATGGCGACCGCCTGTCCTGTATCTAGGGACAGGTGGAAGTGAGGTAACTCTGCTGACATTAGGCATTGTGGAGGAAGGCAGTCTTGTACCGCTGTGCAATTCCTCATTGGCTAATATGGGGATCTATGGAGTACAGTGGCCAATGGGGATCTTCAGCAGTGGTGACAGTGTACACTGTCGTGGACGTGACAGCCACTATCTGTCTGTAACCTCACTTTATTCCTGACTTTCTATAAGAGAACACCTACACTGCATGTGCTGCTGTGACCTGTGTCTGGACCCTACCATGGCCTGTGTGACTGGGGAAAGGGTCCCTGCCTTCACTTTGGAGAAGTTGGAGTGCTTAACGGATGGCGTCCTACCCCAGGATGGACAGCTGTATGGGACTCCAGACCAACAGGTGAGAACACCTTGGGCATGATGCATGTGAGAAGGTTGCATGGAGCTCTGTGTGCAGGCATTGTGTCATTTGGGGGGATGTCTGTTGGTAGCGTACATGGTGGGCACCGGGCGATGTGTGTGCCAATGGAGTTGGAAACAGGATTTGTGGGCCGTTTTTGGGACAGGCTGGATTGTATGTGTAATGGTGTCCTCCTGCCTGTATTACCTCTGCAGGCCAGTGCCCATCAAAAGAAGGGATTGTGGCATGCCATCGCCAATGACGTGCAGACCCTGGGGGTCTACAGCAGGTGGAAAACCCACTGCAGGAAACAGTGGGAAGACCTGAGATGCTGGGCATGGAAGACTACAGCGGCCCAGCTGTTGATGGTCCAAAAAGAAGAAGGGGTGCCCGTCGGAACCTGACCCACCTGATGGCCCGCATATTGGCGGGGGCCTACCCAGAGCTGGATGGGCAATTGAGGGCATCACAGAAGCCACAAGGAGGTGAGTACGGTAGGCGTTACTACAATAATTGGTAGGTGGTATTGTTACCGGGTGGTAGGTGTGAGTTAGTGGGTGCCCCTTAATGCCAGGTCAGAGTTTGCAGCGTAATCCAGGTCAAGGGTAATGGGTGTCTACCAAATTCAGGTAACCTAGCTTGGTTGCATTCCACGTCAGTCAGGGCTTTGTGGGTCCCAGAAGGGGTGCAGTTGGCAGTGGTTGGCCCTCATCTTGCTGTGGCATCTTACCAGTTGAATGCCAGTGCAATGCATAGTTCTTATTCCTGATTCCTGTGTGTGACGGTACTGTGGGGGTCATTCTAATTCTGGCGGGCGGCGGAGGCCGCCCGCCAGAATTCCGCCCCCATAATACCGCTCCGCGGTCAGAAGACCGCGGAGGGTATTATGAGTTTTTCCCTGGGCTGGCGGGCGGTCTCCAAAAGACCGCCCGCCAGCCCAGGGAAAAACTCCCTTCCCACGAGGATGCCGGCTCGTAATCGAGCCGGCGGAGTGGGAAGGTGCGACGGGTGCAGTAGCACCCGTCGCGTATTTCAGTGTCTGCAAGGCAGACACTGAAATACCTTGCGGGGCCCTCTTACGGGGGCCCCGCGACCCCCCCTACCGCCATCCTGTTCATGGCAGCTTTCCCGCCATGAACAGGATGGCGGTAGGGGGGGTCAGAATCCCCCATGGCGGCGCAGCAAGCTGCGCCGCCATGGGGGATTCTGAGGGCAGCGGTAAACCGGCGGGAGACCGCCGGTTTACCCTTTCTGACCGCGGCCAAAGCGCCGCGGTCAGAATGCCCTGCGGGGCACCGCCGGTCTGTCGGCGGTGCTCCCGCCGACCCTCGCCCCGGCGGTCAAAGACCGCCGGGGTTAGAATCAGGGCCTGTGTATGCCAACTGTGGTGTTGGAGCTGTAAGTGACCCAGCGCTCAACATCTCTCCCTCCCCCTTCCCCTTCTGTTATCCTGTTCATGTGTGCATTACCATCATCTGGCAGAGGAGCAGGGGCACTGGAGACAGATGGAGCTGCATCCCACAGGACCCTGGAGGTAGGGTCCACCGAGGCGAACAGTGGGAGGGAGGGCGAGGGGAGCACCACGGCAGAGACAGGAGGTGACAACACTGACTCTGATTCCTCCTCCGATGGATAATCCCTGGTGGTGTCAGACACCTCTGTGACCACCCCAGGTGCAGGTACAGCTGCCACCCCCCATACCAGCACTGCCCTCCCAGTAGCCCCTCATGGTGTTGCCCGTGCCCGTTCACCTAGGAGGGTGGGCATCTCCTTCATCCTATGCACCTCAGGCCCTGCCCCAGTGAGCCCTGCTGCCCTGAGTGAGGAAGCTACTGACCTTCTGAGATCCATCTCTGTAGGGCAGTCGAATATTGTGAATGCCATCCAGGGGCTGGCATCCCAGATGCAGCAATGCAATGCATTCCTGGAGGGCATCCACAGTACATTCTTGTAACCACATACAATCTATGTTTGGTGATGAACATCAGTATTCTAAGGGCCTGATTACGAATTTGGCAGTCAGAAAACCCGACCGGCAGACCTGTGGTGAGGAGACCACTGCTGAGCTGTAGGTCTACTTACCTACCCTGCTATGGGTTTTCCAATGGGCTGACCTGCAGAAATTAAGGTTTCCTCTGGTCAGCCCAGTGTAAAATGTGCAGTGGTATTGGACTCTGCCCCACATAGAGCCGAGTCCAATTCCATCCCACAGGGGGCCTCCCTGGCAAACTCGGAATGCACACTGTCTGAAAAGCACTCATAATTTGGCCCTACATGTGTGTGTGGACTTGAACATTGTTTTTACATGCTATTTCAATCCAGATGTGAATATGATTGTCTGCACACACCACCTCTATCAGGACTTGAGAATCACAATAACAGCACACTATCTCTGTCACTATAAAGACACACTACCTATGTGGGGTCTTGAACATCACATTTATCACACACTATCTCTGAGGGGAAAGAACTTCACTATAATCACACACTATCCCTGAGGGGGCTTGTACATCCCTATAATCACTCACTATATTTGTGTGAATTCGAATGTCATTATAGACTCATGGTATCTTTGTAGGTGCTTGAACCTACTGCCTACAAACACAATCTCTGTGGAGACTTTCATTCGTATAATCACATAGCATCTGTTTGACCATGAGCATCATTAAAATTCACACACTATGGGCCTGATTACAACCCTGGTGGTCAAGACCGCCAGGGCTGTTTTGGCGATTGTAGGGTGCGTCAGCAGCTTCACAATGTTCACTGTCTGCACAGCAGACAGAGAACATTGCAATGGTGCTGTGCAGGAGGACCCCTGCACTGCCCATGCCAAGTGCATGGACACTGCAAGGGCCCCCTTCCAGGCCCCTGCACCTGTTCTCCACCAGCCTTTTCATTGTGGTAAAACCGCCATGAAAAGTCTGGTGGAGAACAAGGTTGTAATCAGCAGGGTGGCGGTGCATGCGACCTCCACTCGACGTCAACCCATTAGGATCACCAATCCCAGCAGAGACGACAGAACCCTGGTGGTGTGACCGCCAAGGTCTTAATGTGGGGGTCAGACCGCCACAGCAGCAGCAGTCCTGACCTCATAATGAGGCCCTATGTCTGTGAAGAATTGAACATCACAATAACCACACACTATCTCTGTGGGGACAATAACATTCCTATAGACACACACATACTTAGCTTGGATTTGAACATTATTATCTTCATACACACTCTGTGGAGATTTGAGGACTGTCTTTATAGAATATTTCAGTGGGACTTTGAACACAATCATCCTCACACATTATACTAAAGGAAAATGATCATCATTGACTTACACAATGTCTTTGTGTGGACTTGTATATGATTACCTTCACACGCCATTTTTGTAAGAACATGAACATTCCTGTATCTTCATACACTACCTCAGTGGGTACATTCATCAAGGCTGACATCATCTCTGTAGAAACAACAGTGCTACTCTAATCATCACACACTATTCCTATGTAGGCATTAACATTACATGCCATTTCTGGTAAGATGTGGTATAATAGCTAGCTTCAAAACATTGTATGATAATAGAACAAGGCAGCCAACATGTGTTTCATCACCAAAACATGAATTTTTAAAGGATAAAGAACCAGTAAATGGGATCATGCACTGTAAACGTGTACTCGTACACTGTAGACATGAAGAAATAAATTAAGAATTTCATATCCTGCTAAACAGTCGCTACAGGTCAGTTCCTTAATGTGGTCATACAACGTTTGGAAATATACAAAGGATTGCACTCCTATGAAATAAAAACTTTTTGCTTCGATATACAACACCCACGCATTTGGATCTTTCTATCTATGCTTGATTACTATGTAACTGAACTTGTGTTTTGAGTGGTGTGGTATGTTTTGTTTTGGCTTTATGATAGTGTAGGTTTTGTCATATGACCATAAATGTGTGAGTGACAGTCATTTGTGATCATACATGATCCTGGATGTTTGTTTTCTTATATTGACAGATGTGTGTGTGTATTTGTGTGATGGTACATGTACAGTCACCTGATGGTGGGGGCATGGGTCTCTGTTACTGGTTGTGTGGTGGTATACAACAGTAGGTATGTAATAATGGCTGTGTGACTATTTGATGGGGAGAATGTGTTTTTTGTAATTATGTGATTGTGGCTTTGCTAGTATATGTAGTTTATTTTGCAGTAGTACACAATGTTTCATGTCTGGCTGAATATTTTTGGATACATTTGCATATGTTGATTTTTAAGTGTATGATTGTGGTGTGTGGGTATGTGAGAAGAGTTTATTGGTGTATGATGATGAGTCTGAACATCCAATGTTCTTATGGAAAGAAGATAGTCTAAGACTGTTATTAATTGTGAACAGCCTAGTAATAATGTCCTTGACAACAAATGAAAATACCAGTGATGTTATTTGTAATAGCATTTTTAATGTATGAAATTTCATCAATGATATAAATTAATATGGCAAGAATCATGTCATCAAGATGTCATTTGAGATGTCTTCAGTGACAGCAAGTGTGAAGTAATGAGCAATTGATGGTGAGGACATGGGTTATGGATCATTAAGCAACAATGCCTGATAAGTTTTAAAGGGTTTACAGCTTTGTTTTGTAACCAAAACTTCCCTATAACTGTGTTTCTCAGTGAATTTATGAGTCTTTTGATATAGACATTTGTTCATAAGCCACGCCAAACAAACAATAACCTTACTTTAATTTTGCAATGCTTATTATTATGTCATATGTTACATCATTAATCATATCTCAATTGACAATATAGATGGGGTCACTGTGTTGCTAACTAAAATTGATTTGTTTAATTATAGCTGGGATTCTTTCAGTAAATGCCTGGGTTTGCACAACAAAGTATCATCCTCTGCATTAGCCTCAGACCATCTTCCTTCTCTATGTTTTATAGAAAAATGCTTGGATCTTTGTACTGGTAGTTGTTCTTTTTTCCTTTCTAACCCCTCTCTTGCCATAGAAGATGTCATATTTGGGTCTTGATTATCGGGGCAGGGTTGTCCCAAAAGAATAAACTCTGGCTTTTCTACAGCAGACGTTTTCTTCACAATGTTATGGTTTGCATGGCTTTTGTGTGATTTATGGATTGTGGTTCTAACCGGTGAATGTGTGTATTCTTTTCATCATTTTGAGCTATTATCAGCATTTGATGTGAAATTTGCAAGGCCAGATAACCTGTACTGTCACAATATCTATCTATCTATCTATCTATCTATCTATCTATCTATCTATCTATCTATCTATCTATCTATCTATCTATCTATCTATCTATCTATCTATCTATCTACCTATCCATAATTCACAACACCCAGATAAATGTTTAAATCACAGTTACATTTACAAACTAAAACAAAACACTGAAATGCATTACTAACTGATGCTGCAAATCGTAACTAACACAACAGTCATGCATAACATAACTTGCACACCAAATGCAATGCTTATGACATCACCCTTGATTTGACCAATGCAATTACAAATGTTGTAAATAATCTTACGGAAGAGATTACATATTGCATTACCCTTAATGTTATAAAAGACATGATTAGGAATATAGGCCCTCATCACGACCCTGGTGGTCGGAGATAAAGTGGCTGCAATACCGCCAACAGACTGGCAGTAACTACCACCAAATTATGACCATGGCAGTGATATCTCCGAAAGACAGCCAAAGTACCACACCGTCTGCCAGGGCAGAAACAACAGTCACCACGGCAGTAGCCACCTACAGCCAGGCAGAAGACAAAGATCCACCCACCATATTATGACATGCCAAACCGCCACTTTTCCTGGGTGGTACCAATGCCATCAAAAGCCTGGTGAAAACAGAGCTCAGAAGTGAAAGGACACACCATTGGAGACACAGGGAAGAACCACGCCATCATGGAACCAGAACTGTCAGTCTTTCTGATAATCTTCCACATTATACTCCACCACGAACACCAGCGAAGACGACGACGGTGAGTACAGCCATCTAGCACTCAAGGGAGGGGGAGGAAAATGAGAGTGACAAACACACGGACCACACACACCCCATACACATACCATATACACTAGCAGATGCACAAGAAAATCAATTTATCCCTGTAAATCGGCTGAATAATGCAAGGACAACAGGAAGTGACTGTAATAAGATCAACTTCAAAAATAATAAGTCAATGTGGCAATGCAACAGATATATGCAAACGTACAAAAAAAGGACACTGCCCAGTCCACAGTACACAGGGGCCACATAGCCACAGGGCAAAGTCCAAGGCCCCACTCGATTCCTGCACCAATACGGAGAGAACACTGCAGGGGCATCAATTTGCAAATAGGCAGGCACCTCAGGAGGAGAGGGGGCACCTCACCCTGATGCGGAAAAAAGACCACTGGTTCTGGAGGGGGAAACATACCCTGTGCTGGGTCCTGGGAGTGTGAGGCCACAGTCTTTCGAGTGGTTGACTTGCCCACTGGTTCTGGAGGAGGCATCATGCCCTGTGCTTGGTCCTGGGGAGTGCAAGGCCACAGTCTATCAGGTGGGTGACTTGCGCACTGGTTCTAGAGGGGGCAACATGCCCTGTGCTTGGTCCTGGGGAGTGCAAGGCCACCGTCTCTCGAGTGGGTGACTTGCCTACTGGTTCTGGAGGGGGCAACATGCCCTGTGCTTGGTCCTGGGGAGTGCAAGGCCACAGTCTCTCAAGTGGGTGACGTGCCCAGTGGTTCTGGTGGCTGCACTGTGGTGGTGGTAGTGGGAGGCTCCTGCTCAGCCCCTGCACTCTATGATGGCTGCACTGTGGTGGTGATAGTGGGAGGCTCCTGCTCAGCCCCTGCACCCTCCAAGGGCTACACCGTGGTGGTGGTAGTGGGAGGCTCCTGCTCAGCCCCTGCACCCTCCGATGGCTGCACTGTGGTGGTGGTAGTGGGAGGCTCCTGCTCATCTCCTGCACCCTCTGATGGCTGCACTGTGGTGGTGGTTGTGGGAGACTCCTGCTCAGCCCCAGCACTCACTGATGGCTGCACAGCAATGGCTGGCAGTGGGGGCTCTGTGACAGCTGCTGGTGCAGGATCCTTCCCCTTCTTGCTGGCTGGTGCAGGCTCCTTACCTTTCTTGCTGGCTGATGCAGGCTCCTTCCCCTTCTTGCTGGCTGGTGCAGGCTCCTTCCCCTTTTTGCTTGTTGGTGCAGGCTCCTTCCCCTTTTTGCTGGCTGGTGCAGGCTCCTTCCCCTTCTTGATGACTTTTGCAGGCTCCTTCCCATTTTTGCTGGCTGGTGCAGGCTTCTTCCCCTTTTTGCTTGCTGGTGCAGGCTCCTTCTCCTTCTTGCTGGCTGGTGCAGGCTCCTTCCCCTTCTGTATTTGTGTCCTGGAATCTTTTCCACCACATGTAGATGCTGATGCAACTGGGCCCGTGGACTGTTTGGCTAAGGTGCTTGGCTGGGTTCTTGATACCCTGGCCATACGTGCAGGCCGGGGGTAGGGAAGAGGTCAATGGTGGAAAGGAAAAGCTTTTTAGGGACATTGGGGTGGGACGAGGGAGAAGTAATGGGAGTGGAGGATGAGAGAGGGTTGTTGGAGGTGTTTGCTGGATTTGGATGCAGATGCATGGGCTGTATGCTGTTGTGAGGTGGATGGCTATTGGGTTTCTGAGTGCTTTCATTTGTTTACTTTAGGAGGGGGTGGACAGACATGGTGGGAGAGGACACAGGGGACGTGTGCATGGATGTTGTGGAGGTGTCTGCCAGTAAGTTGTGTGTTCTGCTTGGTGTGGTGATGATGCAGGTAGAGAATAGTGACGTAGTGCATGCAGGTGTGAATGTGGACGAAACTGGGTGGGAGGTGGAGGAGGGGGAGACAGTGCAAAGAGTGGATGTTGTTGTGTCTCCAAATGAATGATGTTGGTGTGAGTGCCTGTAGGTGGGGTGGTCACGCAGGTGTCCGTCACTACCAGGGAGCTCCCATCAGAGGAGGTATCAGAGTCTGTATTGTCCCCTCTAGTCTCCGTCGTGGTGCTCCCCTTACCCTCTGTCCCACTGGTGCCCTCAGAGTCAGTGAACTCTGCCTCCTGGGTCCTTTGGGATGCAGCTCCCTCCGTCGCCCGTGCCTCTGCTCCTCCACCAGATGATGCTAATGCACATAAGGACAGGATGAGAAAACAAGACATGGGGGAGACAAAGGAAGTCAACACTGGGTCAATGACTGCACCAACACTACAGTTGGCGCACACAGCACCCTCACATACAGGGAACAGGCCTACGCACTATGCATGGCACTACCAGTGATATTGCTAGCCACCAAGGCATGAGGAGGCGCACACACCGCCAACTGCAGCACACCTGGGACCCACGCAGCCCTGACCAGTAGTGGATGCTAACAAGCTAGGTAGGCAGTATTTCCACTTCAGACCCTTAGCCACCAGAGTACCTACACTGCTATGTCTGGCCTGGCCTAGGGGCACCTACTGACACCCATCCACCTCCCGGATACCACCCGTTTCCTCAATGATGGCCGCTGTACTCACCCCCTTGTGGCTGCTGAGATGCTCACATCGTGCATCCAGCTCTGGATAGGCAACCGCCAGTATGCGGGCCATCAGGGGGGTCAGGGTTCGACGGGCACCCCTTCCTCTTTGGGAGGCCATCCCCAGTTGGGCCTCCACGGTCTTCCGTTCCCAGCATCTCAGGTCCTGCCACTGTTTGCAACAGTGGGTGCTCCGCCAGCCATAGACCCCCAGGATCCGCACCTCCTTGGCGATGGCACTCCAAATACCCTTCTTTTGATGGGCGCTGACCTGCAGAGGCAATACAGAAAGGAGAACACCATTAGCCAAACAGTCCAGCCTGTAGCACGAATGACCCACCATACCCATTTCTATCACTATTGGCACACACATATCCCAGCCGTCAACGTGTACCCAGCCAAGAGGACATCCCCCCTTACACAATGCCTTCACACTCACCTCCATACATTCATGCTACATGCATCGTGCCCACAGTGCACTCACCTGTAGGTCTGGAGGCACATTCAGCAGTCCGTACGGGGGTAGGACTCCATCCACCAGTCTCTCCAATTCCTTTGAAGTAAAGGCTGGGGCCCTTTCACCGGTCACACGGGCCATGGTAGGTTCCAGACACAGGTCACAGCAGTACATGCAATGTAGGGCCTCTCCTACGGAAGGTCAGGAAACAAGTGAGGAATCAGTTAGAAAATGGCGGTCAAGTCTGCGGAGGTGCATACCGTCACCATTTGTCAATGTACCCCATAGGGCCCAATATTAACCAATGAGGAATTGCACAGTGGTTCCAACCGCCGCCCACCACGTCGCACAACGTCAGAGGTATTATCTCACTTCCACCTGTTCCTCCACACAGGACAGGCGCACGGCTTTTCGGGGGGGGCAGGCCTCTGGAATAATGCTGCATCACAGGAGAAATAGGAACATACTTGACAAATCACACTGTCCCATAACATGTTTAAAGATTGCAGACTACTGTTTTGGCTCCATTGTTCAGTTTGTGACAGCCTCCTTACTCTTTTGTCCCTTAGATACCTACCGCTGCGGATGAATAGGAGATGGAGACATACCCATGTGTATAGACCCCTAGTGGACTTGGCTACACTGGAGAACAGGCACATAATACTCACCTATAGACTGACCAGGGCCACAGTCACAGAGCTGTGTGCCCAATTGGAGCCTGACCTGACATCTGCTATCCGTGATCCCACTGGGATCCACCCTCTTGTGCAAGTGCTATCAGTTCTCCATTTCCTGGCAACTGGTTCTTTCCAGGTGACAGTGGGCTTGGCAGAAAGAATGTCACAGCAAATGTTCTCAATAGTGCTGACAAGAGTGTTGTCTGCCCTGATAAAACACATGTGCAGCTACAGTGCATTCCTCCATGTTAAGGATTGGACCACTGTGAAGGCCGAGTTTTATGCAATGAGACATATCCCCAATATAATTGGGGCAAATGACGGAACACATATTGCATTTGTCCCCCCCCCCCACCAGAATGAATGAGTGTTCAGGAATCGTAAGAGTTTCCACTCTATAAATGTGCAGATGGTGTGCTTAGCAGACCAGTATATTTCCCACGTCAATGCTAAGTATCCTTGGTTGGTGCATGATGCCTTTGTCCTAAGGAATAGCAGCATCCCAAATGTGATGGGCCAACTACAGAGGCACAGGGTGTGGCTAATAGGTGAGCCCTGATTCCCACCCAGTATATGTTGGTGTATGGGTATGGTGTTGGCCATATGGAATAGTGTGTGGCTAAATGTTGTCCCTTAATATTTGCAGGTGACTCTGGTTACCCAAACCTATCATGGCTGCTGACCCCTGTGAGGAATGCCAGAACAAGGGCAGAAGAACGTTATATTGAGGCACATGGGTGAACCAGAAGCATCATTGAAAGGACCTTTGGTCTCCTGAAGGGAACGTTCCAGTCCCTCCATTTAACAGGTGGATCCCTGTGCTACTTACCCAAGAAGGTCTGCCACATAGTGGTGGCAGGCTGCATGTTGCACAACATGGCCCTCAGACGCCATGTCCCTTTTCTGCAGGAGGAGGAGACTGGAGATGCTCCTGTGGCATCAGTGGACCCTGTAGACAGTGAGGAGGAGGAGGCAGATGATGAGGATGTGGACAACAGAACATTGTAATCCGTCAGTACTTCCAAAGACACACAGGTGAGACAGTGCAACTTTACATTTCAATGCCCTTGGTTGTATTCTCCTGGTGTGATCACAACAGCCAGCTACAGGCCATTAATTCTATGCTCATTCTATGTGCAGTTCATATGCAATGGTTGTACCTGTTTCAAATCAATACATATTTGAAATGCATGAAATACTCAAAATCGATTTTTATCAAAGGATGTTTATTATAGTGCTAATATATAGAGGGGAAAGTGCGATGGGATACAGTGATGATGGAGGAAAGTCCAGGGTATTGTTCCAGTCTGTTTGTGGCACAGGTGCATTGTCCATGGGGACATAGGAGGGGGAGCAATGGCAGTTCAAGTTGGACAAGATGACTGAGTGGGAAACAAGGGGGACAATCAGGAGAGTCTCATTTCCTGGTGGGGGTCTTGGCAAGTGTCTCTGTCTTCTGTCTGAATCACAGGGAATGCTTGCAGGCGGTTCACCTTATGCAGGGGGAGGTGTGCTCGTGGCCTGAGAGTCCTGTTGCGGGGCCTCTGGGACCCTAGCAGCAACAGAAGTTGAAGACTGTTCAGATGACTGTCAAGTGCCAGATACCCGCTGGTGTGACACTGCCTACCTCATAATGTTGGCCATGTCTGCCAGCACGCCTACTATGGAGATCAGGGTGTTCTTGATGGCCTGCAAGTCCACCCTGATCCCCTGGTACTGTCCCTCCTACAGCCCCCTGTCCTCCTGCACATTGTCTAGGATCTTGCCCATCGTGTCCAGGGAATGTTGATAGGCTCCCAGGATCTCGGAGAGTGCCTCCTGGAGAGTCGGTTTGCTGGTCCTGTCCTCCCCCTGGCGCACAGCAGTCCTCTCAGTATCCCTGTTGGCCTGTGCCTCTGTCCCCTGAACGGTGTTTCCACTGCCACTGAACCAAGGTCCCTGAATGTCTTGCATGTAAGATGTGGCCTGGGTCCCTGTACAGGTGGGCACACTGCTGATTGATGTGTCCTGGGGACAGAGGTTTGGGGACGCTTGGTGGGTGCTGTAATGTTGGGTCCTGATGGGGGAGGCTCTGTGGTGGTTTGTGACTGGGCTTGGGTAACCGGCTGCCCAGTGGTCCCTGATGGGCCAGGTAGATCATCCAGATCCTGAAGACCAGAGCTACTGTCATCACTGTGGGCCTCTTCAGTTGTGGGACTGGATAGTGCTGGCACCTCCTCTCTGGTAACATTGGCTGGGGTACCTATGGGGATGTACATTATGTGTTATGGTTAATGTGTATGACATATTGTACATCTCTAGCTTCCTCTCTATGGTTGGTGTTGCCCTGCCAGCTTTTACTCGTGTATGTTGGTGTATGGTGGGATTGTTAGTTCTCTATGCTGTGCATGCTTTAGTGATGAGTGTCCATGCAGGGCTGAGAGGGGTGTCCATGCATTGGTACAGCATGATGGGCTTGACATTGGGATTGAAGAGATGTGATGGTGGAGTGTTTGGGATATAGTGGAGTGAGGGGAGTGAGGGTGAGGGTATGTGATGGCATGCAGGTAGGAGGTGATAATAGTAAAGAGTTGACTTACCAGAGTCCAGTACTCCTCCGACTCTGGCAAGGCCCTGAGGATGCAGTATTTCCAAGACTTGCTCCTCCCATGCTGTGAGTTGTGGGGGAGGAGGTGGGGGTCCACTGCCAGTCCTCTGGATAGCGAGCTGGTGTCTTGCTGCTGTGGAACGTACCTTCCCCTGTAGGTCGTTCCACCTCTTCCTTATGTCATCCCTTGTTCTGGTGTGCTGTCTCACATCGTTGACCCTGTCAATGATTCTCCGCCATAGCTCCATCTTCCTGGCTATTGATGTCTGCTCCAAATAGCTGTGGCTCTACCCTGATGATTTCCTCCACCATGACCCTTAACTCCTCCTCAATGAAACGGGGGTGCCTTTGTGGTGCCATGGGTGTTATGTGACGTGTGTTGGTGACAGTGTGTTGGGTAATGTGTTGGGGTGTGTTAAATAGGGTGCGTGAGGGATGTATGGGTGCATGTGGTGTGTATATGTAGTTGTGTCAGTGGTCTTGGTGTTAGTCTTGTTCCAAAGATTTGTGTTCGTAAGGGGTTGTGGGCAATGTGGGTGTGTGTTTTATAGTGGTGTGGGTGTATAGGTGTGGTGTGTTTATGCGTGTCAGGTGTGTGTTGTTTGAATTGGCCAATGTGGAGTTGTGTTGTCTGTAGGTGTCCATTGTGAGTCCTGTGGTATGTACCGCCAATGGTTTACCGCTGTTCAACATCCACCTTGGTGATTTATGGGTCATAATGTGGTGGGTGTCATTCTGTTGGCGTAACGGTGTTGGTTTTGATACCGCCACTTTATCACTGACCTTTGGTCTGGCAGATTTGTGTCTGTGACTGAATTCTGTGTGTGTGTCATAATATGGTGAACGGATATCCGCTGCCCCGGCGGTAAGTTGGCAGCCGTCAGCATGGAGGCAGCCAGGGTCATAATGAGGGCAATAGTTTTATTCATTGGTTTGAGTATGTAATGTATTGCATTGTAGCATTGTTTTAGCATTTACTATCTCTATGTAGGGTGTTTTAGTATTTACTATCCCTATGTAGTAGGGTTTAGCATGCTACAGCATGTGAAGTGGGTAGTTAGAAGGAAAATGGAAACTCCATGCAAGTCAGAGAAATGTATTATATTTTTCAGAATAAAAATCCTGCTTTGAGGTTTTATTTATAGTAAACAAAAAAAATGTGACTGATCCACTTTGCCATCATGGCATGGCTTGCTGGATGTTGTTCTGATATTTTGCTGAAATGGCTCCCAACATGCAGGCTATAGCACATTCAGAAACATTCCTCAGCTGGCTGAGCAGAAGTCTTTTAAAGTGTTTATCCATTCCCAAAACCACTTAACAGCTGACTTGCACAGTTCTAAATACGAGTTACTCTTTAATTACATTGAAGGGAGGTGCTACATTGGTTTCACTCTGGCAAAAAAATAAGTTGAGACACAACACTCTTCTGCAAATATGAAAATAGTTCACTATTCTGATTTAGTGAAGAGCAGAGTGTCTGTTTTGTATGCACCTTCAGTGAATAGAGTCAAATAATTTAACCTGATAGTTCACTGCATTGTTTTAGACAGCACAGTTCAGAAACAGAAAGAGAAAAACCTCTCTTATTGTTTACGGACTGTTCTGTCTGATAATGAAGCTCTAACTCTGAGGAACACTGGGTCAAATTAATTAACTTGATACAATGCATGTGCATAGAAACAGGTGCTCAGCTCTGAGGCAGTGGGACCCATCATGATACAGAGTCAGAGGTCTATTCAGGAGCACACCATCTCTGGGTCAGAGACTTTGTCTACTTCCTCTGTGCAACATCAAGACTGTAAGGAAGGTGAGACTGAATGGTTTTCAATGGTTCTATGCCAGAATTTTGTAAGCAGAAATTGTATCTCACATAAATATTGTGTCCTAAATATGGTCTACAAAAATATTGTCTTTTTGGGTGTGGATTTTCTGTTTTCAATTCCCGTAGGATGATATTGTTTTAATTGATATTTAAGATAAAATATTTATGTCACTCATTAGTCAGATAAATATACTATGCTACCATATCTTTTGGAGGGTAGTCCCTTTGAGAATACTGGTGGTTGTTATTTTTCTAAAGATGAGCCATATTTTCAGGTGTGGTCCCCTAGAAGTCTTTGGGGGAGCTTCAATTGTTTAGAGAGAGATTATACATTTAGACAGGGTGACACCATCAAATGCCAGAGACTTTAGAGGTATATGTAAACTTAGAGAGTCAATCTCCTAACAATCTGTAAAAGGAAGTGCAGACAGCTTCAACATGACAGGAAAGGAGATTATTAGTTGGGTAGATGGTGGTCGACCACAAGTTATAATGTCTCTATTCTTGTTAGGAAAAGATTTCTATAATTTAAACCTTGAGCTGAACCACTGGTAATTATGTGACAGAGCAGACAGGCTTAACTGAAGAACACGTGTAAAGCATTTAGATGAACCAAAACTCTTAAAAAAGTGATGAACACATCACAATAAAAATCCCACTACAATGCATAAAAATAGAGAATATTTTCATGGACAAAATTACACCAGAACAACAAGAATCCAATGAGGCAGACTGAAGATATGAATGTTTAATGTTTTAAATAAAAATAGCAACAAAAGCACGAATCACAAAACTCAAGCAATTGGTGGCGCTAGACTGGGATGAATGTACGTTTTGAGGCTATCCACGATGGAGTGCAGGTCAGATACATAGACCAGATTGGTCCCCTTCAAAATGTTACCACCACAAACGTTTTAGGAAGGTAGAATCCTCTGAGGAACAAGGCTGAAGACTGGACCCAGAGATGGGCTTGTCAATGCCAGGTTGATGAAACACAAGATCTCAGTAAAGCCATCAACGAAGGTGAAAAAAGATGTGAGCAGGAAAACGTTTGCACCAGAAAGTCACTGAAGTCGATTTGATACTGCTCAGAGGTGGGCCTAGTGCAGAATTCTACCTTTGGACCTAGACTCTTTTCTAGATGTCACATTTCTTCAGTGGGGCAAGACTGCAGGCTCTAGTCGAAGAGGTTTCTGATGCTGGTGGGTGTTAGGCCTACTGAATCAGATGTATTACTCTAGAGAAGAATGTAGTGGGAGCCATGGCAAAGTCAGGTACAGTGGCTAAGCACATTCAGCCTCATGAGCTTGGCTTGTTGGTCCTGATCTTCTCTCAGTTCTACAGGCAAAAGTTCTTGAAAAGGTTTGTAATTCCTAGATTTTAGGGTTGGACAGGAGGGGTACAGTCTGACACCAGTCAAGGGTTCCAGGACCTCAGAAACAACACTTGGTCCACAGGATTCATCCCAACAAAAGTCATCAGCAGGGTCTTGGGCAGGTCCAGCCCTTAGGGTTCTCCTCAAAGGTCTCAACAGCAGCTGCAGCCCTTCTTCTGTCTTTTTAATAGGTCCAGTAATGCTCTGAAGAGAGTGCCACCTCGAGGCACATTATTACATGGTATCAATTTGTGGGTGGGGTACCTCCTAGCCCATCCTTAACCAGTTGGGAAAAGGTTTCCAGGGAGACCCTACCTACGCTGGCAAGAGTTCCTGCGTACCCTACGGTAAACAATCCCGTAGTGTCCCTCTCTACCTAAAACCAAAATGACAGAACCTTTCTTCTCTTGTGCAGGGCTTGTATGCCCATCCTAGAAGTTTGGCCAGTGAAATGAGCAACCCCTCCTCTCTGGTCACTCAAAACTGATTCTGGGAGTAGCTCCTCTCCGCTAGGGTTGGTGCCTGGCTGGCAAAATGGACAAAAGAGGGGGCTACAAGTGCCTGCTACTTGGTAGGCCTCTTTGAAGATAATTAAATTTCTTCCAGTGCCCAGATGGTCATCCTATCTGAGGAAAATAACACCTCCTCACATTCAAGACCTTTGTTACAGTTCTAGGAGCAAGTTCACACCTCATCAAAGAGCTATTCAGCTCCTGGATGACAGCTGGAACTCATGCAAATGGTGCTGTAGAGGCTTTGGGTATGCAAAGGGTGACTTTTAAAACTGCCTTTTTTTAAATGTTAGTACAAATCCGACTTTATCAATGAATAGAATTTGTAATAAATATTTTGAAAAGTCTAAGAATTAACTTGGAGATAACATTATTTAACTTTAATATTAACTCCCAATGCTTTCATACGGAACAGCTAATCTTGACTCAATAAAAATAACTTTGGTGCCTTGTCACTGTAAGGACATGTTTTTCATTAACTTTTTACATGTCCGTCTTTTAAATAGCATGTATCCTACTTTATTGGGTATCAAGGCTTACTTAGTGGTAACATTAATATTTAAAAGGAAGGTTTAGGCTTGTCAAAAGGGTTTATTTTGAGAGGTTCATTTTGCAGTTTAAACCTTTACAAACTTGTTACTGATGGCAGGCCTTCAGTCATGTTTTGCATTGTCAGTTAGTGGTGGCACAATATGTGCTGCAATTCACTGGTGCCATTTAACCTACAGGCACTGGGTACACATCATACCATGTGCTAGTGGCTTTTAAGTAAGCTAAATGTGCCAATTACGGAGTACAGCCAATATCAACATGTTTTAGGAGGCAGAGCGCATGCACTGGTACCTGTTTAACAGAGCCTCAGTGCACAGAGTGAAAAAACACAGCAGCATCAATCCATAAAAAATTAGGATGACCATACAAAAAGAGGCCTCTGCCTATAGGTATAGGAATCACAGGTCTCCAACTAAAATGGATAAGGTTTGTATTATGTAACTGAACCAACACACATGAATGAACACTTTCATTAGGTAAAATTACACAAACAAATCTCGGTTCGCCTGACGGTCTTTTAAATTGGGTTACATTTGAAAAGCTGAACGTTAAAACTAAAGACTGGAAACAATTGTTGTTGGAGTGCAAACCATGCTTTTGCCTTCGACGCCATACATGTTATTGAAATGAAGCAATCGTGTAAACATGCTGTTAAATATTGCAGAATATTCATCTAAATTGTAATCATCGCTATCCCGTAATTTGCTTCTGTTTGCCAGCAGATTGAATGTAACTCAATTTGAATTAGCGTTGTGCTGGCATATAATAAATACGACTTTTGCATTGTAATGCCTGCTATAATTCATGCACCAGTTTTTAAAGATGTGAATTTTCTGTTCCTTGCACTATACGAATACAAATTGCTTATTTTTCTTATTTCCTAATTTGTATTCGAAGTACGCCTGTGTGCCTCATATGGATATAATATGGGTTTGACCTTGAAAAATGCCTTTCCTCAATTCCCTGCCACATTATACAAATATACATAATTCATCCATCAAAGTTTTATTTAGTTCGAAAGATATATCGGGAAATGTTTCAATTTGTTCAGGCGATATCTCGAATAGGGTCTTGTAATTTGAAGCAGGATTCCTACATATTGCGTCATTTATTTATATGTAGGAACACGCCATCCAAATATTAATGCTATTAAAATATGTCTGAGGGTACTATTATTTGTGCAAACCACTCTGGTATAGAAATAGACCTCTTAGTTTCAGCACAGTTCTTAGTCTCGGGGGTAATCTGCTCTTCTGCTCTGCATTCCTGAAGTGGTAGTGATTTGCCAACCTCTGCTCCTGTGAATGCAGTTCTGCATACCGCTGGCAAGCAAAGTCCTTTGTCTATTTCAGATAACATCAGAGCTCAGAAATTATGTAGGAGCCTGCTGTTCAAGACACCTCCCTCATTCCTACTTTTGTTGCTTAGAATCGAGAACTATTTATTTACTTATTTATCACCAGGGGGCATATTTATACTCCGTTTGCGACGAATTTGCGTCGTTTTTTTCGACGCAAATTCGACGCAAAACTAACTCCATATTTATACTTTGGCGTTATACGCGTCTAGCGCCAAAGTTCATGGAGTTAGCGTCATTTTTTGGCGTGAACACCTCCCTTGCGTTAATGATATGCAAGGGAGGCGTTCCCGTCCTAAAAAATGACTCCGAGGCATGTGCGTGGTATTTACACTCCCGGGCAAAAATGACGCCCGGGAGTGGGCGGGGCAAAAAACCCCGCATTTGCGCCTCTTTTTAACGCCTGGGTCAGGGCAGGCGTTAAGGGACCTGTGGGCTCTGAAGGAGCACCGAGGTGCCCTCCCCTGCCCCCAGGGACACCCCCTGCCACCCTTGCCCACCCCAGGAGGACACCCAAGGATGGAGGGACCCATCCCAGGGAAGCAAAGGTAAGTTGGGGTAAGTATATATTTTATTTTTTTTGTGGCATAGGGGGGCCTGATTTGTGCCCCCCTACATGCCACTATGCCCAATGACCATGCCCAGGGGACAAAAGTCCCCTGGGCATGGCCATTGGGCAAGGGGGCATGACTCCTGTCTTTGATAAGACAGGAGTCATGTTGATGGGGGATGGGCGTCGTAAAAAAATTGCGCAAATCAGGTTAAGACGATTTTTTTGCCTCGACCTGACTTGCCCCATTTTTAGACGCCCATACGCCGGCGCTGCCTGGTGTACGTGTTTTTTTTTCACGCACACCAGGCAGCGCCGGTCGGCTAACGCCGGCTAACGCCATTCTATAAATACGGCACCCGCATGGCGCTTCAGAATGGCGTTAGCCGGCGTTAATTTTTTTGACGCTAAACTGCGTTAGCGCAGATTAGCGTCAAAAAGTATAAATACGGGCCCAAATTTCTTCCTGTCCGAAGAAGTGTCCCTTAAAGGTGATAATAAACATAGCGCTACTGCTTGATATTAAACAAGCATTTTCAATGCAACGGGGCTCGCATTTGCTCGAGTTGGAGCTATTTGCGTTGGAAACTCCTAACCTAACTTTTCTTGCCACACAAACTAAAAGAAAAAAACACAGCGAGATCGCGGTATGTAGAATGCAGCGCGATCGTGCTGAAATTGAAAACGAAAAAAACGGAGCACAATCCCGCTATGTAAATGCCAGTGCGATCGCTGCGGGGAAAATTAACAGATAAAGTAGTCCAGAAACCAGGCTCAAAACATCAAGCCTCGTATGTTTCTAGTAGTTTAAACACCAGAAAAGGCATGACGTATGCATGCCTTTCACAAATGAAAGCAAGCAGATTTTAACGAGCAAGCCCAGGAACCAATGAAAGAGAATGATGTGACCTGGGCGTGGTTTGCGCTCGCCCATAAAAAGGCCCCCAATCATATTCGTTCATAAATTTAGCATAGTTGAAAAGAAAAAACTGGGGCCCCCTACCTTATTTGTTTCTTATGTAGGGTTTGTAGTGTCCTGCTGGACACGTTTTAGTTTTTCACCAGCCACTCTACTGAGGGCTGGCCTTAGCACACCCATCGAATACAGACGTCACCAGTCAGGTGATGTTTCCAATAAAAAGGGATGGGCGCACATGCACAAGGCCAGTTTACAGAACACTACCACTGTGTCTGCCTCACTTCATTTTGCAGAATGAGGGCCTAGGGCCCCCAACACAACATTGGCAATGAGGGTCGACGACTCCACGTGGGCACTGGCAGTAACTTCGATGTTGCTCCAAGGGAGAAGAGTAGCCTGTGCCAAAGGCACCTCCGCATGTGCTGACAGCATGAATGCCTCCCTGTGAAGGGAGGAGAATGGGAGCACTATCCGGCACGCCACTGGGCATGAGGTGAGCCCAGGGGTAAGAAAGCCCCTCTGGCTTCGAGCAACACGGCCTGCAGCACTGCAAAGAAAGCTGCGGCTGCGAACAGAGATGCGCTACAGTGTTAAAACGCACCCACAACGCAAAGCGTTTCAGGCCACCCCCACTCCTCCAGCAAGCACCCACCAGGCGGTATGGCAGCCACAGCACTACCAGGACGGCTGTGGTTGCCGTGAATATGATGGTGCTATTGCGCACCGAAAGAAGATTGCAGTAATGCCCAAGGCCACCCCCCCTTCCAAATAATCATGCCATAAGCGCAGCCCGCAGCATGAAGGAAGGCTGCTGCGGCCACGTATTAGGAGGGCAAAGGTGCTGTCGCGCACTGAGAAAATATTTTAAAACAATGGCCGGGGCTGGGCCAGGCTGCCCCCGCCCCCTCTCCCCCAGCAAGGTTACGTGGCCTGCAGTGTGATGGAAGGCTGCTGCGGCCGCACGATGAGGTGCGATGGTGCTGACGTGCACCAAAGCAAAAGGAAAGTGCCAGGGCCACCCCCCCTTCCAAATGAAATGCCAGGAGACCGGGCCGCAGTGTAAAACAAGGCTGCTGCGGCCAAAAGAAAAAGCTAAAGGTGCTGTCACGCACCGGGAAAAAAATTTGAACTGCCCAAGGGGTCCCCACATCAAGAGTGTGCCTCTTCACCACGAGGCTGTATATGAAAAAAAAAAAAAAATACAATAAAATAATAAAGAAAAAAGAAGAAAACTGCACTTACCTGCAGCTCCTGCAGCCCCCACCAGCCTGACAAACTCCTACCTGTCAGCATGGCTCCTCACCGGCATCTACTTGGACAAACGAGGCCCGGGAGGAGGAAAGACTGTCTCTCAAGCTGGAAAGAAGCGCCACAGTGGCGTCCAATGGCAAAAGAAAGGAACTACACCCTTCTTCTATTTTAAAGCAGGAAACAAGCGCAAGCAACAGCAAGTTGCCAGCATAACCCCAGAGAGTGACTGCGCAAGACCAGCAGCGCGCCCATGGACGGAAATGGTGCAGAAGACAAAAACAATGTGTACGACCGCTGCACAGCAAAGGAGAAGACTGCAGCTGTCCCAACCTAGCTACAACAGCAAGAAATGGACATAAGTTCTACGTGAGGCACTAGGAGAGCATGCATGGCCTGCCCAGCCCCTGGCGGCCATCCGCCGCCACTGCCGAAAGAATGCCACATGCCCCAGCAGTGATGGACATCACCGCAAGATAGGAGAGGGACATGACAGGCGTCAACTAAAGATGCCCAGAAGGAAAACGGACAATGTCAGGGGAGCACTGAGAACTACGCCACCAAAGCTGACAACACGGGCAGAATCCTGAGAAGATGGACAAAGCCCCTTGAGCGTAATGGAATGCCCGGGAGATAAGCCTGTGCAAAACGGCCTTACTGCGACACAAGATGGCCATTGTTGGCCCATCACACAGCAGGTCGAGAGAAGCGACAAACCCTGAAAAGCATGCCCAGGTTCAAGCAGGACCTAGTGCCATGACGGCGCTGCCTTGAGGTGCAAGCATTACCCTCAAGTGAAGAGAAGGTAGGAAAGGAAGTATCCAGCCATCACTGCCCTGCAAAGGGCCAGAGACTGAACAAGGAGTATCCTCCCCCTCACTGTCTACAGATGGAGTCAACAGTGACGCACTACAGGCAAGAGGAGAGCTGCACACCCTGAGTGGCAAGATGCCACCACTGCAACTCTGGGAAGGCACCACAGCAAAGGAGAAGAGAGCATAGCGCAACACCACGCTGTGAAAAAGGAAAAGAGGAGTTTGTGTGATCACAACTGTCACACTGCAACACCTGACAACCACAGGAGTACAAGAGCGAAAGATCACAGGGTGGAGAGATGGAGGACTCATGTCACGAGTGCACCCATAGACAAGACAGCCACTGGGGTGCAGCAACACCACTGGAGACAGCTTAGCGGGAGTGCCAAATGTAAGATGCCTCCATGTGCAAACCGCATACTTGCCCCACGCTTCACAGTGTGATTGTCCAGACACCTGTCACCGGCTGCTTGAAGCAGATGGCATCACTGATAACATCTGCACATGAGAAAAATAAACACTGCACTAGCTATGGTGAAGTCCCTCCAGTCACCATCACTCTAGCAACATCACTTGTTGTCCACGTCACCGAATGGCAAGTACCATTATTGCCATGTGCATCACTGTATCCATCAAGGGAGCAGATAAACACCAAGGTAGATCATCACCTCCACAATACAACAACACCAAAAAGACACCCTCCTGGCAACGTGAGAGACAAGTTACCTGAGACCATCTGAGAGCCCACCTACACCTGGTCCATGTTGGCAAGTGCACTGACTATGAATCATCCATCCTTGTGGCTGCACAAATTACTTTTGGAGAGCCTGCAGCAGCTTAGAGCAGCAGCTTAGAGATGGCCCACATGCAGCCCAGCACACTCCACGTGGCAGTCCATTGAAATGGCTTCAAGGAAGTTTCAGAGTGAAGAATACACAAAAGAGAGGTGGTCTGGAAGCTGCTCCACTGACAAAGTATCATGATGTACCAAGGCTTCAGAGGACGATTTCACACCATCACAGATGTCATCCGTCTTCGAGGGATTTGCCTTCATGAAGGCAGGATTTCTCAAGAAACATTTGCAGGGGAATCCACCAAACGCTCCTGATGCACCAATTCGAATGATACACTCAATTCGAACAAAGTGAACTGTATACACCACCAGCCTCGCCACGAGTGCCGCAGAACTGACCCAAAGTGCTTGAGTGGACACTAAACCAATCATTTTTCTGTCACATAGTTCGGACTTCATCCACACAGTGTTTGTGCCCAGCTGTACCTGGTTAAATCATGGACTTGTGCGGAGGTGTCCAGGTGCTCCCAGCTACACTTGTTCACTGCAATACTGCAACCTGCCTCTTTGAGGCCGAGAGACTGATGGTGGTGTTTTGTTATTGTGTTTTCTTTTACAGGTTGGACTTTGTTTTGTTCCTCAATAAAGTTTTGGAGGTATGTAGTGTCCTGCTGGACACGTTCTAGTGTTTCACCAGCCACTCGGCTGAGGGCTGGCCTTACACTCAAACCCCACACCCATCCAACACAGGCGTCACCAGTCAGGTGACCCTGCCAATAAAAAGCGCCGGGCGCACATGCCCGAGGCCAGTTTACAGAACACTACCACTGTGTCTGTGTCACTTCATTTTGCAGCATGAGGCCCTAGGGCCCCCAGAACAACAGGGTGCAGCGCTTTGTTATCCACATACCCTCATGTCTTCAGACACAACCCTTTCTGATACAATAATTCAAAATAATACTTTTAAGATGTTTTTCTTAATTTCATAATTATTTATTTAAGCTTGACTTTAGTTTGTCACTATACCATACACAGTACAATGCTTTAAATTGGTGTACTAGAATAGGAACAGTTATAAAAAGGTTGTCATGTGACCAGAAGTAACCGATTTTCCTGCCCAAAATTTTCTATATCATTTTCTCTGTATTTTCTGTCCTGATGTCTGTGAGCAGGGCAGATTTTAGTGCTGGTGGTGGCCAGTCCAACAATATTTTTTGACGTACCCCCCAAGATCACTTTCTCCGCAGATTCCTTCACTAGCACAGTCGAAATTGCCCCTCATCTCTCCTTAGCTCCTTGCTAGTATTTATTTCATAGCATTATTTATAAAAGTGACAGTGTCATCACACACATTTTAGAAATCATTGAATCATATGTGTGAAAATCAGTGTACAGGAAATGTTGCATAAAACAATGAGTATTAAAAAGTGTAGGAATCATACCCCATCCATATTACTAGGCAGTAAATTTCGAGAGTAGCCTGGGGAAGCCGAAACCTGGGATTTAAACCCTTTGCTGCCAGGCCTTTTTTCCCCTCCTGTGCTGAGCCTTTTTTTGGCTATTTGGGGCAGTTCGCGCTTAGGCCCTCATAACTTTTTGTCCACTTAAGCCATCCACACTAACATTTTTTTTAACATCCTAGGGATTCTATAGATTCCTAGAGTTTGTGGGTCCCCTGGAGGAGACTAAGGCCCTCATTACAACCCTGGAGATCGGTGTTAAAGTGGCGGTAATACCGCCAACAAGCGAGTGGTAAAATAAAGGGAATCATGACAACAGCGGAAACCGCCAACACAGACAGCCACTGTAACACTCCGAGCACCACGGCAGTAGCAACAAACATTGCGGCCGTAACCGCCAACAGACAGGCGGAAGACAATGTACCGCCCACCCCATTACAACTCGGCCATCCACCAGCTTTTCCAGGGCGATACCAACACCATCAAAAGCATGGCGGAAACAGTACACAGAAGGGAAACCACTCACCTCTCGACATTCAATGAAGAACCAGGACGCCATGGAGCCCGAGCTACAGGTGTTACCCATGTTTGTGTTGCTTCTCATCTACCAGGAGTACGAACGGCAGCAGCGACGACCACGGTGAATACTGCACCTAGCACACGGGGGGGGGGAAAGAGAGTTACAATATACACACAAATACATGCATCAACATTACATATGGACCCCGTAACCCTCTGGAAGAACGCTAGGACAAATTGAGTCAAATGAGTGTCATATTAGAAATAGTCAGATATATGTTATAAATTCAAAAACAGTATTTACAAAATATAGAATATGTACATAAGGCAGTACATTCTCCATTCAAAATGTCCATGGTCCACTGGGCCAAAACTCATAGGCCAAGCCCACACTTGATTCCTGCCTCAGTACGGAGAGAACACTGCAGGGCATCAGGTCAAAAACACACAGGCACCTCACGGGGACGAGGAAGGGGGCATCTCAGCCGGGAGATGGGACAACGCCAGTGCTTCTGGAGGGGGCTCCAGGCCCACAGCGATGTCCTGGGGAGTGCACGGACACAGTCTCTCAAGGCTCTCAAGTGGGTGGTTTGCCCACTGCCTGGTCCTCGGGAGTGCAAAGCTAGCGTCTCTCAAGTCTCTCAAGTGGGTGGTTTGCCCACTGTCTGGTCCTGGGCAGTGCAAAGCCACAGTCTCTCAAGTCTCTCAAGTGGGTGGTTTGCCCACTGCCTGGTCCTGGGGAGTGCAAAGCCACAGTCTCTCAAGTCTCTCAAGTGGGTGGTTTGCCCACTGCCTGGTCCTGGGGAGTGCAAAGCCACAGTCTCTCAAGTGGATGCATTTCTCCACGGGTTCTGGAGGGGGCTTTGTGCCCAATGTGCTTCCTCCTGCCAAGGATAGGGTGAGTGGATACCTTATTCCACTTGTTCTGGCTGGGGCTTTGTACCCACTGTGCATAATACTGCCAAGGTTAGGGTGAGTGGATTCATTTCTCCACTGGTTCTGGAGGGGGCTTTGTGCCCAGTGTGCTTCATCCTGCCAAGGATAGGGTGAGTGGATGCATTTCTCCACTGGTCCTGGAGGGGGCTTTGTGCCCAGTGTGCTTCATCCTGCCAAGGATAGGGTGAGTGGATGCATTTATCCACTGGTCCTGGAGGGGGCTTTGTGAACAGTGTGCTTCATCCTGCCAGGGATAGGGTGAGTGGATGCATTTATCCACTGGTTCTGGAGGGAGCTTTGTGCCCAGTGTGCTTCATCCTGCCAATGATAGGGTGAGTGGATGCATTTTGTCCACTGGTCCTGGAGCTGGCTTTGTGCCCAGTGTGTTTCAACCTGCCAAGGATAGGGTGAGTAGATGCATTTCCCCACTGGTCCTGGAGGGGGCTTTGTGCTCACTGTGCTTCATCCTGCCAAGGATAGGGTGAGTGAGTGCATTTCTCCACTGGTTTTGGAGGGGGCTCTGTGCCCAGTGATGCAACACTTGGGGTTTGGAAGTTCACAGTCCCTCACCTGGGTGTCTAGGCCACAAGATTTGCAGTGACCAGGATCCATAATAGACCATGGAGGCAGGGGTAAAGTCCATCCGGCGGTGGCTACTGCGGCACAGTGGTGGTAGTGCCGGTGCTGGTGGGGGTGCTTCCAGTGGTGGAGGGAGGCTCCAGACCTTCTCCTGCAGCCCCAGACGGCTGCCCACTGGGACTGCTGCTGCTGGCAGTGGTGCTACTGTCAGCGGTGCTTGAGGCGGGGCTTGCGGTGGTGCTGGTGGCGGTGCAGGTGGCGGTGCAGGTGGCGGTGCTGGCTGCGGTGAAGGTGCCGGTGCTGCCAGTGGTGGGTGTAACCTCCAGCCCTTCTCCTGCAGCATCGGATGGCTGCCCACTGGGGCTGCTGCTGCTGACAGTAGTGGTGCTTGCGGCAGTGCTAGCGGCGGGGCTGCTGGTGGTGCTGGCTGCGGTGCTGGTGGCGGTGCTGGCGGTGTGCTGGTAGCCACCAGGCCTTCACCTGCAGCCTCGGATGACTGAAGTGCCTTGCCTAGTGTTTTGTGTCTCTTTCTCACATTGGCAGATGGTGGTGTCACCTTGGGTCTGACAGCTGGAGTCTTTGAGGTGACCTTGCTGGGTGGTTGTGGCTCTTTCCCCTTGCTGTATGATGTCCCGTTCTTCACCTTGCATGGTGGCGGAATGGTTTTTGGCTTTGCAGGGTTTGGTGGCACACTGGCTGGGCTGACGGGTGACCCCTTTGAGCCTCTGACAGCTGCAGAAACCACAGCGGATGTGGACTTGGTGGCTGAGGTGTTGGGCTTTGGCCACCCTGGCCCGAGGGGAAGGACGGGGGGTAGGGGTAGGGAAGAGCTCAATGCTTGCCAGGAAATGCTTCTTAGGGACAATGGGGCAGGAATAGGAAGAAGGTCTGGGAGTGCAGGAAGAGGGAGTGGTTGTTGGAGGTGTCCGTCTGCTGAGTTTGGGTGCAGGTGCATGGGCTGGATGCTGTTGTGAGGTGCATGGATGTTGGGTAGGTGGGTGCTTGGGTTTGTGTACTTTGGGAGGAGGGGTCACAGACACAGTGGGAGAGGACACAGGGGACGTGTGCTTGGATTTGTGGGCGGTGACTGCCAGTGAGGGGTGTGTTGTGATGGGCGTACTGGTGATGGAGGTAGTGAATGAGAATGTAGTGCATGCAGGTGTGAGTGTAGACGAGACTGGGAGGGAGGTGGACGAGGAGGAGGCGGGTGACACTTTGGAGGCAGTGGATGTTGGTGTGTCTGCATGGGGATGGTGCTTGTGTGAGTGCCTGTGAGATGAAGAGTGGTGCTTGTGTTTGCCTGAGGCTGGACACAGGGACAATGGCTGCCATCAGTGCAGAGGCCAGAACCTGAAAGGCTCGCTGTTGGGCTGCCTGGCCAGAATGAATGCCCTCCAGGTATGCATTTGTTTGTTCCAACTGCCTCTCTACACCCTGGATGGCATTCAGAATGGTAGACTGCCCAACAGTGATGGATCTCAGGAGGTCAATAGCCTCCTCACTGAGGGCAGCAGGGCTGACTGGGGCAGGGTCTGAGGTGCCTGGGGCGAAGGAGAAGCCCACCCTCCTGGGTGAGCGGCCGCAGGACACACGCTGAGGGGCTGATGGGAAGGCGGTGCTGGTGGGGGGGTTGCGGCTGTACCTGTAGATGCAGTGGGCACGGAGGGGCCCGCCACCGCAAGGGAGCTTCCATCAGAGGAGGGGCCGGTGTCGCTGGTCTCTGCTCCTGTCCCCGCCTTGGAGCTCCTTTCGCCCTCCGTCCCATAGGTGACTTCAGACTCCGTTGTGTCGCCCTCCAAGGCCATGTGGGATGCAGCTCCCTCCTGCTCCGGTGGCAATGCTCCTCTGTCTGATGATGCTAATGCACACAAGAACAGGGAGACCACAAAAAGGGGGGAAGAAAGACATGTTCAGTGCATGCAATACCGCTACCGTTGGCGGACACAACAGACACAGCAGCCCTCTGCACTACGCCATGCACTTAGAGTTCCCTAATTAATCACAGGGACATGGGGTACAAGGCCTATGCCCGATTGCAGCACACATGGAAGTCACAGGAGCCTGACTAGGTGTAGATGGCTCTTACCACTGGTGGGGTTGGGGTGCCACATAGCCTGCCTCACAAAGGGTCCTTGCCTACAAAGCTCGCCCTGGCCTAGGGTAACCCACTGCCCACCTCCCCCACCCAGACGCCTCGTAATGCACACAGAGTCAGCTGAATGAGAGTGTACTCACCCCCTTGTGGCTGCTGTGATGCCCTCAAGCACCCATCCAACTCCGGATACGCCACTGCCAGGATCCGGAACATCAGGGGGGTCATGGTGCGACAGGCACCCCTCCCACGTTGGGAGGCCATCCCCGTCTTCTTGCTCCAGCGGCGAATGTCCTTCCATCTTTTCCGGCAGTGGGTGCTCTGTCTGTGGTGGACCCCCAGGGTCCGGACGTCCTTGGCGATGGCACGCCAAATATCCTTCTTCTGGTGGGCGCTGACCTAGAGGAATAGTAAAGGGGAAAAGGATGATCTTTAACCGTCCGGTCCGTCACAGTCATTGGCCCACATTCCGACCCTTGCCCTGACACACATACACTCACCGTCTGCTCATGCAGGCCTCAGTCCCCACCCCCCGTATCTTCCATCCACACCACTCCAAACAGGCGTTGCCCATTCAACATGCTCACAGTTTACTCACCTGTTTGTCTGGAGGACCGTAGAGTAGCGTGTACTGGGGGAGGATCCCATCCACTAACTTCTCCAACTCCTCCGAAGTGAAGGCAGGGGCCCTTTCCCCAGACACATGAGCCATCATCGCATCCAGACTGAGGTCACAGAAGCACTTACAGTGTAGGTCCTCTCTTGTGGAAGGTCAGGTATCAAGTGAGTGAACAGACAGAAAATGGCGGTCACATCAGCGGCGTTGCATACCGTGACCACCGGCGTACATCGTCATTGGCTCCTGGGACCCATAGGGCCCAATGTTCACCAATGCAGGATTGCGCTGCGGTCTTTGACCGCCTACCGCGATGGTGTATAACGCCAGCGCAGTTACCTCATATCCCCTTGTCCCACATTACAGGTCAGGCAGCCACCATTTCAGGTGGCCACATGGCATTATTTTTAAGTGAGTCACACCTATCTAGGCCTTTCATATACACAGTGACCGGCACATTGCGGCTTGACAAATGTGCAATACATTCTTTTTTTACTACCTCAGTGTTGGCTGACTCTGTGCTCGCTGTTCTCGTCCATAGGGCACGTCTGCTGGGGCAGGTGAGGAGAAGGCGGCATCCTCCGGTGTACAGACTGCTGGTGGACCTGTTGACAATGGAAGACAGACACATCATTATCACTTACAGACTTGATCGTGCCACATTCCAGGAACTGTGTTCCCAGTTGGAACCAGACCTGATTTCAGCTATCCGCCATCCCACGGGAATCCCCCCTCTAGTGCAGGTCCTGTCAGTACTCCATTTCCTGGCAAGTGGGTCTTTTCAAACAACAGTGGCCATTGCATCAGGGATGTCCCAGCCTATGTTCTCAAGCGTGTTGTCTAGAGTGTTGTCTGCCCTGCTGAAACACATGCACAGCTACATCGTTTTCCCTCAGGTGGAGGATTTGCCCACAGTGAAAGGTGACTTCTATGCCCTGGGACATATCCCCAACATCATAGGTGCCATTGATGGGACACATGTGGCTTAGTACCCCCCGCAGGAGTGAACAGGTGTACAGAAACAGGAAGAGCTACCATTCGATGAATGTGCAGATGGTGTGTTTGGCCGACCAGTACATCTCCCATGTGAACGCCAAGTTTCCATGCTCAGTGCATGACGCTTACATTTTGAAGAATAGCAGCATCCCTTATGTGATGGGGCAACTCCAGAGGCACCGTGTGTGGCTAATAGGTGAGGACTAGGACTCTATACCGTGTGAATGATTGTCTGGGTCTGGGGTTGTCCCTAAGGGGTAGTGTGTGTCTAACAGTTGTCCCTCGACATTTGCAGGTGACTCTGGGTACCCCACCCTATCATGGCTACTGACCCCAGTGAGAAATCCCAGGACAAGGGCAGAGTACTGGTACAATGAGGCACATTCGCAAACTAGGAGAGTGATCGAAAGGACCTTCGGCCTCCTGAAGGCCAGGTTCCGGTGCCTCCATATGACAGGTGGTTCTCTCTACTACTCACCAAAGAAGTTGTGCCAGATCATCGTGGCCTGCTGTATGCTGCACAACCTGGCTTTGTGATGACAGGTGCCTTTTCTGCAGGAGGATGGTCCAGAAGGAGGTCTTGTGGCAGCTGTGGAGCCTGTGGACAGTGAAGAAGAGGAGGCAGAAGAAGAGTACAGTATATCGACAACAGAAACAATGTGATCCAGCAATACTTCCAGTGAGACACAGGTAAGAGGACATCACTGCCTCCTACATTGCATACAAATGTTAGACCTATCATATGTCTGTCACTTTCAACCAGTATATGGACCCTAACTTGTCACTTTGCCTTTCCATTTCACAGATGTGGGTCCCACTGTGTGACCTCTGCTATATTACCTCATGGACTAGAGCTGTGTGACATAGGTATGTTGACAATACAATGGACATTGCTGTTTTCCTTAGTTACAGCAAATACACATTTGTGAAAGCACATACTGACTCCAGATTGTTTTGTGATTCAAGGGTGTTTATTTAAGTGCAAATTAGTGGAGGGGGTTGGAAAATGGTCAGGGGTGATGGTGGAGGAATGTCCATGGCAGAGTCCAGTTATTTGTCTCACAGCTGCATTGTCCAAAGGGGCATAGGAAGTGGAGCTAGGGCAGTTTAAGGATGGACAGGGTGACGGAGTGGGACAGAAGGATGACATTCAGGGTGGTCTCATTTCTTGGCGGGGGTCTTGGCATTGTTCTCTGTCTTTGTCCTGGATCTCAGGGACCATTTGCGGGGTGGTTCTCTATCTGCAGGGGGTGGGGTGCTGGTGTCGTGGTCCTGTGGCGGTGCCTCCTGTCCACAAGCGCCGGCGGAGGTGGTGGGCTGTTCATCATCGAGGCTAGTGTCAGGGGCCCCTTGTTGTGCCACAGTGTCCCTCCTGGTGTTCACAAGGTCCTGCAGCACCCCTACAGTGGTGGCCAGGGTGGTGTTGATGGAATTGTTCCTCCTGCAGCTGCTGGGTCTCCTGAAACTTGGCCAGGATCGAGTCCAGGGAATTATGGTGCGCTCCCATGATGTTGGAGAGGGCCTCCTGGAGAGTGGGTTCCCTGGGCCTGTCCTCCCCCTGTCGCACAGCAGTCCTCCCAGTTCCCCTGTTTTTCTGTTCCTCTGTCCCCTGAACCGTGTGCCCACTGCCACTGCCTCCAGGTCCCAGCTGTTCTTGGGTTTGTAGGTTTGCCTGGGTTCCCTGTAGTGGTGGACACACTGCTGCTTGACGTGTCCTGGGGACAGAGGGATGGGCCCGCTGGGTGGGTGCTGTGCTGGTGTTTCCTGAGGGGGCAGGCTCTGTGGTGGCATGTGCCAGTGTGTGGGGAACCAACTGTCCCGAGGTCCCAGATGGTCCGGACTCGTCATCTAGATCCAGTTGGAGAGAGCTGCAGTCATCACTGTGGGCCTCTTCTGTGGGGGGGGGTGGACATGTCTGGCACCTCCTGTCTGGTGACGTTGGGTAGGGGTTCTGCAGGGGTGTAAAGGCATGATTATTGCATCTGTGTGTGCCATTGTGTGCAATGGGTGGGTGACCCTGTACCCCAGTGCTTACATTCTTGTCTAGGACCTTGTGTGATATTTGGTTTGGGGATCTGTGTGGGTATCTGTAGTGAACATGCTTTCGTGATGGGTGTCCATGCTTTGGTATTGCATGCAGGGCTTGGTGTTGGGATGGGTAGTTTGTGATAGTAGGACATATGTGAGGTGTTGGAGTGATGGGGATGAGGGTGATATGGGGGTATGTGATAGCATGCATGTAGGGTGGGGGATGTAATAGTTAAGATTTGACTTACCAGATTCCATTCCTCCTGCCACTCCTGCGAGGACCTCAGGAAGCAGTATAGCCAAGACATGCTCCTCCCATGCTGTTAGTTGTAGGTGAGGAGGTGGGGGTCCGCTGCCAGTCCTCTGAACTGCAATCTGGTGTCTTGAGATTACGGAACGCACTTTCCTCTGTGTGTCGTTCCACCTCTTCCTGATGTCATCCCATGTTCTTGGATGCTGTCCCACTTCGTTGACCCTGTCTGCGATTCTGCGCCATAGCTCCATCTTCCTAGCAATGGAGGTGTGCTGCACCTGTGATCCAAATAGCTGTGGCTCTACCCGGACGATTTCCTCCACCATGACCCTGAGCTCCTCCTCAGAGAACCTGGGGTGTCTTTGCGGTGCCATGGTGTGGTGTGGGTGATGTGTGAGGTGGTGTTTGTTGTGATGTGTGAGGGAATGTGTTTGTGTGTGTTGTGTGAGGTGAGTGGATGTTGTGTGAGTGATGGTGTTGTGTGCCTGTGGATGCTAGTTTGTTGATGGTGGTGTCTCTCTCTGTGCTTCTTTCTCAATTTTTGTTGTAGGGGTTTGTGGGTGATATGGGTGTGTGTTATATATTGGTTTGGGTGTGTGGGAGTGGTGTGTGTATGTGTGTCAGGTGTGTGTATTTTGAATTGTCCAATGTGGTTGTGTTTTGTAAATGTGTGTGTATTTTGAGCACGGCGTTGTGTACCGCCAATGGAATACCGCAGTTGAAAGACCACCAAGTGGATTTGTGGGTCGTGATAGTGTGGGCATATTCCTGTTGGCGTGACGGTTGATGTTTTGTTATTGCCAGTTTATCACTGACCTTTGGTGCGGCGGACTTGTGTGGGTGTTTAGATTTTGGCGGATTCCGGCCTGTGGGTCGTAATAGCTGTAGCGGATTTCCACGGCCTCAGGGTGTGTTGTTGGTCTTGTGCACTGCGGTTAGCAGGATTTACCGCCAATGTTGTAATGAGGGCCAAAGTGCCACTGATACTCTATGGTCATATCAGACCGAAAACTAGGTGTGATTTCAAGACAAGTGCAACGGAGCATGGGTTATATACACTAACCAGATTCAACCCGTTCTGAGGTTTTCCTGGGGCTTTTCTGGAAGTCAAAATCCTTCATTGGGACAAGACAGTAGGCTGTATCAAAGGAATTCCTCACAAAGTCAGATAGGTATTGGACAAAGCCCTGCTGAAGCCCTTGGGTTTGGAAGGGTAATTCACATTTCATGCCAAGAGAAGTCCTCCCGCTGGTCTGATTGATACTTGTGCCCCTTCCCTTGGTACAGAATTGTACTTTGAGACCTAGGGCTTGATTTAGGTATTGACAGATGGGTTACTGACAGGTTCTCACATTAAATATGTTCCACAGGAGTGAAGACCGAGGACACAAAGCATAATCCTTACCTCCCTGTCAGTTAAAACGGCACAACAAGGTCAAAGCTGCAATTCTTCTAACAGGGAAAAGGGGAAAGGAGATAAAGAATACGAGAATGCTCACAGAGGAGAGTGCTGCACTTCAACCTATGGCCCGTCTACTTGCTGATCTTGCTGTAGTGAAAAACTAATTTTCATTAATATAAGGTACTGTGAATACTTCTCGTAAAGTCTGTCCTCAAATTATGTGTGGCAATACTGCAGTAGATATCATTTCAAGCTTGTTATAACACTGCCTTACTCATTTGTCTCTTTATGCATTGGACTAAAGGACATACCTAGAAGCCTTATTAGTCTTCTTGTCACACTCCTTGAACAAATGGAGCACTCTGTGAACCTAATAACTGAACATATACACATAACTCTGAAACAAGTATTGTAAATTATGCCTGCCCATAGCTATCCCACTTTCTTAAGAACGCAATTCAAATTGAATTGTATATGCATTCTAATGTTTTCTATTCCTTTGGCTTATAGTTAATCGATGTTACATCAAATTTGTATGACTGCAGTGCAAAGAGAATTCCAAAAATCATCCTTAGTGTAAATAAGTATATACTGTGATTGCACTGTGTCTTTTGCATTACGCATGTTACCAGCAATTATGTTACCAGACTTTGATGCTTGTTCATTTCTTGTCTTGCCAGAATTTGCAGAAGCTACTGATGCACATCAAGGAGAATCTAGTCTGAGCACATCGGTCACTCTGAATCTATGAGTTGTGGCAAAGTAGTCACGTAAGTGTTCATGTTACTGGTCTTCAATATTTGTTTGTTTTCTAGTTTTAGAGGAATTCAGACAAGAAAATTCCCTGGTTGCCAAGGGAAATCCAGTCTGAACCTGATGCTCATGCAGAAGTTGCTTGAGAACATGGAACACAACAGAGATTTCAGGTAAAATTCTCTGCTTCATAGAAATCAACTGACGAGAATGCTGAGACGCTGAGAAAGGAGACAGGTGAGTTCCCGAACGATCAAGGAAGTGACACAACACCAGTATACAGCAGTCGATAGACTAGAACGGCAAGCAGCTTCCTTTGAGGGACAGCGCAGAATGCCCTCATTGTTGATGATAACCTCTGCCATGCCTTCAGTGCGTGTGAGGCATGGAGGCAGCTGCCTGTTAGCCCGACAGTTACTCCTTCAAAACGGTGATAGATATCCTGGGTCCAAAATCTAAATCCCATAGAAAATAATGGGATTTAGATTTAGATCGCCATAGTGATGGAGTAGCCCTTCCTCCAATATCTAAATCAGGCTGTTAGTCTTTTTGTATGATCTCAGAATCATCCTGGAAAGCAAGGCTAAAGCTGTATCCAATGTAAGTTCCTGGAGGCTGAATACATTCTTGCTGAGGGCCTGCTGAACCAGATTTGCTGCTGCAGACAAGATCTGAGTAGGGGAAACCAGTCAAGGTCACAATTTGCACGGATCAGATGTGGAGTTTTGTTGTGGTTCCCAGGAAAGCATGAAATTCACTTGGGGAACAAAACTAACTTCACAAGAAGCCACCAAGCCAGGCCAGGTTCAGTTGGCACTGGGCACATCAGTGAAAATACCTCTTACAGCATGTTGTGGCTCTGTGAATTATCAGGAGATCCTTCAACTGACCCCTGGAGTACATTTATTTGTCCTGGGTACAAGTGGGAAAGATGTAAAGCCCTCAAGTCTCTTCACAGGTCTCAAAAAGCAAGTGCAGTCCTTCTTCTGTTCTTCCACAGGTCCAGAGTGTTCTGAAGAAGGTGCCTGGGGGATGGCATGTTTATGCCCTGAACTGGCTTGTGTGTGGGGTTGACTCCTGGCCCCTCTCTAACCAATAGGATAAACGGTGCCATAGGTAACCCTACTCTTTTTTTCAGTTAGACCTACAGTACAAAATCCCACTTGCAAAACGCTGTTAAAATTAATCATGTAGAAACCCTTCTTCTCTTGTACAGAGCCTCTATGCCCACCTAAAGGTCTGACTGGGGTAATGAGCAGTGCCCTTCTGTTAGAAATAGGGTCTTTGTTTGGCAATCAGGTCACTCCCTGTCCAAGCAAGGACCCTCACTCTAGTCAGGGTAAGTCACACACAATTCAAATTATCCTGTGTCCACCCTCTGGTAGCTTGGCACTGAGCAGTCAGGCTTAACTTAGAAGGCAATGTGTAAAGTATTTGTGCAATAAGTCATACAATAACACCATACAGCACCACAAAAATACACCACACAGTGTTTAGAAAAATATATAATATGTATGTGGATAAATGCAGGTCAAAACGATCAAAGATGCAATAAGTATATGTTGAGATATCACTGAAAAGTGATATAAAGGGGGTAATTTTGACCCTGGCGGTACGAGACGGCCAGGGCTAAAATTAAGGAAGCACCACCAACAGGCTGGCGGTGCTTCCTGGCGGATTACGACCGTGGCGGGTGGTTTTCTTCCACAATGGCCCCTGCGGTAGTAATCCGCCATGGCAGCGCTGCTTGCAGCGCTGCCCAGGGGATTATGAGTCCCTACCGCCATCCTTTTCCTGCGGTTTGAATCGCCAGGAAAAGGATGGCGTTACAGGGAGTCGCGGGGCCCCTGATAGGGGCATGGGCAGTGCAGGGGCCCCCTCACAGGGCCCCATGCGGCTTTTCACTGTCTGCGATGCAGACAGTAAAAAGCGTGCCGGGTGCAACTGCACCCGTCTCACAGCCACAACACCGCCGGCTCCATTTGGAGCCGGCTCAATGTTGTGGCCCACATCCCCGCTGGGCCGGCGGGGGGGAACTCGGTTTCCGCCCGTCGGCCCAGCGGGGATGTCAAAATGGGCACCGCGTGAGTGCGGCAACATTGGCAGCCGCCCGACGGTTACAACTTGGCGGGCGGCAAAGTTGTAATGACCCCCAAAGTGTCTTAAGTCTTTTAAAAGCAAACAAAGAATCTTTGAAGCACAAAGTACCTCGTTTGCGTGAAAAATATCTGCAAAGAACCACAGAAGAGGAGAAGAGTGGAAACAGAGGGGTATGCGTCAATTTCTCAGGCTGCACACAGCAGGGACGGCTGTGTGTTGATTTCCGGTGCTCAGTTGTAGATCCTCTTTGGTTTGCGGGGTTTTCAGACGCCCCATTGATGATGATTGGATTTCTTGCGCTGCAGGACGAAGTCACAGGAGATGCGTTGATCTGGTGGGTGTTGCGTCAAATTTTCTACCGCACAACAGATGCTGCATTGATTTGTCTCTGGAAGTCGGGCTCTGTCGGTCGACCTCAGCTGTGCGTCTGTCCAGTGGGCCTTACGTCAAATTTCCAGTCACTATGCTGGTGCTGCGTTGATCTTCTTGTTGTGAATTTGGGCTGCGTCGTTCCGGTTTGGCGTGCGGTGAAAGTTTCACCGCGGTGCAGGCTGTGCGTCATTTCTGGCAGTCTGTGCATCGAATTACACCGCCTAAGGAGTCCTTCTTGAAGAGATGAAGTCTTTTCGGTCCTGAGACTTCAGGGAACAGGAGGCAGACTCTATCTAAGCCCTTGGACAGCCCTTCTTCACCACAGCCAGAGGCAGCAGGGCAACAGCAAGGCAGCATCCCTTCACATAAAGCAGTCAGATGAGCCCTTTGAGCAGCCAGGCAGTTCTTCTTGGCAGGATGCAGGTTCTGGTTGCAAGTTTCTGCTCTAGGAAGTATCTGAGTTGATAGGGGCAGAGGCCCTGTTTATATACCCAAATGTGCCTTTGAAGTGGGGGAGACGTCAAAGAGTGGCTTAGGAGTGCACCAGGTCCTCTTTCAATTCAATCCTTTCTGCCAGGGTCCCAGTAGGGAGTGTGGCAGTCCTTTGAGTGAGGGCAGGCCCTCCACCCTCCCAGCCCAGGAAGACCCATTCAAAATGCAGATGTATGCAAATGAGGCTGAGTATCCTATGTTTGGGGTGTGTCTGAGTGTGAGAAGGTAGCCTCTTTCTAGCCTTGTTACCCCCACTTTTGGCCTGTTTGTGAGTGTATGTCAGGGTGTTTGTCACTGTTTTCACTGTCTCACTGGGATCCTGATAGCCAGGCCTCAGTGCTCATAGTGAAAACACCATGATTTCAGTATGGTTGTTATGTGTCACTGGGATCCTGCTAGTCAGGACCCCAGTGCTCATAGGTTTGTGGCCTATATGTATGTGTCACTGGGACCCTGTCACACAGGGCCCCAGTGCTCATAGGTGTGCATGTATATGTTCCCTGTGTGGTGCCTAACTGTCTCACTGAGGCTCTGCTAACCAGAACCTCAGTGGTTATGCTCTCTCATTACTTTTAAATTGTCACTAACAGGCTAGTGACCATTTTTACCAATTTACATTGGCTTACTGGAACACCCTTATAATTCCCTAGTATATGGTACTGAGGTACCCAGGGTATTGGGGTTCCAGGAGACCCCTATGGGCTGCAGCATTTCTTTTGCCACCCATAGGGGGCTCTGACAATTCTTACACAGGCCTGCCACTGCAGCCTGAGTGAAATAACGTCCACGGTATTTCACAGCCATTTTACACTGCACTTAAGTAACTTATAAGTCACCTATATGTCTAACCTTTACCTGGTAAAGGTTAGGTGCAAAGTTACTTAGTGTGAGGGCACCCTGGCACTAGCCAAGGTGCCCCCACATTGTTCAGAGCCAATTCCCTGAACTTTGTGAGTGCGGGGACACCATTACACGCGTGCACTACATATAGGTCACTACCTATATGTAGCTTCACCATGGTAACTCCGAATATGGCCATGTAACATGTCTATGATCATGGAATTGCCCCCTCTATACCATCCTGGCATAGTTGGCACAATCCCATGATCCCAGTGGTCTGTAGCACAGACCCTGGTACTGCCAAACTGCCCTTCCTGGGGTTTCACTGCAGCTGCTGCTGCTGCCAACCCCTCAGACAGGCAGCTGCCCTCCTGGGGTCCAGCCAGGCCTGGCCCAGGATGGCAGAACAAAGAACTTCCTCTGAGAGAGGGTGTGACACCCTCTCCCTTTGGAAAATGGTGTGAAGGCAGGGGAGGAGTAGCCTCCCCCAGCCTCTGGAAATGCTTTGTTGGGCACAGATGTGCCCAATTCTGCATAAGCCAGTCTACACCGGTTCAGGGACCCCTTAGCCCCTGCTCTGGCGCGAAACTGGACAAAGGAAAGGGGAGTGACCACTCCCCTGACCTGCACCTCCCCTGGGAGGTGTCCAGAGCTCCTCCAGTGTGCTCCAGACCTCTGCCATCTTGGAAACAGAGGTGCTGCTGGCACACTGGACTGCTCTGAGTGGCCAGTGCCACCAGGTGACGTCAGAGACTCCTGCTGATAGGCTCCTTCAGGTGTTAGTAGCCTTTCCTCTCTCCTAGGTAGCCAAACCCTCTTTTCTGGCTATTTAGGGTCTCTGTCTCTGGGGAAACTTTAGATAACGAATGCATGAGCTCAGCCGAGTTCCTCTGCATCTCCCTCTTCACCTTCTGATAAGGAATCGACCGCTGACCGCGCTGGAAGCCTGCAAACCTGCAACATAGTAGCAAAGACGACTACTGCAACTCTGTAACGCTGATCCTGCCGCCTTCTCGACTGTTTTCCTGCTTGTGCATGCTGTGGGGGTAGTCTGCCTCCTCTCTGCACCAGAAGCTCCGAAGAAATCTCCCGTGGGTCGACGGAATCTTCCCCCTGCAACCGCAGGCACCAAAAAGCTGCATCTCCGGTCCCTTGGGTCTCCTCTCAGCACGACGAGCGAGGTCCCTCGAATCCAGCGACACCGTCCAAGTGACCCCCACAGTCCAGTGACTCTTCAGCCCAAGTTTGGTGGAGGTAAGTCCTTGCCTCACCTCGCTGGGCTGCATTGCTGGGAACCGCGACTTTGCAAGCTTCTCCGGCCCCTGTGCACTTCCGGCGGAAATCCTTCGTGCACAGCCAAGCCTGGGTCCACGGCACTCTAACCTGCATTGCACGACTTTCTAAGTTGGTCTCCGGCGACGTGGGACTCCTTTGTGCAACTTCGGCGAGCACCGTTTCACGCATCCTCGTAGTGCCTGTTTCTGGCACTTCTCCGGGTGCTACCTGCTTCAGTGAGGGCTCCTTGTCTTGCTCGACGTCCCCTCTCTCTGCAGGTCCAATTTGCGACCTCCTGGTCCCTCCTGGGCCCCAGCAGCGTCCAAAAACGCCAAACGCACGATTTGCGTGTAGCAAGGCTTGTTGGCGTCCATCCGGCGGGAAAACACTTCTGCACGACTCTCCAAGGCGTGGGGGATCCATCCTCCAAAGGGGAAGTCTCTAGCCCTTGTCGTTCCTGCAGTATTCACAGTTCTTCAGCCTAGTAAGAGCTTCTTTGCACCAACCGCTGGCATTTCTTGGGCATCTGCCCATCTCCGAGCTGCTTGTGACTTTTGGACTTGGTCCCCTTGTTCCACAGGTACCTTCAGACAGGAATCCATCGTTGTTGCATTGCTGATTTGTGTTTTCCTTGCATTCTCCCTCTAACACGACTATTTTGTCCTTAGGGGAACTTTAGTGCACTTTGCACTCACTTTTCAGGGTCTTGGGGAGGGTTATTTTCCTAACTCTCACTATTTTCTAATAGTCCCAGCGACCCTCTACAAGGTCACATAGGTTCGGGGTCCATTCGTGGTTCGCATTCCACTCTTGGAGTATATGGTTTGTGTTGCCCCTATCCCTATGTTTCCCCCTTGCATCCTATTGTAACTATACATTGTTTGCACTGTTTTCTAAGACTATACTGCATATTTTTGCTATTGTGTATATATATCTTGTGTATATTTCCTATCCTCTCACTGAGGATACACTCTAAGATACTTTGGCATATTGTCATAAAAATAAAGTACCTTTATTTTTAGTATAACTGTGTATTGTGTTTTCTTATGATATTGTGCATATGACACTAAGTGGTACTGTAGTAGCTTCACACGTCTCCTAGTTCAGCCTAAGCTGCTCTGCTAAGCTACCATTATCTATCAGCCTAAGCTGCTAGACACCCTATACACTAATAAGGGATAACTGGGCCTGGTGCAAGGTGCAAGTACCCCTTGGTACTCACTACAAGCCAGTCCAGCCTCCTACATTGGTTGTGCAGTGGTGGGATAAGTGCTTTGAGACTACTTACCACTCTTGTCATTGTACTTTTCATAAGAGAAAAATATACAAAACAAGGTCAGTGTATATACACATAGCCAAAAAGTTTTGCATTTCCTCTTTTCACTCTTTTCTAAGTGCTGAAAAGTACTTCTAAACTTTCAAAAAGTTCTTAAAAGTTTAAAAAGTTTTTTTCTGTCTTTCCAAAAAGTTCTGAAAACTTTTTTCTCTTTGTCTATCACTTTAACTCTCTCTAAAAAATGTCTGGCACAGGCCAAAAAGTTGAACTGTCCAAACTTGCATATGATCACCTTAGCTGGAAAGGAGCAAGGAGTCTCTGCATAGAGAGAGGTTTGAGTGTAGGGAAGAATCCTTCTTTAGAACTGTTAATTAATATGCTTAGAGTACAGGATAAGGCCATAAGTGCCCAATCTGTAGAAAAAGTAGCTAATGGTTCTCAATCTGATCCAGGGACTCCCCCAGGAAAAGGTTCAGGAAAGAAACTTCTCAGCCTGCCCATTACTAGACAGTCTAGCATAGTTGGTACAGAGGTTGAATCACATCATACTGATGATGTGCTCTCACATTATACTGGTAGCCAAGCTGTTAGGGTGCCCTCTGTAAGGGACAGGTCTCCTTCTGTTCATTCCCATCATACCTCTGTATCTAGAAATGTCCCTCCCACCCACCCTGATGACAGATTGTTGGAAAGGGAGCTCAATAGATTGAGAGTGGAGCAAACCAGACTGAAGCTCAAGAAGCAACAGCTGGATTTGGATAGACAGTCTTTAGAAATAGAGAGGGAAAGACAGAAAATGGGTTTAGATACCCATGGTGGCAGCAGCAGTATTCCCCATAGTCATCCTGCAAAAGAGCATGATTCCAGGAATCTGCATAAGATAGTTCCCCCTTACAAGGAGGGGGATGACATTAACAAGTGGTTTGCTGCACTTGAGAGGGCCTGTGTTGTACAGGATGTCCCTCAAAAGCAGTGGGCTGCTATTCTATGGCTATCATTTGATGGAAAAGGTAGGGATAGGCTCCTTACTGTGAAAGAAAATGATGCCAATAATTTTACAGTTCTTAAGAATGCACTCCTGGATGGTTATGGCTTAACCACTGAACAGTACAGGATAAAGTTCAGAGAGACCAAAAAGGAGTCTTCACAAGACTGGGTTGATTTCATTGACCATTCAGTGAAGGCCTTGGAGGGGTGGTTACATGGCAGTAAAGTTACTGATTATGAAAGCCTGTATAACACAATCCTGAGAGAGCATATACTTAATAATTGTGTGTCTGATTTGTTGCACCAGTACCTGGTAGACTCTGATCTGACCTCTCCCCAAGAATTGGGAAAGAAGGCAGACAAATGGGTCAGAACAAGGGTGAACAGAAAAGTTCATACAGGGGGTGACAAAGATGGCAATAAGAAGAAAGATGGTGAAAAATCTCAAGATAAGCATGGGGATAAGGGTAAAACCAAAGATCCCACTTCAAATCTTAAACACTCTTCAGAGGGTGGGGATAAAACAAATTCTTCCTCTTCTTCCCAACCTGCACACATTAAAAAGCCTTGGTGCTTTGTGTGTAAAAACAGAGGCCATAGGCCAGGGGATAAGTCCTGTCCAGGTAAACCTCCTGAGCCTACCACCACTAATACATCAAGCTCTAGTGCCCCTAGCAGTAGTGGTACTAGTGGTGGGACTGCTGGCAACAGTCAAGCAAAGGGTGTAGTTGGGTTCACTTATGGGTCCATAGTGGAAACTGATGTAATCAGTCCCAAGACAGTTTCTGTCACACCTAGTGGCATTGGCCTTGCCACACTGGCTGCTTGTCCCCTTACAATGGATAAGTACAGGCAGACAGTTTCAATAAATGGTGTTGAGGCCTTGGCCTACAGGGACACAGGCGCCAGTTTCACTTTGGTGACTGAAAACCTAGTGCCTCCTGAACAACACATCATTGGACAACAGTATAAGATTATTGATGTCCATAACTCCACTAAGTTTCTTCCCTTAGCTATAATTCAGTTTAGTTGGGGTGGAGTTACTGGCCCTAAGCAGGTGGTGGTATCACCTAGCTTACCTGTAGACTGTCTCTTAGGTAATGACCTAGAGGCCTCAGGTTGGGCTGATGTAGAGTTTTATGCCCATGCAGCCATGCTGGGCATCCCTGAGGAATTGTTCCCTCTCATTTCAAGTGAAATGAAAAAGCAAAGGAGAGAAGGCCTGAAAACTCAGGATCCCTCTCCATCAACAGGTAAAAAGGGTATCACAGTATCCCCTAACCACCCTACCATTCAGGATACTATTCCTGTGGTGGGAGAAACCTCTCCTGGGGTGGCACCTGTTCCAAGGGAATCATCAGCTGGCAAAGCTGGACTCCCTGAGGTGGAAGTACCTCTCTGTGGGATAACTAACATTGGTGAGAAAAAGAGCACCATTTTAGTTAACATGGAGCATCCCTCCATCCCTCCCAGAGAAACTTTAGTGCAGAAACTCTGCACTGCCTCACAACACTTAGGACAGCATCCCTGCCCTAGTGTGGAGCTGATAGGACAGCATCCCTGCCCTGCTCCAACCCAAGAGAAACAGCATCCCTGTTCTCTCTTCCAGCCATATGGACAAAGTTTTTGCCCAGCTATGGCTTTTCTGAGACAGCATCCCTGTCTGGCATTTCCATCACTACAAATAGGTTCAGTGGACAATTCCCACTGCTCTAAACTAAAACTTACTGATAGAAACTCTGAAAATACATCTTCACATTGTTGCTTAGCTAAAAAACTTCAAACAGGGGGGTTTACATCCCCACAGGGAAGTAACCATATAGTGGATGATAAAGGGAGTAACCAGTCTATTGCAGAGCTACTCTCTACTTATCACCACTTAGACAATAAAGTCTCAACTGGCCAAGGTTAGCCTTATTGTCCTTCGTTTGGGGGGGGGTTGAGTGAGAAGGTAGCCTCTTTCTAGCCTTGTTACCCCCACTTTTGGCCTGTTTGTGAGTGTATGTCAGGGTGTTTGTCACTGTTTTCACTGTCTCACTGGGATCCTGATAGCCAGGCCTCAGTGCTCATAGTGAAAACACCATGATTTCAGTATGGTTGTTATGTGTCACTGGGATCCTGCTAGTCAGGACCCCAGTGCTCATAGGTTTGTGGCCTATATGTATGTGTCACTGGGACCCTGTCACACAGGGCCCCAGTGCTCATAGGTGTGCATGTATATGTTCCCTGTGTGGTGCCTAACTGTCTCACTGAGGCTCTGCTAACCAGAACCTCAGTGGTTATGCTCTCTCATTACTTTTAAATTGTCACTAACAGGCTAGTGACCATTTTTACCAATTTACATTGGCTTACTGGAACACCCTTATAATTCCCTAGTATATGGTACTGAGGTACCCAGGGTATTGGGGTTCCAGGAGACCCCTATGGGCTGCAGCATTTCTTTTGCCACCCATAGGGGGCTCTGACAATTCTTACACAGGCCTGCCACTGCAGCCTGAGTGAAATAACGTCCACGGTATTTCACAGCCATTTTACACTGCACTTAAGTAACTTATAAGTCACCTATATGTCTAACCTTTACCTGGTAAAGGTTAGGTGCAAAGTTACTTAGTGTGAGGGCACCCTGGCACTAGCCAAGGTGCCCCCACATTGTTCAGAGCCAATTCCCTGAACTTTGTGAGTGCGGGGACACCATTACACGCGTGCACTACATATAGGTCACTACCTATATGTAGCTTCACCATGGTAACTCCGAATATGGCCATGTAACATGTCTATGATCATGGAATTGCCCCCTCTATACCATCCTGGCATAGTTGGCACAATCCCATGATCCCAGTGGTCTGTAGCACAGACCCTGGTACTGCCAAACTGCCCTTCCTGGGGTTTCACTGCAGCTGCTGCTGCTGCCAACCCCTCAGACAGGCAGCTGCCCTCCTGGGGTCCAGCCAGGCCTGGCCCAGGATGGCAGAACAAAGAACTTCCTCTGAGAGAGGGTGTGACACCCTCTCCCTTTGGAAAATGGTGTGAAGGCAGGGGAGGAGTAGCCTCCCCCAGCCTCTGGAAATGCTTTGTTGGGCACAGATGTGCCCAATTCTGCATAAGCCAGTCTACACCGGTTCAGGGACCCCTTAGCCCCTGCTCTGGCGCGAAACTGGACAAAGGAAAGGGGAGTGACCACTCCCCTGACCTGCACCTCCCCTGGGAGGTGTCCAGAGCTCCTCCAGTGTGCTCCAGACCTCTGCCATCTTGGAAACAGAGGTGCTGCTGGCACACTGGACTGCTCTGAGTGGCCAGTGCCACCAGGTGACGTCAGAGACTCCTGCTGATAGGCTCCTTCAGGTGTTAGTAGCCTTTCCTCTCTCCTAGGTAGCCAAACCCTCTTTTCTGGCTATTTAGGGTCTCTGTCTCTGGGGAAACTTTAGATAACGAATGCATGAGCTCAGCCGAGTTCCTCTGCATCTCCCTCTTCACCTTCTGATAAGGAATCGACCGCTGACCGCGCTGGAAGCCTGCAAACCTGCAACATAGTAGCAAAGACGACTACTGCAACTCTGTAACGCTGATCCTGCCGCCTTCTCGACTGTTTTCCTGCTTGTGCATGCTGTGGGGGTAGTCTGCCTCCTCTCTGCACCAGAAGCTCCGAAGAAATCTCCCGTGGGTCGACGGAATCTTCCCCCTGCAACCGCAGGCACCAAAAAGCTGCATCTCCGGTCCCTTGGGTCTCCTCTCAGCACGACGAGCGAGGTCCCTCGAATCCAGCGACACCGTCCAAGTGACCCCCACAGTCCAGTGACTCTTCAGCCCAAGTTTGGTGGAGGTAAGTCCTTGCCTCACCTCGCTGGGCTGCATTGCTGGGAACCGCGACTTTGCAAGCTTCTCCGGCCCCTGTGCACTTCCGGCGGAAATCCTTCGTGCACAGCCAAGCCTGGGTCCACGGCACTCTAACCTGCATTGCACGACTTTCTAAGTTGGTCTCCGGCGACGTGGGACTCCTTTGTGCAACTTCGGCGAGCACCGTTTCACGCATCCTCGTAGTGCCTGTTTCTGGCACTTCTCCGGGTGCTACCTGCTTCAGTGAGGGCTCCTTGTCTTGCTCGACGTCCCCTCTCTCTGCAGGTCCAATTTGCGACCTCCTGGTCCCTCCTGGGCCCCAGCAGCGTCCAAAAACGCCAAACGCACGATTTGCGTGTAGCAAGGCTTGTTGGCGTCCATCCGGCGGGAAAACACTTCTGCACGACTCTCCAAGGCGTGGGGGATCCATCCTCCAAAGGGGAAGTCTCTAGCCCTTGTCGTTCCTGCAGTATTCACAGTTCTTCAGCCTAGTAAGAGCTTCTTTGCACCAACCGCTGGCATTTCTTGGGCATCTGCCCATCTCCGAGCTGCTTGTGACTTTTGGACTTGGTCCCCTTGTTCCACAGGTACCTTCAGACAGGAATCCATCGTTGTTGCATTGCTGATTTGTGTTTTCCTTGCATTCTCCCTCTAACACGACTATTTTGTCCTTAGGGGAACTTTAGTGCACTTTGCACTCACTTTTCAGGGTCTTGGGGAGGGTTATTTTCCTAACTCTCACTATTTTCTAATAGTCCCAGCGACCCTCTACAAGGTCACATAGGTTTGGGGTCCATTCGTGGTTCGCATTCCACTCTTGGAGTATATGGTTTGTGTTGCCCCTATCCCTATGTTTCCCCCTTGCATCCTATTGTAACTATACATTGTTTGCACTGTTTTCTAAGACTATACTGCATATTTTTGCTATTGTGTATATATATCTTGTGTATATTTCCTATCCTCTCACTGAGGATACACTCTAAGATACTTTGGCATATTGTCATAAAAATAAAGTACCTTTATTTTTAGTATAACTGTGTATTGTGTTTTCTTATGATATTGTGCATATGACACTAAGTGGTACTGTAGTAGCTTCACACGTCTCCTAGTTCAGCCTAAGCTGCTCTGCTAAGCTACCATTATCTATCAGCCTAAGCTGCTAGACACCCTATACACTAATAAGGGATAACTGGGCCTGGTGCAAGGTGCAAGTACCCCTTGGTACTCACTACAAGCCAGTCCAGCCTCCTACACTGAGTGAATGCACAAGGAGCTGTCAACGAAACCCAGCCAGACGTGGATTGTAACACACAGAAAGATTTAAGTGCTGAGAAAAGCTCTCTTTCTAAAAGTGGCATTTCTAAAATAGTAATATTAAATCCAACTTAACCAGTCAGCAGGATTTTATATCACCATTCTGGCCATACTAAATATGACCTCCCTACTCCTTTCAGATCAGCAGCTACCACTCAAACAATGTATGAGGGCAGCCCCAATGTTAGCCTATGAAGGGAGCAGGCCTCACAGCAGTTTAAAAACGAATTTAGGAGTTTTACACTACCAGGACATGTAAACTACATAGGTACATATCCTGCCTTTTGCCTACACAGCACCCTGCCCTATGGGTTACCTAGGGCAAACCTTTGGGGTGTCATTTATGTAGAAAAAGGGACGTTTTAGGATTGGCAAGTACTTTCAACTGCCAAGTTGAATTGGCAGTGAAACTGCTTACACAGGCCTTGCAATGGCAGGCCTGAGACAAGCTTAAGGGGCTACTTAAGTGGGTGGCACAATCAGTGCTGCAGGCCCACCAGCTACATTTAATCTACAGGCCATGGGCACATATAGTGCGCTGTACTAGGGACTTACAAGTAAATTAAATAGTCCAATTGGGTATGATCCAATGTTATCATATTTAAAGGGAGAGAGCATATGCACTTTACCACTGGTTAGCAATGGTACATAGCTCAGTTTTAAAACCAGCAAAAAAAGTATCTAAAACGTGGAGGGAGGCAGGCAAAAAGTTAGGGGTGACCACCATAAGGCTGTTAGGTCTAACATGTGTCCCCCCCAGCTGAAAGTGAGGAGAACTACCCAACCTCATGGGAGCTCTCATCGCTAAGGCGGAAGTATCTGGAGGGAACATCAGCATTGGCGTGGTAAATCCCCGGGCGATGCTCCACTGTAAAGTCCACCCCCTGTAGGGAAATGGACCACCTCAAGAGTTTAGGATTCTCACCCCTCATCTGCATGAGCCATCTGAGGGGCCTGTGGTTTGTCTGAACCCAGAAGTGAGTCCCAAACAGGAATGGTCCCACATTCTTCAGTGCCCAGACCACAGCAAATGCTTCTCTCTCAATAGCATTCCACCTCTGTTCCCGTGGTAATAGCCTTCTGCTAATGAAGACTACTGGTTGGTCTGAGCCCTCCTCATTTAGCTGTGCTATAACAGACCCTAAGCCATGCTCGGAAGCATGTGTCTGCACAATAAATTCCTGGGAGTAGTCAGGGGCCTTCAGCACGGGGGCCATGCAGATGGCTTCCTTCAGAGAATCAAAGGCTTCCTGACAAGCCTCTGTCCAATTTACCAAACTAGGTTGCTTTTTGGAGGTAAGTTCTGTAAAGGGTGACACAATGGTACCATAGCCCTTGACAAACCTACAGTAGTATCCAGTGAGGCATAAAAAGGCCCTCACTTTGGTCTGTGTTCTAGGTGGTTGCCAGATCTAGATAGTTTCAATCTTGGCCTGGAGTGGCTGCACCTTGCTACCACCTACTAGGTGTCCCAAGTACACCACGGAACCCTGCCCAATCTGGCACTTACTAGCATTGATGGTCAAGCCTGCCTGTTGCAGAGCCTGAAGCACCAACTTGAGGTGGAGCAGGTGTTCCTCCCAGCTGGAACTATAGACAGCTTTGTCATCTAGGTAGGCTGAGCAGTAGGCATCCTTGCCAGCTAGAACCCCGTTAACCAACCATTGGAAGGTAGCAGGGCATTTTTCAACCCAAAGGGCATCACGCGGAACTGGTAATGGCCATCATGTGTGGAAAATGCAGATCTCTCCTTAGCCTCCTCAGTCAGGGTGATCTGCCAGTACCCTGATGTAAGATCAAACGTACTCAGGAACTTGGCAGCGCCTAGTCTGTCAACAAGCTCATCAGGTTGGGGGATGGGGTGAGCATCAGTCCATGTGACTGAGTTGAGACCGCGGTAGTTCACACAGGACCGGACTTCTGGCTTCTCACTGGGGGCAGCAGCCTTAAGAACCAGCACCATAGGGATGGGGCAGGGACTACTGGATTTCTCAATAACCCCTAAGGTCAACATCTTGGAGACCTCCTCCTTGATGCTGGCCTTCACCTTATCCGACAACCTGTAAATTTTATTCTTCACAAGGAGACTGTCTCCTGTGTCAATGTCATGGACACATAGATGGATAAGTCCAGGAGAAAGGGAAAACATGGAAGATAACTGCTCTAACAACTCATAGCACTCTCCTCTCTGATCTAGAGTCAGGGAGTCAGAGAGAATGACACCCTCCACTGACTCATCACCTTCTTTGGTAGAGAGGAGGTCGTGGAGAGGTTCACTCTCCTCTTCCATGCCCTCATCTGTGACTAGAAGCATACTGACCACAGACCTCTCAAAGTGAAGTTTGAGTCTGTTATGATAGAGAATCCTTAGGGGGTGCCTAGGTTTCTTGAGGTCCACTAGGCAAGTGGCCTCCCCCTTTTGCTCCTTAATCTCAAAAGGGCCAGACCAGCAGTCCTAGAGAGCCCTAGGCTCTACTGGCTCCATCACCCAAACCTTGTCTCCATGTTAGAACTCAACCAGAGTGGTCTTCCGGTCATACCACTCCTTCATCACCTCTTGACTAGCCTTAAAGTCACTTATGGCCTGCTTCCAGAGGCATTGGGTTTGGTTGCGGAGGGCCGGCATGTAGCTGACCTCATCCTGGGGAGTGTCTTGGGAGCTTTATCCTAGCCCTCTTTCACTATGCTTAGCGGTCCCCTGACAGGGTGACCATAGAGAAGTTCAAAGTGGCTGAACCACACCCCTTTCTGGGGCACCTCCCTATAAGCAAACAGCAGGCATGGCAAGAGGACGTCCCACTTACGCCTCATGGCTTCAGTTAGGCTATTGATCATGCCTTTAAGGGTCTTGTTTAATCTCTCAACAATCCCATTGCATTGAGGATGATAAGGGGTGGTAAACCGTTAGGTCACCCCACACTCATCCCTCATGGACTTCATGTACGCAGACATGAAGTTTGTGCCTCTGTCAGACACAACTTCCTTAGGGTATCCCACATGGATAAATATTCCCAGCTGAGCTCTGGTCACCACCGGTGTAGTCACTATTCTCAGGGGGATTGCCTCTGGATAGCAGGTGGCATGGTCAGCCAAAACCAGGATAAACCAGTTGCCCAAGGCAGTTTTGGGGTCCAAGGGACCAACAATGTCAATGCCCACCCTTTCAAACGAGTGCCAATGACGGGGAGTAGGATCAGGGGAGCTTTAAGCTTTTTCCCTGTCTTCCCACTAGCCTGGCAGGTGGGGCAGGCTCTGCAGAAATGATCTGAGGCTATCCTCATTCTGGGCCAATGGAAGTGGGTGACAAGCCTGTTAAAGGTCTTGTCTTGGCCCAGATGTACTGCCAAGGGAATGTCGTGAGCCAGACCCAGTAGGAAGGCCAGGTAACAATGGGGGACCACCAGCACATGTGCTGCCCGAGGTCCCGGAACCTTAGGCTCACTGTAAAGGAGATCATTCTCCCAGTAAAGATGGTGATTGCCAGAGACTTCACCAGCTGCTTGGGCTGCAGCCTGTCACCTCAGATCCTCAAGGGTGGGGCATTCCTTCTGCAACTTGCAGAACTCTGCCCTGGTTGGCCCACCCTCTACTTGCCAGCCAGAAAGTTCAGGTAGGTTGCCCAGGTCAGCTATGTCCTTTCCAGTTGGCTCAGGGGCCTCCTACCCCTCAAGGGCCCCTTTCACCACCGTGGGAACTTCTGAAGCGGGTTTCCTGTGTATCTTGCCCCTCCTCTTTGCAGCTGTCTGGGCCATTGTTCTAGGCTCCAGACGCCCTTGACTCCCTTCCTGGGCAGCCATGGACCTTGTGGTCATGCAGACCCACTCAGGCAAACCTATCATCTCCAGGTGGGATCTGAGCTCTACCTCCTTCCAGGCAGTATGCTCAAGATCATTGCCAAACAGACAATCTACAGGCATGGCAGGACTCACAGCTACTTTCAGAGTACCAGAGACACCCCCACTCAAAGGGAACCAGAGCCACCTGTAGGTGACTCTGACAATTGTCAGCGACTCTGACATGGTGGAATGTATTAAGGATTATCTGCTCTGCTGACACCAGCTGACTCTTGACAGTAGTCATACTGGCTCCTGTGTCACGCAGACCTCCACCCATTGCCCATCAATGGTGACCCACTGCCTATACTTTGAAACATTTGCAGGCATGTGAGTTTTAGACACCATCTCGCTATCTCCCAGGGGTACATGGGATACCTCTGTCTGCCCCCCAAAGCCAACTGGGACTGTCTCCCCCGAGCTCTACGCTAGCCAACCCAGGTTTCTGTTCATTGGTGGACTGTGCTCTCTTGGAACACTGGGAGTTGCCCTTAGAGTGTCCATGCTTGTAGTACTCTAAGCATTTGGGGATAAACTTCCCTAACTTTCTGTCAAAGAACCCTGGTTTCTTCCCAAATCTAGAAGAGGAATTGTTACCACCCCACCTTGGGAATTTTTTGGGGGGCACATAGAAAACTCCTTATCTTTCAGTTTTTCTCACCCCTCTTTCTTCTGTTGGGAACACTGACCACCTTTGTGGGTGTCCCCCCCAGATGCTTTCTTGGATACTCTGGTACTAACTCAGAGGTCTGCCTCCTCAGCAAGCTTCCTGGGATTAGTCAGCTTCCTATCTACTAAGTGCTGGAGAAACTCTGTAAAAGAAATACTGAGCCTGTGCTCTCTCAGGATCAAGTCAAATAACCCTTTGTTATCATCTACTTTGTTGCCCCGCACTCATCCATCCAGTGCCTCATTGGAGAAATCATAACAATCTACCCAAGTTTTTGTGGAACATTTGGTGCTGTCCCTAAACCTCTGACAGTATTTTTCAGGGGTCAGTCCAAACTTAGCCAGGAAAGCGGCTCTCATGTGAGTGTAGACATTCCTATTCCCATCCTATAGAGCAAGTGTAAGAAGTGTGTCCCTCCCCACTGCTGGTACATAAAACCACATGCCGCCCCCAGTGCTCCTCATAGGTCCCATGGGCCCTTAGTGCAACTTCATAGGCAGCCAGCCACTTGTCAATGTCATCTCCCACCACAAAACTTGGCACCACATTCTTGGGTACACAAACCTTTTTCTCCCCAACCGGTCCTGCATGTCTGCTGCCACCATCACTGCTGGACTCAGACTGTCTCCCCTTGATCTCCAGCTCCTTGAGACTCAGTTCATGAGCCAACAAAAGTTTTTTCTCAGCCAGGGCACTCTCAGCTGCAGCTTCAGCTCTCGCAGCTTCAATCTGCTTGGTTGATCTTTCAGCCTCAGCTTGCTTGGCTTTTCTCTCTGCTCTCCTTTCCTCCAGTTGAGCGTCAATTTTTAAGCTTGTGATCTGCAAATGAAACTCTCTTTCCTCTCTCCTTTCCGCTGCGGTCAGGCCTTGATCAGAGACACTGCTCCCTGTTTTGGCAGGGGGTACAATTGCAGTGGTAACATCATCCACTGATGGTACAAAATCCTCTGAGGGGCCATCCTCTAGACCCTCCTCCTCAGCATCCTCCTCTGAATGGGCTTCTGCCAAGGCCCTCAGCGCCATTTGAAATTCCTCCTTTCTGGAGGCATCTTGGGTGGGTACTCCCATAATCCAGCAGAACCCTTTCAGCTGTTTGACAGTATATGCCTCCAACAGGGCCAGGTCAAACTCTCCTGCTTGAGACAAAGCCTGAGACATATTGAGTGAGGATTTTAGTCAAAAAGTGTCAGGAAAAATCAAAATTGCAAAAAGTCATAGAATAACACCATACAGCACCACAAAAATACAACACACAGGTGGTCATTCTGACCCTGGCGGTCTTTGACCGCCAGGGCGGAGGACCGCGGGAGCACCGCCGACAGGCCGGCGGTGCTCCAATGGGGATTCCGACCGCAGCGGTAAAGCCGCGGTCGGACCGGCACCACTGGCGGAGTCCCGCCAGTGTACCGCGGCCCCATTGAATCCTCCGCGGCGGCGCAGCTTGCTGCACCGCCGCGGGGATTCCGACCCCCCCTACCGCCATCCAGATCCCGGCGGTCGGACCGCCGAGATCCGGATGGCGGTAGGGGGGGTCGCGGGGCCCCTGGGGGCCCCTGCAGTGCCCATGCCACTGGCATGGGCATTGCAGGGGCCCCCGTAAGAGGGCCCCTACAAGTATTTCACTGTCTGCTGCGCAGACAGTGAAATACGCGACGGGTGCAACTGCACCCGTCGCACAGCTTCCACTCCGCCGGCTCGATTCCGAGCCGGCTTCCTCGTGGAAGCCTCTTTCCCGCTGGGCTGGCTGGCGGTCTGAAGGCGACCGCCCGCCAGCCCAGCGGGAAAGTCAGAATTACCGCCGCGGTCTTTCGACCGCGGAACGGTAACCTGACGGCGGGACTTTGGCGGGCGGCCTCCGCCGCCCGCCAAGGTCAGAATGAGGGCCACAGTGTTTAGGAAAATACATAATATTTATCTGGATAAATCCAGGTCAAAATGAACAAAGATGCAATAAGTATATGTTGAGATATCACTGAAAAGTGATATAAAGTGTCTTAAGTCTTTTAAAAGCAAACAAAAGGGGTCATTACGACCCTGGCGGCCGGTGGTAAGGTGGCGGTAACACCGCCAACAGGCTGGCGGTGTTCCGCCAGCAATTCTGACCGTGGCGCAATAGCCACGGCCATAACGCCGGCCCCTCCAACATACCGCTGCCCTGGGGTTTATGAGCCCCGACCGCCAGCCTGTCCGTGGCGGTAAACACCGCCATGGAATGGCTGGCGGTAAGGGGACTTGGGGTGCCCCTGGGGGACCCTGCACTGCCCATGCACTTGCCATGGGCAGTGCAGGGGCTCCCAGGCACAGCCCCTTCGTGCATTTCACTACCCGGCTGGAAACGCGGCATTTGCATTTGCTGCATGGGCTGTACCCCTTGCATTTGTACAAGGTTATTTTGAAAATTCGGATTTTGATGTCTCAGTTTTGGACCTCTTACATGTTGCAATGTACCGACATTAGTGCTTTGTTGAACGACACCATCCTGCACCACATTCGGGCACTCCCGTTTCCAGTGCCCCACGCCTCCGCACATGTGACATGGTGACATCTTTTTCACCCCCTTTATGTCATTTTGAACCACAACGGTATTCAAGTCTGGACCGCGATTCACAAACCCTCGGTCTCGGCCTCTTGGTTGCGCCTGAAACACACCATTCATTTGCGGTTGCTGCTGTATCATCTGCTGGACTCCATTTCCCTGTATTCCTGCCTGTGCAGCCCTTACCTGCATCACCATCACTTTCTGTTTCAGCTTTTTCTGCTTCAATTCAATTTCATCACTACAGTATTTCGCATACTGCAACACTTCATCAATCGGCTTCGCTTGACAACAATCAAATGATTCTTAATCATTTGACCAACCTCTGGTCTTAACCCTTCAACAAATCTGAACACAAGATGGTTCATGTCTTTCGGCTCAATGGTCTCAGTACCACTGTAGTGTTTGAATGCCTTTAACAACTTCTCATAATAAGCATGTATTGATTCCTTAACCTCTTGCGAGGTCCGGTCGATTTTCTGCCAATCAGTCACCTTTGGCGACACCTTTTGTTTCAAAAACTCAATCACCTTATGATAGTACTTCATCACCTCTTCAGAGGGAGCTCCGGTCACCTTATCCCTTGCCGGTTCCTTCATCGGCCATTCTACCCCTCTTTTACACTCGAGCCACAAATCAGGCGGAACAATGATCTCAAACAAGGTAATCAAGTCTTCCCAAAGACACTTGTCAAGCTTCACAAACCTATCTGTTTGCTGATACCACTCGATCGGTTTCTCCCTCAACCTAGGATAATCATTAGTAAACGTTAGGATGTCTCCTCTGGACCACGGTACATGTACTAAAACACCACCAGCTGTTTCTCTCATGGGTGCTATTTTTACTGACTCTGTATTGGGTGAGGCATTGGCTTGACTTGACCCTGGACTGTCACCTTTTTCCTTATCTCTTTTCTTTGCCCATCTGCCTTCCCATTTTTCTAATGCACCCCAAATTTGCGCACTTTGCAATAATTCTTTTAAATGTGCCTACATTCCAGTAGACCTCATGTGCTCAAAATCTTTCGAATCAAAATCTAATCTGTACCTTCTTTTCAAATGTTTAGTGTTTTCAATGTCAATTTTGTATTTGTCTGCCAGGTTTGCTAATCTCTGATGCACCTTGTCCACTTCTTTGGTAATCTTGGGGCACAGGAATCTCAGTTCTGCTTCAGTGTATGACTCCAATCTATTTACCCCCATCGTACCTTCCACTAATTCAGCAGCTTCCACTCCCAGTCTCACAAAATTTAGGTAGTCATCTTGCCCCGCCTTTTCCGATTCCACTGCAGTCGCTGTAGTTTTTTGTGAAGTATACGTTTTTTCTAGCCATTCATTCAGCTGTTGTACTGTTAAACCCTGCAGTGAAATGTTCCCTGCATGTATCATTGGCGACTGTGAAGTATTCGTACTTATCGTTTGTGGAGTTAAAACCCCTAATCCTGCCTGACGCATTGCTTCCAAGGGCTCTTCTACTGGGCTAAGGTCTATTAAGGACCTCGGCTTTTCGACTGCTTGTTCTCCTGGAGCCATTATCTGGGGGGTTCCTCCTCTTATCGCATCTTGGGTCATTACTCCCTGATCACATACGCCAGATTTGCCTTGGGCATACATATGGCACTGGTGGACTGACAGTAATTGGTAACGATATGGCAGCAGGTGTCCCAAACTCTGTGGAGCAGTAACTCCATAGGTCTGTTCCAAAGTACCCGGGACAGGCACTAATGGAGGACCAGCCACTGGGTTATACCCTGGTATCAATTGTGGTTGCGGCTGGGACAGCAATTTCGGAGTTGACTCAATCTGCACTAACCTTGATTTCGTATATATCGGGTCTGGCGGCACTATCAGATTTGTAGTAGTCTCAAGTACTGGGACGTCTGGATAAATTATTTGTATCTGCGGTGGAGGTTGCAACTGTATCTGCATGTCAGGCGCAGTCGGTACATTGACACCATTCTGTATCAAAGTCGTATCACTAGTCTGTACCGTATCAGTAACTCCCTTCTCCTGTGTCTGATTCCTAGGACCCACGCTAGTGCTTGGAACACTGTTGTTCACCACAAAAGGTGGCGGGCGATCATGTAATAATCGATCCATTAATTCCTCATCGTCTGAATTGTCTTCCTCCTCCCAGGGTCTCTTATTCTCTTTAGACTTACTAGAGTCCTTATCTGTTTTACAGGAGGCTTTCTTTCCCTGTGACTCTTCTCCCTGAACTATTGCTGGAAACAACTTTAATCCGTCAACAATTCCCCGTCTCCACATTTTGTTCTTGTTATCCCACCTAGCTTCTGCATAGGATTTTTCTGCTCTTTTTAGCCTTCTCTGAAACCTTTCTTGTCTATGTTTAAGAGCCATCAGATCCCAAATCGCTAAAGCCTCATATTGAGCTGGCCTTGGAGGGGGTTTTTGTGTACTTAACATCCACCTTAAGTTCTCTAGCACCTTCAGACTGAATGTCCCATGTTCTGGGAACGCTAAACATCCCTCCTTCTCTGTTAATTTGCGCCACTGTTTCATCCATAAGCAAGGCGCAACACCCTTCTCTTCCATAACCATGAAAGCTGGAGTACCCTTGGGCGGTATAGGCTCCCCATCAGTTGCCATAATATACGCATCTCCTTTCAGAGCGCTCTTAAATGCCTTGACAAAATTCATTTTGCATTTTCTATTATTTGCATTTAATCAGAAAGTGACTTAGTTCCCAGGACACTCTTCACCCACACTTCTCAACCTATTGCCTCTCACGGCCGGCAGCCAATCAGTGCGCGACCCCTCTCGACAACTGACCTATTTCAGGGCGGCACTACTGACGTCACACTCACACACTGCAGCTGACAAAGTCTTGCGGCTCGTCTGCCCCTCACTAGATTCACACAAACTCATGCAAAATTATTGCAAGCACCTTGAATGACAACACAAATCTGTCAGTTTACCTACAGGAAGGGTAACACATTTGCTTCAGAACTTTACAGAGATTTCACTTGAAGCCTCGGCCGCTACTCTCTCCTTCTCAGCTCCCGCATACGCAAGCAGAATTCGACCCGTAAATTCTACTCTCGACTTGTCAATGGCTCGTCCTAGTGCACTTTAGAACTTGCCAAATCTCCATCGAAGGTTTCACACATATGTTTCAACTCAAACTTGACTTGTCAACCACGCCCGATTGACCTATTAAACCACACAGATTACAACATAAACTCAAGTGTCTCCTACACTTGTCAATATACTCCGGAGTCTTAGACCACGACGGGTCCGTGCATAAACAACCAACCACGTGGATAATTTTGAGCACAAAGCGCCACACTCACATGAAGTACGCCGACTTCCCTACTCTCATACTGCGGAGTACGCCCATTCCTACTAAAACAACATTTATCTAACCTAGATACACGCAGATTTCACAATCACCTGCAAAAAGGCATAAGCTGAGCAAGCGCAAACCCCTATACCACACACATTATAACGCCGAGAACTTTCCCAACTCACTTAGGCAGGCTCCGAGATCCCGGGAAAGTCATGGTGAATTTAGAAACCCATCATACCTCCAATTTGCATTATCACAGAAAAACAATTTAAACAATTATTCTCTGTCCTAGGGCCCCAAAGGGCCAAACCGTCGCTCTGCTACCAGAACTAACGCATCTGTTTATGTTAATTTATTACACATTAGGACTCGTTTTAGGCCAATGAATCTTTTCACCCAGTTAAGAGACACCGTAGGACGAGATAGCTGATCAATATGTCAATCAATATATCAATAAAGTAATCAATATTTATCACCACAATACATTTCACTTTGGTCAAAGACATTAATCAAATTGACAATGCAACCATGACCTTTCAGCCATGAATAACCACACCTTTAATAGAATTTTATGAAGTTTATTCCCTATTAGTTACAATCTAAAATTAAGTACGTCAATCTCAAAGCCAAGAAACACAACAGCATAGTTACGATATGGCAACTTTGGTAAGATTTCAATAAGGCAAGAATCATAAACATCAGAATATAACACAGCGCAAACATAGATTTGAATACAGCAAAGTGTCAAATACACGTCAGTTCAACATAGCATAATGTCAGTCGTTTGTCTATTTGCGTCAATTTGGTGATCACCTGTCCTAACCACTAATTAGCATTGGCATGTTGGGCTTCATGCAAAACAATTTAGAACACCAATTTGGAAAACATCTAGCTATGGTCTCTGTCAAAATTAAGCAGTTGGTACCTAGAAAGGAAAAGCAAACAGACAAATTACAAATTGTATTGTCATATTTACCCTCCAAGGATTAGGTCAGCATTCAGGATCAGTCTTCGTCTTCAGGACATCAGTCAAAACGCCATCAGTCTAAACTAAAGGGACTATGGGCCACTTCCCTCGTAAGGAGGAAAAGTGTAAATGGGCAGTCTATGGGTGAGGATGGTTTTAATAAGTTTCAAAGTCACCAAACAGAGTGACAGAGTTTCTGGATAAAATCAATAGCATTCCCTACCTAATTCTAATGATCCTTCTGTGACATGGGTTTTTATCCCTTTTTCATAGTACATTCCCCCAAAATCCCATTGGTCACTAACTATACCCCACTATCTTTCACCTACCAAATTTAGCATTTGGTAATCCCAATTGTCACCCCACATTAGTTCGTAGTTCTTTGATTGGTCTTCATAATTGACATCTTCGGATGTGGCACGTCCGGTGTTACTTCACTCTTTGGCATGTCTTTTGGGTCAGCAGATTCATTGTCCATTGGTCTAAGTGACCTTGTACATTTCATTAATCTACATTTGTTTCAAATTGCACATAACCTTTTAAACCAAGGCACCAAATATGCGCTTGGGAACGGAAATAACATAGATACATTTGTCTTCCAAGTTGAAGAAAAAGAACATTTGCAGGGTCATGGCCCTTTGCGAGTCAGCACACTGGAAAAACAGAAAAATGCATTTAATATGAGGGCTGGGTAGCTAAAACCCGCAGCTCACGCTAATTTACTTTCCATAAAGATTTTCAATACAAATGCAATAACATAAATGGTAATATAAGCTTAATTAAACATAACATAAACATTTTATTCATCAATGTTAGTTTGTGTATACATTGGTGGCCATTTACCGTGATCACAATTCAGGTGCACGTTTAAGCAAAACCGCTATTAATATTGTTTTCTATGCAGCATCATTACACATTGATATAAGCATTTCATTTTAATATAGGTTATGTAAGCTACGCTCTCTCAGGTGCATTTGACATTTAAGAATTCCGGCATTGACAGTGACCAATCGGTGCTTTCAAACCCCAGATATTTTTTGGGGTCTCAATCTACTTTTTCAAATTTTCAACTGATCTTCCAACGTGCTTCTTAATGTTTTGTCCTCTTTTAAAAGCAAACAGCAGCAGCTCCATTGCTTTTCTCTTAACTTGCAGGATATGCTTCTACTTTTTAAATATGGTACCTTGCTCTATGGCCTACCTTTAGTGTATGTATTAAAAGGGAAGGTTCAGTCCTGGCAAAAAGTTTATTTTGCCAAGTCTAAATGGCAGTTTAAAACTGCAAAACAGGCTGCAATGGCATGCCTGAGATATTTTACTGTATTACGTTATCGGGGTGACACAATGAGTGCTGCAGTCCCACAAGTAGCATTCAATTCCAGGCCCTCAGTACACGTAGTACCATATACTAGGGACTTACAAGTCAATTAAATATGCCAATGAGGTTTAGTCCAATTTTATCATCCTTTATGGAGAGAGCACAAACACGTTAGCACGGATTAGCAGTTGTATAGCGTGCAGAGTTCTAAAGTAAACAAAAACAAATTTAGCAAAACGGAGGATTGAAAGCAAAATGTTTGGGGGAATACCTCACCAAGGATGGTAAATAAGTAGACGTTCTGACATACTTTAACACATGGGCGTATAGAGACTGGCCTTATGTCAAATGTCCTAAAGGCAGGGCCTGGCGAGGCTCACCGGCAGAATACTGACTCTTCACCCATCTCTGAGTGGGTTGAACGAGCCAAATGGTTTGCCCCACATCTGCCAAACGCTAAGTGACCCCCTGAGTTTTTCACCCAGTCACAAACACTGATCTGGACAGCAGCAATATGGAACAATATTTAAAATAAAGATTATTTGATTAAACAAAACATTCCACATGTCACAAACTACCATACATTCAATGAAGACAAATAACATATGGAACAGAGAAGAAAAGCATATGATAAGGGCAACGTTTGTACAATTGTTCTGTTATCATGAACGAGTTTCGCTGCATAGCTACAGATATTATTTTAAGTCTGCGCTCTTGTACAACAAGCTATATTGTTTCCTCAACTGTCAAAAATGGTCAATATTCCCATTAAATCCCATTGCCAGATAGATCACGTAGTTAGCCTAGAGAATCGACACTAGAAATAAGGCTTCTCATCTGAAGTGTTTTTATCTTTCGGCAGTGGAATACGTGGCCTGTGAAGCATCTCCTTATCTCTTGTGAATAATACTGTTTAAATCTGTTAAGCTAGGCCCTCTCACGCAAGGAAATATCTTCTGAATCACCATGGAAATTGTATTAGAACTGTTTTTTTTCATGGTGTCTCAATGAAGTTTCAAAGGGGTGGGATTTAATCCCTGGTTCACTTTAGCTGCCTCTGAAAAATTGGTCTGGTAGAGAGATAAGTGTGTGACCTTCAATTGTTGGATAACAGATTATCTACTAAAAGCTGTTATTGCTGATACTTTCCAAATATCATCTTGTTATCTCCCCTAAAATAAAGACATGATAAATGTGTATACTTTGCAGTTTTCAGTGAAATATCATTCTGCCTCTCTCGCTTCCTCTCCCTGCATTAGACCTTGGGGAGACTAACTGCAAGCTGTCATTCTGTTCAGCTGTAAAGCAAGGAGTGAAAAAAATCTGTTTTGACGCAAATTTACTTAGTAGCATAAAGTTCAAATGCCAACTACAAGCACTGAAGCTCAATTAAAGAAGCAGTATTTAATATTCTGAAAGTCAAACACGGCTAGACGTTCCTGGTTTTTCACAAGATGTCTCCTTCGTCTGAAACGAATGCATGCTGAATGCTCGCTGGCTTTTTAGTTAATAAACATAGTTTATTTGAATGTTTCTTCATGTTCTAGGTCAAACTTTTGGAACAGTGTGATATTTGTCTTTGGAAAGGCCTCTAGGTCACTTTATATAAAAGAAATGATTTTGAATAGATGCTTTCTGGCAAGAGGACCATTTAAGGCAACAGACTTGAGCTGACCTCGTGTTATGCTAAATAGTGAAAATGAGTTCTGCAGCAATTTTTGATAATTCACATGTTTTTTTTTAAAATACCACTTTTTTCCGACAGAATCCTGTCAGTGGTGCTAGAACAATTATCGGAGTACAGGTGCTGCCATAAATGTTAGCTGAGTGAAGCCACAGAATTTGTTAAAAACAAAGCTACATGAAGTGTAGCAAAGGAGCCACGCATATTCATCAGGACAATAGCAAGTTTGCTGAATGCGCTAAGTGGTACCTTTTATAGCACATTCTCCCAAATACAGGAGGGATGTAGGAGTGAAAGTATTGCCATTTATGGATAGCATATTTTAAATTAAATAGTCCTCTAAAAATGACCAATAAATTTGCATCACCTATACAGTTTTACTGCTCAACCAATATTGTGCACAAACAACATATGGGAATTTGGGCACATATTTAACGGAAAATAACGAAGCACGACACTGTGCCAAAATTAGCAGCGCTATGCTCTGTCATTTTCACAACACAGAAATGCACCATATTTAATTAAATACAGCACACCACTGTGCTGTCCCCTGCACTTGCGCTAAATTGAGCTGCCTAGCAGCAACACAGGCATCCTTGCACCATTGTGCAAATAAACAATCACTAATGGTGATTTGGCAGTTCTATGTGTGCTGCAAAATGCAGCACACAAAGAATTGCCAAAGTATATTTTTGAAATGATTGTTTATGTGCAGGAAGGGACACCTTTCCACACATAAACAAGCATGTCTGTGATTTTTCTCTTTCTATGCATAATGCAGAATGCAGCACACATAGAAAAAGCATAAAATGGGAGGAATAAGAGTTTTCCTCCTCGTTGTGCCTTGCTAATGCCACCCCTGGGGTGTCAGATTTTGGAGCTGCTTCAGGTTTACGAAAACACGTAAATCTGAGGCAGCATCAAAATGCAATGGGTGTTGCTGTGGCATGCCCACAGGAACACCCATTGCATGCCCCTTCCATGCAAAGTGCTGCATGTGAAGGGGCCTTATTTACAAGGTGGCGTTAAGCCACAAAAAGTGGCTTAACACCACCTTGTAAATAGGGAGCAGGGCATTGCGCTAACGGAACGTCACAAAGAGTGACTCTCCAGTGGCACTAGGGGCTCATACATATGCCCTTTGGCTTCTGTGCACAATAGCCACCTTAACCCTTTGGGTGCCTGGGATGTAGTGGTTACGTCATGGGCAGCACCGCTTGGGTACCCGGGGCCCGAGCGTTACTTCCTTGCATGGGCCCTCAGGGGAAGCTCTAGCGCTCCACCCGATGGCCTAGCACCCCTCTCCATGGGCAGGGATGGAAGAAGAATCACTTCCCCTTCCACCTTTGCCCCCGATCCCCCAGTGACATCCTTTCCTTTCATGCCTCTGTGAGAATTTCTGCAGCCCGATCATAAAGCAATCGGGCTGCAGAAATGCTCACTAGACACCAGAGATTTTTTTTTTTACTACTTATGTGTGAGGGAGCGGTCCCTTTGCCAAGGGCCGCTTCCCAGGGGGTAATATATTACTAGGTATTTTCTGCCCTACGTTAATTAGGCCAATCTGCCGGGGGGGGAGGGTGGCAGAACCCACTAGACACCAGGGAGTTTTTTTTAAAAAATAAAAAAAAGGAAGGGGAGCAACCCCTTGCACAAGGGTCACTTCTCTGAGGGGAAATTATTGATTAGGCTAATTCTGTCCCCCTCTGGGGGCAGATCGGCCTGTTGTAATTTGGCTGATTTGCCTCCGAGGGGGCAGAAGCCACTAGACACCAGGGAGTTTTTATTCTTTTGAACAAAAACGATGAAGGGGAGTTACCCCTTGAGGAAGAGTCGCTCCCCTGGGGGGGGGAATTATTTATCAGGCCATTTCTGCCCCCCCCCCCCGGGGAAGATGGGCCTACTGTTATTAGGCCGGTCTGCCCCTGGGGGAGCAGTAACCTCTAGATGCGAAGAATAATTATTTTTTGTTTGTTTACATGTTTTACGGGAGGGGAGTGACCCCTTAGGCAAGGGTCGCTCCCCTGGGGGGACAGAAACCACAAGACACCAGGTATATTTGTTTTAGGTCAAGTTCACACAAGGGGAGCGACCCCTTGTAAAGGTCACTCCCCTGGGGGTACCAATTTATTTTAGGCCATTTCTGCCCCCCGTGGGGGCAGATCGGCCTATTTTAATTAGGCCAATCTGCCCCCAAGGAGGGCCCCACTAGGCATCAGGGATTTCTATTTTTTTTAACAGATGGGGAAGCGACACCGTAAGGCAACAGTCACTCCCATGAGCGGCAATTTAAATTTAGGCCATTTGGGGACAGATCAGCCTATTTTTCTTAGGCCAATCTGCCCACAAGGGGGCAGAAACCACTAGACTCCAGGATTTATTTTTTTTTGCAACAATTTCATGCAGGGGGAGCAACCCCTTTAGCAAGGGTTGATCCGCTCGCGGCAAATTTATTTCTAATTGGCCAATCTGTCCCCAGAGGGGTCAGAAACCACTAGGCACCAGGGATTTTAATTTTGTAAAAATTTTTAAGGATGGGGAGCACCCTCTTATGCAAGAGTCGCTCCCCTGTGGGAAAACTATTTTAAGCCATTTCTCCCCCACCCCCCCCAAGGTACGGAGCAGCCTATTCATATTAGGCCCGTCTGTCCCCAAGTAGGGCAGAATCCACTTAGGCACTAGGGATTGGTGTGTGTGTGTGTGTGTTTTGTTTTGGGGGAAGCCCCTTGGGCAAGGGTCACTCCCCATGGGGGCACATTATTGTTGGTCATTTCTGCCCCCCTGGGGGGCAGATCGGCCTATTTTTGTAAGGCCCATCTGCCCCTACGGGAGGCAGAAAGCCCACCAGAGACCAGGGAAGATTTTTTTTCAAAAAAGAAAAGGCCATACGCCCACCCCAAATACATGGGGACAAAGTTGTTCTGCCTACTGGTGGGTAGATTGGGCAATTATCCTGATCCACTCCTCAGGAGGGCAGAACGCCTACTAGATGCTAGGGAATTTTTTTTTAAATAGTTGTGTGGTGGCTATAAACCGGTATGGGCATTGGTATGATCTAACCCCCAACTCAAGGGGTTAACAGTCTTTTAGCTCTCCCCCTGCACACTAAAAGTTCTTATCCCAACGGCAAGCAAGAGGACATTTGATTATTTGGGCTTTTGGTTTTACGTTTGTGACATGAGAGCTTGTCTATCTCTCAAAATCGTCCCACTTGGAATGGTGAGGACTGCACTTTTTGAACTTTGGGCTACTGCCATGTAGAAAAATCTACGAGACCTAGACAAATCAGAAAATTAAACATCTGTGTGAGTCCAGGGTGGTGTGCTTCACATGCACCCGACACCATTTTCTTACCCACAATGCCTTGAAAACCTCCGACTTTGCTTGAAGTCACACATTTGTCCCACATTTTTGCGGTGGAATCTTTCAGAATCTGTAGGAATCCACAAAATTCCTACCACCCAGGATTGTCGTATCTATACCGATAAAAATTCTGCCCCACTTGTCAGCCTAAAAACACTCTTTTTCAAACTGCCCTTTTCGACCTTGTAGGAAAGTACCATCTTGCCTGGCATGTTACCCCCATTTTACTTGTGTGTCAGTTTGTTTTTGCCTGTCTCACAGGGTTCCTGCTAGCCAGGACCCCAGTACTCATAGTTTGTGGCCTGAATGTGTTCCCTGTGTGGTGCCTAACTGTGTCACTGAGGCTCTGCTAACCAGGACATCAGTACTTATGCTCTCTCTGCTTTTAAAATTGTCACTGCAGGCCAGTGACCATTTTACCAATTCTGATTAGCACACTGGAACACCCTTATAATTCCCTAGTATATGGTACCTAGGTACCCAAGGTATTGGGGTTCCAGGAGATCTCTATAGGCTGTAGCATTTCTTTTGCCACCCATAGGGAGCTCAGACAAATCTTACACAGGACTGCCACTGCAGCCTGAGTGAAATAATGTCCACGTTATTTCACAGCCATTTTACACTGCACTTAAGTAACTTATAAGTCACCTATATGTCTAACCCTGACCTAGTGAAGGTTATGTGCAAAGTTACTAAGTGTGAGGGCACCCTGGCACTAGCCAAGGTGCCCCCACATTGTTCAGGGCAATTTCCCCAGACTTTGTGAGTGTGGAGACACCATTACCCACGTGCACTACATATAGGTCAATACTTATATGTAGCTTCACAATGGTAACTTCGAATATGGCCATGTAACATGTCTAAGATCATGGAATTGTCCCCCATGCCAAATCTTGTATTGGGGTGCCAATCCCTTGCATTCCCGGGACTCCAGCATGGACCCTGGCTACTGCCAAACTAGCTCTCTGGGGTTTTCACTGCAGCTACCGCTGCTGCCAACCCACAGACAGGCTTCTGCCCTCGTGAGGTCTGGGCAGCCCAGTCCCAGGAAGACAGAACAAAGGATTTCCTCTGGGAGAGGGTGTTACATCCTCTCCCTTTGGAAATAGGTCTTAAGGGCCTGAGAGGAGTAGCCTCTCCTGGCCTCTGGGAATGCTTTGAAGGACACAGATGGTGCCCTCCTTGCATAAACCAGTCTACACCAGTTCAGGGATCCCCCAGCCCCTGCTCTGGCACAAAACTAGACAAAGGAGAGGGGAGTGACCACTTCCCTGTCCATCACCACCCCAGGGGTGGTGCCCAGAGCTCCTCCAGTGTGTCCCAGACCCCTGCCATCTTGAATGCAGAGGTGTGAGGGCACAATGGAGGCCTCTGAGTGGCCAGTGCCAGCAGGTGATGTCAGAGACCCCTCCTGATAGGTGCTTACCTGGATAGGTTGCCAATCCTCCTATGAGGGCTATTTAGGGTCTCTCCTGTGGGTTTCTCATCAGATAATGAATGCAAGAGCTCACTAGAGTTCCTCTGCATCTCCCTCTTTGACTTCTGCCAAGGATCCACCGCTGACTGCTCCAGGATGGCTGCAAAACTGCAACAAAGTAGCAAGACAACTACCAGCAACATTGTAGCACCTAATCCTGCCGGCTTTATCGACTGTTTCCTGGTGGTGCATGCTCTGAAGGCTGTCTGCTTTCACCCTGCACTGGAAGCCGAGAAGAAATCTCCTGTGGGTCGACGGAATCTTCCCTCTGCTAACACAGGCACCAAATTTCTGCTTCACTGGTCCTCTGGGCCCAGTCTTATCTTGACGAGCGTGGTCCCTGAAACCCCCTCTGTCTCCTCCTCCAAGAGGCAACCTCCTGGCCCTTCCTGGGCCTGGGCAGCACCCATTTTGTTCAACCACAACCTTTGCAGCTAGCAAGGCTTGCTTGTGTCTTTCTGCGTGGAAGCAACTCTGCTTCCTCCAGCACACCGTGGGACATCTGTGCAAAGGAGAAGTTCCTGGCATCTTCCATTGTTGCAGAATCTTCAGCTTCTTCCACCTAGAGGCAGCCATTTTGCACCTTCATTCAGTGTTTAGTGGGCTCCTGCCCCCAGACACTTCTGTGACTCTTGGACTTGGTCCCCTTCCTTTGCAGATCCTCAGGTCCAGGAATCCATCTTCAGTGCTTTGCAGTCAGTTGTTGTCTTTGCAGAATCTCCTATCGCAACTTTAGTGTGTTTCTGGAGAAGTAGGGTAACTTTACTCCTACCTTTCAGGGTCTTGGGATGGGTTATCTTGGACACCCCTAGTGTTTTCTTACACTCCCAGCGACCCTCAACACACTACACTAGGCCTGGGGTCCCTAAGTGGTTTGCATTTACACTTTATTAGTATATGGTTCGTTTTGCCCCAGGCATATTGCATCCTATTTTATTCTACTGTGTTTGCACTACTTTTCTAACTGTTTACTTTCCTGATTTTGGTGTGTGTGTATATTTTGTGTATTTTGCTTACCTCCTAAGGGAGTATAACCTCTGAGATATTTTTGGCACATTGTCACTAAAATAAAGTACCTTTATTAGTAGGAGCTTTGCATGTCTCCTAGTTCAGCCGAAGCTGCTCTGCTATAGCTACCACTACTAATCTACTAATAAGAAATAACTGGACCTGGCACAAGGTGTAAGTACCATCAGGTACCCGCTATAAGCCAGGCCAGCCTCCTATAGACCCGCTTTGGTTCCCCCTAATTTTCAACATGTCTTTGGCTCTTATCTGTCACAGGCACCTGGCCACCCTACACAAGTGAGGTATCATGTTTACCGGTAGACTGAGGGGAATGTTCGGTGGTAGGAAATTTGTGCCGGTGAGGTGATCCCACACAGAAATAGGGAACAAATGGGATTTTTTAGCTAAATTTGAGGTTTGCTGAGGATTCTGGGTAAGAAAACACTGTGGGATCCAAACAAGTCACACCTCCCTGGACTCCCTCTGGTGTTGAGTTTTCAGAAATGGTTGGGTTTGGTAGGTTTCCTTAGAAGGCTGCTGAGCCCAGGACTAAAAACCCAGTTGCCCCCCAGAGAAACAGGTAGCTTTGTATTTAATAATTTTGATGTGTCCATGTAGTGTTTTAGGGCATTTCCTGTCACGGACACTTGGCCTACCCACACAAGTGAGGTACCATTTTTATCTGGAGACTTTGGGGAAAGCTGGGTAGAATGAAATGTGTAGCTCCTCTCAGATTCCAGAACTTTCTGTCACCTAAATGTGAGGAAAAAGTGTTTTTGGTTGCCAAATGTTGAGATTTACAAAGGATTCTGGGTAACAGAACCTGGTAAGAGCCACACAAGTCATCCCATCCTGGATTCCCATAGGTGTCTAGTTTTAAAAAATGTACAGGTTTGGGGGGTTTCCCTAGATGCCGGCTGAGCTAGAGGCCAAAATCCACAGCTAGGCACTTTCCATAAAACACGTCAGATTTCAATGTAAAAATGTGATGTATCCACGTTGCGTTTCCTGTCGCGGTCATTAGGCCTACCACACAAGTGAGGTTCCATTCTTATCGGGAGACTTGGGTAAACACAGAATAGCAAAACAAGGATTATTGCCCCTTGACTTTCTCTACATATTTTCCTTCCAAATGTAAAACAGTGTGTGAAAAAGACGTTTATTTGTGAAATGCCCTGTAATTCCCATGTTATTATGGGGAGCCTGGAATTCAGAGACGTGCAAATAACCACTGCTTCTCAACACCTTGTCTTGTGCTGATTTTGAAAATATAAAGGTTTCCTTGATACCTAATTTTCACTCTTTATATTTCTCCAAATGAATTGGTGTGTACCCGGTATACAATAAAAACCCATTGCAAGGTGCAGCTCCTTTATTGGCCCTAGGTACCTAGGGTTCTTGATGAACCTACAAGCCCTATATAGCCCGCAACCAGAGGAGTCCAGCAGACGTAACGGTATATTGCATTTGAAAATCTGACATCGCAGGAAAAGGTTACCGAGTGATATTCACAGAAAAATTGCTGTTTTTCTCAGCTCAGTTTCAATATTTCTTTTTATTTCAGCTGTTATTTTCTGTAGGTAAACCTTGTAGGATCTACACAAATGACTCCTAGCTGAATTCAGAATTTTGCCTACTGTTCAGAAATGTTTAGCTGCCCAGGATCGAGCATTGGTTTTACACCCATTCCTGTCACTAACTGGAAGGCGGCTCAAAGCACAAAAAGTAGTAAAAATGGGGTATGTCCCAGTAAAATGCCTAAATTGTGTTGAAAAATGCAGTTTTCTGATTCAAGTCTGCCTGTTCCTAAAATCTGGGAAGAAAGTGATTTTAGCACCGCAAACGCTTTGTTGATGCCATTTTCAGGGAAAAAACACAAGCCTTTTTCTACAGCCCTTTTCTCCATTTAAAAAAAAAAAAAAATGTTTGCTGTATTTTGGCTAATTTTGTGGTCTCCTCCAGGGAAACCCACAAACTCTGGGTATCTCTAGAATCCCTTGGATGTTGGGAAAAAAAGGGCGCAAATTTGGCATGGGTAGCTTATGTGGACAAAACGTTATGAGGGCCGAAGTGCGAACTGCCCCAAATAGCCTTAAAAAGGGTTGGCACCTGAGGGGAAAAAGGCCTGGCAGTGAAGGGGTTAATCACACAAGTAAAATGTATTGATTTGTTTTGATCATAATAAAATCCTTTTTTCCATCACAGAATTAGATACAACTTTTCCAATATTATACATGTCATATTTCCAGTAGCCTTTTACTCTTAGCTTGCTGCTGGTATATTTCTAATGTTCATTTACAAGTTTCCTCATTTTATTGAATGATAGAAAACATTTAACATACTGCAGCCTTCTCCTTTCACGCTCGGTAATCCCTTTAGAACTTGGTTGCAAAATTAACTGAAGAGAAAAGTAAACAGAAGTATCAATGTTAAAAAACTCAATAAACTGAAGTTTGTTTCAAAACATTGCTTCCATCTGACCTCTCTCTGTCTTTGAATGCTTAAAATGGTACAAGATGAAAACAACATTTAAGTCGTGTTTATTGATCAGTCTTCTTTTGAACTCTTGCAAGCTTATTCTGGGTGTGGTGCATCACCTCCACACCCTTGGATCCAGCGCCCCTAAATTTTATTGTATTTGTTTTACATGGGTGGCATTTAGAAATGTATATGCCTTCCACAATGTTTTAACGTGGTTTTATGGCAGTGCGGCCATAACAAGCCTTGAGAAAAGAGGCCAGCGTAGGCAAGTCCACAGGACCTTGCTCTAGTTGGCCCTGGTGGATCTTTTTCACATTTGCTTGCTGACCTAAAAGAGTATAAATTAACTTGCTCCCATTTTGACAAGGGCAAATCTCTCTTTAAAGTGTCTTTCTTCAAATATTGCACCAAAGCGCGTAAAACATTTTCAGGTAACGCCCCTATTATTTTGAACTACCTCCTGTTGGAAATTATTCTCCTGTGCTGACCCCTGAAAACCTAAAGAGGCTGCTCTCTTTAACTATTAGGCGCTGTACCAATAGACCCAATGGATGGCGAGCACCTACCAATGAAGTCAGTCAGTCATCCGAAGGGAATTTTGACAGTTTACGTTTTTCTGTCTAATATTATGTAAAATGCTTACAGCAGTGAAATCATCCTAAATAACTGGTAATGAAACCCACCGACATGACAAGGGAGCTATTCAAGGAAGACAGTCATTCATACCATAAGCAATACATGTACATCTGTGCTAATATACATTTCAAAAGCTAAGGTACCACCATACAATTGCTGAAAAGTCACTGAAATGTGCTTGCAGGTTCATTTTGAGTTCCCATTCATGTTTTCATCTAGTGTTGTGTTATATGTAAGGTGCATTGTCCCACACTGTGACAGAGAAAAAAGACTGTGCATTGGTGAAAGATGAGCAGCTCAACATGGCAACCCAGACTGCATTCCAAAAGATGGTAGAGATTCCTCCTGCCGATGGATGCAGTGAGTCACTGAACCCGCCTGAAGTAGGGACGTCTAGAGGTCCTGGGAACCCCCTGATCCCCTCTCAAGGGGCCTCTTCGGGCATCATGCACAGGCTGTGTGGCACGTCTTTGAGGCAACAGTCAGTGCGCCTCCTGAAGAGCTTATTGATTCTTAGCTTCTACCTGTAATATGGGGCAGACATAGTGACAAATTGTTTCCTTATTTGCTTGGGGCAATGCCGCCATTTAAATAGCGGAACCCACCTTTACGCTGGAGCCAAATGTGCATAGGTGTGTTCCGTAGTATAGAAGGGGCCCACAAACATATGAAGCCACTTCTATAATACCGCAGTTCTCCAGGGGTACAAGAAGAGGCACACATACCTGTAGTGGCCCTGAGGTCTATTTGTAATATGGCTGCTGGTGCTTTAGATCTTTGCTCTGAATGGAATTTCTAAAGGAAGTCTGTCACATGTGCTATGAAGTACACCAGACAGCTTAAAGATAATGGTCTCCAAAATATGCAATAACTATGCTCATAATCATTAGTGAACGGACACTGAAGTGTACTTGAAAGTTGCTATACCTGATAATTCATACAATCAACGGTATGTCCACCATGTATTTGTTCAATTTGTACTATATGTAGAAATGGGGTGAAAGAGTGAAGTCGCACTTCTCCCTCTAATATATCAGTGAATTAACCCTTAACATACAAGCATATTTTGCTACTGGACAATTGCTGAAAACCGGTTAGCATCACATTCTGCTTTAACCCCTTAGCTGCTGGGCCTTTTCCCCCCAGTGCTGAGCCCTTTTTTGGCTATTTGGGGTAGTTCGCGCTTAGGGCTTCATAACTTTTTGTCCACATAAGCTAACCACGCCAAATTTGCGTCCTTTTTTTCCAACATCCTAGGGATTCTAATGGTACCCAGAGTTTGTGGTTTACCCTGGAGGAGACCAAGAAAATAGCCAAAATACAGTGAAAATTTTGTTTTTTCCAAACAAATGGGAAAAAAGGGCTGCCGAAGAAGGCTTGTGGTTTTTTCCCTGAAAATGCCATCAACCAAGGGTTTCTGGTGCTGAAATCACTATCTTCCCACCTTTCAGGAACGGGCAGACTTGAATCAGAAAACCGAATTTTTCAACACAAATTTGGCATTTTACTGGGACATACCCCATTTCTACTATATTTGGTGCTTTCAGCCTCCTTCCAGTTAGTGACAGGAATGGGTGTGAAACCAATGCTGGATCCCGGAATGCTAAACATTTCTGAAAACTAGACAAAATTCTGAATTCAGCAAGGGGTCATTTGTGTAGATCCTACAAGGTTTTCCTACAGAAAATAACAGCTGAAATAAAAAAATATTGAAATTGAGCTGAAAACAACAGCCATTTTTCTTTATGTTTTACTCTGTAACTTTTTCCTGCGATGTCAGATTTCTGAAAGCAATATACCGTTTTGTCTGCTGGACTCTTCTGGTTGCGGGGATATAAAGGGCTTGTAGGTTCATCAAGAACCCTAGGTACCCAGAGCCAATAAATAAGCTGCACCCTGCAGTTGGTTTTCATTCTATACTGGGTATACAGCAATTCATTTGCTGAAATATGAAGAGTGAAAAAGAGGTATCAAGAAAACCTTTGCATTTCCAAAATGGGATCAAGATAAGGTTTTGAGGAGCAGTGGTTATTTGCACATCGCTGAATTCCGAGGTGCCCATACTAGCATGTGAATTGCAGGGCATTTCTCAAATAGACGTCTTTTTTACACACTCTCTTATATTTGGAAGGAAAAAATGTAGAGAAAGATAAGGGGCAATAACACTTGTATTGCTATTCTGTGTTCCCCCAAGTCTCCCGATAAAAATGATACCTCACTTGTGTGGGTAGGCCTAGTGCCCGCGACAGGAAATGCCCCAAAACACAACATGGACACATCCTATTTTTTTTATAGAAAACACAGCTGTTTTTTCCAAAGTGCCTACCTGTAGATTTTGGCCTCTAGCTCAGCCGGCACATAGGGAAACCTACCAAACCTGTGCATTTCTGAAAACTAGAGACCTAGGGGAATCCAAGGAGGGGTGACTTGCGGGGCTCGGACCAGGTTCTGTTACCCAGAATCCTTTGCAAACCTCAAAAAGTGGCTAAAAAAAACAAGTTTTCCTCACATTTCGGTGACAGAAAGTTCTGGAATCTGAGAGGAGCCACAAATTTCCTTCCACCCGGCGTTCCCCCAAGTCTCCCGATAAAAATGATACCTCACTTGTGTGGGTAGGCCTAGCGCCCGCGACAGGAAACGCCCCAAAGCGCAACGTGGACACATCAAAATTTTTGGAAGAAAACAGAGGTGTTTTTTTAGAAGTGCCTACCTGTAGATTTTGGCCTCTAGCTCAGCCGGCACCTAGGGAAACCTACCAAACCTGTGCATTTCTGAAAACTAGAGACCTAGGGCAATCCAAGGAGGGGTGACTCGCGGGGCTCGGACCAGGTTCTGTTACCCAGAATCCTTTGCCAACCTCAAAAAGTGGCTAAAAAAACAAGTTTTCCTCACATTTCGGTGACAGAAAGTTCTGGAATCTGAGAGGAGCCACAAATTTCCTTCCACCCGGCGTTCCCCCAAGTCTCCCGATAAAAATGATACCTCACTTGTGTGGGTAGGCCTAGCGCCCGCGACAGGAAACGCCCCAAAGCGCAACGTGGACACATCAAAATTTTTGGAAGAAAACAGAGGTGTTTTTTGAGAAGTGCCTACCTGTAGATTTTGGCCTCTAGCTCAGCCGGCACCTAGGGAAACCTACCAAACCTGTGCATTTCTGAAAACTAGAGACCTAGGGCAATCCAAGGAGGGGTGACTCGCGGGGCTCGGACCAGGTTCTGTTACCCAGAATCCTTTGCAAACCTCAAAAAGTGGCTAAAAAAACAAGTTTTCCTCACATTTCGGTGACAGAAAGTTCTGGAATCTGAGAGGAGCCACAAATTTCCTTCCACCCAGCGTTCCCCCAAGTCTCCCGATAAAAATGATACCTCACTTGTGTGGGTAGGCCTAGCGCCCGCGACAGGAAACGCCCCAAAGCGCAACGTGGACACATCAAAATTTTTGGAAGAAAACAGAGGTGTTTTTTGAGAAGTGCCTACCTGTAGATTTTGGCCTCTAGCTCAGCCGGCACCTAGGGAAACCTACCAAACCTGTGCATTTCTGAAAACTAGAGACCTAGGGCAATCCAAGGAGGGGTGACTCGCGGGGCTCGGACCAGGTTCTGTTACCCAGAATCCTTTGCAAACCTCAAAAAGTGGCTAAAAAAACAAGTTTTCCTCACATTTCGGTGACAGAAAGTTCTGGAATCTGAGAGGAGCCACAAATTTCCTTCCACCCGGCGTTCCCCCAAGTCTCCCGATAAAAATGATACCTCACTTGTGTGGGTAGGCCTAGCGCCCGCGACAGGAAACGCCCCAAAGCGCAACGTGGACACATCAAAATTTTTGGAAGAAAACAGAGGTGTTTTTTGAGAAGTGCCTACCTGTAGATTTTGGCCTGTAGCTCAGCCGGCACCTAGGGAAACCTACCAAACCTGTGCATTTCTGAAAACTAGAGACCTAGGGCAATCCAAGGAGGGGTGACTCGCGGGGCTCGGACCAGGTTCTGTTACCCAGAATCCTTTGCAAACCTCAAAAAGTGGCTAAAAAAACAAGTTTTCCTCAGATTTCGGTGACAGAAAGTTCTGGAATCTGAGAGGAGCCACAAATTTCCTTCCACCCGGCGTTCCCCCAAGTCTCCTGATAAAAATGATACCTCACTTGTGTGGGTAGGCCTAGCGCCCGCGACAGGAAACGCCCCAAAGCGCAACGTGGACACATCAAAATTTTTGGAAGAAAACAGAGGTGTTTTTTGAGAAGTGCCTACCTGTAGATTTTGGCCTCTAGCTCAGCCGGCACCTAGGGAAACCTACCAAACCTGTGCATTTCTGAAAACTAGAGACCTAGGGCAATACAAGGAGGGGTGACTCGCGGGGCTCGGACCAGGTTCTGTTACCCACAATCCTTTGCAAACCTCAAAAAGTGGCTAAAAAAACAAGTTTTCCTCACATTTCGGTGACAGAAAGTTCTGGAATCTGAGAGGAGCCACAAATTTCCTTCCACCCGGCGTTCCCCTAAGTCTCCCGATAAAAATGATACCTCACTTGTGTGGGTAGGCCTAGCGCCCGCGACAGGAAATGCCCCAAAACAGAACGTGGACAAATCACATTTTTTCATAGAAAACAGTGCCTACCTGTGGATTTTGGCCTCTAGCTCAGCCGGCACCTGGGGAAACCTAGCAAACCAGCACATTTTTGTAAACTAGAAACCCAGGGGAATCCAAGATGAGGTGACTTGTGGGGCTCGGACCAGGTTCTGTTACCCAGAATCCTTTGCAAACCTCAAAATGTGGCTAAAATACCACGTTTTCCACACATTTCGGTGACAGAAAGTTCTGGAATCTGAGGGGAGCCACAAATTTCCTTCCACCCAGCGTTCCCCCAAGTCTCCCGATAAATATGATACCTCACTTGTGTGGTTAGGCCTGGTGCCTGCGACAGGAATAGATCACACAACGGTCAATGTTGGTCCTTACGTGAGGCAGCTGTTGACCCTGGGGTGATCCATTCCTGACACAGGCACTAGGTGTAGGCACTCAAGTGGGGTAGTGTTTTTATCAGGACAGGTGAGGAGTCACTGGGTGGTAGGAATGTTGTGGATCCCAGCATATTCCTGTAGTTTGTGTGACAGAAATGCGAGAAAAATAGAGTTTTTTCTCAACATTTCAGCTTTGCAGGGTATTCTGGGTAAGAAAACTTTGGGGAATCCACACAAGTCACACCTCTGTGGACTCCCCCGAATGTCTAGTTTCCAGAAATGTTTGGGTTTAGTGTGTTTCTCTATATGGCCGCCGAATCCAGGACCAAAAACACAGGTGCCTGCCTTACAAAACCAGTTTGTTTTGCCATAGACAATTTTGATGTCTCCACAATATGATTTGGGTGGTGGAATTTGGGGCTGAACTAAATTGGTGAGCTCCCAAGAGAGCACTCTCTCTCTGCTTGCCGCCGCATTCACCTGCTCTCTGGGTTGGCCTAACCCACTATTACCCAGTTGCACGAACAGCTTGCGAAGGGACAGCAGGACTGTCCTCATCACCTCCCTCATAATGTACTGGAAGAGGAGTTTTCGAATGGGACTCCTCTGACTGAAAAATCACTCCCAGAGTCTGCGCCATTGTCCTATCCCTCAGATGCTGTCTCAGTATCTGATGTCTCAGTCTCTGATCCTATGTCAGAGCGGTCCTCTATAACCCGAGTGCAGGCAGCAGTCATCCATCAAGATGCCATCTCTGCTATTGGCTAAACTGTTGCTCTAAAACACTAGCCTACGTAGACAGTCACAAAATCGATGGTGTGTGTGAGATACGTGCAACAGTAGAGGCCACCTTACCTGCGCTTCTTCCCTCAATCAGCACGTACTTTCAAGACACTCAAAAAACACCTTGTCACATACCATTCGTCACAGTCTTTAGCACCTCCTGCGCCCAGTCCAACAATCATTATTGGTGCTCCCACTCCCTCCTCCTCGGATTCCCTCATTACCACCCAGCAAAAGTGCCCTTCATCTCTCCATAGACTTTACTAATGTACTCAGCTATTTACATAAAATACAGATGTGCTCTTTGCAGTAGGCATATAAACCTTCTGCGCTTCTTTATGGCACTAAAACTGCCACTAGACAAGTCGGACCCTTTTCCCCCCAGGGAAACCACACACATATTGACAAAAGTGATGTATATATGACAGCCAACCACCTGAAACTCAACTCAAGCAAAACCGAAATAATCCTCTTTGGCCCTCACCAAAAAAACCTGGGACCCCCCATGGTGGCCCACCACGCAAGGCCCTGCACCCACCCCCGCCAACTACGCACGCAACCTCAGCATCATCCTAGACTCCTCCCTCTCTATGACCCAACAAATCAACGCTCTTACCTCCTCATGCTTCAACAAACTCCGTATACTGAAAAACATTAAAATGGATCCCCACAGAGACCAGAAAAACTGTCACTCACGCACTCATCAGCAGCAGGCTTGATTACAGAAACGCCCTCTACGCCGGCACCACTCTAAAACTCAAGTGCAAACTACACGCATCCAGAACTCAGCAGCACGACTCATCCTCGACCTCCACCGACACGAACACATCTCTCCACACCTCAAATCCCTCCACTGGCTCCCCATTGACAAAAGGATCACCTTCAAGATCCTCATCCTCACACACAAATCACTCCACAACACAGGCCCTGCCTACCTCAACGAGAGTCACCTTCCACACCCCCACACGAAACGTCCGTTCAGCTGACCTCTCTCTCGCCTCTGACCCCCGCATCAAACACACCACCACCGGGGGCAGATCCTTCTCCTACATTGCACCCAAAACATGGAACGCACTCACAACCCACATTCGCAAGACCCAAAACCTACTTCTTTTCAGGAAGGGCCTCAAAACCTGGCTTTTTGAACAGTGAACCTCCTAGCCCCTTTCCCTCCCCCCCGTCCCCCCCCCAGCGCCTTGAGACCCTCACAGGTGAGTAGCGCGCTTTATAAATCTCTTTGATACAGATCTACCAATATATATATATATATAAATATATATCTACATAGATATATCTATAGATATATCCATGTACCTAGATATATCTATCTACATAGATATATATATATAGATATATACATATATTTTTTTTTAGTTGTTGTATGGTTTCCTTGGGGGCCAAAATGGCCCCCAGGGAAACCCTACAACATCTAAAAAAAAAATTGCAACGGGCGACCCCCTGTCATTTCATTGTTTTTTTTTTTTTTTTTTAAATCCCCAGGGGGGGGGGGCGCGATCGCGCCCCCCCCCTCCCCAGGGGGCACCTACCTTTTTATTTTTTTCGGAAAATTATCCGGGGGGGGGGCGGCCCGTTTTCCGGGGGGGGCTGCCCCCCAAAAGTGAAATCCCTGGTGTCTAGTGGGGTTTCCTGGCCCCCGATCGCAGCTGTGCTGCGATCGGGGGCCAGGAAACCGTTTCAGAAGGCCTCATAAGAAAGGGGAGACTCTCCCCTTTCTTACGAGGCCTTCTGAAACTGTTTCTGGCCCCCGATCGCAGCACAGCTGCGATCGGGGGCCAGAAACAGTTTCAGAAGGCCTCGTAAGAAAGGGGAGAGTCTCCCCTTTCTTACGAGGCCTTTTCAAAATGTTTCCTGACCCCCCCGATCGCAGCTGTGCTGCGATCGGGGGAGCCAGGAAACCTGAAAGTGTTTCCTAGCCCCCGATCGCAGCACAGCTGCGACCGGGGGCCAGGAAACACTTTCAGGAAGGCCTCGTAAGAAAGGGGAGTGTCTCCCCTTTCTTACGAGGCCTTCCTGAAAGTGTTTCCTGGCCCCCGATCGCAGCTGTGCTGCGACCGGGGGCCAGGAAACACTTTCAGGAAGGCCTCGTAAGAAAGGGGAGACTCTCCCCTTTCTTACGAGGCCTTCCCGAACGTGAAAAAGGCCGTTTTCCCCATGAAAGCAGGAAGCGGCCGCAAGGCTGCTTCCTGCTTTCATGGGGAAAACACCTTTGCAACGTCAGCGCGCCTCGCGGCGTGCTGACGTCACAAAGGGGCGGGTGGGGGGCGGGGGGAGACACGGTAGCTTCCGTGTCTCCCGGGGGGGGAAAAAAAATAAAAAATAAATCCTCGGGTGTGACGCACCCGAGGATTTATTAATGCCCTTCCTGGTGTCGGCCACTGGTCGTGACCCGCACCAGGGAGGGTGTGTGGGCGTCGGCCAGTGGCCGACGCCCGCACCTAAGCGGTTAATGCTTTATACGTACACAACTGAAACATTTATCATCATCATTAAATACAGTACCACCATTTTCCCATTACAGAAACACCCGTGATCAAACAAAATGTTGTGTTAGTTAAGACAAAAAAATAGGACAAAGTGCTGGTTTCAAGAGTAATGTTTAAGAGTCTTATTTTACAGCAGGTGAAATGGGACCACAGTGAAGGTATACCAGGCAATGTTAACATGGTGATCTCCAAGATATGCAGCACCGGCATACCACAGTGGTGAAATAGCACTAAAGTATGCTTGCTGTGTTATGTTGTTGTCCACCCTTTATTAATTAATCTGGACATTTGGGGGCAGATTTAAGAGCCCCCAGTGTTTCACTGCGCAATATTACTGTCATTTGTTTACACTATATATATCACCACACCAAATTAGCAAAGTGGCGCAATGCATGCATTGCATTGCTTTGTAACCCTTTGCGCTACATTATGCCTGTGCCAGGCATAATGTATGCAAAGAGGGCGTTCTTCCTTTATGGGGGCCAAAAAAATGGCACAAAGAAATCTAAGAGATTTCTTTGCGTCGTTTTTTTGGCACTTAAAAGGAGACACACCATTGTTTATAATGGACTTCAATGGGCTTTGCAGGATTAGCTTCAATATTTTTTATGCTAATCCTGCAAAGCTCCGAACTAGCATAAAAAATTATGATACAAGTTCCCTAACTACTGCAATGGTGCACTGTTTCTTAGATACGGAACACACATGGGGCATTAGAGGGGCGCTAAGGGACGCAATTAAAGTGTCGCAGGACTGAGTACAGCGCTACTTTTCTTAAATCGGGCCCCTGGTATTTTGACTTCTGCTTTTACTGGAAACCCTAAGTAAGCCTAGTCATATGTACCGCGAAGTACATCAATCAGCTTCAAAATAGTGGTCTTCAAAATATGCACCACCTGTTTACTAATTACCCATGAACTGGCACTCAAGTGTACTTGCAAGTTGCTATATCTGATAATCAACTATATGTGCATTCAGGTTTTGTATAATTGTATTATTCACGAGCATGGGTTGCAAGAGTGAAGTCAATCATTTCCTTAAAAATACATCTGATGTATGAAGTGCATGTTTTCTGCAACTATACTGTAAAGTCTGCTATAAACATACACAGTGGACAAGAAACTCTTACATGGAAGATAATCTAGATTGAAAAGACCATTGAGATGATGAGATTTTGATTCCCTGTACTATTTTATTAGTGGAATTGTAACTATCATCTGTTTGAAGTAAGCCTTCATGTTTAAAAAGAGGCTATACACCTTTTTGACTGACTTTCTGTCATTCACAGAGTAAGAAAGAAAGAAGCTGCTGCATCAATTGGATCACGTTAAGATGAACACGCTGGACAGTTGTATGTATAAGGCTTTTACTCCACCAACAGCAAACACAACATAGGCACCCCCTTACTGCTTCTTCTCCCATCAGCTGTCTACTATCTCCCTCCACATTCTATCAGTTGCTACAGCATCCTTGGAGCATATCTGAATAGAACACCAGGTCAGCAATATCCCAAGAACAAATCACAACACATCTCCCTTCTATAGAAATTAAATATCAACTCTCTGCAATAAAATATAAAACTTAGCAGAACAATAATACAAAAAATGAAGTTAAAACATACAGGAATAAAATCAAAACAGGGAGAATAAAATAGGAATAAACTAGGAAAACTGGAATATGGTATTGAACTCATTCTAGACAATAAAAATGCTTCATTTAATGAAGCACAAAATATTCCTTCATTAATTCTATACAATACAAATTGCAAGGAATTATAGCTCTGCGTTTATCATCTCTATTGACCACCACACAAGTCATAATCCATCAAGTAGGCAGATGCATTCCTTGAACGGAGACTACAATGCCTCTCTTTAGCACCGTCATTGTTTTGATTACATGCTTTCTTCAAAATTGTCTCTATTTTTTTTTCCTCTCCCCTCTCACTTTGCCAACCTGGACATACTCCACACACCACTATCACACAGCATGACTGTATTCTTTTTCACACGGATGGTGTGTTTTGGACCCCAATAGTTCTATTTTCCCTTGGGTGTTGACCATGGGCTATTGACAAAGGCAACGTCACCCTCATGCCAATTTTGTGCACCAACATTGTGTTTGCAAACAAAGCACTTCTTGTTCTTTTCTTAATATTTCTCCACCACACCATGATCCACCATCTTCATCCACTGCTCCTACTTCAACTAGGCTGGATTGAGCTTGGTCCAGAGAGCCTTCTCCTGAGACACTAGCAATGTGAAATCTTGGTCATGATATTAGGTGCATTGTGATGTGCCTACAGCTTTTCTCTCAGCACATTTCCATGTGGGACTCTACTCTCCACTGCAATCTGAGCAGATGTTTTTTTTTTTTTATCTAACTTTATTTAAGATTTTTCATAAAGTAAAAACAAGCAACAACATATCAAAGAAAGCCATAAAACAAGCCATCATATATTATTGCATAGCGCAGTCCAGTAAGGAAGAAAGAGGAACTCCTGTAGGTGGGGGAGGAAAAGGTCAACAAAGCATCAATTAACCAAAAAAGGTAAAAAAGAATACAATGATAAAAGAGCTGTGAATACTGTAAAAAATAAAGTAAATGAGACCTGAGAACATGAGTCAATCAAGTACCACGCACATGAAGGTGAACCACATAGAAAGGGCAATTGTAAACTTGTCTGTGACAGCCCACTAGGGTCATTATAGGGCACCAGGGGAGGAGTATATGTGATAAGGATTAAGTGTTATCCATCACTTTCTCATACGGTTGAAGCGGCTGTGCCATAAAAGAAATCCCAAAGAGGATGCCAAATGTTCTTCTGTCTGCACACCAGGGTTGCAGTATTGCATATTTAGAGCTAGTACTGTCACAATTGGACCTGTTGCAAAGTCTTGCTGATACCGTGGGATGCATTCTGCTTCCCCAGTGCAATGCAATTTGTCCCTTTGCCAATAGCGGCGCCAGTGCAGTAAAGCATCTAATTCTCAGGGGGAGAGGCTCCCCCAGGCGCCCCTAAACCTCTCCTCCCCCACAGACACCAGTTGCAATGAGGCATGATACATGTGATAGATAAGATGGACACTTTCAGGAGGAGTGATGACCAAGGTAATGGGTGGGAACTCCCTGGGTTCCTCTGGATAAGAAGGTAGTATCTGCCACAGAGTGCTATGCAAACAGTGAAGTATGAACCTGTCCATATGTGTGATTGAGGGTCCAAGTGCTATATCGGAGAACCTCAGCAACTTGCCATCCGCAAGAAGATCACCCATGGTACCAAGACGAAGTGTTGCAAGGGTGTGCTGTGTTAGTCGCTCCCTAGTGAGTGATATCCAGGGATTGTTCAGTAGGTGTATGTATGGTGAGTAGAGGGTATCATGGTGTAAATACCTAAGTAATTAGGACCTGACTCAGCAGGTAGTCAAGAGAATTTGTATTTCAGAAGCCCAGCCAGTAGAAGAGCAGAGCGGTGTGTGTGGGGCCTGTGCCTTCTCGGCCTTAAATTTGGAATCCTAGTGTCTGATTGGTACCAATAGTAGGTTCAATGTGCTTGAGTGACCAGATAGTATAGGTAAAGGTGAGGGACCCCAAAAAACCCACACTTGCAAGGGAGCATCAGTACGGCCCATCTAAGATGGGGCAGTGGCCTGCCCACACCAGTTTGATGAGTAGGCTGCATAGGGTGGCAAAAAAACTGGTGGATAATGTGATTGGGATATTTAAAAACAGATATAAGAAACGTGGCACTATCACCATTTTAATTATGGTGATGCGACCAGCCATGGATAAAGGTAGTTTGATCCACCATACAATTTGCATAAATAATTTATCCATCATGGGCTGTAGTTACGTTGGATCACCTCAGAGCCATTTCTATGCAAGTAAATGCCCAAATATTTAGGAAAGTCCACTAAACCACTGCAGAGGATAGTCTATTGTGCATGGGATCATGTTGTCTGTTAACTGAAACCATTGATAGTTAGACTACAGAAGGTCCTAAAGCATATCACTTCCCATATTAGCTGTGATAGATTCAGTGCTGGGTCCCGAACAAAAAGCAAAATATCATCAGCGTATAAAGAGGCCAGTAGGGGCCCATGTGGGAAATGAAGGCCTCTATCAAGGTGTCTCTCCTGGAGTTGATGAACCAGCAAGTCCATAGCGATTATAAAAAAGAAGTGTGGATAGAGAACAACCTTCAGGGGTGCCCATGGTGAGTGTGAAGGGTTGGAGAGTGCACCATTCACTCGCAGTCACGCTGTTGGTGACCTATGTAATAGTTTGATAAGATCACAGAAGATTCTGGGTATTCCCATCTAGGTTAGAGTGGCGTGCAATAAGGCCCATTCTCAGGAATCAAATTCCTTTTTAGCATCAATATGGACCACCGCAGCATGAATATCTAGAGAAATTTGGTTGACATGTAAAGAAGGATGCCAGAAATTGTTATTGACCCTCCTCCAGCCACACCATAGCCAGCTCCTCCAGATATGCCAACATAGCGGTGTTGGAAACAGACCCATGGGAGGTATATAGTTACTTATAGTATGTGGTAGGGTGTGTATTATGGTGTTATTATCTGAGGTGATTGTATTGTCTGGTAATAGTATAGTAGTAATGTCTCTCAACTTTGCCATATTTACGGGCGAGGCAGTGGAAATAGTCAGTGTCACTGATACTGGGGAGTGGTCCGACAATGTGTGTGAGTGGTGCATTATATCTGATGCCCATAGCAGAAGACTAGGGCTCATGTACCAATGCGGGTCTAGATATTGTGTGAAGTAGAATATTCAGCCATGATAGGGTTACATGTGCACCAAGCATCCGCAAGTTGATATGTCTCAAGTAAATCTTTTAAAGCTACCAAAGAATGTTGTTTTTCAACAGGAGAGGAACCACTGGAATCCAAGCTATGGTTTAGTGTGATATTAAACTCCCCACCTAAAATGATGTGTTCAGGGGTGTATCGACTGTAAACGTAGAGAGGTCATTAAAAAATTCCAGGGCATCCATATTGGGTGCGTACACATTTACTAGCAATATAGGGTGACCAAGCAATATTCCATGACAAAAGATAGCAGCCCTCAGGGTTAGATAGGGTGTTGAGTTAATTGAAGGGGACATTTCAGTGTATTAAGGTGCCAAGCCCTCTAGAATATGTGCTGTAACAGGAAAAAGCAGTTAGGACCCCAGTGTCGTGCATAGGGGATATCCAGCCGGCGAGCGAAGTGCGATTCCCAAAGAAAGGCGATGTTAACATTATGGCCCTCATTATGACATTGGTGGTAAATTCCACTTACCACCATGCCGACTGCTGCCAATATACCGCCGCCATGGTGGATATTCGCTAAACATATTATGACACACACACACCAATCTGTCACTATTCAGCCACACACACAAATCTGCCACACCAAAGGTCAGTGATAAACTGGCGGTATCAAAACCCACACTGTTACGCCAACAGAACAACACCCATCTAATTTGATCCACGAATCACCACGGCGGACATTCAGTGGCGGTAAACCATTGGCGGCCGCACTCAAAATACACACACACTAACAAAACAGCATCACATTGGACAACTAAAACTACACACACCTGACACCCATACACACACCATACCCACACACCCACACCACTATAAGACACACACAACCACATCACCCACAACCCTTTACGACTACAAAGCATTGCCAGCAGAGAGAGACAGCAGGAGCACCCACACAACCAGAGCCACATACCACCATCACCTATACACCACCCATGCACCTTATGTACCACACACCACAACACATTACCCTACACACCCTTACCCACAACACTCACACTACACCCATGGCACCACAACGACATCCCAGGTTCTCTGAGGAGGAGCTAAGGGTCATGTTGGAGGGATCACAGGTGCTGCAGATATCCATTGCTAGGAAGATGGAGCTATGGCGGAGGATCGTGGATAGGGTCAATGCCATGGGACAGCACCCCAGAACAAGGGATGACATCAGGAAGAGGTGGAACGACCTACGGGGGAAGGTGCGTTCCATTGCAGCAAGACACCAGCTCGCAGTACAGAGGACTGGCAGTGGACACCCACCTCCTCCCCCACAACTAACAACATGGTACTAGCAAGTCTTGCCAATTAGGCATCCTGAGGGCCTGGCCAGAGTAGCAGGAGGACTGGACTCAGGTAAGTCAAATCTTTACTGCTATCATGCCCCTACCTGCATGCCATCACATAGCCCACCAATACATGGACACCCCTCATAGACCTGCATGGACACCTATCACCACAGCATGCACACTGGAGAGAATCACCTAGCCCACCAAATAACAACTCACACAAGGAAAAGCTGCCAGGGCAATAACATCCATAGAGGGCAACCCACCCATGCACAATATGTCACACACAGAAACAACAACACTGTCTTTACATTCCCACAGGTACCCCAGCCAATGTCCCTGGAGAAGAGGTGCCAGCAACATCCAGTCTCCCCACAGAAGAGGCCCACAGTGATGACAGCAGCTTTGCTCGCCTGGATCTGGATGACCAACCTGGTCCATCAGGGACCTCCGGACAGTCAGTTACCCAGGCACAGTCTCACACCAGGGCGGAGCCTCCCCCCTCAGCACCCACCAACACGTCAATCAGCAGTGTGTCCCCCACTTTAGGGTCCCCAGGGCACACCACAAACACAGGACATTCAGGGACCTGGGGTCAGTGGCAATGGGCACACAGTTCAGGGGACAGAGGCACAGGTTAACATGGAAGCTGGGAGGACTGTTGTGTGACCGGGGGAGGACAGGCCCAGGGAACCGACCCTCTAAGAGGCACTCACTGCGATCCTGGTAGCATACCAACATTCCTAGGATACGCTGGGCCACATCATGGACAAGATGCAGGAGAACATGCAGCTGCAGAAGGGACAGTACCTGGGGATCAGGGAGGACTTGAAGGACATTAACACCACCCTGGTCTCCATTGCAGGGGTGCTGGCAGACATGGCCAATAGTGTGAGGGAGGTAGTGGCACAACAGTATGGCCCTGACACTAGCCACACAACTGAACAGCCCTCCACCTCCGAAGCCGCTAATGGACAGGGGGCCTGCCACAGGACCAATAGGCCACCAGCCCCCCTCCCCCTGCAGAAGAAGAACCACCCGCAATCGTTCAGGCGATCCAGGCAGAAGCCAGAGACTATTGCCAAGACCCCAGCGAGGAAATAAAACTCTCCTGATTGTCACCATTGTGTCCCACTCTGTTATCCTGTCCACCTTGAACTGCCATTGCGCCTCTTCCTATGCCCCCTTGGACACTGCACCTGTGCTACAAATAGACAGGACTCTAACCTGGACTTTCCTCCATCATCACCCCAGCCAATTGCACTACCCCCTCTTCTTTAGAGCACTGCAATAAACACACTTTGAAAAAATACAAGTATGGAATATGTCAAATTCTTTCAAAATGTATTCATTTAATAAGGTTCAAATATTGCACTTCAACTGTACTGTAATGTATACATAGGAAAGACCTGTAGTTGGCTGCAATAAACACACCAGGAGCAATAGTGTGGCACCAACATCTGCAAAAAGAGATGCCAAAGGGTACAGTGAATGGGCATAGAAGTAGGAATTCACAGCCTGCCAGTGACAATGTCACACATCAAACAGTCAATGAAATGTGAAATAACACTGTCTTACCTGTGTGTCATTGGAAAGATTGATGAATGACTGAATTTCTGTTGTCCTCATCCTCATCCTCTGCCTCCTCATCTTCAATGTCCACAGGGTCCACAGCTGCCAAATGGCCATCTCCAGCCACCTCCTCCTGCAGAAAAGACACATGGCACCGCAAGGCAAGGTTCAACATACAGCTTGCCACGATGATCTGGCAGACCTTCTTGGGTGAGTAGCACAGGGATCCCCCTGTTAGATGGAGGCAACGAAACCTGGCCTTCAGCAGGCCGAATGTCCTTTCTATTACGCTTCTTGTTCACCCATGTGCCTCGTTGTGACATTTATCTGCCCTTGTCCTGGGATTTCTCACAGGGGTCAGTAGCCATGAGAGGTTGGGGTAACCAGAGTCACCTGCAAATATCGAGGGACAACTGTCCGCCAAACACACCATCTGCACATTCATTGAGTGATAACTTTTTTCGGTTTCTGAAGACCTGTTCATTTTACCAGGGGGGACAAATGCACTATGTGTCCCATCAATCACACCTATGATGTTGGGTATATGTCCCATTGCATAGAAGTCAGCCTTCACTGTGGCCAAATCCTCCCCCTGGGGAAAAATGATGTAGCTGCACATGTGTTTAATCAGGGCAGACAACACTCTGGACAGCACTATTGAGAACATTGGCTGAGACATTCCTGCTGCCAAGCCCACTGTCACTTGGAAAGAACCAGTTGCCAAGAAATGAAGCACAGATACGACTTGCGCAAGAGGGGAGATCATAGTGGGCTGACGGATAGCAGATATTAGGTCAGGCTCCAACTGGGCACACAACACAGTGACTGTGGTCCTGTCCAGTATATAGGTAAGGATAATGTCCCATTCCTCCATTTTTTCCAAGTCCACCAGGGGTCTGTACACGGGGGATGTCTCCATCTCCTATTCATCTGCAGTGGTTTCAATCTATGGGGCATAAGAGTGAGCAGCTGGTCATTATCTGTGCAATTGTAACTACTACAGTTCAATGCAAATTGTGATTGTTACAATATTTTGGTGCCATAAGTCCAGAATGTGAAATTGTGTACTGTGATGCAGTTAGGATCCATGGCCTGCACCACCCCACCCCAGAAATGGCGTCCGCCTGTCCAATATGGAGGGACAGGTGGAAATAAGGTAATTCCACTGACGTAGTGCGTCGATGAGGGAGGCGGTTGAGAACCAGCGTGCAACTCCTCATTGGTTATTATTGGGCCCTAAGGGGTACAGTGGCAAATGGTGATGTACGCCGGCGGTGACGGTATGCACCGCCGTGGACGTGACCGGCATTTTCTATCTGTTCACTCACTTACTACCTGACCTTCAACAGGAGAGGATCTACACTGCATGTGCTGCTGTGACCTGTGTCTGGAACCGACCATGGCTCCTGTGACTGGGGAAAGGGCCCCTGCCTTCACCTCAGCGGAGTTGGAGTGACTGGTGGATGGGTTCCTACCTCAGTACCAACTGCTATATGGGCCTCCAGACCAGAAGGTGAGTACACTGTGAATACGATGCTGTACTGCCATTTGTTAAATTTTGTTTTGACCAATGACTTTGTGTTTCACCACTGCGCATATTAGTTGCTCAATGTTCACCAGTAGCACATGGTATGTTTTGTTCAGTTTAGCCGCCTATGGGCTTTGACATGGCATTAGCCATTACTTTCTGTATTCAGTTGAGCCGCCTATGGGCTTTGACATTGCATTAGCCATTACATTCTGTATTCTGCCTATTGGCTTTGACATGCTGTATCCAGTCTAGCCGCCTATTGGCTTTGACATTGCATTCCTATTGGCTTTGACATGATGTATTCAATTTAGATGCCTATTGACTTTGACATGCTATTAGATATTCTGCCTATGGGCTTTGACATGATATTATATATTGCATTTTGTATTCAGCTTAACTGCCTATTGGCTTTGACATGACATTATACATTACATTTTGTATTCAGCTCCGCTGCCTATTGGCTTTGACATGATATTATACATTACATTTTGTATTCAGCTCAGCTGCCTATTGGCTTTGACATGATATTATACATTGCATTTTGTATTCAGCTCAGCTGCCTATGGGCTTTGACATGATATAAGACATTGCATTCTGTATTCAGCTTAGATGCTTATTGGCTTTGACATGACACTAGACATTGCATTTGATATTTAGGTTAGCTGCCCATTGCCTTTAACGTGGAGTTAGACATTGCAGTTGAGAATCCAAGCTGTATTTTTCCAAGCTGTGTTTTTGTACAAGATGAACCAAGATGTTTTGTTCTCACAGTAGACTAGACCTGATAAGAGAGAGTACATGGGTGTTTTTCTCTTCGCTTGAGCTTGGGAACAGGATTAGTCTTGGAGACCTGGCCAGTCTCCAAAAGGCTTGCTCAGTTTCCCAGGTCTGAGAGGAGGGGGCACACCTTTGTAACGAATGTAACAGGCTGCAGAGGGTCAGATTCGAATCTGCCGGACCTCGTGCTGGAGCTTGGCGCCAGCTGCCAGCAATCCCGTGTGGGTAGATGAATCTCTTTCTCGCGGCTGACAGGGGTCATCAGCTTGCAGACCTTAGAAAGATGAAGCTGTAGATAGTTCCCACACGGTGAAGTATTTGTTTTGCTTTGCATTCAATATCTTATAAATATAACCTGCTGTGTATATTGCAAACTGATATATTTTGTTTGATTAACGCGGACTTGAAAGCTACTAATTCGTCATTCATAAATATTGTGGTTGGGGAAGAATTAACAACAATAAAAGTCTTCTTTGACCTCAGAAGTGCATTTCTGTTGTGTTATGTTAGTGCTTAGAAACTAGATAAGAGGAAAGCACTACAATTGGTACCAGGAGTCGTGGGGTCGGTCATTAAGAGGTGATTAAGAGGGTGTTGACGAGTTGGTAGATTTCTAAGTGCACACTTTAAAAGTGTAATTGTTTTTGTTGTTTGGAGAATTACAGAAATTGTTTTTTTTGGAGAATCACAGTAGCACGGCAGACCATGTCTGGGAATGCATGTATTGGTAAACTGCCTGATGGTGCTACGAAAAACTGTGAATTGTTTTCTGTTTGGGGAATTACAGAAGAAAATGCATGTGTAGCTAAAATGCCTGATGGTGTTTTGAGAAATAATTCCTGGTGTACATATGTAGAAAAAGTGTCTTTTGGAAGTAATGATGACAGAAAGGTTTGGATACCTTTATCTGCTTACAGAGAAATGCAGGAGAAATGTAGGAAGTTGGAACATGAAAATAGGAATTTACGTGAGCAAATTAGCCCGACTGAAAGTTATAAAAGGGCTGTTTTAGAAGAATCTTTCTTGTCCCATTCCAGTAATGAGGGGGTTAAGACATCTCCGAGCTGCACTGAGTTTTTGTGTGAGCCAGGGTTTTTGGCAGACAAAATGCATTCCTTAACTGATAACACGAGAGAGCTCAGAATGTGATTTACGAGTTACCGTTGCAAAATGAAGGATTTTAGAGCAAGACACCCCGAGTTTCATTAGCTTGTTTGATTTTTGGAAAAAGAATAGCCCTCATTTGAGAGAAATCCTAACACTTTTGTATATGGTCACTGTGAAAAATTATATGCAGCTGCGCGCTTGTGATTTGGCAAATGAAATAATGCAGACTTTAGGTTTTTGCGCAGTGCAAGAAGGAAATACTTATGTACATTTAAATCATGAACAAGGAAAGAAAATAGTGCCCCTAGCTAGAATCATACAATGGATCTGGTACTTGCAAGACAGGGCTAGAGTACCACAGGTAAAAGAGTTACCAATGAAGTTGTGTGCACCATTTGAATTCGTGTCTACTGAAGATAAAAAGCATGTTTGTTTTACTAATGATTCATTGACTGAAATGTTGTTTTCTGGCACAGTAGAAGAAACAGCGTTGTATAATGTGTGTCAGATTTTAAAGCAAGAGCTACGTGAGATGTATCATTTTTACGCTGATTTTTGGTTTATTGCTAATGTTTTAGCTGTTTGTTTTTACATATGGCTTGTACCTAACTGGTTCAATTACCTTGCAGATGTTAATGAGAAAAATTCAGAGAGAGAAGTGTACACCCAGAATTCTGCCTTAGTGGGGATGGCTAAGTGGGTGCCCCAGAAATGTGAACAGCTGAGAGAAAAAGCCACTTACAGGTGGGCAGAGATGAGAGAGATGCACATTCCCCTAGATTTGATAAAAACTGTGCAGCACGCACAAAAGCAATCTGTCATGCAAGCAGTCACAGAGCAGTTGGGGAGAGGAAAGTTACCAGAACAGAAATGGCAAAGTGATCAGGTTTTAGGGAGAGTGATTGCTGCAGATTACCAAGGAAAAATTGAAATTATGCTGATACCTAGAAAAGAATCTGATTCATTCATACAAATTGGAGACAGAATGGCCCAACTTGGCAAAAATGCAGTAAATGGAGGTTTGGTAAAGAATGAGTCTGCCCCAGCCCTTCTGACAGTGCAAGAAAAGGGAAGCTGTGGCGCAGCAGATAAAAACCTCAGTGCTGATGTGTGGGCTGAAGCCCCAAGTGATCCTCCAGAACCTGCAGAAAATATAACAAAGGGCCCCAAAAACGTCCTGCTGATTATAAAACAGGGAAAGAAAGAGGAAGGGTGCAGTTTAAATGAAAAATGTTATTTGCAAGAAAAGTCATACTTGTTTCTTTTGCAGATCCTACCACGTTTCGCCTCTGTCCCTGAGTGTGCTGTGTGGTCCCCTTTCCAGTGTGTGCGTGTGGGGTCGGGGAAGGGACCGAATCCCCAACCTAAACCTGGCTGAGTAAAGTGCCAGCACCATGGATCCATTTTGCGCAAACTGAGCCTTCAGTTCAAGTTCAACTTGTTTGATTGCATTCTTCCACTGGAACTAAGCTGTGTTTTTTTTTTTCCCTCTCGTATGGAACTCTGACTTTTGCTTATCTTCCAGCAAACCTTTCAGGTGGACCGTGCATCTTTACATGAGCAGAACTCATGCCACATCAAATTGCTAACACTGTTGAATTAGAGACTCATTCAGAGTATAAAAATTGCCCAGTCTTTTCTATGTAGATGTATCTGATGTGAAAGGTTATGAGATCAATGTGTTAATTCACTTCTATTGCTTTACAGGGATTGTTTTGATCATTCAAATATGATTTGCTGATAATGTTTTTTTTTTGTGCTGATGTTTTTTGTTTTTTGTTTTTTGTTTTTTGTTTGAAACAAGAGATATGTGAAACAAAAATTCATTGGTCAAAGGGCGGAATGTACTGCCATTTGTTAAATTTAGTTTTGACCAATGACTTTGTGTTTCACCACTGCGCATATTAGTTGCTCAATGTTCACCAGTAGCACATGGTATGTTTTGTTCAGTTTAGCCGCCTATGGGCTTTGACATGGCATTAGCCATTACTTTCTGTATTCAGTTGAGCCGCCTATGGGCTTTGACATTGCATTAGCCATTACATTCTGTATTCTGCCTATTGGCTTTGACATGCTGTATCCAGTCTAGCCGCCTATTGGCTTTGACATTGCATTCCTATTGGCTTTGACATGATGTATTCAATTTAACTGCCTATTGACTTTGACATGCTATTAGATATTCTGCCTATGGGCTTTGACATGATATTATATATTGCATTTTGTACTCAGCTTAACTGCCTATTGGCTTTGACATGATATTATACATTACATTTTGTATTCAGCTCCGCTGCCTATTGGCTTTGACATGATATTATACATTACATTTTGTATTCAGCTCAGCTGCCTATTGGCTTTGACATGATATTATACATTGCATTTTGTATTCAGTTCAGCTGCCTATGGGCTTTGACATGATATAAGACATTGCATTTTGTATTCAGCTTAGATGCTTATTGGCTTTGACATGACACTAGACATTGCATTTGATATTTAGGTTAGCTGCCCATTGCCTTTAACGTGGAGTTAGACATTGCAGTTGAGAATCCAAGCTGTATTTTTCCAAGCTGTGTTTTTGTACAAGATGAACCAAGATGTTTTGTTCTCACAGTAGACTAGACCTGATAAGAGAGAGTACATGGGTGTTTTTCTCTTCGCTTGAGCTTGGGAACAGGAGTAGTCTTGGAGACCTGGCCAGTCTCCAAAAGGCTTGCTCAGTTTCCCAGGTCTGAGAGGAGGGGGCACACCTTTGTAACGAATGTAACAGGCTGCAGAGGGTCAGATTCGAAGCTGCCGGACCTCGTGCTGGAGCTTGGCGCCAGCTGCCAGCAATCCCGTGTGGGTAGATGAATCTCTTTCTCGCGGCTGACAGGGGTCATCAACTTGCAGACCTTAGAAAGATGAAGCTGTAGATAGTTCCCACACGGTGAAGTATTTGTTTTGCTTTGCATTCAATATCTTATAAATATAACCTGCTGTGTATATTGCAAACTGATATATTTTGTTTGATTAACGCGGACTTGAAAGCTACTAATTCGTCATTCATAAATATTGTGGTTGGGGAAGAATTAACAACAATAAAAGTCTTCTTTGACCTCAGAAGTGCATTTCTGTTGTGTTGTGTTATGTTAGTGCTTAGAAACTAGATAAGAGGAAAGCACTACAGATGCATGGGGCATGAATGCATGGAGTGCTGTGTGTGAAGGCCTCATGTGTGGGGGTTGTGGATGGGCCCTGGGCAGCATGCAGCATGAATGCTGGGCCTTGTCTGTGCTAAGGCGGATGGGAATGGGCATGGTGGGCCATAAGTCTAACAGGCAGGACGGTCGGACTAATACCTTTCCCTGTGTGTATTTCCTCTGCAGGTCTGCGCCCATCGAAAGAAGGGTATATGGTGTGCCATCACCAAGGACTTGCGGACCCTGGGGGTAAACAGCAGGTGGAGCACCCACTGTCGGAAACGGTGGGAGGACATGAGACGCTCAGCATAGACAACGGTGGAGGCCCAGCTGGGGATGGCCTCCCAATGAGAAAGGGGTGCCCGTCGAACCCTGACCCCCCCTGATGGCCCGCATACTGGCAGTGGCCTATCCGGAGCTAGATGGGAGCTGGGGGACATCATAGCAGCAACAAGGAGGTAAGTACAGTGCCCTTCCTTACTACTTACACCTGGTGGGGTGATATCCGGGTGGCAGGTGAGGACTTGTGGGTACCCCTAGGCCAGGCCTAACTTTGCGGAGTAGGTCCCATGTTGGGCAGGGTTCTGATCTGAAAGTCCTCCAACCAAGCTAGTATGCATCCCCTACTGTGCAGGGGTGTGTGGGTCTCAGGTATGCTGCAGTAAGCGGTATCTGCCCCCAACCAAGTGCTGGTGACTAGCATTGTATCTGGTAGTGCATTGCCTAGTGGGTAGGGCTGTTCCCTGTGTGTGACAGTGTAGTGTACGCCAACGATGGTGTTGCTGCAGCCATTGACCGAGTATATCCTTTGTCTCCCCCCCACTTTTTGTTTTGTCATCGTGTTGTTATGTGCATTAGCATTTTCTAGCGGAGGAGCAGAGGCACCGGTGACAGAGGGAGCTGCATCCCACAGGACACAGGAGGTCTAATCCACTGACGGTGAGGGCACCAGTGGGACAGAGGGCAAGGGAAGCACCATGTGGAGACTGGAGGGGACAGTTTGGACACGGATACCTCCTCTGATGGAAGCTCCCTGGTGGTGGTGGACACCTCTGTGCCCAACCCAGCTACAGGTACAATCGCCACCCCTGTACCAGCACTTCCCTCCCAGCAGCTCCTCAGCAAGTTTCTGTGCCCGCTCACCCAGGAGGGTGGGCATCTCCTTCGGCCCAGGGACCTCAGGCCCTGCCCCATTGAGCCCTGCTGCCCTGAGTGAGGAGGCCATTGACCTCCTGCAATCCATCTCTGTTGGGCAGTCAACCATTGTGAATGCCATCCAGGGGCTGGCAGCCCAAATGCAACAGTCCAATGTATTTCTGGAGGGCATTCACACTGTCTTGGCGGCCCAACAGAGATCAATCCAGGCTCTTGCCTCATCTCTGATGGCAGCTATTGTCCCTGTTTCCACCCTCCCTCTCCAACTTCCTCTGCCCAATCCCATTACCCTCAGCCCCAACCTATCCCAAGCACACTGGCAGACGAGCAGGCACCCAGGACAACACACAAGAGTGGACATGGCAAACACAAGCACCACACTTCATCCCACAGACACTCACACAAACACCATCCAGATGCAGATATACCAACATCCACTGCCTCCACTGTGTCCCCCTCCTCCTCATCGCCCACCTCCCTCCCAGTTGTGTCTCCACTGACACCTGAATGCACTACATCCTCATCCACTACCACCATCACCAGCACAGCTATCAGTACACTCCCCTTGCTGGCAGTCACCACTCCCACATCCATGCACACGTCCCCTGTGTCCTCTCCCACTCTGTCTGTGACCCTCCTTCCAAATTACACAAACACAAGCAGTCAGACACCCAACAGCCATCCACCTCACAACAGCATCCAGCCCATGCACCTGCACCCAAACACAGCAGACTGACACCTCCTACAACCACTTCCTCTTTCTCCACTCCCAAAACATCTCCCTCTCCCTGCCCCAATGTCCCTAAGAAGCTTTTCCTCTCCACCATTGACCTCTTCCCTACCTCTCCCTTCCCCCGTCCTTCACGCCAGGCCAGGGTGGTCAAAACCCAGGCAAGCACCTCAGCCACCCAGTCCACAGGCACAGTAGTATCCCCAGCAACTCAGGGTGGTAAAGGATCCCGGCCACCAGCCAGCCGGAAACGGTGCCTGGACCAAGTGCTGCAGGAAAGAAGGGCAAGGAGCCAACCCCAGGTGCTCCAGGAAGGAAGGGCAAGGAGCCAGCCCCAAGTGCTGCCGGAAGGAATGGCAAGGAAGCAGCCCCAAGTGCTGCAGAAAGAAAGGGCAAGGAGCCAGCCCCAAGTGCTGCAGGAAGGTAGGGCAAGGAGCCAGCCCCAAGTCCTGCAGGAAGGAAGGGCAAGGAGCTAGCCCCAAAGTGCTGCAGGAAGTAAGGGCAAGGAGCCAGCCCCAACTGCTGGCAGAAAGATCAAGGGGCCTGCACAAGCAGGCAGTGAGGACAAGGGGCCTGGTGCTGGGACTCAGTCGGAGATCCCACCAGCAACCATGGTGGTGCAGCCATCTGAGGCTGCAGGGGATGGGCTGGAGCCTCCCCCAACCACCACCAACTCCACCAGCTCCACCAGCAGCACCGCCACCATCACCAGCGGGAAGCCATCCGAGGCTGCAGGGGATGGGCTGGAGCCTCCCCCCACCACCACCAGCTCCACCAGCTCCACCAGCAGCACCTCCACCAGCACCAGTAGGCAGCCGTCCGAGGCTGCAGGGGATGGGCTGGAGCCTCCCCCCACCACCACCAGCTCCACCAGCAGCACCTCCACCAGCAGCATCAATGGACAACCATCCAAGGATGCAGGGGATAGGCTGGAGCCTCCCCCACCACCACCAGCTCCACCAGCAGCACCGCCACCAGCACCACCACCAGCAGCACCCCCACCAGCACCACCAACAGCATGACTGCCACCAGCACCAGTGGGCAGCCATCTGAGGCTTCAGAGAATGGGCTGGAGCCTCCACCCACCACTATCAGCTCCACTTGCAGCAGCACCACTGCCAACACTGAACAGCCGTCACCGCCAGCATACAGTGTGTAGTCCTGCTTCCATGGGCTATTGTGTGGCCTGGCTCCTAGCAAATCCTGTGGATATGACATCCAGCTGGGAGACTGTGACCTTGCACTCCCCAAGATCTGCATCACAGAGCACAATGCTCCTACCAGAACCAGTGTATTTGCCATCCACTCATCCCATCCTCCCCAGGATATAGAGCACAGGGCACGATGACCCCTCCAGAACCAGTGGAGATGCCATCCAGTCATCCCATCCTCCCCAGGATGAAGAGCACTGGGACATGCCCCCTCCAGAACCAGTGGAGGTGCCATCCACTCACCCCATCCTCTCCAGGATGAAGCTTACTGGGCACAATGCCCCCTTCAGAACCAGTGGAACTGCCATCCACTCATCCCATCCTCTCCAGGATGAAGCTCACTGGGCATGATGTCCCCTCCAGAGCCAGTGGGCAAGTCACCTACTTGAGAGACTGTAGTCTTGCACTCCCCAGGACCTAGCACTGGGCATGTTGCCCCCTCCAGGACCAGTTTCGTTGTGCCATCTTCCAGCTGATGTTCCCCCCATTCCCCATCCCCCTGAGGTGCCTGGCTATTTTTGACCTGATGCCCCTGCAGTGTTCTCTCATTGTTGGTGCAAGAGTGAAGTGGGGCCTTGGACTTTGTAATGTGGCCCTGTGGCCCACGAACATTGTGGACTAGGCAATTTCCCTACATTTGTAAATATATTTATATACTTTCTGATTTGGATGCACGTATTGCTACTATTTTATCTTATTACACTCTTTTTAATCTATAGTAGTTGTCCTTGTATTATTCCTGAGGGGTAGGGGGTAAATATGTTATGTTAGTGCATCTGCTTATGTGTGTGGTGCTTAGGGTGGGGTGTTGCGTGTGTGTGTCACTCTGTTTTTCCTCCCCACTTCCCTGTGTGCTAGGCGGCTGTACTCACCGTGGTTGTCTTCACTGTCGTTGGTGTTCATAGTGGAGCAGCACGTAGAAGAGCATGGGGAAGACATGCAGCTCGGGCGGCATGGTTGTTCCCTGAGTCTCCACAGGCGAGCCCTTTGACTTCTGTGCAGTGTTTCCACCAGGCTTTTGATGTTGTTGGTACTGCCTCGGAAAAGGTGACGGACTGGCCTCTCATAATACAGTGGGTGGAACATTGTCTTCTGTCTGGCTGTAGGCGGTTACCGCCATGGTGCCTGTTGATTCCACCCTGGCGGTCGGTGTGTTGTAATTGCTCTCTGTCTGAGATGTTTCCATCATGGTCTTAATTTGGCGGTAATTACCGCCGGCCTGTTGGCGGTATTACCGCCACTTTATCACCGACTGCCAGGGTTGTAATGAGGGCCTGTGTCTTTTCAAATAAGCGAGGACCTGTTGACCCATCCTGAAGTTATTTAAAACTCTGACATTCCAAGTCAGAAGGGACACTGCGTGTCCCCTACCTGTCCCATGTAGTGGGGGTAGTCAATTTGGAATTGGTTAAAATGACAGAGAGCAGGTCTGGACTGCAACCAAGCATACAATGTAACATGATATATATATATAGCAACAACAAACACAATAGCAATACCAATTCCCCCCCCCCCCCAGTGTGGCCTTAAAAGCACCAGAACGTCCCACTAAATGCCTGACAGTAGGTCACAATCATATAGGTATACATCTAGGGGGGGTAACAAAGCCCATGAAATCTTCACCCATACAAGCCTCAAGTATGTTGTGTTATCTATTAGAACAAGTAAAGGCATCCACACATTGTAAATAAGAGAAAGAATCTCCCCAACAGTGCATGCTGCATATCAAATTTATCACCAGGAGGGCCATCATGCCCAGGAGAGTACTGAAGGGGTGGTAATATCAGCATAAGGCTGCTTCTATGGCACAATCACCCTGAGCCTCAGGGGATAGGGTCAAAGCTGGGTAGTTCGAAAATGTCTTTTCCGGTGTCGCAACTCGAGACATTTACAAAAAGAAAGGACATCCACAGAGGTATTGAAAATGTGCTGTTTACTGTCCACGTCCACTCACAAACGAGCAGAATAGAGCATGCCATAACGTATTCCATGTTGCCTTCGAGCCGCCTTTGTGTCTGAAAACTTGTGACACACCACCTGCACCAGTTATGTGTAGTCTGGAAATAGGGAGATAGCCATTCCTTGGAGTGTCAAGGGACCCTGCTCCCCTGCCAGGCAAAGTACAGTATCCCTGTTGTGAAGGTTCAGAAGTCTGGCTATTATGACGTTCTAGGAGCCCTCTCTGCAACAAGTGTCAGTGAAGGGGTCTCTGCCAAATAGGTCTGTTAAAAAGGGTTCAACAAATATGTCCATTTGGCCGGTGTTGGTAGAAGCGGCCACGTCAGCGATGCAGATATTGTTGTGAGAAGAGACTGCTTCTAAGTCCTTGCTCTTGATAGCAACCATCTTCTCAAGAAGTTTCCTTGACTCCACACCTTAATTTTCAATTTAGAGATTCAGTGTTCTGTGCAGTCCAGTGTCTTTCAATACGTTCATTCATGTGACCTGGTTCCATCATTAGGGAGTCAAAACGTGAGTCATGAACCCTGCTCTCAATTCAACCATTATAGTGGCAGTTCCATCCAGAGGGAGATCAGAGGTAGCATTAGAGGTGGGACCATGATCCGCTGGATCATCAATATGTTGTCCCCTGGGATTTTTGGTAGTGTCAAAGGACAGTTGCTTTTGCTTGTGGTATCCCCGACCCATCCCGCCCTCAACAAGGACCAATACCACAATGGACGTGGACTAAATTCAACAAAGGGATCAGAGAGAGGCCATGGTACTAGGAGCCACAAAAAAGTCACAGATCCTGACAGAGGCAACAAAAGGTGACAGGGCACCCGGGCGAGTAGAGAGCAACAGTCAACTGCCCCTCCTCCAAACCGGGCAAGGAGGCAGCATTCCTATAGGACAGAACAAGTACATGTGTCACTTCATACAATAATGGCAGTAAGGGTCGTATATCTCAAGGGGAGCAGTCCATGTCACCCCGCCGCCATGCCCACTATGAGGCCCGAGTGTGAGGGAGCAGTCCTAAGGCAGACCTGGCCATAGGCCTGACCGCAGCGTATCTTGCCAGTAGCGCAGAGCACCTCCAGCCAGCATCTGCCAGCCCAAACAATGTAGGGCTCACTCCAGGGAGCGGTTCACTGGCAGCCTCAAGAGACCCCAGCCACGCTAGCAGGCCAGGTAAGCCAAGGCCCACATGTCCGCCGCAAATGGAAGGTATGCATAGACCCAGCTAGGATCCAGTCCGCAATCCAGGCCCTACATGCTGCCCAGCAGAAACGCGTATGGAGGGAGGCCCAAGCTTCAACCCGCCTGACTTCAACCCTCTCGCCCAGCAATCCCTGCAGGTGGATCAGGGTGACAAAGCCATCCCAACCCGGGCATAGTAAGGGAACCTCAGCTGCATGTATGCAAGCCCCATTCTCCGGCTTACCCGCAGCCTCTGAGGACCACATTGGGTGCCCCAGCTGACAGCCCTGGCCACAGCAGTCACGGAATTCCTCTGGGTGCCGGGGCGGGAAGGTGCAGTCGACTGTGGATCTCCATCAGGCATAAAGGTAAAAGGGGGGAGCGTGATTTAATGTGAGGTGGCCTGGGACCACGTTCATTGGGGTGAGGGCTCTGGAGCTTCATACCTGTGTGGCCATCTTGGTCACCTGCTAGGCCATGCCTCCCGAGCAGATGCTTTAACTGGCCTGTTCATGTTCTGAACCAGACCACTATGCTGTGGTGAGTACAATGCTGTGTGAAGGTATGTAATGACCAACTCATCTAAAACTGTCCTCATCTCGCTAGAGACAAAATGGATTTGGGGATCCCTTCCAAAGCAAAGACATTCCTTAAAAAAATCCAACACATTCCTGGTCGTCACAGTACACACACTCACAAGCTGATACCCATTTAGTTGTGTATTCAACCAACATTAGAAAAAAAATGTCCCCTTGTGGTAACAGGTCAAAAGGGCCAACAACATTTAGCCCAAATTTAGCCCAAGGTTCCTCTGGGCCAAAAATGGAGCCAGTGGTGCAGTCCTGGTTACTCTGGATTTGTCATTTCCCTTTAACCTGGTTATCCAATCTCGGCCACCAGTACCTTTCTCTAACTTTCGCCTTTGTCAAATTCCTTCCTAAATTTCCCTCATGCACGAGATTTACAATTTTGGCCCTCAATCCCACCAGAGGAACCAACTGATTCCCATGGAAAAAAAATCCCATCCTCATTACATAGCTCCTGACGGACATTCCAAAGTGCCCTTATATCTGTCATCATTTCCTTCAGCTCACCTTTGGCAACTTAACAGTTGCACTCAACCTAACTGATTACCGATTCCTTAACCCACATATTAGGGTCCACCACTGTTCCGGCCCTGACAGGTTTATCCATAGACAAACAAGAAAACAATCTGCAGGAAAGTTATTTGCCCCCAGAAGGTATTTGTCTTGAGAACTGAACTTCTTTAAACATTCTGGCCACCTTTTAATTTGTGGGGAGGTGTTATTTATATTCCTGCACCTCAACAGCTGTCCTAGGAGTTCCGTGATCCATTCTGAGTATGAATGACAAAGCCACAAGAAAAACTTGAAGTGGTATATTGCCAAGGTGCAAGCTAGCACTTCATGCTCAACAACTGAGTTTCTTTCCTCAGCACCCTTGAGAGAATGCGAAGTGAATGCTGCAACCTTCTGTTCTCCATCCTTCAACTGGGATAATACTGCACCAAGTCCCTTAAACCTTGTGTCATTTGTCTGGGAGGTTTTCTGGGAAACATCACAATGACCAAGAGTATGCATTTTGGCAATTTAATTCTATATGATCTTGACAGCCCGCTCACCTTCCTCATTCCACTCAAACAGTACATCTTCTTAAGATGTAACCTGATAAGCTGCCCGATGCTGGAAAACTTATTTGCAAATTTAGGGGCATAGTTAAGAGCCCCTAGCGCCATTCCAATGCCCCATTAGCATCATTTATTTTACGCTAATGTGGCGTTAGAAGGCCATCAGTGCCTCACCATAGTTCCAAAGCAGCTTAATGAATGCATTGCACCCCTTTGTAACCCTTTCTGCTACATTATGCCTGTATCGGACATAATGTATGCACAGGGGGCATTCCCTCATTAGGAGGGGGGCAACAAAGTGGCATAAGGAAATCTAAGAGATTTCCCTGCACCATTTTTTTGGCACTTTAACGCCTGCTCAGGGCAGGCATTTAAAAGAGGCTTCCATTGCTTACAATGGGCATCTAGGTGCTTTGCAGGATTAGCATCAAACACTACTCCTGCAAACCGCCAGACTAGCATCACAAATTCAGATGCTAGTCTTCTAACTACCTCCATGGCGCACCCTATTTTAAATACGGTATAAACATTGTGGAGTTGGGGGGGCACTAAGGGGAGCAAGAAAAATGGTGCTGCACTGTGTGCAGCACCAATTTTCTTAAATATACCCCTAAGGGTAAACATCTTCCATACCTAAAAATGACCTGACTGGTTCTTTGTTGGTTTGAGATGGCACCTTTATGATGGATTTTGCCAAATCCATGTTTGGAGTGATTCCTTCTCCTGAAATTGTGTGTCAAAGGTATGCACCTGACCCTACTCCAAACTTACCCTTCTCGTTTTTCAGGGTAAGGATGCTGTTCTTCAATCTGGATAGTACCTGCCTCAATGCATCATCAAGTTGTTGCTTGTCCTTCACATACACTAAGATATTATCTTGGAAATACATGACAGACTCAATACCTTCCAACACCAATTTCATCAACCTTTGGAAGCACACTGCCGCTGAAGCTAACCCAAAATGCAATATCCTAAACATATACGCTCCCAAAGGTGTGACGAAAGACGTGAGGTTTCCAGAATTATCATGCAGCAAAACCTGGTGGTAAGAGGCAGACAACTCCATCACACTAAACGCTGTAGCAGCTTTGAGTGTGGTTAGAGCCTCCCTGATGTTTGGAAACAGTTGATAATTGACCCAGATGCATTGATTAAGATCTCTGAAATTGACGCACATCCAAATACCAGATACCATTATCCTTCTGGGCAAGGACTGCTGGGGACAACCATTCTGAGGACATTATCTCCTCAACAACCCCCAGTTACAACAATTTGTTCAACTCCTCTTCCAAAGGTTTGATCATGCGATTGGGCACCTTCTTGTCCTATCTACTTCCAGCTTGGCATTTCTTTTTTAAATGATTTTGTGCTCAAATCCTTTGAGAAGGCCCAACTGATCATTAAAACTTAAGGGCATTCATTTAGCAAACCAACGTCTTCCCATTGGTGGCTACCATCATGACCTGATCGGGAGAGTTGGCGCTCAAAACAATTCCCAGATCTCTTTGATGCCCCCACTGCCAACAAGTTGTCTCCCTTCCTGGCCATGTATATTTTCCCCACTGTCTCTCTCCACTTGAAATTTATCATCAACATTGTGTAGCCTACAAGGTCTATCTTTAGCCCCCAAACCCTTCTGGAAGGATTATCTGTGGGTAGCTAAAAGACACTACTCTTTCCATAAACGTCTTCCCAAATGTTGTCCCCACCAAAGTGAAAGGAGACTGTTAATCCGCCACAACTATGAGCTTTTTCCCACCTATTTTAATCTCACATTCAGGAATTGTTATATCGTCATTGTCAACCGTATCATCCACCTGCTTGACATTCATGGAGGAAGGCATCACAGGCAAAATCACATTTTGACTCTCTTCAGGCATGTCCAGCAATTAATATATGTTCGCACTCTTACACACCTGGGCAAAATGCCCATTTTTTATTTTCAATTGTCAATTGTGACAAACAGTGTTCTTGATAATACAATTAGGACTGTTTGATAGATGGTAACTACTGCCACATTTAAAACATTTGGATTTGGAGTCATTCCCTGAGTTGGAACTTCAATTATTAGAACGTTTTCTACCCATTGTTTTTCAAGGAATGTTCTTCTGAGTGTAACCAGATGCCTTGCCAGCAGACGTCTTGTCAGAAAATGTAGACACTCTATCCACTGAATAGGGTGTGTTCTCTTGCTTCTCCTTAACCCACCCAGAAGCTTGCTCCATGCCCTTCACTATCTCAATTGCTTCTTCGAGTGAGGGATTCTTTACTAACAGTTTCTCTTGCACGCTTGGGTTATTTGTGCATCACACTAGGGAATCAGTCAATCCACTAAGTTCACAGGTCCATGCAAAAGTTTTTAGAGAAGATGCGGAGTTGGCTACCTATTCCTCATTTGTCTGGGCTCTCATAAAAAATCTTCCTCTCCAACACCACATTTATTTATGGGCCAACATGATGATGAACATCTGAAAAACATCACTTAGTTCATCTTTCCCATTGCCTGTTGTAATTTGATCTAAGCTCTCATAGATATTGCACCCCTCTATGCCTCTATTGTGTAGAAGTACAGCATGTTTCTTTGCCACAGAAAATTCAATCCCTCTATAGCTATCAAATAGGAGTCAAAAAGGTGTTTCCACCTCTTCCACAGTAAGATGAATTTACCAGTTTCCGATAGGAATTATGGGGGTTGAGACATATTTGCCACTGGTATATTATCAAACCTGCAAAATAAACTAGCCCAACAAACTAAAGAAATTACAATACATTAAAATAACTAAGCAAATAAACAAGCTAATATAACAAACCAGAATAATACTAATTCACAGTTTCACCGTAAATTTTAAGATGTGCCACTGTGTCTGGAATTCATCACCAATACAAAGTTCTCTTCCTCACCCACATCTGTACGAAGATTACACAAGATGCTTTATTATTATTATTTTTTTTTATTCAAAAGCAAAGTCATCACCTCAGGACTGCTACCAGTATTTTCACACTGCATCTTAACAGTGTGGATGTAGCACAGACATTGGAGGTTCACTCTCTAGTTGCGGCTGTCTCAGCAACCATTGGGGCCTCAATGCTGGCGAGAGTGTCATTTGGAGCTTCATGCTCTAGTTGCTGTCTTCCCAGCAACCAATGCAGCCTCACGAGCAACATGACTTGAACTGGCACTGACTCGAGCACCTGAGCAAGGTGCACAATACCAGCTTCATGTTCCACACAATGCAGTCAAATGCACACAGTGAGTGTACCGTAAAAGCCGCCTCAGCAACCACACGCTGTCCTTGGTAGCACACCAGTTATTGCTGTTTAAAAATGCAACAGCAGCTGTGCACCCTCCTTCGAACAGTGCTGAGGATTCCTTGTGCCACTTCAACCCTCAGTCTTGTAATGGACGAGTGCAATTCAACCGTGGTATCCCCAAATTGACAATTAGTTAAAATATACACTGGGCTAGTTGCTGGGTCACTTCCGTCGATCTAGTGGCCTTTAACACTCATCAGTATTGTTGTTGAATGTCGTCTATCTGACAGGCATCATTCTGGGTTCAGCTTGACATCCAATGTATTCAGACGGGGGTTGGTGGATGGTTCTCTGCCCATCGCAGGCCTTCCTCGTCACCAATGTTAATTGTATGTTCAAGACCTTTACTCCACCAACAGCAGACACATCGTAGGCATCCCTTCCTGCTTCTTCTCAAGTCAGTGGTCCACTATCTCCCCCAACATTCAATATTTACTATGGCACCCTTGGAGCATCACGGAATGGAACACCAGATCAGTGATATTCCAAGAACAAATCACAACAGAACACATATAATAGGACTTATGGGTAGGAAGGTAAAACTCTAGGTGTCATGGCTAAAATATGCATGGGAAATCCCCTTTCTTTTTTAGGTGTGAGACTTGCATCAGCCCTTTGGAGACAAAAGCCGCATGGAGAAAGGAGATTATTTGGACTGAGGTGGATCATTTTCTTTGAGTAACTAGCCCAGCCTACAGTAGAATTTGGAAAACAAATTTTGGAGAGTACAAACAAGTGCAAATTAATTCCATCATTTGAGTTTGTGTGGGGAACAATTCTGTGTGATAGATTTTATTTGAAAGTACTACCATAGTTGAAACTGCCAAGCTGCTACACTGCATGAAAGATACAAGCATGGGAATTGTACTTAGATTCGCTAGTTACTCTTTAAAATGCCATACTTTATCCACTCTGAGCTCTGATTAGGGCTGACGAATACAAGGAAACACTTTTCATGTAACACTGAACATTTCTTGACTTCCTGACAGAGGGCTGACAGAAAGTTGACTTCAATTTTGCATTCAAACTTTGGCACAGGAATCAGTAGATGGCTCTTTACCTCTTGTAAACCTCTAATGATACAAGTGTTCTGGTCCTGTGAAGAGAGGCTGGTTGCTCCTCTCAAATATCTCTCCTGTGAATGTACAATGCAGTGGACCCTTGAAACAAGGGGCTATGGCCATGTGAAAGAAACCAGAGAAAATGTCACATCTGGATGTTTCTCATGCCTGTTTCTGTGAAACTTCTGCTATATGACTGGGAAATAAAAGGACCCATGAGCAAAGAAAGCTGATATTCCAGCAGGAAAACTGCAGGAACTATTTGGAATGTGAAATTTTAATGTGCTTCCAAAATAATGTTGTGCGAACCACTACTGTAGGTTAATCCTGTGGACTTGTGCTTAGAAAACCCGTCTGGAAACTTTAAGACTTTTATAGATAATAAAACAAAATTAAATAACTTTTTCAACATAACCTTTAGTGCTAGAGGTTTTTGAAGCACAGTTGAAGGCTACTGGTGGACTGATTAATTGGTGTATTCCACCTTGTGGAACTGTCCTCCACTACATTTACATGCTCGCACTGCTGAAATGTATGATTTTCAGAAAACCTTTTAAATACGAAGATAACCATCTCACAGTTTATCACACCACCTTCAGTAAAAATTGACATTTACTTTCTGTTTTTTAATGGATGTTTTATTTTTTATTTTCAATAAACCTTGATTTTTATATTTCATTTGTTAAATTTGTGGGGCATCTAACTTCATGTTTGTGACATGAAAGTTCTAAAATAGGACAAAATAAGTGTTCTGCATTAAAGGTTTGAAATAAAACGGTCTTTCAAGTAGGATACAATCAGATCACAATGCAGACACTTGCCAGAGCGAATTAGAATCACCATAGAGGCTTTTATTACACCCCCATGATAATCGGTTCCCCTTAGTCCTACTAATTCTAGCCTTCTTCACACAGTCAGACGCACACACATACACATGTCCACCATTATCATGTGAGCTAGTGTACCCATTCTTGGCTTTTCAAAAACCACCATTTTGCTTTCCCTGATTTGATTTTAAATTGTGCTATGTGCAGTATATCTATGTGCTTTTTAAAGAAGACTATGCAATGGGGGTATTGTGTCTCTCTTGTGGGGCCACATACAGGATTTTCTTGTGTCATCTTGGAATTGTCTTTTTTAGTATATACAATAAAAAAGATTCTATGTAGTTAGTTGCACTCTTTGTATTCTAATTCCTCTTTTAAAAAAGATTTGTCCTATGGTTTTCTTAATTTATATATTAATTTAATGTCATGGGGTCATTCTTCTTGATTTGTTGAACTTATTGTTTGGCCCAGTCCCTTACGATAGTATTTAGCAGAACATACCCTAGTGTGTTTGATCTAGCAAATTCTGAGTTCCAATACAGAAAGGGGAGGTTTAAAAATCCTCCCAGACAAAGCACATACTTATGGATTATTAGGTGTACGTTTAAACATTACTCAACAGTAGCAAGTAAATCCATACTGTTCTCAGCTTAGATTCAATTTGCTTGCGCCCAGCCTGGATTCTAGACATCAAAAATTATACCCACTACTTTTGTAGTGGAGTTTACAGAGAGATAGGGCGGTAGCATATTCTGCCCTTCTTAAATACTGGAATATATATTGACTAAAACAATGAAACAGGAATGGTGGCAGCACTTACTGCATTTAATACAATAGTGATGTACGTGGCCCATCAATCAATGCATGATTTCCTTTGGACTGAATTTACGCGAAGTAATTCCTCAAACTGATCACATTGCAGATTGCTTCCTCTTCAAGATTGAATTTGCTCCAAACCCTGCATTCCCACCTACAAGGCCCTACTTGATAACAGTCCACCATACTCCAATCAATCAATCAGTGATTGCTAAAGCACGGCTAATCACCCGTAGGGTCTCAAGCTGCTGTTTGTTGATGTGCTGCTCAATCAAAGAGTCAGGTCTTGAGGACCTTCCTGAACTGCTTCAGTGATGTGTTCTGCCTGGGTTTTTAGAGGTAGCATGTTCCATGGCCTGGCTGTGAGGAAGGAGAATGATCTTCCTTCTTAGCAAAACTCATTACCACCTCAGGTAGCTACAAAGTTTAAAGAAATAGGCACTGTTGAGCTTGGACCTCTCTGCAGGGTCACCCCCAAAGTGTTTGCTGTTACCCCTTCTGTTTTCTGAAATGTGTTTTGTTGGCACTAGGACTGCTAGCCAGTGCTAAAGTGCTTGTCCTCTCTTCAGTGAGGGACATGTGCAGAAATAATGAAAAATGTAAGTAACAGCAAAGTGTTCAAATGCCATTTACAGGGATACATCGCTGTAGTAGTGAGGTTTTAGGGTAAGAAAGAATGTAAATAATGATCTACAGCAAATAAGACTGTGGAAAACGATCAAGTGAGAAGCTCAAGAGTATATAATGTAATATGCACTTAAAACACACAAACTATATGCGATGTTAGTGCAGTAATGTCAAGATTTTTAAGGATAATTTTCCTTTTTTCTAAAATATTGTGATTAGAGCTTCCCCAGAAATGAAGTTTACTTTTCCAGGTCTCAATATGGTATTACCCTACCTGACCTTTATTATGAACTTTGTATTTGTATTTTTAAATTAGGATTGAATAGGGATCACAGTGGTTGAAAACCTCCGCGGTAAGTGCAGAGGAGTGTACATTTTGCAAGCAGATATCTTATTCATTCGGATTCTCAGGTCAGCTGTAGAATGTAAGAATAATGTGTCCTTGTTGATATTATTATCATTTACATTGTATTCAATATTATTATCAATTACATTATATTCAATATATTATCTGTTTTATGAGCAAAAATATTAATTGGGTTAAGACAAAAAACTGATTGCTGTATCAAGAATAAAAATATATTAATTGGTTTTGAATGGTTTCTTTGTTGGAAATATAATGTAATACTAATACCAGTTTGTGTCGTGTCAATACCATATATTTCTTTAATTCAGGTGGATTGTAATACATTTTTAACGGCCTCATGATTTACAGAATCCGAATTTTTATAGTAAACCAATAATTCTTCTTTACAAACCAACCGTTTTATAGTCATTGTTTTTGTAATTCCCTTATTCTGTTGTTTTTTCTACTACAGGTAAATCTCATTGTCATACATACAGAAATCATTCCGTACAACCAAGTTTTGCTCTTTTTGTAAAGGGTTGGAAATGCACACAAGTCCAACTTAAAATCGGTGAGGTTGGGAAGCATATGGATGAGAATTTCACAAGGACTTTGCCTCCGCTAAAACTGAAGAACTGCCAGAGCCAAGTAAATGAGAGTCAAATATAAGGCTCCTTCTGGCAGACGTGGAGTAGCAGAGTTCAAGGGTAGCAACCAAACCATACTGTACAAGACTAGTTTTAAGCTAGTCCATTTGGAATCAGTACATTTGTGCATATATGATTGGCAAGCCTCTCTACGACTCAGTTCTGGAATGAGGAGATAAAAGATGGGACACTCTTTACAGGTTTGTCACCAATCATCAAATCTGAAGTGGCACCTGGAGTGATTGAGTGGCATGTACATCTTTGGAATTTGAGAGATAACTGGATACTCTTTGGAGTAATCGTAATAGTGAGAAACTATAGGATATACTTTCCCAATTGTGTTATATTATTTATCGAACCCAACACCCCTGTGAATAATCAAGGACCAGAAGTAAGACCATTTCATTTTGTGAGTCTCTAATTGTGAATCATTGCGAATCACAATTAGACTCACAAAATGAAATATATGATTCCCAATGGGGTTGCAAATTACTTACCTCATTAATATTCATGAGGTGGGACTCAATTTTTGACCCCATTAGGAATGGCCGCACTCAATGGGATGGTGGCCTGCTGGGTTCAGCAGACCACCATGTCTGTGACTGCTTTTTAATGAATCAGTTTTTTTTTTTTTTAATGCAACCTCTTTTCCTTAACGGAGAACGGGATGCATTTCAAAAAGAAAAATGAAAAATATTTTTTCATGCATTCACAAGGGGGAAAGGGTCCACTTTGAAATTGGTGTTAACTGCAATTGTTTTGCGACTGCATTCACTGTCACAAAACATTCCTACATACCACTGCAACTCGCAATTAGGAAGGGATGCCCTCTGAATGCCCCTTCATAAGTGTGAGTCGTAATCCCTATTTTGCGAGTCGGTAACTGCATACTGACTCACAAAATAGGGGTGGTACATCGTACCTGGCCTTTTTGCGGTCGCAAACGGCAATTGCAACAGCAAAAATGCGTCATACATTGGGCCATAAGTGAACACCTGTAAGAAATACAAACACTCCTTTATCTAATTCATGATTTCATTGGACATTTTTGCCAACCGTTATCACCCTAGGAGAGTTTGCATGAGTGTGAGGGCATAGTAGAGAGAGATCACACAGAGGTTTTTGTAATAAGTGTAAGTTTTGAAGCTTGCATACAAGATAACAATGCAGGCAGATAGGTGATTACCATCTTGAATGGATTTTGCTTTATGTGTGCTTGCATTCAAGATAACATTGCAGGCAGATAGGTGATTACCATCATTAATGTATTTTGCTTTATTTTTGCTTGCATGTAAGATAACAATGCAGGCAGATAGGTGATTACCATCGTGAATGTATTTTGCTTTATTTTTAAAAATCCCATGTAATTCGGCCACAATGGATGAGCACCTGCAATGGTAATCTTTGCATGTGATTGATTAATCAAAATAAATTAATATACAAAAAACTCAAGTGAGATGCCCACTCAGAATGCATGCACATGCAAGCTCATGCATTTCCATGCATTTGTGACCATTCTGGAATGGTCACAAAACCATTTTAGGATGACCTTCGCCAACAGGTGGGGACTGAGGGCAGATAACATTGGGTTGAGAATGTGAGAGAAGAGGTGGATGGAAATTTAGGAGCATAGAAAGCGAAGTATTTAAAATAATATCTCCAATGCACTGCAAAGCAAGATCTGATATCAGTGGTGGATGGATAAAACTCATCCAGTCAGAGCACTTTGAGGTCATAATGCTCCTGGGCATTAAAAACACAAGAGCAATGAGGAAATACATTGACTCAGGAGTATGGAACTGGCCAAAAGCACATTTTCAGTATATGTAATGTAAACAATAGGTTTGCCCAACAGGCCAAGATCTAAACGGAGGGATCTCCTAAACTATGTTGATGCATTCTGAATTATATGCTGTGTTTTCTCACCTGTCACCTCAATGTGGGTCTTGAATTACCTGTAGAGCACACATTACCTGTACTGTAGCATTTGTAATGCCCTAATTTCCCACCAGATTCGGCAGTACCGGCACCTTACCCCAGAGTGCCCCAGCTGAATGTTATACTTATGAAATTGAACATGAAACTTCCAAAGATCATGCGTCCATGCCATGACTAGGCCTAGACTGATGGACTGCAGTCTGCCATAGACCAGTAGGAATGGCAAAAGCACTTCTCTAAGAATGGGTTGGGCTACTGCACTCACCCAGAGTTGCAGAATAAGAGTATGCTGGTGGCAGTATACCCCTGTGGTGAACAGTAGAATGGTCAGACTGTTTCCTGTGTCATAAGAGTGGAGCCTATCCATTTGAGTTCTGCAGCAGTATATGCAATTGTCTTAGTTAGTTGAATGTAAAGCTGTGAAGTGTGCATTTGTTTATGGGTGCTAAGGACTGCAAGTAGGTGTGCCTTTGTGAGAACATAACATGGAGGTCTATGGGTTTGATTTTTGGATGCCCAGTGTCTTGAAAATCTTGATAGAGATATGAACTGCAGGCCCAGATAGGGGATTTTGATAACCGATATTCTTGAGGTTGGAGGAGAGAGCTACTCTGGAAGGGTAGCAGATCAACCCCTGTGTGTATCAAAGGCACATTGTGATTCACAAAGTGTGCTGAGCATGTGGGACAGGGCACAGTGATTGTGGTAGATGTAACTGATATGGTACACACTTCTGGAACACACAATCATAAACGCTGGGAAGCTTAACCCTTTGAATCTTTCAAAGACATATTTCGCTGTCAGCTGACACCCAGGTGTAATGCTTTACTGAATCCATGTTGTGGGTTCTAGGTCTATCACCCTTGAAGAAACCACTCCTGGGGCATGCAATTCCCTGGACTAAGAACAGAACAGAGAAGTAGAGACTTCATAGAGCACAACAACCACAAAAAGACGTTCAAATGGCTAGCATCAAATCACATTTGTGTCTGGAGAGACTGTACAAAGGTGGATGCTGAAAGCCCACTTTTTGTTCATAACTGTGAAAAGATCACCATGACTTGAACTACTGCATCCAGAACCAGGGATCCAGGTTTGCTGATCTGCCAGCTGGGCAAGGTGATACTGAACAGGATGCCAGAAAGATGTGCCCTGAGCTTGGAGAACTAGCCTTCCTGCCTGGCAAGACCAGTGTGCCCTGTGAGGAGGAGGAAGCACAGCCTAGTGGGGATACAAATACTAAGATTCTGGTGAGTGAGGTGTGAGGCTAAATGTCCATCTGGACTAATTACACTGTGGGACTTCTGTAATGCCTTGAGGGCCATTTTCCTGTGTGCTGTGGCCCATCACCCACTAGTATTCATTGGGGCTGCTGCTCAAGTTCTTCATCAGGGGCGTCACTCAAGGAATCAAGCAAACTCTTGGTAACACCCCTCACAACCATCTGCCAGTATAGGTGGAAGCTCATCTCCAAGACCAGCGTGTGCACTCTCAAGTGTGCACCGCAAAGACCAAGGAGCCTGGGAGCTGCTTTCCAAGTGTCAACTGTCAGACATGCCAGCAACTCATGCCAAAGGGGTCCCCGACCGCTAGAGAAGATTCTCATGTTGCTGAAGGTACTGTACCAGATGCCAGGCCACAGAACTTATGTCACAGAGGTGAAATCACCAGAATATGACCCAGAGCACAGAAGGGGACTATTACATGGTTGCTACCACCATCGGCACATGGAGCTGAAAATCATTGACACCTGGGGACTAAGGAGCAGTGTGTCACAAGTGAGAACTAGTAAGAGAGTTTTAGACACTTACTATGAACTCTATGAACAGAGGACTAGAGCAAATGGGGTTGCACCTTTGTGAGAGTTGCCTCACATGGGACGTAACCAATTTTTAACATAGGAGTGGGCCTAGACAGAAGGAACAAGGGTGAACTCACCCCAAGCTATAGACCTGGCTGTACAAGTGTTGGACCTGGCCCTTTCTACAGGGTCCAGACCCAACATTTTGCTTTCTCCTCTGAATTTTTCTGACCCTTTTTGGCTGACATTATGACTCAGGTCACTTTATCGCTGCTAATCAGTACTAAAGTGCATGTGCTCTCCCTTGTAAACTTGGGCTGATTGTCTTATACCTGATTGGCACATTTAATGTACCTGTAAGTCCCTTGTACAGTGGTATCCCTATACCCAGGCCTGTAAATTAAATGATACTAGTAGGCCTGCAGCGCAGAAGTAGCCTTTCAAACCTGTCTCAGGCCTGCTAGCACAGGGCCTGTGTGAGCAGTTTTCTGCCACAGGGACCTGGTATCTAAATGTATTTGCCTGGCCCAGAACTCCCCTATTACCACATGTAAGTCACCCCTAAGGTAGGCCCTAGCTACCCCAATGGGCAGAGTGCTATGTGGGCAGATGGTAGGACATGTGCCTGGTAGTGTGGCCTGTCCTGCTAGTGACAAACAACCTATTTGGTTTCTCACTGCTGCCTTCTCATAGGATTTTATTGGAAATGTCCTGCCTTATGTCTATGGGGTGTTGTCTGATTTCTGAGGGGTAGTGTAAGGATGTTTGGTATGGTTGTAATGGTATTACCAATATAGAAATGCCACTCCTAGAAAGTGAGCATTTCTCTGTGTTTATGACTGCTGTTTTGCAGCTTGACTCCAATCCACGTCTGGGCAGAGTAACAGCTGTACACAGGGAGGGTGGAGGTTTCACAGAGGTGAATCTACATACTGAATGGTCTTCCTGGGCTGGGAGAAGGGGAGGCGGGCACACTTGCATCTGAAAAGGCTGTGCCCTGGCCTCACACAAAGGGCTTGTTTACCACCAACTGATGACTGGAACCTGTGATGGAGGAGAGAGGTGCACTCCCAGAACCAGTGGTAACGGGTTGGAACCTCCTCTCCCCCTTATTGAAAATGCTTTGCAAACTGAGTATAAGTACAGGGGATTTTTCCCCATAAAGAGACCCAAGAAACTTGCTTGTAACTTGACACAGAATGCTGCTCAAGGGACTCACCAGGAACCACTTTGGACTGATGTGACTGTGCTGACCTCTGACCTTCTGGGTCACTTGTAGGAACTGCTGCTCTATGCATCCCCTTTGTTCTGGCCTGTTGCTGGGCCCTACAGCCCGTGCTCCTCCTTTATGTCCCCAGTGGCTGGGTGTTGTGGCCCCAGATCTCTGTGACCCTTGACTCCCTAGTGCAAGGTCAACGCTGCTAGGGAAGCCCCCAAGCACCTTATGTGTGCTGCTCTGGTTTTGCCTACAGCGTCTTGTGAGCGCCTGTGTTCCATTCCTTAAGCTCCTTGGGAAGCACTTTCTTTTTTCAGCCTCCGATCACGTCTGGAGGCGCGCTGCTGTGTAAATCGCTGAGAACACCAATGCGACCCAGGCGGGTCTGGCGTGTACGATCGTGCTCTCTGTGTGCCCCTGGAGGACCAGAGCACTGGGAGGAGTGCCCCCAGGACACCAGCAGACACTTGCATTACTGCCTAACTGCCACGACCCGAAGTCTGTGGAGGAAGGTTCTAAGGCTGGGGGATTCCTCCTTGATAGGGACAAGCGGACCTGTTCCTGAACTGGTTGGGGTCCCAAGGCTCACCCCCTCCCAGCTAGTTGAGGCCGAGATGAGTGGCCTCCCACCACAGGGGAAGACGGGGCTGGTGGGAGCCACCCCTCGCTCCAATTGCCGCACCTGACTCCCAGCCTACGGGTACTGGAGAACTGGCCCCAAGGTAGGAGTTGCAGGGTGTATAGAGTAACGGCTGGCCAAAGCAGGTGGAGAGCCTTAACGGAGGTCCTGCGCCGGCCCAGCCACCTGAGCTCCCCGTTTGTAGCCCCAGAGGGAGCCAAGCACGGTAACTGGGGTACCAGAGGAACCAATGAGTGGTTACCTCCTTATTCTTTTGGTTAGTGCTCCACATATGCCCGTGGGGCCTGTGCTCTAGGAGGGGGTTGTGGCCTCCCTGTGAGTTGCTTGGGGCATTTGTTGTTGTTTTCTTCTTCTTGGGGATGCCTTGACCTCCCCCGATGCTTCATTGGTATGGGCATTTTAGGAGGACAGGTATTACTGTACCATGTACATTAATGGAATAGTCTATTCGATGTGTACTCCATTTGGGGATGTTGCACTCTATGTGCATTCATGACTTCCCATGTCTTTTCTCATGTTCCTATTATAGGCATTTATGATGATGTTATGACATGCATTATCTTAGTGATGTTTTCCTGACTACTGCTTATGTTGCGGTATAATGAGTAACCTGTGTGCTATATAAGACTACTGCTGATTTCTGCAGGGGTCACAGTACTGTGTAACAATCTGACAACTGTTTAGGTAGTAGGGTATTACTGACATGTGTTTGGTCTAATGATGTTTTGTACAAGACAGTTTGGGGCATATTTATACTCCGTTTGCGCCGAATTTGCGTCGTTTTTTTCGACGCAAATTCGACGCAAAACTAACTCCATATTTATACTTTGGCGTTAGACGCGTCTAGCGCCAAAGTTCATGGAGTTAGCGTCATTTTTTTGCGTGAACACCTTCCTTGCGTTAATGATATGCAAGGTAGGCATTCCCGTCTTAAAAAATGACTGCGATGCATATGCGTCGTATTTATACTCCCGGGCAAAAATGACGCCCGGGAGTGGGCGGGACTAAAAAACCTGCATTTGCGCCGGATTTTAGTGCCTGGGTCAGGGCAGGCGTTTAGGGACCTGTGGGCTCAGAATGAGCCCAGAGGTGCCCTCCCCTGCCCCCAGGGACACCCCCTGCCACCCTTGCCCACCCCAGGAGGACACCCAAGGATGGAGGGACCAACCACAGGGACATTAAGGTAAGTCCAGGTAAGTATTTTTTATTTTTTTTTTTGTGGCATAGGGGGGCCTGATTTGTGCCCCCCTACATGCCACTATGCCCAATGACCATGCCCAGGGGACAGAAGTCCCCTGGGCATGGCCATTGGGCAAGGGGGCATGACTCCTGTCTTTGCTAAGACAGGAGTCATTTCAATGGGGGATGGGCGTCGTAAAAAAATGGCGCAAATCGGGTTGTGGCGATTTTTTTGCCTCCGCCTGACTTGCGCCATTTCTGGACGCCCATACGCCATTTTCCCCCTACGCCGGCGCTGCCTGGTGTACGTCGTTTTTTTTAACGCACACCAGACAGCGCCGCCGGCTAACGCCGGCTAACGTCATTCAATAAATACGGCGCCCGCATGGCGCTTCAGAATGGCGTTAGCCGGCGCTAATTTTTTTGACGCAAAACTGCGTTGGCGCAGTTTTGCGTCAAAAAGTATAAATATGGGCCTTTATTTTTGATATAACTTGGTGTTGTGTTTTCTTTGTGGTGGGGATAGTGCATGACGAGTATTGTGTGTGTTCTGCAAACGCTTCACACATTGCCTCTGGGTTAGGCCTGACTGCTTGTGCCAAGCTGCAAGGTGGTGAACAGGGGTTATCCTCGTCATGACTACAGTGGGTAAATTCTGCCTGGCTTAGGTGCATACCCTAGTTGTGCATTTAAAGACATTCGTTAAGTGCCATCTTATGTCTTCTTAGAAAATGCTGCTTATTCTTTTAACGTGGATATGTTTTTGACTTTTTTTTCTATGACTGCAAAGTGAGAGTAAATTATGTGACAATCTCTCTTGGGGTACACAGGGTCACTGAAACTATGCGAGAGAGAAGACCTAAATTATGCTGTAATCTTGACTGATTATGTGGCTTTTATGTGCCTAGAAAACACACATTACTCAGCTTAATGCCTCACATTTTGTAATAGTATCAGTTCATTATTTTGTCATTTTCACTGTTTGGGCAAATGTTTCACTTCATTAGCACCAGTTCCATATCCAAATACAACTAGTCAACCTTTCCAAATAACCTTCCACTGTATTGCAGGCAGGTGTTGAAGCCTTTTTAGTAACTTTTAATCTGTAACAAGACACAACATTTGTTTTTTTTGGTGAAATGTACAGATTATGCTGCAGATGCTGGATTATGTGGCAAATGCAGCAAATTCAAAATAATGCTGCTATTCTAGTAGCCTTGCATGCAGGGAGTGCAAAATAAATACTGTAGGATGTTGATTTGTTTTTAATGTGCAAAACAATTAAATACCTGTAAATGAACTATACAAATATTTAAACTTATACCGTATGTGAAAGCACACATGAAGCACATTCTGATTTATAATTCTGTAATGTGATAGAAACAAAGATTTTAATGGGATCAAAGTAAATAATTCTGATGTACAGTTAATAACTGTTGTATTGTATTTTATTGCACACTTATATAGTGCTTGCTGCTCCGTGTGTGGCACTGAAGAGTTTACCTTCACCGGCAGCATTCTACACTATATAGGGCGGTGTGAAGTTGATAGGGTGTTGTTTTTGTTTTGTGATCCTATGTAAGAAGTGTTTCCATGTCATGTCATGCTTGAAGACCATTGAGATGTGCAAGGCAACTTGCTATGCTGCATTGCGTGAAAGGTAGGAAGCAGAAATGTACCATGTTTACAAATATGTTTCTGCTGCCTTATAGCGCTGGCACACTGTGGGCTGCCTAGCTCCAATGCAGACACCTACATGGGCCAAGGTGCAAAGGTGCCAGTGTTATAGGCAGGATTGTTTTGTACAGGTAAGTACAACTTAGCAACATATTCCTCTTTCAATGTGTGTGTCAGAATGCAGCACATATAGAATGAGGAAGCAAGAAGGAAATGTTTCTTCTCATTACACTCACTGGGGAAGGCATAGCATTTCAACATATTACAGGTTTACTATGTTTAGTGTATCTGGACATGAGCCAAAGGTAAGGCAAGGCAGATCATTTGGCTGCTTGCATGACTTTATATTTAATAAGCCAAACAAAGCTACGCAAAGTGGCTTTGCACGGCTTAGTAAATATGAAGAAATTACTTTGCATCTGTGTTGCACAACAAAATAAATGCAACACTGATGCAAAGTCATAGTAAATCTGGCCCTCAGTGTATAGTTCTGGGCCAGAGCTGGCTTGTTGGAGGAAGGGAAAAGTAGAGATATTTGCTAGGATGTACATTGTAAGCATCATCTCATATCTGAAAGCGATTGTGAATTGTAAAGAACCAGCCATACGTATAGATATTTGAGACCTGCAGTTATGGACTAGATTAATGTCCTCCGATTGACCCACAGTGTGTGACAGATCTCTTTAGTTTTGACTGATCAATAACTTTATTTGAATACTAAATGTATCAGTAGAAGTAAACAGTGCAATAAATATTATCAGTTTATCTTAAAAACAGTTTAAAATAACAAACACAGACAATCAGTTACTATACAATAAAAGTAACATAAAATCCCTGATTTGCATTCACAGAACCACGAGCACATGCTGCTGCTGCCACTTTCGTGGGCAGTTACCTCCTTATCATCCAGGTGGGAAAAAATCTAAAGAGGAACCCTAAAATTATTAATCTCATGTCTCTTGACAAGTGGTATTAATAAAAGCCGAGGATATACGGAATACATTAAAATATAAAATGTTTCATGGTTTGCCCAGACCTCCCATCACACGGGCAAGGTATACAATCAAGACAGGCATTATAACCCAAGGGAAAACATAACATGTATTTCATCATCCCTGCCCTAAAACGGAACAACAAGCTCCTCTCCCAACGGCCCATTGGTCTTTTCATATACACTGTTAACTGATTAGGCACAGGGCAGTCAATGTAAGTAGCCTCTCCTGGCTTTTTCCTCTTTATGGCCAGCCTCCATCAAGTTAGATAAGGCCAGATATAACTGCTTTTTGTTAATATTTGAGACAACCTTGGGGTACTTAAAGACATCATGCATCGAAAGCAGACTTAAGCAAGCTTGATGCCACATACCTTTATTGCATTTAAGGTAGTCCTTTATAATATCCCTTGTAAGCCTTGCTTCTTTGTTCTTCCAAACTGCCAACCATAACAGTGGTGGGCGAGTGCTAACATAGTCTTCCAGAAGCTGAATGCCCAATTACCTGTGTCAAATCAGGTTGGGGGAAGAAATATGGACTGCCACAACCCTCCTACAAAACCTATTCTCCTCGAGCTGAATCGCCTCACATTTCTGAATGCCCCATATCCCTGCTCCATAAGTCACAGATGATAATCAGTGTGACTTATACATTCCTAAAAAAAAGATGAGGGTGCTTCCACCCCTAGGCTGTGGTAAGCTAAAGACCAAAGAAATTAGCTTTGCTACCTTCACCCTACAATGAGCGATGTGCAGTGCCCAGCTCCCAGTATTTGTAAATATAAGCCATAAGAAAGGAAAAGTGCTGGTGCATTTCAGCATGTTGGTGCCTACTGTCAAAGTGGGCAAATTATATTTCTTTGAAAATTAGTTTGTAAATCTAGATCACCCATAAAAATGACAAATCCGTGAACTAAAACTTGTAGTCAGAACAGCATCGTCTGCATATAACAACAAGGGCAGTGTGGTACTATTAATAACTGGGACATCAGGGGTTAAATCTTTTAAAAAGGATAAAGATTATTTATATATAAAATAAATAAAAGTATAGCGAGCACATGTTCTTGCCTCACACCACGGCGAACATCTATGTCATTTGTGACCTCTCCATTAACGTTAAATCTGACCCTAGCCTTCATATCCATATGCAGATAGACCATAAACTTAACCAGTGCTTCATCCAGCCCATAAATTAAAAGATTTGACCACAGTTTGGAACGATTAACACAATCAAATACTGAGGTCAAATCCATAAAAGCCAGAAACAGGGGAGCGCATTTAGCAAATGTGTACTTCCCGATCACCAGGGACAAATTTAAGCATGCTCCATAGTCCCAACATGACTTCTAAAACCATACTGGCAGGGGTACAAGATAGACTTCTCTTCAGCCCACTCCTGTATTCTGTTATACAGGACTCTACCCAAGATCTTAGCTATTATGTCAATCAGGGAGAGAGGCTTGCAGCAATTTGGCTGTCAATGGTCCCCCTTTTAGAAAATTGGGACAATTATAGAGGTTGTCCATGAGCTCGCTATAGGACTGTGAGTTAAACTGTTACAAACGTTTGCCAGAAAAGTTGCCCAATACTTTATCAAATCGATTGGAATGCCACCTGGCCCTGGAGCCTTAGCTCCTGTGCTCTGGTGTTTGCCTCATGCACCTTATCCCGGGACACTTCAAGACTTCCCAAATTAGATACCATTGTGAACTCACTTGACGCTTGGGATGCAGCAAAAATTATTAGCAAAATGGGTCTCTCATGCCCACTAGAAACATGATAGCTGAGTGTAGGCGCTACCTGACTTAAATGCTTCATGTTCCTCACGGCCTCCCAAAACAACTTTCTGCCCTTTTTTGTTGCTGCTGAGGCCAAGGAATCCCATTGAGATTGAAGTACTATCGAATTTCTGCCTGCTTTTAGGCCTTACGTCTAGAGGCCACCTCAACACAATTCCTTGGTTAGCGTGTCAATGCCATACGCAAGTAGTGGTTAGCCTTTGTGCATTCATGATCGAAACAACCCAGAAGAGGTAGCTGCCACACGTACTTTGCTCTTATGCTCCCATATATCTTGGTAAAAGTGTTAACAATATCACAGTTGCCACCAATATCAGATAAACAAACCTCTACCAAACTGGAATTCTCCAGTAGTATAACTCTAAAGAGTTGGCCAGGATCTGGCACCCTCCAGACAAGACACACGCTCTCAGTAGGTAGCTGAATAGTTCTAATTGCTCCTGTCTAAAATTAGATCTAGGACATTATATTAGGGTCACTCGATTGGGTATGGTCCCTGAAATTGGAAGGAACAACCCTACCATACCGCAATAGATCTTCTAAGTTTGATGATATAAAAATAAAATCAATTATAGAAGAACAGCCACGACCCTTCAAGGTTGGTAACGGGAGTGCACCAGACAGGGCCACTTCCATCATGCTAGTCATGAGATGCCAGTCATCCTGTACGCTCTCCCCCTCCAGAGTGTCTACAACTTCTGTGACCTATATAGAGTAATTGGCTGTTTCTGTAAGACCTTTTGTGGGCTTAACATAAGTGTCGAGATTTGCTTTGAATAACCCGCAAAATAATAGCCTGCCAATTTCCCCTTGATTCCAACCCTATTTTGCAGGGATGTGATGAAGTCAAATAGACTTCAAAATGTTGTACTTGGGATGTTTTTGACAACCTGAAAATTCCCATTTTTAGTATCAATAGCTTTTGAGAACTCCCCAGCAGAGAGGTTCACCCATACTGTCAGGCCACCAACCACACATCCTGAATGGGAAGGGGTGTCTGGAATACTACACCACTGAATCCCATCAGGTAGCAGATCTTGTGTTGCTCAGGTTTCCTGAAGCATGATTACATCATTATGTCTTATGAAAGATACCCATTCGGGTACTGCAATTTTAGATTGAAGACCAGCTACGTTCCAGCTCAATACTCTAAATATTGTATCGCTGGTGCCCACATATTTCTTGGAGAATAGGGACGTGTCATGGTATGGTGAACTTACATCTAAAACTGGTGTAACTATTGTATCAACAGCAGCACGGCTCACTGATCAGTATTGATCATCAATAATACTCAGGTTATAAAATCTGAATTGCGCAGGAGGCAAGTGACTCTTACTACTATCCCCCATGATCTACTTACAATTCAGGTTTATAAAAGTACGCTAGAGGGAGAGAACAAATTCCGTTTCATTTGGACCCCATCCTTCCGGTGATTTTAACTCATTCTTTGCACATAAAGGCCTTCTGAAGTTCACAACAATGCAATCCAATGCTGTAACCTTTTTTGAACGTCCCACCAACTCGACTCTTCGGGTCAATATTATATCATTAATGTTGTTTAAATTAAAATCCCTGAGAGGGAGGACCCGAGCCAACACCAGAACATAGGGACACGAGGCAGGCGATAAATCCAAACGGTCTTGAACAATGCCATTCTTTGTGTAGGTAGCCAGTAGAGTGACTGCAAGGGTGGAGTCATGTTTTCTCTTAAGTGAAGGGCTAAAAGACTTATTGCAACATCATTTTGGATGAGATGTATTTTTCATTTGATAAATGCTGGTGTGCCAAGGTATAAGCTGTTGCTATAGTCAAGCCTGAACATTACAAGTGTAAAATGTCTTGCAGTTTTTGTTTTTTATCCAAAATATGGGAGGGTGCAAAATAATGTTTTAAATATGTAGAAGGCCCTCTATTTTTCATTGTTAGCACGTGGTATCAAATGTAGGTCTTAATGCAGGGCTACCTGTAGGTTTATTACTTCTCTTGGTATTGTTGGAGGGGCCTCATGTTTCTTAGCCTAGATGGTGGTAGGCTGATACTTTTGGCCCTGTAGCTGTAGAGGTGTTGCAAATCATCCATTTTAAAAAATGTTTTGAATGTCATCTACATAATTGTAACAAATGGGGTTGAATGATTTAAGCAGGCTTCACTATCGTAGCTGAGAGGTGAAGAGCCATTCGTTGAACTTCCTCCTCACCTTAACATATGGTAGGGTAAATACAAATGTGCCTGTGTGAAGGGATCACACAACTGTACAGAACAATGAGTCATGTTGTTCTTAAGCCAGCAACCTTCATGACATTTCCTATTCTTTGTATTTTTATTGTAAGGAAATGCCTCCTTGGCATAGTTACCCCCTAACATTTTGCCTTTGCTGATGCTAAGTTTTGATTGAAAGTGTGCTGGGACCCTTCTAACCAAGTCCCAGCACCTGTGTTCTTTCCCTAAACTGTACCTTTGCTCCCACAATTGGCGCAGCCTTTGCACTCAGATAAGTCCCTTGTAACTGGTACCCCTGTTACCAAGGTCCCTGATGCCATGGAAGGTCTCTAAGGGCTGCAGCATATCTTATGCCACCCTGGGGACCCCTCCCTCAGCCCATGCACACTGCCTCACAGCTTGTGTGTGCTGGTGGGGAGAAAAAGACATGGCACTCCCCTCAGAGTGCCATGCCAACCTCACACTGCCTGTGGCATAGGTACATCACCCCTCTAGTAGGCCTTACAGCCCTAAGGCAGGGTGCACTATACCACAGGTGAAGGCATATGTGCATGAGCACTATGCCCCTACAGTGTCTAAGCAAAAACCTTAGACATCATAAGTGCAGGGTAGCCATAAGAGTACATTGTCTGGAAGTTTGTCAAACACGAACTTCACAGTTCCATAATGGCTACACTGAAAACTGGGAAGTTTGGTATCAAACCTCTCAGCACAATAAATTCACACTGATTCCAGTGTGCAATGTATTGTAACATACACCCAGATGGCATCTTAGAGATGCCCCCTGAATACCAATCTGACTTCTAGTGTAGGCTGACCAGTTTCTGCCAGCCTGCCACACACCAGACATGTTGCTGGCCACATGGGGAGAGTGCCTTTGTCACTCTGTGGCCAGGAACAAAGCCTGTACTGGGTGGAGGTGCTTCACACTTCCCCCTGCAGGAACTGTAACACCTGGCGGTGAGCCTCAAAGGCTCATTGGCTACTGCCCTCCCAGACCTAAGCACACCCCTAAATTCAGTATTTAGGGGCACCCCAGACCCCAGGAAATCAGATTCCTGCAACCTGAAGAAACAAGAAGGACTGCTGACCTACAAGCCTGAAGAGAAGGAGGAACACAACAACTGCTTTGGCCCCAGCCCTACTGGCCTGTCTCCAACTTCGAAAACCTGCAACCAGCGACGCATCCGACAGGGACCAGCGACCTCTGAAGCCTCAGAGGTCTGCCCTGGACTAAAGGACCAAGAAACTCCCGTGAGTAGCAGCCCTGCTCAAAACCAGCTACTTCTTTGCAACAAAGAAGCAACTTCCAAGGACTGCACGTTTCCTGCCAGAAGCGAGAGACTGCTCACTCTGCACCCGACGCCCCCGCTCGAGATTCAGAGAACCAACACCTCAGGGAGGACCCCCCAGCCACTGCGAGCCCATGAGTAACCAGAGAAAACCCACCTGAGCCCCCACAGCGACGCCTGCAGAGAGAATCCAGAGGCTCCCCCTGACCGTGACTGCCTGTAACAAGGGACCCGAAGCCTGTAACCAACACTGCACCCGCAGCCCCCAGGACCTGAATGAAGCGAACCTCAGCACAGGAGTGACCCCCAGGTGACCCTCTGCCTAGCCCAGGTGGTGGCTGTCCAGAGAAGCCCACCCTGTGCCTGCCTGCACCACTAAAGTGATCCCCGGGTCCCTCCATTGAAACCTATACAAAACCCGATGCCTGCTTTGCACATTGCACCCGTCCGCCCCTCTGCCGCTGAGGGTGTGTTTTGTGTGCCTACTTGTGTCCCCCCAGTGCTCTACAAAACCCCACTGGTCTGCTCCCCGAGGAAGCAGGAACTTACCTGCTGGCAGACTGGGACCCTGTTCTCCATAGGCGCCTATGTGTTTAGGGCACCTCTTTGACCTCTGCAACTGACCGGCCCTGAGCTGCGGGTGTGGTAACTTTGGGGTGCCTTGAACCCCCAACGGTGGGCTGCCTATGCCCCAGGACTGAGACTTGTAAGTGTTTTACTTACCTCCTAATCTAACCTTTATTTACCTCCCCCAGGAACTGTTGATTTTTGCAGTGTGTCCACTTTGAAAATAGCTTATTGTCATTTTTACAAAGACTGTATATGTTATTGCTTTTATTCATTTATTCAGAGTTCCTAAAGTATCTAAGTAAAGTACCTTGCATTTAAAGTGTTTACTGCAAATCTTGAACCTGTGGTTCTTAAAATAAACGAAGAAAATATATTTTTCTATACAAAAACCTATTGACCTGGAATAAGTCTTTGAGTGTGTGTTCCTCATTTTTTGCCTGTGTGTGTACAACAAATGCTTAACACTACCCTCTGATAAGCCTACTGCCCGACCACACTACCACAAAATAGAGCCTTAGAATTATCAAATTTTGCCACTATCTTACCTCTAAGGGGAATCCTTGGACTCTTTGCACACTATTTCTTACTTTGAAATAGTATATACAGAGCCAACTTCATACAGTTGTCATTACCTAAATCAACCAGTCATTTGAAAGCAATGTTCAATACAACATAGTGCTTTGATTTGCCTAATTTGGTGGGGCAGAGTTATCAGGAGTTAGGCACGACTTACATTTGACTGACATTGCTCCGGGCAACACTGACCTGTGGTAAAATCTAGTCTGATGAGATAATGCATCTGTTCTACAGATTGGTGTTTTGTTTGCAGGAGCCAGATAGTTTGTTTGGTTAATGTGGCTGCTTCTGAAGGCTGCAAACACTCTAGCTAGCAGTAGTGTGAATTTGAAATGACCTAATATACCTTGCCATGTTACAAATGGCTGCAATAAAAGAGTGCTTTAAAAAATGGTTTGATATCTAGATAATCTTGCCAGGGCCAGCATTCTGAAGATTCATCTTCTTAAACCAACTATTGAGGAAACAATAATCAGGGCATCTGAGGCTGAAAGCATTTGTATTTTAATTGACATCTCAAGACATCTCCACATAATATTAATTAACAATTTCAGATTTTTCTATAATGTAATTTGTGATCTGTGTGATTTGAAACAGCTTTTTGAAACACATTGACTCCTATGAAATTCTGTTTTATCTGTATCTAACATTTGGGATACAGTTTTTATTAGATGTGTGGGAACACTGAATTATGACATTTTTCTTCACAGAAATATGAGGAGAATTTGTGATTTTGCCAAAGTTTGGTGTTTGCTGGAAACTCTGCATAAGAAAAAGCATTGAAATACATGCAAGATACACCACCCCTAGACCACTCTAGGTACCTTGTTTTCAGATATATTTGGACTGGCAGCTTTCTCTAGCTGCTGACTGAGCCCTGGCCAAAATACTCACATCATCTGGATGGGTGAATTTGCAAGGCAAAATTATGATCTTTCCTTGTGTCTTAGGGGCCTTTGAGAGCCTGTCCTTTCACAGGTGATCGCTCAGTCACATAAGTGAGGTAGCATTGTTATTGAGAGATGTGTAAAAACTCTATGTGGTATGACGTGTGGATCCCCACAGATTCCATTAGAGCAGTCTGATTTTATATTTTGCTGTGTGATGTCAGTACACACAGCATGCTGTACTATACAGAAAAACATAAAAACTCATAGTTGGGACTCATGTGAAGCATTTCCTTTGCATGGTAACTTTGATTTTGTAAATGATGTTTCACCAGAATCGCTTTATTTTCTTAAGACTGTGGATGACCCGTTGAAGTCTACTGCACTGTGAAAGTGATGTGGTAGACATCAAACGGTTGTCCCCTGCCTTAAAGCAGTTTAACCCACCAAATCCATGCAGCCTGTTGTTCTGTGCAACATGAATTGACAACAAGCTGCAGGGTTATCATAGGCACATTCCACTAACTTCTTTGTTCTATGTTCATAGAGGACTTCTCCTGTTCCGGGAGGTCCCCAGGATGGTAGGCTTCTGGACTGGGGAACTGCAAAAAGTACAGTGGACAGTGGCCAAACAGATATGAAAGGTGCTTTGAACAGCCAAGAGAAAGTTTAGTTGCCATACATAATCTATGGAGAAAAGAGCTAGATAGAGAATACCAAAAATTGAACAGTACAAAGAAAATAGAAGAACAGATAGAAAGAAGAGATTCTAGAAGAGGAGAGAAGATGGAGAGAAAGAGAAGAGAGAAAATCGGGAAAGCAAGAGAGAGTGGGGAGATAGATGCAGAAGCAAACAGCACAGGATAGTAGGGAAAAGACTGAGGGCCGTATTTATACTTTTTGACGCAAAACTGCGCTAACGCAGTTTTGCGTCAAAAAAATTAGCGCCGGCTAACGCCATTCTGAAGCGCCATGCGGGCGCCGTATTTATTGAATGGCGTTAGCCGGCGCTAGCAGACCGGCGCTGCCTGGTGTGCGTGGAAAAAAACCACGTACACCAGACAGCGCCGGCGTAGGGGGAAAATGGCGTATGGGCGTCTTAAAATGGGGCAAGTCAGGTTGCGTCGAAAAAATCGTCGTAACCCGACTTGCGCCATTTTTTTACGACGCCCATCCCCAATCAACATGACTCCTATCATTGTAAAGATAGGAGTCATGCCCCCTTGCCCAATGGCCATGCCCAGGGGACTTATGTCCCCTGGGCATGGTCATTTGGCATAGTGGCATGTAGGGGGGCACAAATCAGGCCCCCCTATGCCACAAAAAATAAAAAATAAAATACTTACCTGAACTTACCTTAATGTCCATGGGATGGGTCCCTCCGTCCTTGGGTGTCCTCCTGGGGTGGGCAAGGGTGGCAGGGGGGGTCCCTGGGGGCAGGGGAGGGCACTCTGGGCTCATTTTGAGCCCACTTGTCCCTTAACGCCATCCCTGACCCAGGCGTTAAAAAGCGGCGCAAATGCGCCGTTTTTGGCCACGCCCACTCCCGGGCGTCTCTTTTGCCCGGGAGTATAAATACCACGTAAAGGCCTGGGAGTCATTTTTTAAGACGGGAACGCCTCCCTTGCATATCATTAACGCAAGGAAGGGGTTCACGCTAAAAAATGACGCAAACTCCGGGCACTTTGGCGCCCGAAGCGTCTAACGCCAGAGTATAAATATGGCGTTAGTTGGCGTTAGTTCTGTGTCGAATTTGCGTCGAAAAAAACGACGCAAATTCGGCGCAACCAGAGTATAAATATGGCCCTGAGTGAGGCAGTGGGGGCAGAGATTGGGACATTGAAATTGGTAGATAATAGAGACAGTAAGAGAGAGCCTAAAGGAGAATGAGAGTTAGAAACACATGGAGTGCATGTTCCTGAATATTTTTAGTGAAATTCATAGCTTATCATTTTTTGGTCAATACACCTGGTTCAATGTTGTTTCAAAGTACAATTGTGCACTTGATACTTGATCCATATTGCTTTTTTCAAATTGTTGAACAATGCCCCCCATTGGTAGATGTTAGTATTTGCTCTTAATGAGAAATGCTGATGCCTTCTCTTATAATTCATTTCAGCCATGTCTACATTTGGCGGTATATTCACTGGAAAGTACAGTCTACTTGCCGAGAAGTCCAAGTTCAATTAAGGAGGCAATTTGGCTTTCTAATGTGCACTTAAATAAGGCAGTCTCATACTAACTGTTTCATAATGGGAAGCTTGACATTTATCTGCACCTGTAGTAATGCCAACCAATCAAACTACAAGTAGATATTATGCTTTGTATAATCACTAGTTAAAAAAGTGCTTGCTCGTCCAAGCAATGTTATCCACATAGAGGGTGCCACCTTTAGAATTCTATGCAAGGAGTCAACTGCATGTGAAACAATAGAGAATGTACATATTTCTAGAAGTGGAGGATCCAAATGGGAAGTACCATTCAAGCAGCAGCAAACAGAGATATTATTACAGAGCAGGATCCTAGATGCAAACGGTGAATCCAACATTCTCACAGCATTTGAGACAGTGTCCTCAGCCAGGACACAGGCCTGAAATGGACCTATCCAAGCTCAAATAATAACCTATCCTTTACCATGCCTACTTGATAGTCATTGTCTAGCAACATTTTGTTGCACAATATCTTTTGCACAACCTACCTGTGACTATGAGATGTGTATGCTAATTTGATTTGAGAGGCTTCTTCAAGTTAATGTAGTTTTGACTGGTGTTTTTGATGAAATGTAATTGAATCTATATTTTATCACAACTTTATAGTGAAATTCATTGTGGGACATTCCAAACTTCTATGTAAAATGAGATTTTTTAATTCTGTTTAGATTTTTCCATTGTTGCATCCCTAAATGTTTAAAACCCACTGTTCACCACTAATTTCCCAAAAGGATCTTGGTTGATATGAAATAAGCACTCTGTAATTTTATTTTTAAATGAGTGGTGAGTTAAATTAAAACTCCAGTCTTTATAAAGCAGATAAAATTACTTAAATATACATGAGGTTAGGCTTATCCTTTCAGGCCTTCAAAGTGTGATGATTTCCTGAGGCAGAATGTCCCAAGTAGGACATCATCCAGTAAAACAATGTGAGTGTACAGGTTGAACATCCACCACCGGAGGTAGGGTGTGTGGGAGGGAGGCTTCTGAGCTATGACCAGCTTATTTTTCTAAGAAGACAACTTGATATGCTTTGTATTACTCAACGCTTGAACAGTTTAGGAACAGATGTGGTGCACTTGAATATCAAAACCTGAATATCAATGGCACAGAATAGCGAAGACGGAATATCAAATTCATAATATCAACAGGTAAGTGTAGTTTTTCAATGCCTTACTCAACGTTTATATATATATATATATATATATATATATATATATATATATACCTATGCAATTTATATATCTTCAAGGTATGTATATGTGGAGTTAAAAATAGTAAATCTAAACTACCCTGTATGCACTTACCTTCCAAAATATTTTGTCTTTAATATTCTTGTATCACAATACTGGTGGTGGTTATTTAGTAATACAACCAGTATTTGGGAAGGAATGCATCTACAGAGCACAGCTTTAATGTTTGGTTGTAGCTGAAGGCCATGCTCCCCTAAAAATATACATCTCGCTATGGACCGATAGATAGATAGATAGATAGATAGATAGATAGATAGATAGATAGATAGATAGATAGATAGATAGATAGATATATAGATTGATTCTGACAGTACACAGGTATGATCATGGATGGATAGATGATTGACTGAGCAATACATTGATAAATGGATCTACAGATGCAAAAATCAGTAAAGAGGTAGGTGATATAAATTGGATTAATGTGGTGCTGCATTAGGCAGAAGACAGGCCCATACATACTTTTTATTAATTGAAAATTAATTTAATGAAACTATTCATTGCAGTCATAAATACTTATGTCTTAGAATGAACAAAGATAGTTTCATTTTTCACAGCTAGATTTCCAGAATGCAAGACTCATGGTTATTTTGACAGATCTTTTGACTCAGACAGGAGTAATAAGATCATTAATCCAACAATAAGAACGAATAGCCATAAAGAACAATAAAATGCAATAAGGAGTCAGTAAGTTACACTCAACATGACCTTGTGGCCATAAATCACCACACCAATTTACTACATTTTAAATATTTATTACCCTTATATTAACAATGCTAAAGTCATGTAAGTAATATGCAATACTAAATGATAGCAATACAGAAGTAACACAGACTGTCCAAAACATCTGAAGAATCTCAATCTAATAAGCAATCACCATTAAACAATCCCAAAAGAATTACACAAAATAACAATAGAATTGTTTAGACATAGCAACAAAGTTCATTAATTGTGTAGTTTAATCAATCATAATCAGTTAATAAACCTTCAATTCAATGATTGGGTAGGTCATCCTTACTAGCAAATTCTAATTCGAAAAGCATGTGCGGGGCTGGGTTTAGTTACATGCAAAAAATAAAATAATACAAAAATTAATTTGGAAATTATCTAAGCTATGGCACTAACAAAAAGAAGTGGTTGGATTTCTAAGGAGAACCTGTAAAAGGAAAACAAATGCACATTGGTTATACCTCTCCTAAATGAAACAGTAGTTAGCAGAGTCTTTGTCAGCTGAGCACAGAAATAGCAGGTCTTCAGCAATCGGCATCAGGAACATGAAAGGGCAACAGTAAAGTTGGCCTTAAGGTATCTGAACTGTTAGAAGTATAAACATGTAAGAATGAACAACATCATCCGTAACTGACATCTGCACATCACTGAACTCAACATCTAAAACTTTGCTTAGTTAAAGTCCCAAAAGTTACTAGCTAGACTCCTATTGGACAAGACTATGAGGTGTGATAATGAACAACCTATTGGAGTACACTTCTTCTTTAGTTTGCATCTTTTTTTCATTCTTCTTCAAGATAGGCCCATGTTGACACTCCTCTCCGGTCGGAGGTTTCCACAGAATACTAACATTCTAGAAAATAGCACGGAACATGACAACTTAGCTAAAATTACTTCCTACCAGAAACTAAGGCCTTTTGTTAAAACTCTAAAAAATTATCACAAGGAAGTACAGAATGAACAGAGTGGAACAAGACAGTAGATTTCCACTGTAAGCTTTAGATAGGATAGTTAATACACAAAGTGTGCAAAAGAATAGGATAACATCTCAACACTGTGCTGCGGAAAAATACTAAAGCATAGGACTTTTACTAATGCTAATACATGAATAATAAAACAATTTTAATATTCAAACCATATTTAGTACATTATTTAATTAAGCAATAATAATTTACCATTCGTTTTACTCATCTATATTAATTATCTTTTGTCAGTACAGATTGTTATGATTCATCAAAATGTGTTTTCAACGCTATTTATTATTTCTCATGAGGTTTCAGACTTGAAAGTTTTACTTTTTTAGCACACATTTCTGTAATTAGACTCTTTAGTACACATTAATATGAATTATTTACTCATTCTTATAGTTTAGTCACAAAGAAAAATGCAAGCTTATGAAAGTTTTAGTTCACTCTTAATAGTACATACTTATCTCCTCCAGAGTTGCAATGCCATATAGGATTGAGAAACCAATAAACACAACTGTAATTGAGTAAATGCATTTAAGGTTCAAAAACATTATTAAAGTGAATTAACTAAAACGTTTTTAAAAGTTGAAAAATGAAAAGATTAAGGGCTTGATTTAGATATTGGCGGGTAAGTTCCTTCATCGCTGTGGTGGCGGATATCCCGTCTGCCGAAATTTAAAGCCCATTATGTTCTATGAGATTTAGATTTCGGTGGACAGGAAAGCAAATATCTAAATCAGCTCCTAACTAACTATCAGAAATAAGGATTACATTTTGTATATTAGGATTAAGCTTTTTATATTAGAGTCAAGGCAAGCCAAACATGAAGTAAAACCCACAGTGAGATGTTTGAGTCAATGGTCAAAATGAGTGTTTGAATGATATGGCAATGTTCTATTTCATGATTAATGGTGGGATCTGTATAACTGGGGGAGTTGTCATGCAAAAATATAGTTTGATTGAGATGGAAGGAGGGGCATACGGAGAAAGGTTACAATCTCTACTTCCTATTTTTTTTCAACAAAACGTTCCTAAGCTGAGGTAAACTTCAGGTACTGTTCAGCTTGGTTCCACATCATGCAGCACCATCTCCACCCAACCTGCTGAGACGCCCAGGTAAAACCACTTAAAGACCCTGGGGAAGCTTCTGCTGAGATATGGTCCATCAGTGTGACTTACTAACAATGCACTGCTGTAGGACCATTAGGTTGGCCTAGCTCCATTCATTAGATGCTGTAACAGCAGGGTAGTTAACAATGAATATAGTCAAAGATGAAAATTGAACTTGGCTTCACATAACAGATTACTTGAGTTGGAGACTGTAGTTGAGGGGTTTGGTCGGAATGCAAAAGATCGGAATAGATCAATGCATTGACAATGATGTTTCGATGGCTGCACCTTTTATCTACTGAAATAGCAGTTTTGACCTATGTCCACAAATAGAGCTTAAAGTAAAAAGGATCTTTCATAGCAATGTTTCCTGACAAGGCCAGATGACTCTGTAGTTTCTTCTGAATAATCAATTCTTCCAATCCCAACTGCCCCACTGGATTTTACACCTTGGGTAGTACCCCCAACTGAAAGGTCTAATCATAACTTTGATGGTCACTTTAACAATTGCACATTACCTGTAGATCCATAAACCCAAGAATGAAAAAAACAACAGAAAAACAGTTAATCTAACATGGACTAAACTCACCAGAATGAGGTATATATGCCAAAGTTGGTTGTAAGAAGACTGAGGGCCCATAGTGCAATCAAAGATGATGAGTCTGAAAAAACATCGAGTAGGTTATTTCTCCACTTGGACATTTTATGCACCATAAACGTAGCTGGTTCAACATGAAAATGTTGATCAACCATTCAGAGAAAGCTATCTTTAGCACTATGAACATGCAGGCATTTAGGAGCCCAGGTAAAACACATTGATAGTCTACACATCGGTCCACAAAATGTTACATATGTTATAAGTTATTTTCTTGTAGGGTCCTGTACGCATTTCCTAAAGGGTCAATGTATATCAAAACTGTGAGTTGTTACATTGACGGACTCTCCTTTGTGTGATACCTTCATCCTTCAACTTTTGATTAAAGTTTAAGATGTACTGCAATTCAAAACGTCAGTGCTCCTTCATCCAGGTTTCCTAAAGGCATTTCAGTGAAAGTCTCAAAAATTGTTTTTTAAAAATCTAGCAATTTCTGAAGCCAGTAATATTCCAGGGAAGTGCAGCCAATTGGCCATTGGGAACCCATGGACCTGAGTGATTCAAAGCATTTAATTTAAAGGAAAGGAAGCCACAACCCTGTTCCTAGTAGATCAATCTTGGGTGAATTTGCTTTGCTCCCCACCTGCAATCTACCTCCGCACTGAATGAATATTCGAGGGACACTCAAAGAGCTGGATTTGGTCTCAAATTACTTGATACTGCATAAGCAACCCTCTCACCTTGCAAAGGATAACAGATGATCATGAGCTTTAGCTACTGTTGCCACACTGTTCTTTAAAAGAGTCTCTGCCTTTTCTGAGCTTTTTATTAGAGAAGTATTTAAACAAAGAACAGTCCTGTAGCAATGTCCCAGTGCTAAATTCTTGGAAATCCTAAACTATCCGAGGCTACCTTTTAATGTCTCTACCACGTGGACCAATTTGCTCTAATGCCCTGAATTATAAATGAAACAAATTCAACTGACTTAACTGCTGCAACTACAGAGTATTATCATCAACAAGTCTGGCGTTCTTTCCCTAAGTGAAGTAAGGAAAAAGAATGGCATTTTAAAGGACATATAATTGTCCCTGATGTCATGTGTGAAATCAAAGAAAGATTGACTCTATGGTAAGAAGGGGAACATCTGGGGGCATATTTATGGGGATTTGGCATAGGGCAGCACAGCAAGTCATCTTGCTGAGCTGCCCTTTGCCAAAGTGAAAGGGCAGGAATGCACTGTATTTATGCAATGTAGTGCATTCCTGTCTTTTCCCCTTGTGATGGCGCCGTTTTGGCAGCCTAGCGCCAACGAAGACACCCTTGCACCATGACACAAGGGGAACCATGAAGTTACCTTGCTGTGCTGCGCTGCATCACTGGGAAAGGGCAGAAATGTGCTGTATCTACGGCATATGACACATTCCTGTCCTTTCTCCCTGTGCTGGCGCCATTTTGGCAGGCAAGCCCACAGGTAGGCACCCTTGCACCATTGTACAAGGGGCCTGTGTTGCATGTAATATTGTTTTTGTGCAGGATGGGGCACCTTCCTTCACAAAGACAATCCTAGGAGGCTATGGCCCTCATACCAAACCCTGGCAGTCGGTGTTAAAGAGGCGGCAATACCGACAACAGGCCGTTGGAAAAAAAATGGAATTATGACCACGGCGGAAACCGCCAACATAGACAGCCACTTTAACACTCCGACTGCCACGGCGGTACAAACAAACAGCGCGGCGGTAACCACCAACAGACAGGCGGAAGACAATGCACTGCCCACCCTATCACAACACAGCAATCCGCCACCTTTTCTGGGGCGGAACCAACGCGAATAAAAAAACAGAGGAAACAGTACACAGAAGGGAAAATCACTCACCTCTCCACATCCCACAAGGTACCAGGATGCCATGGAGCCAGAACTGCAGATCCTGCCGGCGATGGTCTTCCTGCTCCTCTATCAGGAGCTCCAACGACAGCAGTGACGACCACGGTGAGTACTGCACCTACAACACAGGGGGGAGGGAAAAGAGAGTGACACACACACGCAACACTCAACACCCCCACCCTCCATACACACAAATACATACTGCAACATACTGCAACATTACATATACACCACCCAGCCCCCCTTGAATAAAACAAGAACAAAAGGAAATGATTTGAACAATTGTAATCAATAAAAATCTAGTAGTCAAAATTCAAAATCCAGTATATACAATTATGTACACCAACTACACAAGTCCGGATAGTGCACCAATCATTGCCCGTGAACCACTGGGCCCTAAATGCATGGGCGAGGCCCAAACATGATACCTGACTCCAAACGGAGAGAACACTGGACGGGCATCACATAGAAAATATACAGGCACCTCAGGGGGAGGGAGAGGAGGGGCACCTGAGCCTGATGAACGCACGACGCCACTGCTCCACAAGGGAGCTCCATGCCCATTGATGTATCCTGGGGAGTGCAAAGCCACAGTCTCTCAAGTCTCTCCAGTGGGTGGTTTGCCAACTGCTGTATCCTGGGGAGTGCAAAGCCACAGTCTCTCAAGTCTCTCAAGTGGGTGGTTAGCCCACTGCTTTATCCTGGGGAGTGCAAAGCCAGTCTCTCAAGTCTCTCCAGTGGGTGGATTGCCCACTGCTTTATCCTGGGGAGTGCAAAGCCACAGTCTCTCAAGTGGATAACAGTCTCCACTGGTTCTGGAGGGGGCACTGTGCCCAGAGTGCGTCATCCTGCCAAGGACTGAGGTACTGGATGTATCTCTTCACTGGTTCTGGAGGGGGCTTTGTGACCAGAGTGCTTCATCCTGCCAAGTACTGAGGTAGTGGATGTATCTCTCCACTTGTTCTGGAGGGGGCATTGTGCCCAGAGTGCTTCATCCTGCCAAGGACTGAGGTAGTGTATGCCTTTCTCCACTGAAAGTCATACTTCATTGAAGCTGCCCAGGCTCCTGGAAATCACCACCAGCCTCGGATGACTGACCACTGGGGATGGCAGCCATGTCTGCGGTGGTGCCACTGGCTCAGGATGTCGCGGGGCCACTGGCGGTGCTTGCGGCGGTGATGGCGGCGGGCTCTGTGGCAGCGGTGCTGGTTGCGGGCACAGTGACAGCTGTGCTGGCGGCGGCCTCTGTGGCAGCGGTGCTGGTTGCGGGCTCTGTGGCAGCGGTGCTTGCGGCGGGCTCTGTGGTGGCGGTGCTGGCAGCGGGCTCTGTGGCGGTGGTGCTGGTTGCGGGCTCAGTGACAGTGGTGCTGGCGGTGCGGTCTGTGACAGCGGTGCTGCCGACGGGCTCTGTGGCAGCAGTGCTGTTGGCGGGCTCTGTGACAGCGGTGGTGGCAGCGGGGTCTGTGACAACGGTGCTGGCGGCGGGGTCTGTGGTGGTGGAGGTGGCAGTGCAGGTGGCGGTGCAGGTGGCGGTCTTCTCCGCCGTACAGGTTGGCATCGACGTGGACAGAAAGTGTGACTCTGGTCCCTCAGTCGGTGCCACCATGCCCTCTCCTGACCTGTCCTTCAGTTTCTGGCCCTTCCCCACCTTTGATGGTGGCGCAGCTGTCTTGCCACTTCCCCTTTCGTTTTCCCTGACCCGTTGGTGGCAGGTGTTTTCTGCTTCTCCCTAAGGGATGTGGGCAACTTTTTTAGTTTGGCAGGTGGCGGAATGTCCTTGGCCTCGCTCCGTGGCCCACTGGCAGCCCTGATGGTTGGTGCACTCCAATAGCCCGCAGTTGCTGGCACCACTGTGGCTGGGGATGTGGTGGCTGAGGTGCTGGGGTGGGACCTGGAAAGCCTGGCCCTAGAGGACGGATGGGGGGGAGGTGTAGGGAAGAGGTCAATATTAGCCAGGAAAAGTTTTTTAGACGGACTGGGATGGGTAGATGGAGGGATTTGGGAGTGGAGGAAGAGGTAGGGGTTGTAGGAGGTGTACGTCTGCTGAATTTGGGTGAAGGTGCATGGGCTGGAGGCTGTTGTGTGGTGGATGGCTGTTGGGCGGGTGTGTGCCTGCGTTTGTGTACTTTGGGAGGCGGGCTCACAGACACACTGGGAGAGGACACAGGGGATGTGTGAATGGTAGTGGGGGTGGTGAGTGCATGTGAGTGGTGTCTGGTGATGGCAGAGGGAAGGTATGTTCCATGGCATCTAGGCACCAGGTGGTGGTTCTCAAGACTGGTTATGGATCCCCACTCCCTTCCCCTATTTTCACATCTTTGGAGGGGAAGGTCTTGGACTGCATCCTGAGGGCCTGACAGGAATACTTGGGGCAGTGAAGTTGGGTAAGTAACAACATTCATGTCACCAAACAGTTTGGACTTGCATGCTCCCTTACCAACTTAACCCACCCCAATTAACATACCACTGCTGTTCAAATGTTCCTATACCTCTGTCTGGCATGTCACATGTCAACTAAGTTCACCTGGCTCCACAGCCTTTGAAAATGGCATGTGAAGTACAGGCAACTCATAGCACTACTACTCCCAAAATAGAATATCCCACCATTGTGAAAACCTGAACAGTGCACCAAATGTGAGATGTCATGCATGGGAAACTAACTACCAACCTAAGCCATCTTGTATGTGCAAGTGTGAAACGGTTAATACCAATGACAACAATGTAATGGCCCACTCTCACTATCTTTCATGAGCAAAACATAGCTATAGCTGAGTGTCCAATCCTAATGCCCTAAGAATGAACTAAGAATAAAGATTACAAATCAGAAATGTACTCACCTGAGTTGGAAATCAAGATACCAAAGTGGATGCACACGCTGTACAACCAGCTACAGGTCAGTGTCCATTGCTTACTCACATACTGTGTCCCTACTCTGACACTATTGTGCATTGGACACCTCTTTTTTGTGCCATGTATCACGTCAGACACTTCACCAAGCAACAAAGATGAATACGCATGTCTTATGTTGTACAAAGTAAGAGTGTGCAGCAGCTCTTATTGTCATTTCTGGGGATCATGGTAAGACACTGTCGGCATCTCACAAAAACATGAATAATACCCTAAACGTAACAGCAACTCGGTGTTCCACTTCTCCCACAGGTAACCTTGCCAATGTCACCATGGACAGCATACCAGAGACTGTCACTACCCCTCTAGATGAATGCCCCATTGAGAACAACACCCCTGGATGTGTGGACACTGAAGAAAAATCTGGCCCATCAGGGACGCCTGACCAGTTAACCAGTATCAGCATCGCCCTGCCCATATTGACTCCTCCCAGCCCTGATGCAACTATATCACAGGCAACCATTTGCCCCCAAACCTGTGTCCAGAAGAATGTCTGATCCATTGTGTGCCCCACAGTACAGGTACCTGAGTCTCCTCTTGTCACCCCTGACAATGATGGTCCTGCCACCACTGGGAGTAGGCACACTGTGCCAGGGGCACAGGCACATGGGGGTAGGGTATGTGGGAAGGATGCTGTTGGCCAGAGTATGGGTGTTCAAAGGGACAATACTGGCCAGGAACCCTACCAAAATTCCCAAGGCATGATGGGCCAGGTAATCACAATGATAGGAGAAATCCAACAGTTGCAGAGGGATGACCACCAGGATGTCATGCAGCAGTGGCAGGCACAACATGCCATACTGGCTTCCATTTCTGGGGTGCTGAGGGACATCAACACTACCCTAAGTAGGTCTGCCACACATATCAGGCCTCTTCCACTAGAGATGAGTCATCTGGCCCTTCACATCTGCAGCTGCTTCTGGAAGGACGTGCCTCAGACACCCCAGCTTCTGTAGCAGAGTAACCCCCTTCAAACAGGGGCATCCACCCAGATATCCAGGAGGAGCAGATGCCAAGACCAAACCCACTGCCAGGAAGTAAACCTCTCCTGACTGGTTCCCCTTGTGTGCCATAGATACATCCTGTTGACTGTTCTGAAACATGTCCCCGTTGTACTTTGGTGCAAGGACACTGGACTTGTGTTTCCTAATGGTGCAGCAGCTACCCTGACCCCTTCCCCTTTGTGAATGCCAAAAAAAATGTTTTTTCAGAGCAGGCAGTGGTCCTATGGACCACTGCCTACTCTGAAAAAAACGAAACCAAATCGGAAGTTTTTCTTTTTGCAACTCGTTTTCCTTTAAGGAAAACGGGCTGCAAAAAGAAAAAAAACAAACTGCTTTATTAAAAAAGCAGTCGCAGACATGGAGGTCTGCTGTCTCCAGCAGGCCACCATCCCTGTGAGTGCATGGACTCGCTATGGGGTCGCAAACTGCGACCCACCTCATTAATATTCATGAGGTGGGTCTTTGCGACCCCATAGCGAGTCGCAGAAGGTGTCTGAGACACCTTTCTGCATTTCGTCTTGCGAGTTGCAATTTGCGAGTCGCTATGACTCGCAAATTGCAAGTCGCAAATTGATACCTACCTACATCTGGCCCGAAGAGCCAAACTGGAACTCGGTAAACTGTGATTGACCGATATGAGGGATAGGACATTACAGAAAACATGCATTTATTCAGAAAAGTCATGTTTAAAACTGCAACTTTGCATGTGCAGTAGCAAATCATGACACTGCAGACCACTCTATTCTGTACACAACACCAAATTACAACCTGCATACACAACTCACTCATTGCCATTGGGGCTACTTAAAACCTCATAGATGATGGTGATAGAGGAGGTGACATGCTACCCATCAACTCTAGGTTACAATATGAAATCTCAGTATTAAGAAGATATCACATACCTTGAGTCAGTTGACGTACTGACTGATGAGATCTGCCCTGAAATCTCCAGCTTCATCTTCATTTGGCACATCATTACTGTGCAAATCTGCATTTCCATCCACAGGTTCTGCTGGCTCCCTCTCATCTGGTACGAATGGTATGTGGCGTCTCAGGGCAAGGTTGTGGAGCATGCAGCAGGCAAGATTATTTGACATACCATGGTGGGTTAGTAGAGGAGGGCTCCTATATATCCAGGCAGCAAAATCTTGCCTTCAGGAGTCCAAAAGTCTGTTCCACTACATGCCTTGTCCTTACTTGGGCCTCATTGTAGCAGAGTTTCCCTAGCATAGTTAGGTACCACACTGGTGTCAACAACCAAGGACGCTTTGGATAGCCAGAGACAACTGTAAGGACATAGGTAGAACAATATATTCATATATTGAGAACATGCATGATTGTGATAGCAGGAGATAAACTTTGCAAGCACACATGTCAAATCTGACTTACCAACCAGCCAGGCCGTCTCTGGTAGGAGTTGTGTCATTAGGAGTGGGACATTGCTGTTCAGCATGATGAAGGAATCGTGGACTGGTCCTGGATACTTTTCAGTGACTTGTGAAATGTACTGGTCTGCCAAACACACCACCTGAACATTGATGGAATTGTAGTTTTTCCTGTTCCTATTTACCTGTACATTGGCACTGGGGGGAACCAAGGCTACATGTGTGCTATCTATGGCTCCAACCACTTGTGGAATGTGCTGATTGGCATAAAACTCTGCTTTCACACAGGCCAAATTTGCATGTTGGGGAAACCTGATGTAGGTGTCCGGGTGTTTCAACAGTACACACAGTACATCCTTCAAAACCAGACAGAACATGGGCTGAGACATCCCCGCAGTTAGGGCCACTGTATTCTGAAATGACCCATTGGCCAGGAAGTGTAGCAGTGACATGACTTGAACAATGGGAGGTATGCTATAGGAATTACGAATGGCAGGCATCAGATCTGGCTCCAACTGATCACAAAGATCCATGATTTAATGCTTATTCAGGCAATATGGCCCTTATTACAACCCAGGCGGTTGATGTTAAAGCGGTGCTAATACCACCAACAGGACGGCGGTAAAAAAATGGGATCATGACTACGGCAGAAACCGCCGACACAGCTAGCCACTTTAACACTCCGACCACCACGGCGGTAGCAATAAACACCACAGTGGTAACTGCCAACAGCCAAGCGGAAGCCCACCCCATCACAACCCGCCCATTCGCTAGCTTTCCCGGGGCGGTACCAACGCCTTCAAAAGCATGGTGGAAACAGTAATTAGAAGAGAAACCACCCACCTCTCGACACTCAATGAAGAGCCAGGATGCCATAGAGCCTGAGCTGCACGTCCTGCCCATGCTGGTCTACCTCCTCATCTACCAGGAGTACAAACGGCGGCGGCGACGACCACGGTGAGTACTGCACCTAGTACACAGGGGAGGGGGGAAGGAAAAGAGAGTGACACACACACGCAACACCCCCACCCTCAACCCTCACCCCCAACACCATACACACAAACACATGCATCAACATTACATTTACACCCTGTAACCCCCTGGAAGAATGCAAGGACAAAAGGAATTGAGTCAAATCAGTGATATTTTAGAAATAGTCAAATATACGTAATAAAAACAGTATTTACAAAAATATGTAATATGTACATAAGGCGGTACATTGTCCACTCAAAATGTCCGTGGGCCACTGTGCCAAAACTCATAGGCCAAGCCCACACTTGAATCCTGCCTGAATGCGGAGAGAACACTGCAGGGGCATCAGGTCGAAAACACATAGGCACCTCAGGGGGACAGGGAAGGGGGGCACCTCAGCCGGAAGATGGAATAACACCACTGCTCCTGGAGGGGGCTCCATGCCCACAGCGATGTCCTGGGGAGTGTAATGCCACAGTCTCTCAAGTGGGTGGGTTGCCCACTGCTTGGTCCTGGGGAATGCAAGGCCACAGTCTCTCAAGTGGGTAGGTTGCCCACTGCTTGGTCCTGGGGAGTGCAAGGCCACCGACTCTCAAGTGGGTGAATGGTTTGCCCTCTGCTTGGTCCTGTGGCGTGCAAGGCCACAATCTCTCAAGTGGGTGGGTTGCCCACTGCTTGGTCCTGGGGAGTGCAAGGCCACAGTCTCTCAAGTGGGTGGGATGCCCACTGCTTGGTCCTGGGGAGTGCAAGGCCACAGTATCTCAAGTGGATGCATGTCTCCACTGGTTCAGGAGGGGGCTTTGTGCCCAGTGTGCTTCATCCTGCCAAGGATAGGGTGAGTGGATGGCTTCTTCCATTGGTTCTGGAGGGGGCTTTGTGCCCAGTGTGCATAATCCTGCCACCTCCTTGGCGATGGCACTCCAAATACCCTTTTTCTCGTGGGCGCTGACCTGCATGGAAAAGTCAGCAGAAAAGGGAATTAGTCAACCGTCCGGACCTTCACACTCAGGGCCCACCAGATCCCTCCCATCCCCTGATGCACATACATTGACCATCAGACACGCAGCACTCTGGCCAGGACCCCTCAGACCCCCCTACATGTGGCTTACACACACAGCAATCCATACATTCATGGCCCACGCATCATGCTCACAGTGTACTCACCTGTTTGTCTGGAGGACCGTAGAGTAATGTGCACTGGGGTAGGACCCCATCTACCAGTTTCTCCAACTCCTCCGCAGTGAAGGCAGGGGCCCTTTCCCCAGACACATCAGCCATTGTCACTTCCAGACACAGGTCACAGCAGCACTTGCAGTGTAGGTCCCCTCCTGTTGAAGGTCAGGTAGCAAGTGAGTGAATAGATAGAAAATGGCGTTCACGTCTGCGGCGGTGAGTACCGTCACCGCCGGCATACATCACCATTGGCTCCTAGAGCCCATAGGGCCCAATGAAAACCAATGCGAAGTTACGCGCGGTCGTCGACCTCCTACCGCAACGGCACACAATGTCAGAGGAATTAACTCCTTTCCACTTGTCCCACCTCAGAGGTCAGCCAGCTCCCATATCAGGGGGGCACAGGGCATGGCACCTAACTGCGTCACAGCAGACATTGGCACATCAACTGACTCTCGGATTCACATACTGGTTCTGTAAAGGAAAAGATGCATCATTATTGCAATAGATGTGTGAATATGACCCTCTGCTCACCGTTTTCCTCCATAGGCTTCAACCGCTGAGGATGAATATGAGATGGCGACATCCTCCAGTGTACAGACCCCTGGTGGACCTTGCAACAATGGAGGACAGACACTTTATCATTACATACAGACTTGATCGGGCCACAATCCAAGAACTTTGGCGTCATTACGAACGTGGCGGTGTGGCCCGCCATGCTTGCGCTGGCAGGTAAAACCACCAGCCGGCATGGCGGGCCACACTGCCACATAAAGAACCCCATGAGGGCCGCCATCGGCAGCCCTCACTCACCGCCAGGCTGCCTCCGTTAGGCAGCCTGGCGGCGGTCGGAAACATTATCCGACAGGGCAGCGGTGCTGCCCCTCGCATAATCGTTTCTCAGCCACCAGCCTTTTCCTGGCGGGGAAGGCTGGTGGAAGGAGTGCACCAGGGCACCCCCTGGGGGCCCCTGCACTGCCCATGCGCTTGGCATGGGCAGTGCAGGGGCCCCAGTGCAGTGTCCCATCTCGCAGGTCACTCCCCGATTTTGGGACAGTAATCTGCCCGATGGGTGCAGCTGCACCCGACGCACAGAGGCATTGGTGGCGGCTCCACATGGAGCCACCGTCAGTGTCCCAGCCAGGCATTCCTGTGGGGTGGCAGGCAGAAACAATGTTTCATTGTCCACCATTTTGAGGACAGCACAGCAACCACAAGGGAGTAAGTACTGATTACACACATGTGAATGCCTCTGCCTGTTAAGTGTCTAAGTATCTCAGCTGTGACAATGTGGTAAGTGCTACAGGTAAAGGGCCTCCTAGGAAGACACAGTACTACAAGTGCCAACATTGATACACAGATGTGGACATTATGGGGGTTATTCTAACTTTGGAGGACGTGTTAATCCGTCCCAAAAGTGACGGAAAAGTGACGGATTTACCACCAGCCGTATTACGAGTCCATTATATCCTATGGAACTCGTAATACGGCTGGTGGTATATCTGTCACTTTACCGTCACTTTTGGGACGGATTAACACTCCTCCAAAGTTAGAATAACCCCCTATATTGTGTATAGTGACACGTTACTCACCTATGTTGGCCATATTGCATGAAACATGTGGTAATGCACATGTGACTGTATCATATGTGTACCTCTACACTGCTATACATATGTGTAACCTGCTGTGTCATCCTTCCCACCTACTGATCCACATTCAAAGTACCCAATTTGTGAGTTTTCCAGCTCTTTTTTCTCTAGCCATTCCTATTCCACTGGATCTAGCTCCATGTGCAACATAGGGTCTGGAAGATGAGTAACAGGGTAACTTCAAAGTGTAGCATGTGCCCTTGTTGACATTCACATGTTGGTGGAATGGGAAATGTTGTCAGTATATTTGCTGGACTCTAGGTGTGTGTATCAAACATGTTTACATTACAAGTGGCTGAAGTCAGTGTTACTTTAGTCCTAATAAGTTAGTTTATACGTCTGGACAGTTGGTAGTGATGTAGGTTTTATTATGTTATTATGTAGGGGTTTCTACTCAGCATGAATAGTGGAATAGTATGTTGCCTTCATGCACATGATTATGCTCCATTGTATTGAAGGTGTTGGTATGCTCCCTGCAGTTGTTTGTGAGTGTATTCTGTGTGATAAGTGGGTCCGTATTGCTGGACAGAACTTTGTTGTCCATGTGTGAATGAGTAAGATAAGTAGGTCCGGAAACTCTAACGAAAAGTTTTTTAAAGACATGGTATGTGATTTCCTGAGCCTCACAATTTGGGTATGCCATAAGCAGTGATTTCATTTAAGGAATTTTACATTGTGAATGTTATGGACAAGTTGGTTATATGAGTACAACATAGAGTGTTGTAGTTGAAGTGAAATGACTTTACTTTCATGAAACACTACTACTGGTGATGGACTGGTGTGGATTAGGGGTAGGCATGATGTTGTGATGTCAGTTCACAGCATTTGCTAAGGATGAATTGTTGAAACACAGTGATGATCTGTATAGGGAAAGCTTGTGTTACAGCTGAATTAATTGGATGATAATGTAGTGATCAGATGATTGACTTATGTTGTTGGTGAGATTGTTGTCATAGAGGATTGTTGGAAGTATTTAGTTAACATGATGTAGGCTCTAAACGGTTCGTACCTGGGACTTTCGTATACATAGATGTAATGTTACTATTGTGAATGGTGTAATGTATGTGTATGTTAAGAATGTGATGACCCTCTCTTTCTCTTTAGCAGCATCAGCAGGCAAAGGTGATGGGGCACAGCCGAATTGGAAAGCTGATGGCTACGGGGCCTGGAGTGCTGAAACCACCAACATCAAAGGACCCAGTGGCCCGGAGGGCAAGGGGAGGGCCATGGGGGAGACAGTATCCAGTTCATCATCTTCAGAATCCTCCTTCAGTTGATACTCCCTGGTGGTGGCAGGCCTATCTGGGATCGCCCCACCACCAACTCTGTCCACCACCCCCCTTTCTATCACTGCCCTCCCTGTAGCTCCCCACCCAGTTCACTGTGCCCACTCACACAAAAAGGTGGGCAACTCTTTTACCACAGGTACCTCTGTCCCTGCCACTGTCAGCCCTGCTGCCGTCAGTGAGGAGGATATTGACCTCCTGAGGTCCATCTCTGTGGGTCAGTCGACCATTGTGAATGCCATCCAGGGATATGCAACTCAGATCCAACTGCGTAATGTGTTCCTGGAGGGCATTCACATTGCACTGGCTTCCACACTGACTGCAGCCAGTCATCCTTTGTCTCCTGTCCCCCTCCACCTTCCTCTTCCCTGTTCCAAACCCCACTTCTCCGACCCAGCCAAAGCACCCAGATAGACAAGCATGCATCTACCTCAACATCCAAGGGCAGCTCAGACAAACATAAGCACCATAAAACACACCACTGGCATGCACACAAGCAACATGCACCTGCACACAGCAACAGTCACAACCTGTCCTCACAAACTCACCACCCCATCATCACTGACATCACACCTGACACACCTGCAGACACCACACCAACATTAACAGATCTATCCAGTACACATATCCTATTCCCAGACACCACCACAGCACATCATCAGATATCCACCCCAGTCACCAAGCCCGCAGACACCACAACCACAGGCCCGCCTACATGCAGCACATCCACCATACCTACAATCACCACCCCAAAAGACATTCAGCCACCCACCATGGCACCTCTCCGCACCTCCACCCCCTCCTCCCAAGTCACATAAACGCCCTCATTTATCCACCAAACAGACACCCACCACCCAAAAACATGCACCCAAGACATCTACAGCAACACCTCAGACAACCACTCCCTCTCCCTCTCCCTCCACACCCAAACCCTTTTGCTATAACCGTCTCTGTGTTTTAAAACATTTTCCTTTCAGAGTTTGCCCTTTTCCCTACTCTCCTCCCACCCCGTGATACCCCTAAATGGTCTGTGTTCCTCCTCAAGCCCAGCCTTTCCACCTCGAAGACCCCACATGCCTCCCCTGCAAGTACCCATGCACTTCCACCTGCCAAGAATTCAACCTCTCCACCAAAAAGCCAACCCTCTCCTAAACCCAGGCCCGAATTCCCCCTCCCAAGCCAGATGTGTTTGTTGGTGTGTTGTGCAACTTTGTGTGCTTTGACTGTGTACATGTTATGTGCATGAAATGTTAGATACGGTGCTCTTTGTAAGTCAATCGGTAAGTAGTATGATTGTGTATTTGGAAGTATTGTTTGTGTGTTGGTGTTACATTGTGATGTATGTGTGATATGTACCTGGATAGTGTGATGTGTGGGTCACTGCCAAGAGATTGGAGATTGCTGTGATTGTGTTGAGCTGGCGTGTTGTGTTGTTGTGTGGTACTGTGAGAGTGTGGGCCTGTGCAATGTTTCCGTGGCTACCTGTGTTTGTTTGCAATGTGTCTATGTGTGTGTGTGTGTGTGTTTATTGCCCATGGCATGTTGGCTGTGTATATGTGAGTGTGTGTGTGGCTGTATGTGAGTGTGCATGTTAGTGTGCTGTTAAGTGTGAGTGTCACCCTTGCACACCCTTCCCAAATGTATGTTGTGAGAGTGTATAAAATACGACAATATAAAACAGTAACAGGCAAGAGTGTGTACTTATGGTTCTTGTCATTGTCATCGTCGCAGATTTTGAAGTCTTTGGGAGAGCAGCAGAAGCGGGAAGACATCTAGTTCGGGTTCCATGGTAGTTCCGGACGAGTTTGGTTTTCTGAAGGCGAGTGTCTCCTTTTATGCAGTTGGTTACCACATGGGTTTCCATGGTGGTGCAACCACGGCAGAAACCCTGGCGGTGTGCAACATCACAATCTGTCTGGCAGAAACATGGTCTCTGCAGGCCTGCAGGTGGCTACCATCCTTTGTGGTGGCTAGACCCCAGTGGCAGTGCCAGCAGTTCTTTGGTTGTATTCTGTTGGGAATATAGTTATGGGCATATTTTGGTGGTCTTCTCCACCAGCTTGTTGGCGGTACGGCCACCACCCCCAACATGGCAGTCCTAAAACCATCAAACTCGTAATGAGGCCCTAAATTTTTAAGACAAAAAAATGGCAACTTTATAAAAGTGGCATTTTCACAATTGTAATTTAAAATCCGACTTCACCATGAAAGACACCAAATGTGAACTGGTAACCTGCTCCTGTTTGGAAATTACAGCTTATAATATGCATTAAGGTAACTCAAATGCTGTCCTATGGGAGAGGTAAGCCGTGCAATAGTGAAAAACAAATTGTAGATTTTTTTTGTTCCATGACTTATTAAACTAAAAAGTACATATCCACCTTTTTAAATACAGTGCATCATGCCCTGTCTATGTGTTCTTTATGGCCTGCCGTAGGGGTGACTTGTCTGTGTAAAAAAGGAAAATTTGGGCCCAGCAAAACATTTTGTTTGCCAGGTCAAACTGACAATTTAAAAACTGCATAAGCAGGCCTGAGAAATGTTTAAAGGGCTACTTAAAAGGGTGGCACAATCAATTCTGCAGACCCAGAAGTAGTACTTACATTTCTGGCCCTGGACACAGGTAGTGCCACTTTACTAAGGACATACAAGTAAACTAAACATGCCAGTCGGGGATAAGCCAGTTCTACCATTGTTTAAGGGGTGGACACATGTTCTTCATCACTCGTCAGCAATGGTAAAGTGTGTAGAGCCCTAAGGCCAGCAAAAACAAAATCAGCAAAAATGGGGAGGATGAAGGCAAATGGTTTAGGGGCAACCATGCACAGAGGGCCAGGTCCGACACAATTGAAAACACAATATATCCATATTTAATGAAATGGTCATTATGTGACTAATTCTATAAATACCACACAGTTCAGCTGGAAAATGGATATGCACAATTAATAAATCATGAAAGGATAGAGACCAGAGTAACAAGCCTTGATTACAGTCAATAATATTAGGACTCAATGATATCAGAATACATTACTGCAGCAATTGGTTTATCTAGGCTTAAAATAATGTAGAAAGAACTACTAAATGAGCTACAGCAATGAAACCTGAAGAAATAATAATCTTCAGAAATAAATCACAATGGATTCAGATAATTATGACATGACATATTACAGACTAAAACAGGACGGCTGAACATAGATAAGAGATAACAAATGCAGGTGTTCTGTCACAAAAATATATACTTTTATTACATGTTTTAACAAGAGGTTAAAATGCTAGAAAAACAAATGGGGGAATACATCAAAGGAGATTAATTACCTAACTCAGACATACCACACTCATACTGAATGAGACAAAATGGAAAGTAAGATACACTAGTGAGAGAATTAACATGAAATGAACTAGAATTTACATGCTAACATAAATACATTTGGTGGAAAGAATGAATAATGATGAATTGCTAAACATAAGAGACTGCTCAAAAAGATACAAAAATAGTGGTAATATAAAATAAAAACAATTTATACTAAGGGAAGGATGGTGTTGAAGTCGCTCTCTCAGAGAGGTACAAAAAGGACAAAAGGCCTATGCGCGTTTCGGTGATCCTAGGTGGTAAAGATCACCTTCATCAGGGCCATTCCCAATAATACAGTCCACTAATGGTATAATCTTAGCAGCAGAACATCCTAGTCATGTTTGTGATACATTCTGGATGTATATACATCATGTAGTTATGATATCTAATAAAGGAAAAATATATGGTCATATAATGATCTAGAAAAGTCCTGCTAGTGTGCTAGAAATCACCCATTATGATTTGAGTGAAACAGAGAAAGAAGAAATAGAAAAAAAAATGTATATGTGCGTAGTGTTTATAGGCTTATTGTAGTCCTTATTTTATCGTACCAATGGCAAATTATAAGTAAATAATAAACCAATAAAACGGAAAAGAGACATATTTCTCTGTTGGAAAGAGTACCCTTATAGTAAAGATTGGTGTTCGACTGTGGAATTAGTAGGAAAAGAGTCAGGCCTGGGAACATGTAATGGCGGCAAGGCATGAAATGTTTAAAGTCATTAGGTTCAAGTGACATGCAAGGATCTGATAATTCCTGAAATCATGCATAGACGTGCCTTATATAGTGTAATTTATATTACTTTTCCCAGTTATTTAAAGGAAAACACCCAGGTGTAAAGAACAATTGGTGGCAGTGACCTAATGTTAGGATACTTGTTTATAATACCTGTGATGTCAGTCTGGAGGACGTGACTGACATATAGCTGTTCCATTAACATGGTAAGGTATAAGGATGTATTTTGTTGTCAATAGGGGTAGATAGGCTGGAGAAGAAAGAATGATATTCCAATCAATAAAAGAGAGAAAGTACTAAAACGTGGGATAATAGTATGGTTGTTGCACTGTTGTAACTAATAAAGATTTAAAAGATACATCAATGTTTACTGGGTTTTTAAATTGTAAGAAGACTGAGAGCTTGAACGTCACCTGAAATTCGATACGACAAAATGAACTGACAGGTCCCGTTATTATGATCTTTGAAAATCAGCAGGAGCCAAAAGCATTCAACAGTCTTTCCCAGATATATGTTCTAGATGCGAGAGATGGACAGAATAAAGAGAAGTTGCTGAAATGCTTTCCTTGAGTGGCGGGAGGATCCTATTATAATATTAACTACTCGGTGAGTGAGCAGATTAATGCGAGAATCTTTCTCAGGAGACTTACCTAGGTGTTGGCCGGCTTTGGGTGTGTTGATTAATGAAGGCGGCCGCCGGTTGCATTCGATTTTATGCCACGTCTAATTGTTAGACCCATTGCGGAGCTATACCATGGCGAGAGGAAGTCGTCTGTGGGTCTTTTGCGGCCGCCATGATGGAAAAATCTGAATAAATATAATGTGGCCCGAAAAGACCAACAAGCAATATAGAATTTCTTGACAAAGGCTATTGCTATTCAGCAGAATGCCAAACCAAGAACATACAGAATGTATGTTATCTGATAAATGAAAAACTAAGTATGGATAATTATTTTGAATCGACATAATGAATAAAGCTACAGATGTAAGAAAACTAGAGGGTACAGTGGTCGCCATATTGGAGAAGGCAACATGGCATATTGTTAATAGAATATATCGATTGAATGGCATACTAAACAAAGAACAAGTAAAGCGAACAATGTGAAAAGGGATCTAAATCATATTTTAGCCTACATTTCAGTATAGAAGAATATTCATTAGAAAGTATTAAAAACATTTTTTTGTAACAGATTTAGATATAAGTAGCTGAGGATATCATACAGATAATTCTTCAAATATATTCATGAAGAAATGACTAGAAAAAAGCAAAAAGAAAAAATATAAAAGAAAAAAGGAAATGTCTAGTAGGGTAAGTGTACAGGGATAGTTGGATGTGACAACTTCTTGACTTTCAAAGGAGACAGAGAAATAGTTAGATGATGGCAATTAAATAATGGTGTTTTCCCAGGGAATATATTCATTTAACCCCTTTTCACAACTGTCCAAAGAGAAGATCCAGAACACTTCCCGTTTCTTCCTGATTTTGATGTCTTCACCTTGTCCTGATTTCTTAATTTTTTCCAAAACGGTCCAAGAGAGATCATCAACTTTGTGTCCATGTGGACTAATGGGGCATTCTCTTTGTCATTGCAAATGTTGGACATATGTTCCAATATTCTTATTTTGACTTCTCTGCCTGTTTCACCAACATACAGTAGGGGACAGGGGCAACGAATCAAGTAAATACAATTAGCTGTTCTTCAGTTGGTCATGCAGGTGAATTTGTAGTTATTACGTTTCCATTGAAGGGAATCTCCCACTATAGCTCTAGGGTAGGCTTTACAGTTACCACATTTGTGGTTGCCCTTGATTGGTTGGTTCCCACATATTGATTTCTGACAGAAGTTTTCACTTTTGGGTAAAGAGGCTCTCACTAGTTTATTGGAAATATTTTGATTTTTCCTGAAAGCTGGGAGAGGGCGTTCCAATGGAACTTGATTGGGGTTACTGTTGAAAATATTCCAATTAGAGAGAATTATCTTTCAATTTTATTCGTTTAAGTTGGAATGTTGGATTACACAAACCAGCGATGATTTAGATTTTTTGTTCTGTTTCTCAAACATACTGGACCTATTGTAGTACTTGGCTCTTTTGTAAGAATCTCTGATGAGTCTTCTGGGATATCCTCGCAAAATAAATTTTTGCTGTAAGATGTGGGCATGATAATCAAAATCTTGCATACTCGAACAGTTTCTACGGACTCATAGAAACTGGCTGAAAGGTATTCCTTGTTTTTGGCTAGTTGTATGGAAACTCTCAAAGTGTAGTATGGTATTTCCAGCTGTAGGTTTGGTAAATAACAACATCTCCAATTGAAGACTGTTATGGCCAATCCAGATGTCTAGAAATTCTACTTTGTCACGGATAGTGTGAATGGTAAATTTAGAATTGGGGTCACATAGGTTAATCCATTTGCTAAATTCTAGAAGAAATTCTTCTTCACCTGTCCAGATAAAGAAGATATCGTCTATATAGCGTGACCAAAAGTGGACATTTTCAAAAAATGGTGCCACCTCGTTATAGATGTGGATATCCTCGAAAAGGCCTACATAAATGTTGGCTACACTGGGGGCACAAGCGGCCCCCATGCTGACTCCTTTCTTTTGTTGGTATAGCTGGCCATCAAATTCAAAGAAATGTTCTCGTAAAAAAAAATTCTAAACACTGTAAGATAAAGGCAGAATGTTCTGTCATTCCTTCTTTTTCAAATAGACGGGCAACAGCTTGCCAGGCTTCTTTCTATGGGATATTAGTATATAGTGCTTCGATGTCCATGGTCACCAAAATTTGAGTGGTCGAATTAAAGGGAATACCTTCCAATTTAGTGATGATATGGCTAGGGTCTCGAATGCATGCCGGGAGTTGGGCTACTCTAGGGTTCAAAACTTTCTCTACATATCTGGACAAAGGTTCTGTCAGGGTCCCTATAGTAGAGACTATGGGTCGCATCGGAGGATCTGCCTTGTTTTTATGTATCTTGGGTACTACATAGAATATAGGGGTCCTGGTCTTCTGGGCATTCAAGTATTGGAATTCTTGTTGACAGATAATACCTTTGTCTAATGCTTCATTGCTTATTCTTGTTATCTCTCTTTGGACACGTTGTTGCCAGTTGCTGCCTCCTTTTTGGTAATAATCTGGTTCACTGAGCATGATCTGAATTTTCGATTTATATGTCTCAGTGTCCAACAACACTATGCCCCCTCCCTTGTCACAGGTTTTGACTGTGATTTGCTTATCTTTTTGCAACTTTTGGAGGGCATGTTGTTCTCCTTTACTTAAATTGGAGTAAGGTTTAGGAATATACTTCAACAAGGTCTGGATCTTATCAGTTACAATATTTTCAAAGATTTTAACTTCAGGACCTACCATATCTAGGTAGGGGGTGAAGGTGGAAGCAGGTTTTAATCCTGATAAATGTGGCTCTCTACTATCGGTTTTGCCCTCGAAGAATCTGGTGAGTCTGATTCTCTGAAAAAAGGCATGGAGATCCGAGAGGAGGTCAAATCTATTAATAGAGGTAGTAGGGATAAATGACAGTCCTTTCTTTATTAAGGATTCAGTGTCTGTATCTATGGGAGTGGCTCTCAGATTGAAAACTGGTACTGCTTTCAATCCCTCCCATATTGTTGTCTCTGTGTTTGGAGGATATGTGGTGGATTCTCTACATTCTGGAATCTGCCTCTCTGATAGTTACTGTATCTTGCTCGGGGTCTCCCTCCTCTGGACAAAAAATGATTAGAACGGCTGGGGCCTTCATTGGGGTTTGACCTTCCACTGTATTGATCAAACTGGTTGGGATTGGTTTCTCCCTCAGACTCTGAGGTGTCAGAAAAGGTAACAATTTTCTTGTTGGTCCAAAACTGTCGATCCTGTTCAGGCACATTTTGCTGTTGATTTAGATAATATTTGTCCGATAAATACGGATATGCTCCTTCTTTAGTGAACCATCTGATGTCCTTCCTTAGCTAGTCTGTCTTTCTTTTGACTAGATATAGATTGAAGGATTCAAGTTCTTGATTGATAGCCTCTATTTGTTTCTTTGCTTCCTGTAATGAATCTTGTGTTTTGAAATCTTCCTCTAAAGTTTGAATTTCTTTTATAAGAACCTCCATCAGTTCTCTTGCAGTCTCTACTATGAGCATCATCCAATCCCGAGAACAGCAGTTTGAGGTTAGAGACCACTTTTCTAGAAATTGTTTAATCTCTACGAAAAGGCCTGGGATGTTTCTTACTCTTAGGCCCGTTGGAATGATTCCTGCTCTGAGATATTCTAGGATGTAATCGGCATGAAGTTCTGTGCGTTTAGCTTTTTTCTTTAATTCTAATAGTTTGTACCATCCTTCTTTAGGTTGGTTCATGGAGATCGATGTCCCTGTCCCTGATCTAGGTTGTTACAAGAGCTTGGATAGATCCTCTTCACTAAAGCCAAATGTTTTAATAGATTCCATGATAAATCAAGACAGATGACACAGGAAACTACTTTGGTAATAGAATGGATACAAAGAAAGAAGGAAGAAAAAAAGAAAAGAAGAAGGAGAGAAAAAGAGAAAAGAGGAGGAAAAAAGAATAAGAAATGATAAAGAACCCGTATTGACAACAAAAAGACCTAGAATGCAGTAACTATGTGCTAGCTGTAAAAGTACTAGATATAGATGTTTAGCACAATGAGTATTTTATACAACATATGATTTCCACAGTGACAGCGGACTCTAGCAGAAAAAATTAAAGGTGTAGAACATGACTACAAGGGATAAAAAAATAATAAAGAAATATATATAGAACTAACAACTGGTAAACACCAGACCCCAACGACAATGTGTCGTAACCAAAGGAGAATGACCAAGTAGGGGGGTTCCCTGAAATGATGAGCGTAGCTCAAACAGGGAAATAACTAATGTAGAAAGAACTACTAAATGAGCTACAGCAATGAAACCTGAAGAAATAATAAGCTTCAGAAATAAATCACAATGGATTCAGATAATTATGACATGATATATTACAGACTAACAATAATACATACTAAAACAGGACGGCTGAACATAGATAAGAGATAACAAATGCAGGTGTTCTGTCACAAAAAATTATACTTTTATTACATGTTTTTACAAGAGGTTAAAATGCTAGAAGAACAAATGGGGGAATACATCAAAGGAGATTAATTACCTAACTCAGACATACTAGGCTTAAAAACCTGATTGTGAGTGTACATTTATATTGCGGTCCCTGTGTAATCATCGGTTTGTGTAGGGGCTGTAATTATAATTAGTGCCATAAAACACTCACCCTCCAGATTTTACCCCTTTAAACTTTGGCACGTCAAACCAGATGACTTTTAATTAGGGAAAAGGCTCAAGTTGGGGCATGCAACTTTTACAGAAGAAGGGTCGAAGTCATAACTGGTGGTATTTATCACACCTTCTGAATACATAACCATTGGATTTCACTGGTTGCAATAAATAGCATCAAATCCTGCAGGGCACTCATAATTGGGTTCTATAAGTAGGCAAAGCTTCGGTTGAACTCACCTCAGGGTTACAGGAGCATCAGGATAAAATTCATAATATGTTAATAGGATGAGGGAGATGCATGTTTTGGCTTTTTATCCCATCAAATCATCTGTCAAATGACTGTTTCAACATAGCTGTCCCGAGATTAAGTATATGGGTTTGTTATAAAGTCTTAAAAGCATCCCAAATCATGAGGACAGACAATTCTAATTAGATAAAAATGTTGCAGGAATCTCAGGTGCAAAACACACAAGACGATTCTAGGAATGCTGCCTCTTCTTCCACAACTTCCACTGGCAGTTGTACATCTTCCTGTTAGTGAACAAATTCCAGTTCATTATCCCAGGTAGGCCCCTACCTCTCTTGGGATTTCTTCCCATGCAAATGTGCCTGTGATTTCATGTAGTAGAATATTACATACTCAGGCAGGAGCTTAGTACAGTTCACTCCAGGACCACTGGATGAATGAGGTGATTCAAGTGTAATAAGTGTAACCAAAATTGGTCTCTGCAACTAACAATGGACCTGTGACCAAGGTTAGACAGGAACATTGGGTTGTACTCAGTAGTCTTCAACTGAAAAAACATGAAGCTGAACTCTGATATTTACCAGAGTGTTTTACAATTTTTGTATACTCATTTTTTAAAAGTTTAGTAGTGCTTTATTAAGGAGAATATAAAAAAATCCATGGGAATAAAAAGCTTATACATTATTATAGCATTGTACATATCAGGAGATACATGGTATTAACTTGACAGTTGAACAAGAAAGATGTTTGTTGGGTAACAAATATGTGATCTGTAAATCTCAATGCTTGACTTAGGAGTTGTAATTGTGAAGAAATCAATAGCATTTAAAAAATCTTTAAGAATATGAACAAAAGAGAAGACAGGTTAAAAGAGGAACACGTAAAGAAAAAGTAAAGAAAAGAAAGAAGAAATAATTATAAAGTCATGAACTTGTGCACTAATTAACTACAATATTCTGATAACTATAGCAACCTTATTTACTGTATTAACTTCACTAGGGCTCAGATAGGACACACATGTGACGTAGAAATGGACACTGTAGACATCATGTGCAATATGTCAGGGAGAGATATCCCCAAAGTACACAACACAATAAATCAGCAAGTCCCAGGGTAATCACCACTAATGTCTGGCACCCCTTACAATGACATACTCTGAGTACATCAGTAGAAGACATTAGTCCTTTGTATACTGCAGAGACACAGAGATTTGCAAGTACTTGTAGAAGGCCCTCAACATCTTGCCCAATAGAAGCTACATCACTGTCTCCATTTTGGTCATGCACAACCCAGATGTCTGCCCGTGGATGAATGCCTGTACCTAAACACATGTGATTTAAACATAAGTGTAAGCCACTCCATGATGCTGGCCAATATTCAGGGCACAAACTTAACCATTACACATGTGCAATCCACGTTTCCACATGATGCCACATTATGGGCATTAATGTATGCATTGTGGCTCTAAACTCTAGGACTACTTGTCATGTTCATCACTGCTACTGCAGTTGTACATGCCAAATGACATGCTATGTCAGGTGAGGGTATGTGTCAGCCAATAAAAAATGGTGACACCCTTCTGTATGTGGCACAACATTATGGCCCTCATAATGACATTGGCGGTAAATCCCACTTACCGTCATGCGGACTGTCGCCAACATACTGATGCCACGGCGGATATCCATTCACCATATTATGACACACACACACACCAAAACGTCACAACACACCCACAGACACAAGTCCACGACACCAAAGGTTAGTGATAAACTGACGGCAGCAAAACCAACACCGCTAGGCCAACAGAACTACGCCCACCACATTTTTACCCACGAATCACCATGGCGGACATTCAATGGTGGTAAACCATGGGCGGTACATACTGCTGCGCTCAAAATACACACACACAAACAAAACATTGGGCCAATTTAAGTAACACACACCTGACACATCACACCCACACCTCTATAAAACACACACCCACGTTACACAAAAACCTTTACGACTACAAACCATTGGCACGAGACCGGCACCACGACTACAGATAAAACCAGAGACACACACCACCATCACCAATACACCACCCACGCACCCCACATCACACCCCAACACATCACCCGTACACACCCTCACCCACACAACTCATACAACACCCATGGTACCACAAAGACACTCCAGATTGTCAGAGGAGGAGCTAAGGGTCATGGTGAAGGACATTTTCAGAGTAGAGCCTCAGCTATTTGGAGTACAGGTACAGCAGGTATCCATTGCTAGGAAGATGGAACTATGGCGGAGGATGGTAGACAGGGTCAACCCCGTGGGGCAGCTCCCAAGAACAAGGGATGACATCAGGAAGAGGTGGAACGACCTACGGGGGGAGGTACGTCCCATTGCAGCAAGATACCAACTTGCTGTACAGAGGACTGGGGGTGGACCCCCACCTCCTAACCCACCAAAAAAAAACATGGGATGAGCAAGTCTTGGCAATACTGTATCCTGAGGGCCTGGCTGGAGTCGCAGTTGGACTGGACTCTAGTAAGTCAATTCTTTATTACTATAAGCCTCCCGGCCTGCATGCATCACATACCCCCACCCTCACTCCCATCACTCCACCACCTGCCACACACCCCACCATCACATATCACTCATCCCAATGCCAAGTCCTGCATGCCATAGCAATGCATGTACACCACTCACATACGTGCCTGGACACCTATCACCAATGCATATACACTAGAGAGAACTATACATCCCACGATACACTAACATACACAAGTGAAAGCTGCCAGGGCAAATACAACCAAAGACGGCAACCCACCTATGCACAATATGTCACACACAGAAACAATAACACATTGTTTACATCCCCACCGTTACCCCAGCCAATGTCAGCGGCGAAGAGGTGCCAGCACTATCCAGTCCCCCAACTGAAGAGGCCCACAGTGATGACAGCAACTCTGGTCGCCTGGATCTGGATGACCAACCTGGCCCATCAGGGACCTCTGGACAGTCGGTTACCAAGGCACAGTCACACACCACCACAGAGCCTCCCCCATCTGGAAACACCCCCACAGCACCCACCCAGCATACCCACACCTCTGTCCCCAGGACACGTCAATCAGCATTGTGTCCACCACTACAGAGCCCCTAGGGCAAACCTCATAACCAAGAAAATCAGGGACCTGGGGTCAGTGGCAGTGGGCACACTGTTCAGGGGACAAAGGCATAGGACAACAGGGAAACCGGGAGGACTGCTGTGTGCCAGGGGAAGGACAGGCCCAGGAAACTGACTCTCCAGGAGGCACTCACCGATTTCCAGGGAGCATACCAACATTCCTAGGATACGCTGGGACAGATCCTGGACGATGTGCAGGAGAACAGGAGGCTGTAGGAGGGACAGTTCCAGGGGATCAGGGAGGACTTGCAGGCCATCAGCACCACCCTGGTCCCCATAGCAGGGGTGCTGGCAGACATGGCCAGCATTATGAGAGAGGCAGTCTTACAACAGCAGGCCCCTGCCACTAGCGAGACATCTGAACTGCCTTCCACCTCCACTGTCATTAGTGTACAGGAGGCCCCTGCCACAGGACCAACAGACCACCAGCACACCTCCCCCTGTAGAAGGTGAACCACCCCCAAATGTTCCCTGTGATCCAGGAAGAAGCCAGAGACTATTGTCAAGCCCCCGCCTGGAAATGAGACTCTCCTGATTGTTACCCTTGTGTCCCACTCTGTCACCCTGTCCAATTTGAACTGCCATTGCTCCCCTTACTATGTCACCTTGGACAATGCACCTGTGCTACAAATAGACTGGAACAATACCCTGGGATTTCCTCCATCATCACCCCATCCCAATGCGCTTGCCCATCTCCTTCTTAGCACTTCAATAAACACCCTTTGAATAAATACAAGAATGGAGTATGTCAAATGTTTTAAGTATGAATTTGTTTAACCAGGTTCAAACATTGCAATTCAACTGTACAGTAATGTTCACATAGGAAAGACCTGTAGTTGGTGATAGTGGGGCATCAACATCTGCAAAATGAGTTGCTAAGGGGTACAGTGAGTGGACATAGAAGTAGGGAATAACAGTATGCCAGTGACAAAGATAATGACAATGAAATGTGAAGTACCACTGTCTTACCTGTGTGTCATTGGAAGTATTGTCAAATCACTGCAGTTCTGTTTTCCTCATCCTCATCCTCTGCCTCCTCATCCTCACTGTCCACAAGGTCCACTGCTGCTAAACGGCCATCTCCGGCTCATCCTCCTGCAGAAAAGGCACCTGGCGTCTCAAGGCATGGTTGTGCAACATGTAGCATGCCAAGATAATTTGGCAGACCTTCTTGGGAGAGTAGCACAGAGATCCACCAGTTAGATGGAGGCACCGGAACCTGGCCTTTAGGAGGCCAAAGGTGCGCTAGATAATCCTTCTTGTTCGCCCATGTGCCTCATTGTAACGTTCTTCTGCCCTTGTCCTGGGATTCCTCATAGGGGTCAGTAGCCATGATAGGTTTGGGTAACTAGAGTCACCTGCAAATATCGAGGGACAACATTTAAGCACACACTATCCTATATGGCCCACACCATACACCAACATCTAGTGGGTGGGAACCAGGGCTCACCTATTAGCCACACCCTGTGCCTCTGTAGTTGGGCCATCACATTTGAGATGCTGCTATTTCTCAGGATAAAGGCATCATGCACCAACCCAGGATGCTTTGCACTGACAAGAGAGATGTACTGGTCCACCAAGCACACCATCCGGACATTCATGGATTGAAAACTCTTTTGATTTCTGAACACCTGTTTATTTTGCTGGGGGGGGGGCAAATGCAATATGTGTTCCATCAATTGCCCCAATGATGTTGAGGCTATGTCTCATTGCAAAGAAGTCAGCCTTCACTGTACCCAAATACTCCACCTGGGGGAAAACAATGTAGCTGCACATATGTTTAATCGGGGCAGACAACACTCTTATCAGCACTATTGAGAACATTGGCTGTGACATTCCTGCTGCCAAGCCCACTGTCACTTGGAAAGAACCAGTTGCCAAGAAATGGAGCACAGATAGAACTTGCACAAGAGGGGGGATCCCAGTGGGGTGACGGATTGCAGATATTAGGTCAGGCTCCAATTGGGCACACAACTCCATGATTGTGGTCCTGTCAAGTCTATAGGTGAGGATAATGTTTCTGTCCTCCATTGTTGCCAAGTCCACCAGGGGTCTGTACACAGGGCTATGTCTCCATCTCCTAGTCATCCGCAGCAGTTGCAGTCTAAGGGACAAAAGAGTGAGGATCCATTCACAAACTAAACATCATAGCCACAACAGTACAATGCATTATGTTAACTGTAACGCAGTTATTTTCCAGGGCCTGCCCACCCCTCTGAAATGGCCTCTGCCTGTCCTGTGTAGAGGACAGGTGGAAGGGAGGTAATTCCGCTGATGCTGTGAGCCGTTGACTGAGGCGGTCGCGAACCGCATTGCAACTGCTGATTGGTTAACATTGGGCCCTATGGGTTACAGTGGCCAATGGTGATGTACGCCGGCAGTGACGGTATGCATCGCTGCGGACATGACTGCCGTTTCCTATCTGATACCCCACTTACCATCTACCTTCAACAGGAGAAGACCTGTATTGTGTGTGCTGCTGAGACCTGTGTCTGGAACCTAGTATGGCTCGTGTGACTGGGGAAAGGGCCCCTGCCTTCACCTCGGCGGAGTTGGAGCGACTGGTGTATAGGGTCCTACCCCAGTACGGACTGCCGTATGGGCCTCCAGACCAACAGGTGAGTACATTGTGAGCACGATGCATGGGGCATGAATGCATGGAGTGGCGTGTGTGAAGGCCTCGTGTAGGGGGTGCTGGTGGATGTCCCCTGGGCGGTGTGCAGCTTATGTGCTGGGCCCTGTGTATTTAAATGGCACTGTGAAGGGTTATGGTGGGTCATAAGTGTAACAGGCAGGACGGTGTGACTAATACCATTTCCTCTGTGTATTTCTCTGCAGGTCAGTGACAATCAAATGAAGGGATTATGGCTTGCCACTGCCAAGGACGTGCGGACCCTGGGGGTCTATGGCAGGCGGAGCACCCACTGTTCCACCACCTTTTTGTTTTGTCACCCTGTCCTTATGTGCATTAGCATCATCTGGCAGAGGAGCAGAGGCACCAGCGATGGAGGGAGCTGAATCCCACAGGACCGAGGAGGCAGAGTCCACCGACAGTGAGGACACCAGTGGGACGGAGGGCAAGGGGAGCACCAAGGTGGAGACTGGAGGGGACAGTTCTGACACAGATACCTCCTCCAATGAAAGCTCCCTGGTACTGGCGGACACTTCTGTGACCACCCCAACTACAGGTGCAGCCGCCAGCCCTGTACCAGCACCACCCTCCCAGCAGCCATCCTCTCCCTCCAAAGTCCTCTTCTCAATCCCATTCCCCTCAACCCCAAACTATCCCAAGCACACAGGCAGACAAGCATGCACACAGGACAACACACAAGAGTGGTACAGGCAAACAGAAGCACCACATATCACCCCACAGGCACTCACACAAACACCATCCAGATGCAGACATACCAACATCCACTGCCTCCACTGTGTCCCCCTCCTCTTCCTCTTCCACCTCCTTCTCAGTTCCATCTACACTCACAACTGCATGCACTACATCCTCATCCACTACCGGCATCACCACCACACTTAGCAGAATACACACCTCACTGGCAGATACCTCCACAACAGCCATGCACACGTCCCCTGTGTCCTCTCCCACTGTGTCTGTCCCCCCCTCCCAAGGTACACAAAGGCAAGCACTCAGAAATCCAACAGCCATCCACCTCACAACAGCATCCAGCCCATGTACCTGCACCCAAACACAGCAGGCAGACACCTCCCACAACCACTCCAGGAAGGACAAGGGGCCTGGTGTAGGGACTCAGACAGAGTATCCACCACCAACCATGGCTGTGCAGCTGTCCGAGGCTGCAGGGGATGGGCTTGAGCCTCCCCCCACCACCACCAGCAGCACGACCACCACCAGCAGTGGGCAGCCGTCCGAGGCTGCAGGGGATGGGCTGGAGCCTCTCCCCCCACCACCATCAGCAGCAGCAGCCCCACCAGCAGTGGGTAGTCACCCGTGGCTGCAGGGGATGGGCTTGAGCCTCCCTCCACCACCACCAGCAGCATCAGCAGCACCACCACTGAGCAGCCATCACCATTGGCTCCATGGGCTGCTGTGAGGCCTGCCCCCTGCAAATCCTGTGGGTATGACACCCAGCTGAGAGACTGTTACCTTGCACTCCCCAGGAACAGAAGAAAAGGGCACGATGCCCCCTCCAGAACCAGTGGGTAACACACCCACCAACCACAGCCTCCCCAGGATCATGAGCACAGGGCACAATGCCCCTTCCAGAACCAGTGGGTAACACACCCACAAACCCCAGCCTCCCCAGGATTGGAAGCACAGGGCACGATGCCCCCTCCAGAACTAGTGGGCAAGTCACCCACTTGAGAGACTGTGGTCTTGCACTCCCCAGGACCAACACAGGGTATGTTGCCCCCTCCAGAGCCAGTGGCCAAGTCACCCACTTGAGAGACTGTGGCCTTGCACTCCCCAGGACCAAGCAGAGGGCATGTTGCCCCCTCCAGAACCAGTGGGCAAGTCACCCACTTGAGAGACTGTGGCCTTGCACTCCCCAGGACCAAGCACAGGGCATGTTGCCCGCTCCAGGACCAGTGGTATTGTTCCATCTGCCGGCTAAGTTGCCCCCGATCCCAATCCCCTGAGGTGCCTGCCTATTTTCCAACTGATGCCCCTGCAGTGTTCTCTTCGTGTTGCTGCAGGTGACAGTTGGGGACTTGGACTGTGGCCCTGTGGCCCACGCACAATAAGGAGTGGACAGTGTCCCTAGAACTGTACATATGCATAAACCATTAGATGGAATTTTCATATTTCTACTGTATTTATATTATTACACTCACTTTCTCACATTCCCGTTGTCTTTGCATATTCATAAGGGATACAGGGTAAATATGTTTTATTAATGCAGCTTATTGTGTGTGTGTGGTGTTGGGGGTAGCGGTGGCGGTGTTGCTTGTGTGTTTCACTCTCTTTTCCCTTCCCCCCTCCCCTGTGTACTCACTGTGGTCGTCTTTGCCGTCGTTGGTGTTCGTGGTGGAGCAGGACATAGAAAATCATTGGGAATATCTGAAGTTTGGGCTCCATGGCAGCGTGGTTCTTCCCTGTGTCTTCAAAGGTGAGTCCTTTCCCTTCTGAGGTCTGTTTCCGACAGGCTTTTGATGTCGTTGGGTGCCACCCCAGAAAAGGTGCAGATTTGTGTGTCTTAATATGGTGGTGGAACAATGACTTCTGCCTGGCTGTAGGCGCCTACCGCCGTGGTGCCTGTTATTTCTCAGCATTATTGTCTCAGCATTCACATAATGTCAAGTGCTAAGTTACTGTTTGTTCTTGAGGGTGTCTTATAGGGTAGCAAGTATGCAACTACTGAGGGATAGGCATGTCTACTGTCCTGTCACAAAGGTATGACAGCATTCAATGAAGCAAGATCTTAAACTATTCGTTTTTTTTGCATTAATATGCTTGAGTCTAATTTAGTCATGGTGGGTAGTGTTTGTTCCTTTTTATGGGATGTGTTAAAAAAACCTATTAGAAGATTTTGGAGAATGCTCAGTAGTAGTTTTCTTCAAATAAATCAGTTCTTTAAATGTTTTTTGTTTGTGATGTTGTCAGAAAAGTTGTTGCTGTTACTTGGTCATAGATAAAGATATTTAAATAATAAAATGTATGTCAGTGTGCTGAGAAAGAAAGGAAAACACCATTCATGTTAATGATTCCCTCGGTTAACAAAAAATCACTGAAACAACTGCTATGTAGTTTACCTCTCTGTCAGTCCTTTATATTAAGAAATCACAGCCTGTTTGTACTATGCATCAGGTCAAAAAAACTATAATTTTTTTGTTATCACTGTAGTGCGACCCTATCCATTTTGTTTCTTGCTGCGACGAATGTGCTAATCCATCCCAGAGCAAAACGTCCATATAGGACTGACTTCTGAAAATCCTGCCTCAGTATGTTAACGAAAAAGCATTCCTTCTACAAATCCCACCGAATGGCTGAGAAGGCAGCAAAGGCCTGCAGCCCACATTGATATATTGGAAGCTGTTCTTTTGCGTCAGGTTTTGGTTTATGAATAGAGACCATCAGTGGCGGCTCCTCTGTTTGGGCAGAGGAATGTGCCCCCACCCCAGAAGCAGCAGCTTCAAAACCTTTTAAAGAAAACGATAATAAACATTTTTTTCTTTTAAAGGGGTGGGGCCACGGGGGTGACATGCACTGAGAGGAAGTGCTCAGCTCTCCTACTTCACAGGGCATGTGTGTTTGGTCAGCTGTCTTGGGCCAGCCAAACACACATGCGCTGTAGGGAGAGAGCCTGGACAGGCTCCCAGTCTGCCTGGGAGCACCCTGTCTGGGTGCCCCAGCCAATCCTGGTGCTGCTCTGAGCAGCATCAGGATTGGCGCAGGGCAGGCAGGGAGCCTGTGCCTGCAGGGAAAAGCATCGAAGGACAGAGGAGCGGTGGAGGAGGTAAGTGATTTTTACAAAAATTTAATTAAATGTTTATTCCCTTTCCCCCCTCCTGCACCTCCACGCCCCGCCCACCCCTTCTGCAGTCCGCAAGCCACTTCTGGAGACCATAATCTTTTGACATGTCATTATCCAGTGAATAATTGCTGATCACATTAGCAGCTGCAAACCAACGGAAAAGGGAACGACCATTGCACCCCCCCATTTTTCTAAGGAATTGCAAGAAGTAATGTGAATTGCTAAATACATTTGATGCTCCTAATGTTACTTTGGTACATTTCAGTATTGTTTTCTGTACTTACAAAGCCTGTAGCTTTCTGCACTACAGGCTTTGAGAGTCTATAAACATTTTGTACATCAACCCTTAAAACCTGGTGGTAAAAGTGCTTGGAATATTGGAATCCAGTGCAGTTTTTTAACATAACGTACTCTATGATGAAAATATGGTCTTGATAAGCAATTTATTTATGGGTAGAATTGCAAAGTGGCATGCATAGAAACCCATAACTGTAAATATCAAGCACGTTCTACAGAGTTAATTTATAAAGTAAAATGAACGTAATTCCCTGATGGGACTGCTTCGAATTTAAATGATCAGAGAAATAAAATACTGTTGCTTTGATGTGTGTGTGAAAAACAGGTGATCTTTGCCGTAAGAGAAAGATCAGTGGGGCAATTAAATCAATCACCCAAGGTCATGTGGGAAAAACGCCTCCATTCAAACATTATGATGGGATAAATCACCAAGAGATTAAATGGATAGTTTCAAAGCATAATAAGGTGAATCAAAAGGAGAGCATTCGGACAAAATGTCAGCGAAGCAAGAACTCCATTATTTTTTTGAAAAGTAATTTACAAAGGCCCGAATACTGTATGAAAGGCACAATGAGTTCTGAAGTTAGTCATGTTTTTAGATAAAAGGCCCTTGGAGAGAGCTATTTCACGTTTACATAGATATAGACACAAAAGTAGTTCTTACTGTTCTCTGCCCATATCCATAGAGTCCGAAATTCAAATGAAAATGTAGTTCATGTCTGGGACTTGCCTTCATAGGAGATTGAACGTGGTACTCAAGTGTTTTGTCTTAGAACTGAAGATTAATCCAGGAGAAAATTATCAGTCAGCATGTGGTTTGTGAGTTATGAAGACACTTGTTGCAGTTTAGCTTATCATTAGCATATCTCTGAGAGTTGGAATGAATAGTTATACAGCTTATTTGATTATATAGATTTTTATATATACTTATAACACAAAACTTTCTGCCGTCTCTGGATTGTTGTGAGACATTCTAAACATACAAAAATACAGCATATGATAGCAAGCTTCGGGGCAAAGAGGTGTTTAGCTAACTGAGCAAGCCTAGTTCATCAGTATAAGTAATTGGAGTAAAAGTTGAGGTGGTTGAGAACCCACTTCAAATATTAATCACTATCCTTGCCAGGGTGAACCACAAAAGTCACTAAATAAACCTGTGCTTAACCCTCTAGTAACTTGTTACAAAGGCCGTCAGGCTGAACTTAGAGGTAATAACCTAAATATTTATGCAGTTCTCAAACAGTAATAAAGTGAAAACACAACACATGAAAAATCGCTAACTAATTTAGAAAAATAGAGTACATTTTAATAAATGAATGTCATTAATATGACAATAAGTAGTCCCATAGTTACAAGCTTTTTACATTTAAAGTTGAAAATACACCAAAAAGCTTTAGACAATAATAACTTTCAGGTGGTTGTGTTAGACAAAGTCAAAGATTAAGGCAGGCCACAATGGAGTATGGGTTGGATACAGGCCCAGATTTAAGAGGCCCAAGTGCCTCCTTGCACCACTGTAGCGTATTGTTTTTAATTTTACGGTAATGTGGCCCAATGTGGCCAAAATCGCCGCATGATATCTTCAAAGTAGCGCCACTTTGCAATCATTTGTGCCACATTATGCATGCACCATGCAAAGAAGGCATTCCGACACAAGGAGGCCCACAAAAAAGACGCACTGAAATCTGCAAGATTTCACTGCACCATTTTTGGCGTCAGGTTGTAACTCCTACTGAAAGCAGGTGTTAAAAGGACACAGCCATTGTAATCAGTGATCCTCCTTGCACTTTGCTCCACCAGCGTCAGAAATGTTTGACGCTAGTGGAGGAAAGCGCCACATTATTGTTAAAAATGTTGACGCTATTGTTCCTAATACCACCATGGTGTGCTGTATCTTAAATATGGTGCACACATGGCGGCGACAGGAAGGGGCAAGAAAAGTGGCGCTGCATAGGGTATAGCGCCACTTCTCTTAAATTCAGCGCAAGGGAGCCTGCATTGGAGCTAAACTGCCAAAACGATGGCAGTGCACAGAGAAAGGACAGGAATATGCCATATGCCACAGATACAGGACATTTCTGTACTTTCCCTTTGATTCAGGGCAGTGCAGCAAGGTAACTTGCTGGCTGCCCTGAGCCACAAATCCGTAAATATGCCCCTTAGTCTCTGGTATGGAAGTTAGAAATCCCCAGTGGGACAGGGCAGTAGACTGTCACTGAAGAGTTGTTGGATAGCCACCGGATAAGGTATTAGTGAAGAAAGTGACTTTTGGAGAAAAAGCAATAAGGTCCCTCGATGGCCAGATACTTTTCGCACTTTCACCCGGTAAACCTTTCTACCTTCGGACCTAGTCACTTTTTGGAGCTCTGATTCTTCCAGTGGGGCAAAGCTTCAGGCTGCAGTTACTGAAGTCCAATTGGATCATATTTGCTGCTTCAGAGAAGAACATACAAGAAGCTACCTGAATCTTCGACCCAGCAACAATGCACCTTTGTTGGGATGGTCAGTTCTCAGAGCAAAAAGTTGTCAAAAAAAATCTAAGTTCCATGCTTCAGAAAACTGGAGGAGGAGTACACTGTGACACCTGCCAAGGGTCCAGGACCTTTTAGACATTAGTTAGGGGCCAAAATTAATTCCAGGAGAGGGCAGCAGCTGGGTCCAGGGCAGGTTCAGTTGGAACTTGTTGGAAAAACACCCTCTCAGAAGGGTCACTCCAAACTTTTTGTCTTCCTCCTCCTCTTTTCTGTGTTTTTGTGCTTGGCTTTTCGGACCCTGAGCACTTTACCACTGCTAACCAGTGCTAAAGTGCATGTGCTCTCTATCTTAAGCATGGTAACATTGGCTTAACCCCAACTGTCTTATTTAATCTACTTTTACGTTCCTACTAAATTGTGCTACAAGTGCTCACGGCCTGTAAATTGGATGCTACAATGGGCCTGCAGCACTCATTGTTCCATCCACTTAAGTAGCCCTCTAACCATGATTCAGATCTGCCATTGCAGAGCCTTTGGGTGCAGTTTTAAATTGCCACCTCCACCTGTGAAGATAAACCTCCAGATAGGCATAAGCCTTCTCTTTTTGTACATATATAAGTCACTCCTAAGGTAGGCCCTCAACAACCAGAGGGCAGGGTGCAATGTACTTAAAAGGTAGGACATGTACTTTTAAGTTTTACATGTCATGGCAGTGATCAACCTCTCACACATAACAGGTACAGCATTAGTAAGGAAGTACAGGAATCAGTACAGAAATGGTACTTCTAGAAATCACTAATATATTGGAGGATGACGACTGGGATGTCTACCTGTGAAGGGGCAGGCAGGCAGAGTATTCTGACGCCAGTGTCTCCCAGAGAGGGGTGCCTAGAAGGCCAGATTTACCTGTCAGGAGAGCCTATGTTTTTATCTTGAGTGGGACAACAGCGAATGGGAGAAGTGAATAAAGTAAGACAGGATGTTTTGCTGAGTGACTTTATCTCTGAAACAGGTTCAGAGATCTATGAGAAAGGAATGGATGTACAAGAGTGGAGAAAGCATGTTCATCAGTTTAGGAGGAGCTCTGTTTTTACGGTTGCACAGGTGGATTACCCACAGGCCAAGAAGAGGCCAACAGAAAACCAAAACGAGCAGGAGACAAAGGGGAGGAGGCCAAGTAAAGGGAAGGAAACAAAGCCTAAAAGGGAGAGTAACACCAGCAACAAGAAGTAGCTGCAAAGAAGACGAGTATTTGAAATGCAATGGTTCCCACATTTGCTTGAGTTAAAACTATTAGCACTGTAAATTCCTAAATGGACTTTTCCTGCCATTTAAATTGAAAACGAAAAGTAAAATAGTTGACAAAAAGTGCCATGGCTGACATGAGCATGAGGAGGAAGGAGAGACACAAAAAGAAAAATAAGTTTGCCTACCTTCAAACGTATTGGCAATTGTGCAATGATCCATATAACAGGGGCAATCAGCAAGGCAGTAACAAAACCGCGCCATGGAGGGACAAACATAAAACATTTACCAATGATAACAAAGGATTTTCAAAAGGCAAGCCCAAGATTGAGTAAAAGTGATTGGTGAGGTTAAAAGCCCACAAAACTTACAACAGGTCAAAGCACTTTCGCGCTCAACCTAAAAAGCATTTGCAATGCAATGGGCCTCGCATTTGCTCGAGTTAGAGCTATTAGTTATTATTATTATTGTAAATTCCTAACTGGACTTTTCTTACCACTTAAATTGAAAATGAAAAGTAAAACACTTGACATAAGCAAGCTGATTCAAAGTGTCATGGCCGCCATGAGCATGAGCACGAAGGAGAGCCACAAAAAGAAAAAGAAGTTTGGTTGCAGTCAGACGTATCTGAAATTGTGCAATTATACATGTAACAGGGGCAGTCTGCAATGCGATAACAAAACCACCGAAAGGAGGGACAAACCTAAAGCATTTACCAATGACAACAAAGGATTTTTTAAAGGTAAGCCCACAAATGAGTAAAAGTGATGGACTTGAGGTGGGCATGGTTAAAAGCCCACAATACTTACAACAGGGTCAAAGTGCCTGCGAGCTCAACCTAAAAACAATAATTAATTTGACTGAAGAAGTACTGACCCAAGAGGAGACAGAAATGTTATTTCTAGGCCTTTCTTTTTTCCAGGTCTTATTTTAACTATTTCCAACTCCAGATTGATTTGTTCAAATGTATTTACTAATTGAAATTGAAAACATTTTTAAATAAAGATCTTCTGAGAGGAACTAGTTAATTGAATGGGAATATGTCTTTTTGATGATTTGGAAGTTTCTGATATTGACTTGATGAGTGAATTAGTACAATTGGAGAAATAATCCAGCAATGGTCAAAGTGAAGTGTCTGTTGTAGAACTGCTCAGAATGATGAATGTGTTTGTGGGTTTAGGAGGGTTATGGATTTGAGACCTAAATCAAAAATTATACTATCAGCCACACATGACAATATTGATCTGTTCTCTGAAGTAATACTTCCAACTTCCTCAGGAGTGAGGAAGTTGGAAGTAATATTAAGGCATGGTGGGCAGAAGGATACTGTTTGATAAAACTTATATGGGCAGGTGAAATGGAAATGGAGGGAGAAAGATGATTGCGTAATAAGAAGTTCAGACAAAAGTGGAAATGTGGTCTTGTGGCCCAAATAAATGTATATGAATTGTGGCTGAATTGAATGATCAAGAATTTTACAAAAGAATAACTGGAATGGATTGTCAGAAGGTCAAAGAACATTATTTTGATGTTTTGTTAGAATGGAGGGAGGCAGGATTGCTTAGTTGGGATGAATATCATTTTCCTAAAGTGAATGATCCAAAGCTTTGGAGTATTTTACTTCATTCGTAAAATTCACAAGACTAGAGAGAGACCTCCTGGAAGACCTATAATAGCAGCCATTGGTAGTCTGTGTACAATGTATATAGACACATAGATTACTTCCTAAAACCTCTGGATGCAAATCTTCTTTTGTACATTGAGGATACAATCAAGTTAGGGCATGGCCTAGCAAGATGGCTTTCACAGCTCCAATATTGGCCCATGAAAATCCTCCATAATTCTGGCTTGTTGCCACCTGGATGGTTGCTGAGCAGCTTGCTGATGTTGTGGGGTCCCCAGGGGGAAGCCTTTGTGTGAGACAGAACAGTGGCTAGACACTTGTGCTGCTTGAGGGAATTGCTGGCCAAGTTGGGCCAACATGGGGCCTAGGATCCGAGGACTGTGGCAGTGCCAAGGCCTGGGACAGAGCAGAGCAGACAAGCCCTGGGGCAGGAAGGTACAGCCCTATAATGAACTGCTCTGGGCTGGCTGCTGCGTGCCTGCCAAGCGCCATGTGGGGAGCCCCCCTGGGTGGCTGAGTCGGGCCATCCTTGAGAAGCGGACCTTGAAAGGGGAGAGGTGGCCTGCGTGGAGAGGAGAAGGTGTGGGAATTGCCCATGTCTGAAGTGGTGGGCTAGTGGTGAGTTGGAGGGTGACCCAAACCCCACACTAGTTTTATTTTTCTGATGAGGACGATCAGCTCTTCCCTCTCCCCAGGAACTTAAACTCGATAGTGATGCCTACTGATTGCCCCATGACATGAGGGCCTTTATACATTACCTATTGGGGATTGTTCTGCTGCTGCTTCCCCTGGTATTCCAGTTGGCAGCCTGGCACTAGAACAGATCTCAAGATGGGACAGGGAGAGAGACTGTGACTGCTGCATGGACAGTAGCAACTCAGGCTGGAGGTTGAGGCTGGGTGTGTCTGAACCGGGGCCCACCTTACAGAGCCCGGAATACAGCCTGTTACAGGTGGCAGCTGGCTTGTGGACACAGGGCTCTGAGGGGGCATTGTGGTGCTAAATGGGACTGCCCTAGGTTCTTGATTGCTGTGTGGTGGGGGCTGCCCCCATATATCTCCTCCTGGTTCAGCTGGTAAGCTACCAAAGAGCATTTGGGGACCATTGGGGCAGTCCTCTGGGGCCAGACTTTAAAGCTGAGGAGTGTGCCACTACTGCATTTCACTAGAGAGCAGTCCTGGACTGGGAGTCCTGCTGCAGATTTGGAAGTCTGTCCTTGCCCCCTTCTTTCCATGTTCTTGCTGGTCTCTGTATACAGCTGGCAAGGTTGGAGGCGGCTGAAGTCTGTGTTCCCTTCCATCTCTTGCTGGATAGCAGTACCTGTGGAATCAATTTCCGGTGAACAGCCTGGAGAGCTTGTGAATGAATTGGTAGGGGGTCTGAGGTGCTATGGTCTGGCTAGCCCCTTTTTCCCTAGGGACCCACATAGAGATTGCAGCGGACCAAGATCGGCCAGTTTACAGCCCCTGTGAGTGAGGGGAGAACGTCTGTGGGAGGATCCTGCGGGGAACAGAGGGGAGCCACAGGGTCCCACAAGTGCTCGAATCCTGGCTGAAATTAAGGCATCCAGTGCAGCAGTACGAGACAAGTTAGACACTGTTTCTCTGGATGTCAGCCTGTTGCGTGCAAACCTGTGTAAAGTGTGCAAAACGGTCACTGGCTACAAAGAAGATGTGACCAAACTGCAGGAGTAGGTCACCGACTTGAGGTCTACACTGTCTGAATTTTTGGCCAAGATTGCTTTCCTGGAGCACAGAGCCGAAGATACAGAGGGTAGCTCTAGATGTTGTAATCTCCAGTTTATTGGTTTTATGGAGGAGGTGGAGGGGCAGACCTTGAGCAATGGATTAAACAGTCCATCCCATCTGCTACATTGTCTTTCCTGCTTATGATAGAGCAGGCCCACCATGCCTTGGCACTGAGGCTGCTTTTGGTAGCACCTCCATACACGATAATTGAGAAAATAGCCAACTTTAGGGACAGGGTTGCCATTCTGGAGGAGTTCCAACAGGCTGCAGACCCCACCTTCAAGACAGAGCTGATCTGAATATTTCTGGACTATATGGGAGAAGTGCAGCAGATGCTGATGTCCTTTGAGGGGGTTATATAAAAGCTAAAGACCATGGGACTGTACTACATGCTTTTCTACCCAGCAATGTTAAAGGTGCTCCATGCAGACAGTACGCATATCTTCAACACACCAGAGAAAGGGTGGGAGAGTTTCAAATTCCAACCTCGGCCCCTCAGGGCTCCGGTAATTGGGCTTGGACACACACTGCTTAAGGCTGGTGAAGAGACAACAGCGGGTCTCAAAGAAGCTCCTGGTCTCCTGCAACGGTGGTGGTCCGCCACAATGGTACACTGGACTTGGAGCATCAGAGATGAGAGAGAGGGGAGGTTACCTTGACTTATAGATGTGCAGAGGCAGGGGCTGAAGGAGAAGCTCCGAGTGTAGGAGCTGCAGGAGGCGGTCTGTAATTTGGCACAGTGTAAGGCCCCAAGCCTGGATTGCTCCTGGTAGATTATTATCAGGCATTTGTTGGGCATCTGGTGCCCTGCCTCCTGGAGACACTATAGGAGTCCAGATGCAATGGTTTGTTACCTAAGCCAATGTGAGAGGCCCATAGTTTCATGCTCTCAAGTTCATATTGGTACCTGTCCATGCTGGGTGTCGATACCAAGATCCTGGTGAAGGCCCTGGTGACCCATCTAATATACAAATGCCAATTTGGATTTATGCCTTGCAGAGGGACTCAGATGAACCCGTGGAGGCTGTCCCATGTGTTGCACTCGGTGACAGCCACACATTTGTCGGCTGCAGCAGTGGTGCTAGATATCAAAAGAGTCTTTGACACACTCCGCTGGAAATATCTCTCGGAGGTGATGAGTAGGTTGAGTCCAGTATTCTTGTCATGTGTGCAATTGCTGTACCCACCACCTATAGCATGAGTTTGAACTTGGGATGTGGTATCTGAGCATCTCCCCATTGAACAGGGCAAGTGGCCGGAGTGCCCCTTGTTGCCACTACTCTTTGCTTTGGTGATGGAGCCCTTGGCAATTCAGTTGTACTGCAACATAGCCCGATGGTGTGTAGAGGTGGAGCCGCACCTACATAGTTTCACTAAACTCAGATGATTCATTGATTTATTTTGTTCACCCGGAGCGATTGGTGAGCGTTGTTAGACATCATGACAGAATGTGGGGAGGCCTCAGGTTTCTTGGTCTTTGGTGATTTTCCTTCTGGCTGGACTGGGGTTGGGTGGAACATGCTGCCCTCCTGGTGACAGGGCTCCAGTGGGAGTGTGATCATTTCCAGTACCTGGGAATAAAGGTAGCCCATACTTCAGAGGCCAACTATAACCTTAACAAAGGTAGAATACTCAAGAACCTGGAGAAGTCTATTTGTTTTTGGAACCACCTGCCTCTTTCTGTTAAGGGCAGGGTAACCCTCTGTAAGATGATGTTGTTACCACGCTGCCTGTATGTGCTGCAAATCTCCCCCTGTCACATGCCACAATGCATCTTTACAGCCTTTTGATATCCCTGGTGTGGGTCGGTAAAAAGAGTGGGGTGAAACTAGAGGTGCTGAAGTTAGACACAGTTAAGTATGCTGGGACTGCTGCTGTACTATTTTTCTGACTTATTACAATACCCAGCACAGTGGTGTGCCGATGGCCAGAATGGGGTAAATGAGCTGTGGTGGAGTGAGGTGCTAGGACCGATCTCCCTGGGTGCCTGATGCAAGGGGCAGTAGTCCCAGACAGCTACCCACTTATTGTTCAGCAGGTGGCAGAAGTCTAGGAGCAGGTGGTCACACTTGTGCTGTGCAGGGCTCTGTATGCCCGATTGCTGCACCTTAAGTGGTTGCTGTGCTTCCAATGGATACAGAGCATGATTTAAATTTCGTCAGAGGGAATATAATGGGATCATAACACGGCGGATAGGATATCCATCACGTTTGTGAAAGAGTATTCCCCTTCACTTAGATCTAAATCAGGCCCACAGTACGTTATGGATCTGATGCTGTAGTGGGATGGGGGCTGTAGCACATCAGGTGATTTATACCTCAATGGCACTTTCTTTTTGTTTGGTAGGGTGCAGGAGTTCTTCCAGGTATGGGCAAGCTTGTTTCTGCAGTATGCCAAGGTATCTTGCATAGCTTATGTGGTCTGGATAGATTTCCCTGCAGAACCAGTGGAGTCACAGACAATGCAGCTACTGCTGGACCCAGGTTCCACCAAAGGGCTGATATTACACATATATAGGGCTCAGAAGGCTGACTGCAGATGAATTTGACAGGAGTCTGTGACAGATGGGTGGGTGATCTGCCTGAACCCATCACAGAGGGTGAATGGAGGTGAGCCTGCGCTCAGGTTAGGCAGGTGGCTAGTAACTTGCGGTTCAAGCTCACCGAATTTCGGCCCGTATTTATACTTTTTGACGCTAAACTGCGCTAACGCAGTTTAGCGGCAAAAAATTTTGCGCCGGCTAACGCCATTCTGAAGCGCCATGCAGGCGCCGTATTTATTGAATGGCGTTAGCCGGCGCAAGCAGACCGGCGCTGCCTGGTGTGCGTGGAAAAAAACCACGTACACCAGGCAGCGCCAGCGTAGGGAAAAATGGGGCTAGGGCGTCTTAAAAATGGTGCAAGTCAGGTTGACGCAAAAAATCGCCTCCACCCGATTTGCGCCATTTTTAACGACGGCCAGACGCCATTTACATGACTCCTGTCTTAGTAAAGAAAGGAGTCATGCCCCCTTGCCCAATGGCCATGCCCAGGGGACTTATGTCCCCTGGGCATGGTCATTGGGCATTGAGGCATGTAGGGGGGCACAAATCAGGCCCCCCTATGCCGCAAAAAAATATAAAAAAAAAATATATTTATACTTACCTGAACTTACCTGAATGTCCCTGGGGTGGGTCCCTCCATCCTTGGGTGTCCTCCTGGGGTGGGCAAGGGTGGCAGGGGGGGTCCCTGGGGGCATGGGAGGGCAGCTGTGGGCTCATTTTGAGCCCACAGGTCCCTTAACGCCTGCCCTGACCCAGGCGTTAAAAAGTGGCGCAAATGCGGGGTTTTCTGCCCCGCCAACTCCCGGGCGTGATTTTTGCCCGGGAGTATAAATACGACGCATTTGCGTCGCAGTCATTTTTTTGGACGGGAACGCCTACCTTGCATCTCATTAACGCAAGGAAGGCGTTCACGCTAAAAAATTACGCTCTTTACTCATACTTTGGCGCTAGACGCGTCTAGTGCCAAAGTATAAATATGGCGTTAGTTTTGCGCCGAATTTGCGTCGAAAAAAACGACGCTAATTCGGCGCAAACAGAGTATAAATATGCCCCTTCATTATTTACACTGCACTTATTTAACACTTCAGCAACTCCATGGGTTTAATGCAACACAATCCACCACATGTCCCAGATACAGGATGGAGCTGGCGGCATTCTTGCACACGATGTGGGAATGCAATGGGCTATGGAGTTATTTGGGGGAGTTATTACGGGTGCTATGGGAGGATGTGCATGTCAGTCAGTCAGTTTTATTGTACAATTATTTGAAACCTTTTACAAACAAAAAAAACAATTTGGAATGTACAGCATACAGGATTAAGAAACACCACATTTTAAAAACACCAATTCTAAATTCAGGCAATAAATGATCCAAGTAATAAAAGATTTAAAAAAACAAAGTGCTTTTTTTGGTCAACACCTCCTAAAAGAAAAAAGACCTTCATCTCAAATTAGTAGCACAAATGATAGGCAACATCTGTAGTCACTGAAGTACTATATGCCAAATGTGCCAGAGGCATAATTAGACCCAAGCCTTTTACAGCATACTTCTGCAGGCTGGACTTTTATGAGCAGTGAGCAGTGTGCAATATACAATTGTAACCGTAGGAGGCCAGAAAGTAAGCAACTTCTATGGTCACCTACGCACAAAGTGCAAAATGAACCGGAGGCATAGATAGTCCCCTCCCATTTGCAGCTTACTGAACAAACTGGTCATTTAAATACAATAAGCAATGCACAGTTATGACTATAGAGGGCCAAACAAAAGGCAATAGGGGCCTTATTTATACTTTTTGGTGCAAAACTGCACTAAGGCAGTTTTGCCCCAAAAAGTTTTGCACCGGCTTGCACCATTTTTTTGCACCAGCTGGGCACCATATTTATGGAATGGTGCAAGCCGGTGCAAAGGGTAGGCTAGCTTAAAAAAAAATGATGTTAGGCAGTTTTGAGTCCAAATAAATGATTCTGACCAGATTAGCATCATTTTTTGACGCTAAGGGGGATATTTATACTCTGTTTGCACCGAATTAGTGTCATTTTTTTTTACTCTAATTCGGTGCAAAACTAACTCCATATTTATACTTTGGTGCTAGACCCGTCTAGCACCAAATTTATGGAGTTAAAGTCATTTTTTGGAAGTGGAAACCTACCTTGCCTTAATGAGATGCAAGGTAGGCGTTCCTGTGCAAAAAATGACTCTATGGCCTTAACACCATATTTATACTCCCAGGTAAAAATGGTGCAAGGGAGGGAGGAGGGGTCAAAAAATGGGGCAAAGCTTGCTTTGCCCCATTTTTTAAGACCTGGGTCAGGGCAGGCGTTAGGGGACCTGTGGCCCTATTTCCATGGTGGAACACTATGGAATAAGCCCAGAGGCGCCCTCCCTAGGCCCTAGGGGCACCCCCCCACTCTAGAGAGACTGCGAGGATGGGGGACCCCATCCCAGGTAAGTACAGGTAAGTGCATTTTATTTTTGAAAGTGCCATAGGGGGCCCTGAAATGGGCCCCCATACATGGCACAGGGTGCAATGGCCATGCCCAGGGGACCCCTGTCCTCTGTGCTGGCCACTGGGGTGGTGGGCATGACTCCTGCCTTTTCTAAGGCAGGAGTCATATGGCATGGTAGGTTTAGCACCATAAAATGACTGTAATCTGGTTAGAGTCATTTTTTTTTACTCTAACCTGCCTAAAGCCATTTTTTGGTGCTAAACCTTCGTCTTCTATACTGCCAGCCCCACCCGACTAAAGTAATTTTTTTAAACTCTAGCCTACCCTTTGCACCGCCTTGCACCATTCCATAAATATGGTGCCCGGCTGGTGCACAGAAATGGTGCAAGCCGGTGCTAAACTTTTTGGTGCAAAACTGAGTTAGTGCAGTTTTGCAGCAAAAAGTATAAATAAGGGCCAATATTTAGTAAGTTTGCGCCACTTTTGTGTCATAAAATGACGTTAATACGGTGCAAAAAAAGTTTAAATCAGGGCCTTGGTGCTAGATGGGTCTAGCACCAAAGTATAAATAAGGAGTTAGTTTTGCACCGAATTAGAGTAAAAAAAAATGACACTAATTCGGTGCAAACAGAGTATAAATATGCCGCAGAGTATAAATATGCCCCTAAATATGGCGTTAAGGCCATAGAGTCATTTTTTGCACGGGAACGCCTACCTTGCATCTCATTAAGGCAAAGTAGGTCTCCACTTTCAAAAAATTACTTTAACTCCATAAATTTGGTGCTAGAGGGGTCTAGCACCAAAGTATAAATATGGAGTTAGTTTTGCACCGAATTAAAGTAAAAAAAAATGACACTAATTCGGTGCAAACAGAGTATAAATATGCCCCTGGGTATTTTCACGAAAGGGCAATGTGCAAAGTATGCCGATGGCATAAATAGACAGAGCCCGTTTGCAGGATTCTAGGCATGCAATGATGGATCAAAGCGTATAAGACATGGTGCAGAAATAAAAAGTGCCAGAGCAGAACAAAGGCATCAAAAATAGGGTTCAACATTTTAGTAGCGTGCTGTCATGGCACTGAAAGAATTGATTTTGTCCAATTCAATTGTAGCCATTCGGAGAAACTTGACAGTGTTAACATTTCGAAAGGTGTTAATAGGATTCGGGCTAGCATTTACTGCTTGCTGGCAGGTGCGGTCTCCAAGACAGGTGAATTCGGGACAGAGAAGGATTCTTCTTTGCCGAAGAACTGCAGGGCAAATGCATAAACTGTGGATTAAAGATTATTTTTCTTGGCCGCAAATTATGGCTTTTCATGTCATAGAATTCTTTAAGCCACCATGCCGGAAGATGGGCATGCACATTCCACTCACCCAACCTTAAAGCCACAACCCTAGCTTTCATCCACACAGGGTAAGTGCAGGTGTTTTAGTAATAACTGACTATGCCTGAGAGCGCTTGCTTAATACAGCCATTACTTCCAACTTTGACACAGTTTTTGCTGTTAAAGCTGTTAGTTTCTTGAAGACCTAGGGAGAAAGGCGTTTACTCCAAGTCTCTGTCGGTTAGTTTGTCATCTAGATGTCACCTGTACGATGAAAAGGTTAAAGATAGGAAAAAACAGCTCTCATTTTACAGTAGTAGATGCTCTGTGAATCTTGTTCCATTGTTTCCTTAGTCATTTTTGACATCGTTTACTTAGTTTTGCCGGGAGTGTATTTCGGGAGAGAGGAAGAGAAGCAACAGGTTGTTGAGGAGGCTCAGGTGGTGTCGCAGATCAAATGGAAGGTACTTCATTCAAAGAAGAAGAAGCAATGATTATTTCTAAACCCATGGCTTTAGTTGTCAGGGTGGAATTTTGTGCAATCTGCAAATTATCAATGCAATGGGGCGCGCTCCCACGCTAAAGAATTGTGAGGTGGAAGCTGTGACTTTAGATCCTGCAGCAGAGTTTCCATGGCTGTGGCAGAGTGGGCAATTTATTTAAGTTCAGAGAACAGGGGAGATTGCTCAGCAGCCTTACAGTGGCATCAGTCAGATCTGCTGCCCATTGCGCACGCTTGATCACACCGTTCAAGATATCCAATTTACTGTCAATACCCGTGATGAGAGTCACTAGAGAACTGAGAATGTCCACTTGAACATCTAATTTAGCAGAGTGGTAGGTCAGAGCAACTGCCATCGATAGAATGGTGCTCAGCAGAAAAGACCACATATGAGATGTTTGTGACCTTGGAATAGAAGAGTTGCTATTTAACAGCTGGTGGTCAGGATTTATGAGGTCTGAGTGAATGACGTTGGTGCTACCGTCCCTCCAGCAGGTGCATCAGCTGGTGCATTGGGCTTTGTTTCTATATGGAGACTTGATGTAGGAGGGATGTCCCTATCTAAAGGTAATGATTTGATTATTAGAGGAGGAGTCAAAATGTGGGACTCCCTGAGTTCCTCATGTGATTTTCCCGATCTAGGCCTGTACAAGGATGGCACTGTAACCGTTGCCTGCCATTTACTTGGCTGAGTGGGACTGCTTCACCTTTCTCTTGAAGCTGAATAGATTGGACCAAATTTAGACTGAACACAGACTCTAGCTCTTCTAAATCTTCTTTGTCAGGGTCAAAAGGATTTGAGTACTCTCAGAGAGCTCTTGGACTGGATAGACTAGGCAGACCCAAATTCAACCCCCCCCGCTATGGTGGCAGCATTAGCTGTAAATGTTCTAGCTGTGGCGATGCTGCCTTAGGAGGCTGTGGCAGGTGGTGTCCTCTCTTGGGTAACCTGCATTGCTGACAGAAATGTCAACTTTGGTGTCTGCTCCAATCTCTGCACCTATTCTTGAGTTTAAAGTGCCCTGGGTGATGTATCAGGTGGTGTGTCAGGCAATACAGTAATTGCTGCCATGACTGTCCCTATGAGATAACTTCATCAGGATTAACGCCAGTACCAGCCACAGTTACTATGTTAGACTTCTAGCAGAAGTCAGTAATCAGGTTCCTGGAAGCAGACGGAGGGGTCACCCACTGATGTGACTATTGGGGCTTCCGCAGACCCCAGATGCTTTGAAAGGCTAGGACCCAGGGTTGGATCTGAGAGTGGTTCCGAAGGTGCATCTGAGTCAGAGTCACTCTGGATTTACTGATGCTTAATGTCTATGGCGTCCGTAGTGTACTCCCTAGTCCTTCTGGGCCTCAGACTTCCCCACCATTCCGTCAAGGTAGAGAAGAGGTGGAAATGGTGAGGAAGTTAAAGAGGCACAGGGGGAGTGGGAGTGAGGCCATACTAAGTCACGGTTTCCTGGCTCAGCCACCTCTGTTGCGATACAACCAACCCCCTTAGCCACACTTTCTATGGCACCGTGTACTGACTAGTCAAGCTAAGTCAGCTGCACTCACCTCGCCACTTCAGATCCTGTCCCTTCTAACAATTCCTTGCGCTTCTCTGCACCCAAATCTGAAAAAAAAGTACTGGGAGGCTGTGGACTGTAGGCTGTAAGCGTTAGTCCATAGGATTGGTATGGTGTTATAAAGCTGGTAAGTGAGCAGCAGCAATGGCAAGGTATGACACAGCGATTCCCCCAATTGAATGGTGAATTTGTTAGGAGGCTGTTAGGAGGATGTTGAAGAGTACGAGTGGGGCATACCAGGTTCACCACAAGCTGCACCCATACTATCCAGGTAGCGCCCGCGGTACCCTGGGGCATGCACTTCGTGGCAGCTGACTACTTCCACCACAGTCACAGTCCCTCAAGGAAGAGCAGCCCTCAAACACTAAGCATTTGAGCTAATGGGTATGGGTGAGGTGCTGCCCTCCCAACTTACTCATTGCTTGTTACTTTAAGCTCACACAGCATGGTGCGCAGAAAGATGTGAAGTGTTGTTGTGATGTACCGTCATACAGGAAGGCAGAGAGAGATGGGGTCCAGTGCAGCCCTTATTGCAGCTCATGTCTGAGCCCAGCAGACACTGGAACTCTGCTCCGTTTGGCCACAGTGTGCACTAAAAAGAGCATAGGTCTCAAGGTACTGCCTCAGAATTCCTGGCTGCCGAAAAACCCACTGCCGGACCTCTGCTGTCAGCTGCCAGGGAGCTGTTGATCTCCTCTCCTGGCTTCACTTCGCCTACTTTGCAGACTCGCAACAGCGTGTGACATCAGTTCCGCTTCCTCTCAGAATGCAACTCCTTCCTAGTGACTAGATGGCTTGATCAAACACTGCCAATTGGGCGTACTCCCAACCCCCAAGCGCAGGGCTTAGAAGCAATACATTTCACTTTGGGAATTTTTGGTGGCTAAGTGGTGCCTTGCCATCTACTGAACGTGACCCAGCCCGCCCGCTTCTCACCAGTGGCTGGTGGAAATGAGCGAATAGGGGGTGGCAATGGAGCAGCAGTTAATATTGGTGCTGTTGGACAAATATGTGGAGAGAGAGCTAGAAATGTAGGGTGATATGATGGAACATCTGGTGGCTGAGAGACCGATACCTACAGCCTCTCCTGAAACCACACAAGGTACAGAATGGTGAAGCCAGCTTAAGAGGGTTGGCAACAGCCATGCAGAGTCCTGTAGTATATGTCTCCACATGTGTATTGGTGTCAGTGGAAGGTGGTGCAGGTGACACTGATGGGGCTCTGGTTATGTCTAGTCCTCTTCTCTCCCCACCTCCTGTCACACTTGCACCTTCCCTTTCCCCCGCTCCACCCTTAGTGACAGATTGGGGGCCATGGGGAGGGGTGTACGTTGCTGCTGCTGATCGATTTTCTCATTGTTGATTTGTTGGTAGGGTTTCTTCCTTTCTTTATCTTGTTCAGGTGGGATATAGCCTGAATTAGCCTGTTGCTAGATGAATATTGACTAGGTGATGAGTAGTCATGTGCCGATCAAGATGTGATAAATACTCCAGCTCCCCAGCCTCAACTGTGGTGGGTCGCACCTAACTTTATATTTTGTGCGAGGGAGTGATGGTTGAACTGTAATGCACTGTTGTTTCTCACGTAGTCATATTTTGTCATGATATTGGATGTACCACTTTCAATAAAGACTTGTTATTAAAAGAAAGAATTCAAACTAGTTTTTTTTAAAGAAATTGATATTGATTGGAAGAGTATATGTTAGTCATGAGTTTGGGTGCTTGCTCACTAAACACTAGCATTCATCATAAAGATGATATGAGGACAATCAAACATTTTTTGAGGGTCAGACTAATAACATTTTTCAGGCATAATGAAATGGTAATGACAATGATAAATTGGTACCTTATGAAGAATATCTTCTATTTAATGGCAAGTTATTTCAGCAGCAGAGGAGAATAGCGATGGGTGCCTAATTTACCCCCACTATGCTGATTTGCATATGAGCTAGTGACAGGAACGTACTCAATGGGCCAATAATAGATGAGTAGTCTGAAAATATGATTTTGTGGGTCAGATATATTGATGACCTCTTTGTACTGTGGAGAGATGATGAAAGGTCTACAAAAAACTTTATGGATAGGATTAACAATAATAATTTGAATTTTAAATTTACTATTGAAATGGGTTGATCACAGTCAGACTTCCTTGATGTGAGAGTATTAGTGAAGGATTCAAATTTAATAACTACAATGTACCGCAAATCCACAGAGTGGAACAGCACACTGCATTCTAGGAGTTTTCATCCATCAGCACTCAAATATAGTATTCTGTAGGATGAAGTAATGCAAGCAAGGAGAATTTGCAGCACGCAAGAAACTTATGGAAGCACATAGCAGGATATGCTTAATAAATTAGAACCTAGAGGCTATGCGAACATTTTGTGACTGCACCGAAGAATAGAATAGCTAATTGTAAAAGGGAAGATGTTCTTTTTAAGACTGAGATAAGGAACATGACTACTGAACAAGAGGTAAGATTTATAGCAACCTACCATGACCAACATGAGAAATTGAGGAGGGCTTTGAATAAGCATTATGACCTTATTACCTTTGACCCAGTCATAGATACAGACATGAGAAGGATAATGGAGAATTCTTTTAGAAAAGTTCCATCCATGGAAGATATGCTAGTGAAGCATAACATCATTAAAATAAAGAAGAAGGGCCTTGAATTGCAGGTCTGAATTTGTGATGTATGTTTTCTTTTGTCCATGTTTATAGTCCTAAATAGGCAGCATAATACTCCTTGTGCATAAACGTATCCTCCTAACAGCAATAAAAAAAACAGTGATGCTAATTATTGCTTCACTCTCCACTGTCAATGATTCCATGATGGGGACCATTGAAAGTGGAAATACACTGTAAGTGTACTGAAGAAGTCTAGAGGAGGGGCAGCAAAAGGGTCTCAGAAGGTTGGAGTCCAGATATATTTTAGAGCTGGGCTTCCAGGAACCATAAGGATTGAATATTGATGGAGAAATGTATATTCATCTGTAGTTTCTTTTTTCTGTGATTGCAATTAATGTAACCACCATTCTTTGCTGTTAATGGTTAACAATTTGCAAAGTTGTTTCTTTTAAATATATTTTTCAAAATCACAGGCTGGGGGCGTTCAGGCAGGATGGATTGACTCATTATCATAATAGTGTTGGAAGGCAGTCAATGTGTGAGATACATTTTTTGCCCATTTGGTTTTCATTGATTTAGTACCTCTAGTTGCCTTTTATATTACGGCTTACAGTGCATAACCATCCCAAGTATGTGAACTATATTGTGTGATTTCTCTAGCATGTGATATTTGAGAAAGATTACATTTTGATTGTGGACAACTCATTTTTAAGGAGATGCAATAGTTTTGATATGATTACCTTGGCTAATAGAATGACTATATGCTATAATGATTATGTATGCCCTCCAAGGCTGGGGATTTAGCAGGCCAGTAGCCTATGTAGAAAAAGTGATGTAATTTTCGATTATTAGGATTGTTTGTTTTAAGAAGTATAAGAATGTTGATTTGTGTTTTATTTTAAATGTCTGATATATTGAATATGTTTGCCTACTTGGCCCAAGAGGCTGAAGCGTGTCTGTGTGTTACAGATGGGGAAAAGGATTTATCAGTTGATGTTGGTGATTTATGCATTTATTCGGCCCAGTACAAGGTGAAATATGTACATTTTGATAAACATCAAATGGTTTTGAAATGATGATAGGCATATACTAAGATGACATTGGTAAATAAAATCCCACTCTAGCCTTTTGTTGATGTTTGTTGGATATGTCACTAGCTGAATAAAAAAACAAGCAAATATGAATCCGGCATCATGACTAAGGTGATATATGCTGAAATGTGTAGACGCTCAATACCTCTGCTTTCAGAGAATAAAGGTTGAGGTAACATCATCTGACCTGGAGTGCTGTGCTCTTTTGTATCATAAGGAGCAAGGACTTTAGTCAGCTGCCATATTTAACTTAGGGCCTGATTTAGATATTGGTGGATGGGTTACTCCTTTACAACGGCGGGGGATAACTACTTTCACTGCCAGTCTCCGGGAGGGAACCCATGGAAGTATCAGGAGGGTTGGGACTGTTTCTTTCTCTCATTTGCTGACCTTAGATCAGCCAGTGAGAGACGCCAAAAAACCCTCACCTGTCACAGATTGGATTAGGGTCAGTGGCACTGCTGACCCCATCCCACTCTGTGAGAAGGTATCACAGTTTGACACTTCGCCTTGGGCACTTCAGAGCTTAAAACTGAAGGGCCCAGGTCCAAGGCTATCAGTGACGCACCCAATCTTCGTGAGGAGGAGGGCCCAGGCCACTTTTGCCAGAATGAGGATGTCACAACCACAGGGCTGTGAAAACCTCAGCCTGGCAAAATTCAGCTCAGGCAGCCAGGAGAGTGTCCAGTCAGCACATTTCTAGCTCCTGGCTGCCTGACCGCAACAAGAAGAGTGTCTGTCAGGCTGACCATTGTTCAGCCTGACAGACAGTTTTCTTGCGATCTAAATTGCACAGTTCTAGTACACGTTTTAAAGCTTCTTGTATAAGCCAGTCAGAAAATGCTGCATATTATTTATGACACACCTGTGGAAGTATGATGATAGAATTTCTCTATCTTGTAAATTAGGATTTGTTCTGTTTAATCAAAATGTAAATGTAGCTTAGAGTGCATTGCAAACTTATTTATGTAAAACATATTAGCTGACTCTCTATTTGCTTCAAACTGTTTTTTAGTCGACTCTAAGCAACCACTGGTTAATTTGTCTTTATAACTGGGAATTCATAAAATAACCCTATGGGTATTCTTACCTGTCCGTCACCGGTCTTCAAGGTGAGCATGTTTGTGGCAAGATAATGAGATACTAATGTGGCCCAATATTCCATATCAGTTATGAATTTAAGGAAAGTGTGCATGACCTTTTAAAATATATAAATCTTTATATCTATTTTGAGCACATAGGATAGTGACTTGAAGGTGAAAATACTTAAAATAAAATAAAAGCAAAAGATGGTATTATGCTATTGCCACATGAATGGCAGAAACTACTCATACATAAATCAAGCTTGGTAATGATTGTCGAATAACCTTATTTTTCAGCACAGCAGAGAAGAGCACCCGAGCTATACAAGATGTGAAGCAGCTTTCAAGACATTGTCAGAAGTTCACCTTACCGCCTTTAAACTTGCCTCTCAATTTGAAGAACAGAATGTCTTCCAATTAGAGTGCCACCATTGTCATTTCTAAGGGCATTAGTTCAATGCAGGATAATAATTAAATAGGCTGTACATGTGTTACCTTGGAACTAAAATGAAACTTCTTCCAGAAACTGCAGTAAAGATGTGTAAAGGAATTGTATCAGTAATGAAAGGCATTAAGAAAGCATTTAGAGAGCAAAATTATTATTTTCCCACAGGGCTTTTATTATTATTGCCTCATTACAAAACTTCGATGCATTTTGAAACAATGTACAATAAAAATATGCATTTTTAAAAGTAAACATTGTACCAAGTATTAATTCAGTTTCTAATAAATTGTATGGAATGCGTTTTATGTCATGTTTTATCTAAATGTTAGGCTTTTGTGCTGGATGTTAAACTTTGATATGTACATTTGTGTTTCTTTGCCTGTTGGTTGCGTGTGTTCAGTGCATGTTTCATAATTTTGGGCTGTATGTGCACAATCTTTTTAAGGCCGCAAATGACCCAATGCACAGAATTAGGATATTTCTTAATGTATAAAAGGCAAATTGTGATTCAGTAATATGTCACCAAATCTCAATTTGGATTTGCAAAATGGTATTTGGAAGGGGCGTGTTTAGGACGTCCCGTCCGAATTACAATTTGAAGCAGTATGTATCAATATTTTGCGACCAAATTACGATTGCGAAACATTCAGTTTTTTTACCAGAACCTCAGTAAATTGCAACCTACCTCAATAATATTCAGAGATAGGATGATTTGCACTCCATTAGGAACTGCAGAATGAAACTCAATGTGTTTCATATATTAGAAATAGCAATTTGCTAACTGTGATTCACAGAAAATCGCAATTAGGTCATCGCTAATCCTAACATTTTTACATAAGGCCCTTCATGTTTTAAGTTTTGCATTGTTTGATGTTGCCTACTTTAGAATGGTTTTGTGCAAAATATTTTTATTGTGTTATTTGTTATATTTAGTGTGCATGGCTACAATAACATAAACAAATTATGAGCTAGTGATTATTTTGCTTAAGAGGTTAATTGAGTGCCAGTTGAAGTATGTTAGTAATTTAACATTTACGATTCTCCACCTCTCTTTCAAGGTTTAAATTCATGTTAGTTGTTCCATTATCCTTTTGTAAAACATAGATATTTCAAATATGTCAACATTTGTCTACAATGAGTGATAGTGATAGTAACTAATCAACTGATGTAACTAACGCACAAGACAAATTTATGAATTCCATAAGATCTAATTGTAATTGCTTATAGATGAATATGAGTGAAAAAGTGAAAGAATGTCATAGATGTGCATTTGATCGTGTTGAACAGTGTGATGCTTTTGAAGAAGGGTGAATGGGAATAGGTTTCAGAATATCCCACAAATGTGTATTTAGCATGTATGGTACAGTGGCACATGCATCAGAATTCAAGACCCAATTCATAAACTATTTTTCACTACTAAGTAGAACTTAGGTAAACTTTGCAGATGGAAATTCCCTTGTGCAATGAATGTTTGCAAAAATCCTTCAGGTATTGCCGATTTCTGCATTCACAAACTGAGTCGCTGGTTAAGGGTTTGCACGGAACAAACAAAGAATAAAAGGGTTTGGATATTCACCATCAACCTAAAGGTAATTTTCTATTCTAGAAACGCATGCAAATGCACTACTGATTCTGGGCAGGAGGGGACGATTGTATATTTTAAAATGATACAGGGAAAGGGTGTTGAAGAAAATTGATTCCTTGTGTAGGAAGAGAAAGTTACATGTATGCCGAAGACATCCTGCAAATATGAATATTACTCTGGTTAGCATTAGAGAAAATTGGCATATTCTTCAATTGCAGGAGAAATTCTACTGGTGTGTGATGTGTGATACAGATTGCAGTTTCTTAAATGTCTTGTAGGTTTATTATGCTGTCGCAGTTAAAAATGTTCATCATGGCTCTGGAAAGTATGTTTTAATGGTCTCTTTTGTTTCCCCTGGCTAATGTTTGTGTTTTTGTGCTTTTATAACTTGAGCCCTTGCCATGCACTGCTAATTACCCACAAATTAATGCACTCATGACATCGTTGATAATCTCAATGTAATTTTTGCAGTAAATTTTTTGATGAAAAAACTGTGCATGGTGGGTGATCGAATTACAGTTACCTTTGGGCACAAGTTAGAATTATTTGATATAACTCTAACTAGAACAGTTTAATTTCTATGGTTTTGTATGTTTAAAATGTGAGCTATAATGTACCTGTAAGCTTAGTTTTTTAAGTTAATTTCTATGTTTTTTAACGGAATGTAATTTTCATTACTATAAATGAAACCAACCACCATGGACCATGACCTGCGGGCTGCAGCCAAATCTCCATAGCAACCCAAACTTGCCACATGCACAGCTTTCGGTCATGCTTGCAGCCAACTCTCTATAACCACCCAACCTTGCACAATTCCAAAAACTCCTGCACTGTTTCGTAAAGTTTAAGGTTAACAAAAAGAGGGTGTCCGAGAGCATTGATTTCTCATGTTACATCATATAGATATTTTTTTAAAGCAATACAGTAAAAAAGTCTGGAATTACACTAAATTTCACAGAAACTTAGAAATGTACCCGGAAAACATGGTGTAAATCACTGCAGCTGTTTCAGCGAAGATAGATAGATAGGTAGATAGATAGATAGATAGATAGATAGATAGATAGATAGATAGATAGATAGATAGATAGATAGATAGATAGATAGATAGATGTAAATGTTTGGGGGCGGGGTGTTGAAATGATTAAATTAATTTAATAATTTTACGTTAGCCCTTATGAAGGTGTGATGCGTTGCTGCAGTACCAGTGGTTGGCCATGTGTGCTTAATTTACTCCAGGAGTACATTTACACATGGTGTGACAGCTTTCGCAACTTTAGAAGAGTATTTTGTGATTTGTAATTGTCTTACCCTTTTGTGGGTGTCTACTTTTTATTAGTATGTTCCTGCAAAAACCCTCCTTAAAGCTCCATAAACCACAGCAATTTAGTAGTAAGTAGTCCCCATTTTCCAGCTGTAACCTTTTGTTCCACCTTCATTTTCTATCAAAACATAAACCTACTCTTTACTGCAATGTGTAGTAAGAAAATAATACTACTGAAGTGCTGCTTTACATAACTCAAAATGCAGTTCTGAAGTGGACAAAAGGATCATACATTGGATAATATTGTAATCCATGGGCCCCATCTGCAGATCCAGCTATAGTTGTCTACTACTCCTAACAAAGGTTGAACTATTGTTACTCTGGTGTTAGAATTGTCTGCTGATTTAATGAGGCCCATAGAATTTCAGAATTATAGCTTGGTGGTGATTCTTCTCAGTTGAGCACCAAGGAGCATATTTAAGAGCCCCTAGCACCACTGGAGTGTCATTTTTTGTGACTCTCAGGTGGATCTATGCCCTGTGCCATATTTACAAGGCAGCATTAAGCCACTTTTTGTGGCTTAACACCACCTTGTAAATACGACCCCTTCCCACACAGCCCTTTGCGTGGAAGGGGCATGCAATGTGTGTTGCTGTGGGTGTGCCGCAGCAACACCCATTGCATTTTGATGCTGCCTCAGATTTACCAGTTTTCGTAAACCTGAGATAGTGGCAAAATTTAACCCTACTTCAGGGGTGGCGTTAGCAGGGCGCAACGAGGAGGAATACCGTTATTCCTCCTCATTTTTTGCTTTTTCTACATGTGATGCATTCAGCAGCATGCATAAAAAGAGCAAAATGCCAAAAATTATTGTTTATGTGCGGAAAGGTGTCACTTTCTGCCCATGAACAATCATTTCAAAATGATGCTTTGGCACTTCTGTGTGTGCTGCATTCTGCAGCACACACATAAGTCCCCTTTTCACCATTAGTGATTGTTTATGTGCAGGAAGGGACACCTTCCCACACATAAACAATCAAACCTCTCAATGCAGACATCCTTGCACAATGGTGCAAGGATGCCTGTGTCGGCGCTAGGCAGCTTAATTTAGCACCAGCATAGGGGGAAATGCAGGGGTGCACCATATTCAAATGAATACGTCAGTTTGCTGCATTTCTAAAGTGACACAGCACAGCACTGCCAATTTTGGTACAGGACCGTGCTGCGCCACTTTTTAGTAAATCTGTCTCCAAGTGTGCCAGATAATAGAAGAAGATTAAGGGCCTGATTAAGAGATTAGCATACAGGTTACTCTCTATGGACAGCACTCCCCTTTGTTTAAAAAACCGTAGAAATTCACAGAATGAAACAAAGGTTGCAGGGACTTTATAGCTAGGAAATAGAATTTTAAAAAACATAGAAATTCACTGAAAAAACAATGGCTACAGGGCCGTTATAATTAGATACTAAATTTACTCGAACAAAACCAGAGAAATTCAGCAGTTGTACTTAGCAGCCCTAACTATAACTTACACCACCACAATATACTGCTTATAGCTTCACATATTATATCACTCATGAAATGGTTAGTAACATCACTGATAACATCACTGATGACACTTCAAATGACATCAATGATGGACATTCTTTGACCTTTGGTTTTGCCAGTGAATTGATGTATATATATCTCAATATATATATATATATATCTCAATATATATATATATATATATGTATATATATATATATATCACTTGCACAAAGGAGGCACCCATTGCTAAGCGTTCAGCAATTTGAGTGGCATTTGGAGAAACTATTAATTGTAATTGCCAGAACTAACGTAGCCCCTAAAATGCCTGCTGTTTTCACAGGACATGACCACATGGATTGGCGTCAGTCACAAGACTACTGCCCTCAGGTATGGAAATAATATAGGCAAAAGACAGATGATGAAACTGTTTGACTTATTTATTTATTGTATAATAAGACATTTGTATTCTTTGACAACAGCATGAATGTTTCATGCTGAAAGCACATCAATTATAATGAGAGTAGAAATGGGCCCAGAACCATGAGGGTATTCAAATCTACGAAAGAGAGACTGCATCTGGGGCTATAAAACTACTGATAACACATGCTAAAATGGCAGCTCTCTTAGCTATGTGATTTATGAATGAACTGAAGTCCTTTTTCACTTTTGATTATATCAAAACATACAATGAAGGGAAACTATTTAAACATCTGCGTGCAAATGTCTATTTATTTACCGGCATTTGAGAAAGGCATTCAGCCGAAACGCATCATGCTGGGTGAAATTAATCTGGCTGTGAACCTGGAGAGTGCTCCTTTGTGGCTTAGAAGTGAAGCTGTTTGGTTGTTATGTTTTACGTGCATGCCACCTGCACAAAGGAGGTACCCATTGCTAGGCGCTCAGCAATTTGAGTGGCATTTGGAGAAACAAATATATATATATATTCACTGAAAATAACAAAGGTTACACAGACAATATAGTTAGGTTCTGAATTTACTCATACAAAACCATAGAAATTCAGCAGTCATAGTTACAGTTCTTTCAAGAAACTATAACTCCCGCCCTATGGTAACTATAACTCTCGCCTTCGTCATGCACTGCTAATTACACCACATATTATATCATTGATGAGATCTTGTATGATATCTTTGATGTTATCACTGCAACATTTGCAATTAAAGAAAACTGTGCATGGCAAGGATGCGAGTTATAGTTACCTTAAGGCGTGAGTTATAGTTACCTTAAGGCTTCAGATAACTATAACAATAACTGTTGAACTTCTATGGTTTGGTACGTTTAAAATATGAGCCTAACTATAACGTCCCTGTAACCCTTCAGTACACAGATTGTGTTATTGCTTGTTTGGTGTAAATCCGCTCAGTATTTTTTGGGAAATTAGATGGACAATAAATTTAGATATCTCTGGCTGTGGCGCTTTCACAATGATTTTGCAAACATTTGTGAATTTTCACCAATGCTCATGCGAAAGGAAGAGCTGTAAATGGCTGACCGCAACCTGACTAAAACGTTGTGGCTGCCATTTTATTTCACAGGACACAGTCCCCAAAAGTGAAAATCCTATTTGAAAGTGGCATACAGGGTGAGGGTGAAGGTACCCTGACCACAGGAGTGTGATAAGGTTGTGTTTAAGGGGCACATTATGAGTTTAAAATAATTTTGCTTCACCATGCATGATATTCATGAAAATTCATTTTTTGTGAATTTTTGTAAATTATTTGCAAAATATCCACAAATGTTTTTTTTTAAAAATCACAGACTCAATCATACACTAAATCATACACTAATTCATTCATGTTGGAAAGTGAATTTTTGCAGGGGGCAGGTAAGCATCTACCTTTAGCAATAGGCCACAAACCTCCACTAGGTCCAGCCAGGGTCTCAATAAATTAATCCCAGCTCAACCCTTAGTATTTTAGCAACGAGCAGTTAGGCTTAATTTAGGAAACAGGTGTGCAAAGCATTTCATAATCACAAAACAGTAAATAAGTAAAACACAAAACACAATAAAAATCCAACTCCAATTTATTAAAATAGATTATTTTTATTAACTTTAAAATGACAGTAGAAGTACAAAAATCCAACAAAAGGAAACAGAGATATACATTTTTAAAGATGAAGGGCCTGATCACAACTTTGGAGGAAGGTGTTAATCCGTCCCAAAAGTGACGGATATACCACCAGCCGTATTACGAGTCCATTATATCCTATGGAACTCATAATACGGCTGGTGGTATATCCGTCACATTTGGGACGGATGAACACCTCCTCCAAAGTTGTAATCAGGCCCTAAATGTTTTGTAGCGCATAGAAATAAAAAGCGCCAATATGGACATCTGTTCACACTCGACTTGGGCAAAGTTAAAATTTGAGGCTGGCTGCGATGGAGCCCTGCTCAGTTACAGTGTGTGGGAGGCCTCGGTTAAAGTTTTACCTTCTGACTTACTCTTTTTATTTCAAGATTTTCTGGACAAGGACAAAGTTGAATCTGACTCCCTTAGAGCCCTCTTTGGATGCACATTACAGCAGACCTCAGTCAAGGATTTTATGTGTGGATTTAGACAGTTGTTCGGGATGCAAATCCTCATCCGGGACCAAGTTGAAATTGAAGCTGACCTCCCTAGAACCCTTCTCAGATCCACTGCATGGAAAGCCTCGGTCAACTTTTTACATTGGGACTTAGAAACCTTTTTGAAGCTTTTTCTCTCCACGTTGGGCGACCCTCCACAGCAAGTTGATTTCAAGTCAACATCATTGGATTGCCTTTCTATGAGCCCCCTGTGAAATCCTGGAAGTCTGGGGCTCTGGAGCTTTATAGCAGTACAAACCTGCAAGTCAGGCCGGGTTGCGGTCAATGTATGCCATCTTGACTGACAATGTTGGGTTGGTCCACTTATGGAGCTATTTTCAAAAGTTGTTCCAAACTTCAGCAAACCTCTGGATCTTCTTCCAGTAGGTCTTTTAATGTTCGTTAGGTTTCCACAGCTCACCCCAAGGCTCCAGAAGCTCTGAATCTTTGGGGGTTAGGACTCTAACTCCCAGAATGCACCTGGCTCAAATCCACAAATGACCACTGCTCACTGGTCAGTTTCTTCAGGGCTTGATGCAGGGAACTCTGGTATGCTATTTTCTATCTGTAGTAAACAGGGAGTCCCTTCTTGAAGCAGTAGATGAGAGGCAAAGTCCTTTCAGTGGTGAAGCCCAAGGGTGTGGCTTGTGTAGTCCTTCTGAGTGCAGGGTCCAGGTGGAGGCCAGGGGTCCAGAAGGGCAGTCCTTCTTCTTCTTGTCTTGTTCCTGGAGGGATCTGATGTGGGGTGCAGCTCTGCCATATCTATCCTTGCTCCTGGGGTGGCAAGCAGAGGGGGCCTCTGTCCAATCATGTGCAGGCCACCACCTTCTTGAGTGACAACTTCCTGCGAAGTGTGGCAAAAATAAAATCCAGGGATCAACATTCTCCAAAAATACAAGATGGCAAAACTTCTATCTTTGAGGAAGGTCATGGCATACCACTCTCTTAATCTAATCAGGGGGCACCGGGCTGTCTGGGTTTGCAGGAAATGGGGGAAGGTACAGTTACGGTCCCAAATGTCCTTCCCTCCTTTGAAGACCAGTTTGGCTGCTCTTCCCCCATCTAGTTCCATCATTTGCGGAGGCGGATCTCCTCCCACTAGATGCTTCTTTTGTCTTAGCCTAGGCTGGCTCAGTCTGCCCGAGGCTGACCAATCAGAGAAGCGTGATCATCGAACAATCAAGCGTTTCATTCAAAATAGTCAACAGGGTCGCAAGAAGCGTGTGGAAAAACCAAGGCGCAAAATAACTGCCCATGAACTGAGAAAAGTCAAGCGTGCAGCTGCCACGATGCCACTTGCCACCAGTTTGGCCATATTTCAGAGCTGCAACATCACTGGAGTGCCCAAAAGCACAAGGTGTGCAATACTCAGAGACATGGCCAAGGTAAGAAAGGCTGAAAGACGACCACCACTGAACAAGACACACAAGCTGAAACGTCAAGACTGGGCCAAGAAATATCTCAAGACTGATTTTTCTAAGGTTTTATGGACTGATGAAATGAGAGTGAGTCTTGATGGGCCAGATGGATGGGCCCGTGGCTGGATTGGTAAAGGGCAGAGAGCTCCAGTCCGACTCAGACGCCAGCAAGGTGGAGGTGGAGTACTGGTTTGGGCTGGTATCATCAAAGATGAGCTTGTGGGGCCTTTTCGGGTTGAGGATGGAGTCAAGCTCAACTCCCAGTCCTACTGCCAGTTCCTGGAAGACACCTTCTTCAAGCAGTGGTACAGGAAGAAGTCTGCATCCTTCAAGAAAAACATGATTTTCATGCAGGACAATGCTCCATCACACGCGTCCAAGTACTCCACAGCGTGGCTGGCAAGAAAGGGTATAAAAGAAGGAAATCTAATGACATGGCCTCCTTGTTCACCTGATCTGAACCCCATTGAGAACCTGTGGTCCATCATCAAATGTGAGATTTACAAGGAGGGAAAACAGTACACCTCTCTGAACAGTGTCTGGGAGGCTGTGGTTGCTGCTGCACGCAATGTTGATGGTGAACAGATCAAAACACTGACAGAATCCATGGATGGCAGGCTTTTGAGTGTCCTTGCAAAGAAAGGTGGCTATATTGGTCACTGATTTGTTTTTGTTTTGTTTTTGAATGTCAGAAATGTATATTTGTGAATGTTGAGATGTTATATTGGTTTCACTGGCAATGATAAATAATTGAAATGGGTATATATTTTTTTTTGTTAAGTTGCCTAATAATTATGCACAGTGATAGTCACCTGCACACACAGATATCCCCCTAACATAGCTAAAACTAAAAACAAACTAAAAACTACTTCCAAAAATATTCAGTTTTGACATTAATGATTTTTTTGGGTTCATTGAGAACATGGTTGTTGTTCAATAATAAAATTAATCCTCAAAAATACAACTTGCCTAATAATTCTGCACTCCCTATATATTTATATATGCATGTATATATATATATATATATATATATACACACACACACACCCACACACCTATATAGCTAGGTAAGATAACATTTTATCTTAAGTTTAAAAACAATTCTAGAAATTGAATGAAAAAATCAAAGGTTAAAGTAACATTCAAGTTAGGTATTGTAATAACATAAAAAATAATGTTTAAACACCTAAAACACTGAAAAACTGAAATTATACTTTATTGATATAAGTATAACTTGCACCCCACCTTGCACTTCTTATGAGCTCACATATTACATCACTCATAACATGTTTAATGACATCACTGATGGCATCACTGCTCACATCCATGATGACATCATCCAAGGTATATGTCTGTTTGCTATAAGCTCTTCCAAGTGGATAGTATTCAGCAAGGTACATGTAGGACCGATTTTCTACGGATGAACTAGCCATGATGTTTGTGATGGAGTAACCCCATCTGCCAAACTCTAAATCAGGCCCTAATTTGGGTGTGATATGGAAGAATATTGCTTCCAGTTAGCAATGCTGAGGTTCTGCTTCTTTGGTTATTTTTTTTAATTACTTCTAACACTTAGGGGGTCATTCTAACCCTAAAATGACGGAAGCACCGCCAACAGGCTGGCGGTGCTTCCTTGGCCATTCTGACCGCAGCGGTAAAGCCGCGGTCAGAAAAGGGCAACCAGCGGTTTCCCGCCGGTTTACCCCTGGCCCAGGGAATCCTCCATGGCGGCGCTGCTTGCAGCACCGCCATGGGGATTCCGACCCCCTTACCGCCATCCTGTTCCTGGCGGTTTTCACCACCAGGAACAGGATGGCGGTAATGGGTGTCGTGGGGCCCCTGGGGGCCCCTGCAGTGCCCATGCCACTGGCATGGGCACTGCAGGGGCCCCCTAACAGGGCCCCACTAAGATTTTCAGTGTCTGCAAAGCAGACACTGAAAATCGCGACGGGTGCCACTGCACCCGTCGCACCCCTTCGACTCCGCCGGCTCCATTCGGAGCCGGCATCCTCGTAGAAGGGGGTTTCCCGCTGGGCCGGCGGGCGGCCTTCTGGCGGTCGCCCGCCGGCCCAGCGGGAAAGCCAGAATGGCCACCGCGGTCTTTTGACCGCGGTGCGGTCATTCAGCAGTTCCCGCTTGGTGGGCGGCGACCGCCGCCCGCCAATGAAGGAATGACAACCCTTAGTGCCATATGTACGAACACATTTTCCCATAAGGACAGAATGGGTAAAACCCTTTGCTACATCTGGCCCTTAGTGCTTACATTATTTTCAGACAATCATGTTGTAGTATGTCTAAATTTCAGGAATAGACTTGCTTGTGAAATGTATGATTGAGTCAGGACTAATGCCAGACTAAGGGCCTGATTTAGATCTTGGTGGTAGTGGTCCCATTGTCGCTTTTTCATCTGAAAATCCATCTGCTGCCATAATAGCCCACCCACCCTAGATGTCAGCTGGAGAATAGTTGAAAGACTGCCAATGGTCTGCCATAACTGCCAAAAATGTCTACCCGCATCGACGGTGCCATAGGCTAAAGCAACTGACGGCAGGACACCAGCTCCTTTTTCTATCAGGTCATTCACGATGTGCAACCCATCAATGCAACTGTGGCAGGTTAACCTCCACTCGTGAGTTGGAAGATTGTGAAGGATAAAAGGACGATACTCACCTTTATTACACTATAGACATTTTCTGCCACCATGAACTCGGATATATCAGTCTTGTATTGCTGCTGCTCATGTACCAGATGGAAATCAACCCTGTCATTACTGGAACAGAAGGTAAATCATAGTCATACCTGTTATCCTTGGAATTGTTGCTGTACCGTAGCACTGGACTCATGCATGTGAAATATGTTTTGCAAAAAACACCATAAGATGCACAATGCTTATGTGTGTATTGTTGTACTTAAAAAATATATCACAAAACACTTTCAATCAATCACTTGTTAAGCGCGCTACTCACCTGATAGGGTCTCAAGGTGCTAGGAGGGGTGGGGGCTAACACTCGAATAGCCAGGTCTTGAGACACTTCCTGAAGGTAAGGAGGTCCTGGGTCAGACGTAGGTTGGCGGGAAGGGAGTTCCAGATTTTGGAGACGAGGTGGGAGAAGGATCTGCTGCTGGTTGTGGTACGGTGGATATGGGGGATGGTGGTGAGGGCAAGGTTGGCGGAGAGGAGCTGGCGGGTGGGAATGTGGAAGCTGAAAGGCTCGTTGAGGTAGGCAGTGCCTGCATCGTGGAGAGCCTTGTAAACGTGGATCAGGAGTTTGAAGATGATCCTCTTGTTGACAGGGAGTCAGTGAAGGTGTTTGAGGAGGGCTGGCATGTGTTTGTGGTGAGGGAGCTTGAGGATGAGGCTGCGGAGGCGTTCTGAATGCGCTGAAGTTTCCTCTGGAGCTTGGCCGTTGTTCCCACTTAGAGTGCTTTGCTGTAGTCCAGTCTACTGCTGACGAGGGTGTGGGTGCCGTTCTTCTGGTTTCAATGGAGATCCATCTGAAGGTCTTGCGAAGCATTCAGAGGGTGTTGAAACATGAGGATGAGATGGCGTTGACTTGCTGGGTCATGGTGAGCGATGAGTCCAGTATGAAGCTGAGGTTGCGCGCGTGGGTGGTGGGAGTTGGAGCGGCTCCTATTTTGTCCGGTCCCCCTCAGTCATCCCATGCTGATCCATTGGAGCCGAGGATGAGGATCCCAGCCTTATCCGAGTTCAGTTTGAGGCGGCTTATCTCCATCCAGTTGGCGATGGCGTGAAGTCCGTTGTGGAGATTGGTCTTGGTGGTGGTGGAGTCCTTTGTGAGTGAGAGGATCAATTGGGTGTCATTTGCATAGGAGACAATGTTAAGGCTGTGGGATCGGACGATGTTGGCAAGCGGCGCCATGTAGACGTTAAAAAGGGTAGGGCTGAGAGAGGATCCTTGAGGTACTCCGCAGATGGTCTTGGTGGTTTTCGACAGGAATGGAGGGAGGCGTGCTCTCTGAGTTCTGCCAGACAGGAAGGATGTGAGCCTGTCAAGGGCCTTGTGGCGGATTCCGGCATCGTGGAGGTGTGTACGAAGTGTGTGGTGACAGACGGTATCGAAGGCTGCCGAGAGGTCAAGGAGGTTGAGGGCCACAGGTTTCACCTTTGTTGAACATGATCCTGATGTCGTCGGTAGCGGCGATGAGAGCGGTCTCGGTGCTGTGGTTCTTGCGGAAGCCAGATTGGGAGATATCGAGCAAGCTGTTGTCCTCTAGGAAGAGTGATAGTTGGCTGTTGACTATCTTCTCGATGACCTTCGCTGGGAAGGGGAGGAGGGAGATGGGCTGGTAATTCTTGAGGACTTCGGGGTCTGCCTTGGCTTTTTTGAGCAGGGTGTTAACTTCGGCATGTTTCCAACTATCCGGGAAGGTGGCGGTCTCGAAGGAGCTGTTGATGATAGTACGGAGTTGGGGGGCAATGATTAGGCTGGATTTATTGAAGACATAGTGAGGGCAGGGGTCAGCGCGTGATCCGGGGTGGATGGTGCTCATGGTCTTGGTTGTGTCCTCATCGTTGGTGTGGGTCCAGGCGCTCAGGAGGTTGGTGTGGTTGGGTGCGTTGTGGTTGGTGTTGGCCGTGGTAGTCATGGGGATCAGGGAGGCAAAGCTGCTGTGGAGGTGGCAAGGAAGTCGCAGAGGTCTTTTGAGAGGAGGAGGGGTCGATGGAGGAGGAATTGGGGTAGGTGAGTTATTTGATGATGATGAAGAGCTCTTTGTAGAATGATCTTTTGGTGGTCCGGAAGAGCTGGTGATGCTTGCGGATGGCCGTCTTTAGGGCGGCGTGGTTGCTCTCTGTTCTTGGCGCAATATCTTCTCAACTTTCTGGCACTCCCGCTTGGAGGCCTGAAGGTCAGCGGTGAACCAGGGTGCTTTCTTGCTGGTACGCATGTTGGGTGGTTTCCTAAGTGGAGTGAGGGTGTTGGCGCAGTCGTCTAGCCATTTTTTGAGGTTGAGGGCGGTGGTGTTGGGGTTGCTGGTGTCGGGTAGCGGGGTGTGGACGAGGGTGGAGGTCAGCTGGTCCTTTGAGATCTTGTTCCAGCTGCGGCAAGGGATCCGTTGCAGGTGGTGGTGAGCGGTGGGTTTATGGAAGGAGAAGTAGACACAGCAGTGGTCAGTCCAGTGGAGTTCGTTGGTATGGGTGAAGGTGATGTGGCTTCTGGCAGAGAAGATGGGGTTCAGTGTGTGGCCGCTGAGTGGGTGAGTGTTGTGATGAGTTGTTTGAGACTGAGGTTGGCAAGGTTGTCGATCAAGGCTGAGGAGTTGCTGTCGGTGTTCTCTAGGTGAAAATTCAGGTCACTGAGGAGCATGTAGTCCGTAGAGGCGAGGGTGTGGGCACTGATTGTGTCAGCATCGCAGAACTGTGGGCGGGGGCCTGGTGGTCTGTGGACAAGGGTTCCTCTGAGGGTTGTGTTGGCATTGCCATGATTCTGGAAGTGCAAGTGTTCTTGCAGCATCAATGATGTTGAGGGTGTTGGTTGAGATCCTGATGGTGCTCCTGTAGACTATGGCGATTCCTACTCCCGGTTTGTTGGTGCAATCTCTGCGGGTAATCTTATAGCCTTCCGGGTTGGCTATGGCGATGTCGGGTTCCGAGGAGGGGGTCATCCAGGTTTCGGTGAGGAAGGCAATGTCTGGGGAGGTTGAGGTGAGAAGGTCCCAGAGTTTGACGGCGTGCTTGTGGACGGAGTGGGTGTTGAGGAGGATGCAGCTGAGGTGGTTGTTGTGGGTGGAGCTTTTGTGGTGCTTGGTGGCTTGTGTAGAGGTGAAGTTGCACATCCGGCAGGAGAAGGGTCCATGGATGTGCTTCGGGGTGGCTAGGACACAGGCGGTGGAGCGGCCAGGTTTGAGGGCCGTGTAGCAGCGTCTGGTGATATGAGGGGCGCAAGGGGCGCGAGGGGCAGGGGGACTGCCACTGTGAGTGGTCCAGGAGTGGACAGGCGCAGACAGGCTTGCCTCTGGCCATTAAGAAGGGAGGAGCAGCTGGGAGGCTGGAGGTGAGGGCAAATGGGAGAGGGAACGGACAGTTCAGAGGAGCCGAAAACGGGCAAAAAGGGGAGCGCAAAGCAGCGCAGTGGAGAGAAGGCTAAAAAGCACACACAATTTTGGAATAAGCACAGAAATGGCAATAAAACAAAAAGAATATGAACGGTAACAAGAACACACTCACATTACATACGGATCCCACTAGACACCAGGGATGAGGCAAAGGCGGGTGCCTGCGGGTGGTGGAGGGCCTTGAACTTGCGGCAACAGCGATGGCGGGGTGGGAGGCACGGGCACAGACTGCAGGAGCTGTGCAGCGTTAGGGACGAGCCCAGACCTTAAAAGTAGGTCAGGGGTCACTCTTTGCACCACGCAGCAGCCACCATTATGAATGGGAGGTGGGAGGGAGGAGCAGCTGGCAGGTGGGAGGTGAGGGTGAATGGGGGCGTGAGGGGGGTGGGGCCGCAGGGACGCAGCGGCGGGAACTGACGGCTCAGAGGAGCCAAAAACAGGCAGGAAGGGGAGCACAAAGCAGCGCAGCAGAGAGAAGGTTGAAAAGCACAGCCTTCTGCTCTGCCACTTTGAGACATTAATAGCACCCACCAACCTGCTATGAACTGCCTTCATGGCAAAGGACACCTAAACAAAACATCAGAGCATTCACAAAGAGCAATGAGTCCACATAGGTATGTGTAAAAACTCCCCAATAAAATCATCATCATTAACTGAAACAGTATACCCAATAGGAACTATTGATAATGTAGCAGTTCCACTACAACATGCTACAAGTGAGTGTACACAGAATATACTACCAATCTTACCTCTAAACTGCAAACAAGGCAGAGATGTATGAAGGTCACATGTCCCCTTGGGGTGTGCAATGTATCACAAAGATTAGGTGATACTTAACTATAAAGTGCCAGGTTTCCTGTGCAATGCATTTGTGCATATTAGTGGCACAACATTTAAACAACACCCATGAGTTCTCCAGTAACAATAACAGAAACACATTAAATTTTGATGTAAGTGTTCAGTAACAAGATGAATCGTTGCACCAAAATAAACATGTCCATAACAAATGTACAACACTATTGTATGCATTTAAAAATGATTACCGAAAACCAAAAACTGGGTTGCTAACTATCACAAATGAGAGTAAGTACATGGCACACACATTAGCAGAAATAACATTAGCAAACAAGTACGTTACTGAAGGCTATGACAAAGGTATTCTCAAAATGAAAATCTTTTTATAGATATGAGATAGCTCTCCCGGAAGTAAATGAAATAAAACAACAAATGGACAAGACCAGTAGTTCACAGTGTGGGTATATTCCCACAACTTGCCTCCTAATGTCACTGCCAATAAACCTCCTCTGGAAGGGGCATCTATGGAGCAGAGAGCAGTCACCTTAATGAAGTCACTGGTTGGGGGGTACTTGGGATTGAGAGGAATGGCTTTGAGAGGAGTGGAATTGAGTTTGGAAGGGGTGGGTTGGGATTTGGAAGGGATGGTTTGGGATCTGGAAGAGATGGGTTATGATGTGGAAGGGATGGAAAGACGTTTGGGGTGGCTTTACATTTGGGAGTGGTGAGATGTGGAAGGGGTTTTTTAGGATGTGGAAGGGGTCAGGGCTAGGGAAACAAGAAGGTCCTCCTTTGGAAAATAGGTAGGGTAGTTTGCAGGGAGTTCGGATTGGGAGGTAGAGGGGGTGACTGTGTCTGTTGTGCATGTGTCTGTTGAAGGTGTGGGTGCCTGAGGGTCTGGTATATGTGCTGTATGTTTTGATTTGTGTTTCTTATTGTATATATGTTGGGTGGGTGAGTGTTGGTGATTGTGTTCAGTAAATGTGTGTGTGTGTGGATGTGTCTCTTGTGGAGGTAGCGTGTGCTGTGCTGGTGTTTGTGAGTGACTATGGGTGTGTTGGTAGTATGTGTGGGTGCTGGTGTAATGGTGGGTGTGGGGTCTGCAGCTGTGCTGGTGGTGAGATTAGATGTCTGTGTCATGGCAGGTGTGGTGTCTGCAGGTGTGCTGGTAGTGGGTGGTGGGTGCATGTGTTTGTATCGTGATGGGTATGCTGCCTGCGGGGATACTTTGATGGTGGGATGTGTGGTACCTGCATGTATGTGTCTGTGTTTCTTGCTATGTCGCTGTGAGGATGTGCTGCTTGTAGACATTTTAATGGATATGTGCAAATTTGTGAGTGTACTTAGAATAAGGCTGGGTGACTTCTCAAGATGGGATACCAAAACATCTATATGATGCAACCTTCCATCTGAAAATGCCCCTTCAAGTGATTTCTCATCCGGACAGAACTAAGGATACCAAAATGCTGCTAGGGGGATATCTCTGACCCATGTGGATGCACTCCTGGGTGGCGCAACCAATACAGTTTGCGATAAAATGTCATGTTGTTTTACATACACTGCCTTACATGCACAATGCAACCTGCTACTGTCCAAATTAACTGAATAGAAATTTGGTGTACAAACAGGTTTCAAACTTGTTCCAGATAAGGAATTATGTCACTATACGTATGGTTCCAGTCCTTTTGGGACAAATGTTCATTATCATTGTGTCATAGCACCAACTTACCAATGTTAAGTCTGATACATTAACTGCATGATACGTGCACAGTTTGCCATGTCACCATTAACGATTCCCCTGCATCCAGTCGGATTTCTGTTGGAGCATTCCTCCTGACCCAGTCTTTAAATGGGGCATGTTTGGTCAAACTGTCCCTCTTGACATAGAGACAATGCAGGTGCCCCTTCATTAGCATTCAGTCATGTTCTGCTAAAAAATAAAAAAGTACTTGGCTTGTGATTTGGACTCTAGTAGCAACTTTCAATGCAACGCAATACACCAGACACAGCATCACACACTGTCTGGTTAACTTACACCTCAAGAAATTCTCATGTGCCTTGGATGTGTGTCAGCCATCATGTTCATGCCCTATAACATTGCTGGAAATTACAAATATCTACAGACAATAACTTACCTCCTTTATGCTGCTGTTGGGCCTGTCTATCAAGCTCTGGTTAGGCCACTACAAGGAGGAAGGCCATCCGGGGGAGTCAAGGTGCAGCACACCTGCTTGGATTATTGAGTGGACTGCCCAAGCTGGCCTTCTACAGACTTTCATGTCGAGCTTCGCGGGTCCTCCCACCTCTTCCAACAATGCAGGTTGTGCCGCTTATGGACCCCACCAGGACCTGCACCTACTTAGCAATGGCTTTCCTTATTTCCCTCTTTTGATGGTCATTGACCTGTATGGATGATAGAAAAGAATAAGAAGAGAGGTTTTGAGTGGTTTGTTTTGTCTGTAGTACTGTGACAGAATTTTTTAACATTGCTCACATGTTTACCAAAAAGTAACTTTATATTTTCTTAAAACATTTAGAGGTTCTTAGGAAATACTGATTTGCAGTGATCGTTTGAGCACCCTCAACACTTTCTATCTCCTCATGTTACTAACTAAGGCCCAAAACATCATCTAGGCCAGGGCCATAAAACATTTCCATTTTGCAAGAATACTCACACTAAAATATACTAAACGCTAAACAACCTGCACAATCCTTGCACATAATCCTACGCACAGCTACATGGGCTTTTTCCCCAAAGTTTGAAGAGTCAAAACCCATGGTTTGCATCACATACAGTGACTAAGGGCAGTATGGAAGGGCAGCTATGTGTCAGCGATAGTAGGTATTAAGAGGATGTATGAACAAGTGTGTATAGGAATGAAATGGAACATATTTGTGGATGATTGAGAGCCCGTCGCATTCTAACTAGCAGCACAGGAAATTCATTTCCCTATATGTGGCACCATGGCATGTATAAAAACCATACATAACATCCTATTCCATAATATGGGCTGTAATCCCACTTGATAGGGTATCATCAGTCAACTCCACAGTTTTACAAGATTTTCTGCCAGTTAATATCACTATTATTTTGATATTGGCTCAATGTTGTCACTCATACTACTGATACAATATCTACTGGTCACTGGTAGTAAGGGGCCCGCAATTAGTCTGATGAAACTGGAATTGTGAGTTATATGAACAGATGTCATGGCTTCACCTTTAAAGTGACCTTACATTTCCATGCATAGACATTTCTAACAGCGTCAAACACATTTCTGTACCCAGCAAAATCATTCAGTTCACTCCACTCCAATCACAACACTTACCCATGAAAAAAGGGACTAATTAGGCTGTAGACAAAAAAGGATCCAATAGGTTAGTCAAACATTTCCCAATCAGACATGTCCATTGAGCTGCTAGTAAAAGACAGTACCTCCCTAGCAAGGACCTCCAGCTCCTCCATGCTGAAGGCTGGAGCCCCTTCACCTGCATTGCCCGGCATCATTGCTGCCAGGGCCGGAAACAGTAGAATAAAACAAGGAGGTCTTGTTGGCTGCAGTGTTAGGAGGCAAGTGAGCTTTTTTATAATGTACGGGCTACAAGTACAAGGCGGACGCGATCCATGATGGAGATAGACACAGCTTTTTATTACATAGCAGTCACACATGTTAGTCTATGGCAGAGACCGTCGTGGAAGGTACCACCTACTACACCATAAATCTGCTCAAATGGTCATCGGCATACAATGTCCTGACAGCAAGGTCAGGCATCAACCATTTTGTGGCTGAAACTGTGTTGTTTTAAATTGTTAGTGTGTCACCAACACTCAAAATGGAGGCTAGTGTACTTACAGATGTCAGATAAGAATTGCACTGCTTTTGGCAAGATATGACACATTATAAGTAAACTATGACTGTGTTTGATGCTATTTAGAAAATAAAATTATGTGCAAATAATACATTTCAAATGTATTGTTTGCACATCTAAAAAAATGAAGAGGAAAAAGTGTTTTTGACTATAGAAAATACTTGAGAACATTGTATGTAGAAACATGTCACAATGAGATTCATAATGTTACAAAGATATCAGATGTGTGTTGATTATCAAGGTGCAGTGTGACCAGCTAAGCTGATATTTTCTTTTCTATACATGCAGACCTTTAATCCCAGGCATGGATAGGAAATGACGGCCTCATGCTTTCCTACACTTTCCAGATATTGCCACCAAAAAGGAAAGGGATGTAATTAAAATGTTTCAGCTAAATAGGCAAACTATCCTGGATTTGTGTCAGCAGTCGGAGCCTGATCTCCTGCCTCACAATAGGAATAAAACAGCAATAACATCAATAGGGAAAATCTTGGCAGTACTTCATTTTGTGGCTACTGGTTCACTTCAACACACTGTGGGAGTATCTGAGGGCATATCCCAACCAACTTTCAGTGGTGTGCTACAAGAAGTCCTTGTTTCGTTGATGAGACACATCAGAGGTACATCCTATTCCCACCACAACAGTATTTGGCCACCGTTATGGGTGAATTTTATGTTTTGGGTAGACTACCACGTGTGGTTGGAGCAGTAGATAGCATGCATGTTGCCTTGGTGCCACCAAATGTAAGTGAACAGGTTTACCACAATCAGAAGAACTTTCATTCCATATCTGTGCAAATTGGCTGCTTACCAGATTTATACATCTCAAGTATGTGTGCCTGCTTTCCTAGATCAACACATTTTTACTACGGAATGGCGCCGTGCACTTGCAGATGTCACAACTTGTACCAAACGGAGCCTGGCATCTTGGTGTGCACAATATAACTTGATGATAATTTGCTTGAATCCAAGCTTATGAAGGGATGGAAATGACCTCTCTGAAGGGTCACCCCAAAACTTTTTGCCTTCCTCCTCTTCTTTTTCTGACCTCATTTTGCTGACTTTAGAACTCTGGACACTTTACCACTGCTAACCAGTGCTAAAGTGCATGTGCTCTTTCCCTAAAACATGGTAACATTGGCTAACACCAAATTGGCATATTTAATTCACTTGTAAGTCCCTAGTTAAGTGTACTACATGTTCCCAGGTCCTGTAAATTAAATGCTACTAGTGGGCCTGCAGCACTGATTGTACCACCCACATAATTAGCCCCTTACCCATGTCTCAGGTCTGCCTTTGCAAGGCCTGCGTGTGAAGTTTCACTGCTACTTCAATGTGACATTTACAAGTACTTGAACTCCCCTTTTTCTACATATAAGTCACCCCTAAGGTAGGCCCTAGGTAACCCATAGGGTAGGGTGCTATGTAGGTAAAAGGCAGGACATGTAAATATGTGTTTTGTATGTTCTGGTAGAGAAGAACTCCGAAATTTGTTTTTCACTACTGTCAGGCCTGCTCCTTTCATACACCAATGTTAGGTCTGCCAACATATACTTTTTGAGTGGTAGATTCTGACCTGAAAGGGGTAGCCAGGTCATATTTGGTATGGAAAGAATGGTAATAGAAAATCTTGCTTATTAGTGAGATTGAATTTGAAATTACTATTTTAGAAATACCACTTGTAGAAAGTGAGCATTTCTCTGCACTTAAAAACTATCACACCTGCACTCATCTGCCTATTGAATGGGTCTTCCTTGCCTGCAAGGGTGGAGGGCCTGACACCTACATTTCAAAGGCTATTGGCCTGCCCTCACAAAATAGACTAACAACCCCCCTACTGGGACCCTGGCAGGCAGGACTGGGCTGAAAGGCAACGTGTGGACTTCAAAACCACTCTTTGAAGTCTCCCCCACTTCCAAAGCGTCTTTGGGCATATAAACTGGGTCTCAGACCCCCAACAACTCAGACACTCCTTGACCTGCACCTTAACTCTGTCAGAAGGCCTGTCTGGCCACCCAAAAGACTCTCTGGTCTGCTTTGCTGCAAAGGACTGCTGCCCCACTGTTGCCCTGCTGCCCTACTGGCCTCTGACTGTGCTGGAAGGACTCTGCCTTCCCCCAAATAGTTGTATAAGCCCTGGTGAGGTAAAAACAGCCAAATTCATTTTTCCCTCATTGTAGTAAATGGCCTTCCTAGGCTAGAATGGGGAGACTTTATTTTAATTTTTAAAGTCTCCTTAAATGATGCATGCCAAGAGTTTGGTATCAAATTAATTGTTGTAATAAATCCCACAACTTCCAGTTGTGGGATTTAATATAACTTGTTCAGGTAAAGAGTTTTAAACTTTACCTGAAAAGTTGCCAATTTCAGCCCTGCATTGTTTTTGCTGCTGTGCTCTGACTGGCCAGCCTCTAGCAGCCTGGCCAGGCTACCTTGATGAGGCGTGAAGTGGCCTGGCTTCACACAAAGGAATGTGCCTGTGGGAGGAAATCTCCCCTCAGCAGATGGTGAGGCAGGAAGGGGGAGGGCTGCCAAACTGGTCTTCAAAGGCAGAGAAGGACATTTGGAGCAACCAGTAACACTCCCACATCCTGCAACCCCAGACAACTAGGTGCCCCCTTGATTAGATTAGGAGAGGGCAGTAGAGGGGTGTATTTATGATTTTTAGCCAGACCAGTGGGTGGGCTCAGCCAGATGTAACCTCCAAAAATCAGATTCAGCCATGATGGATTTTTGGAGGATGTTGCCTCCTGGGATTGATTTTTGCCACACTTCCCAGGAAGTGGTCATCACAGGGAGAAGGACCCTGCACCTGATTGGAGAACCAGGGCCCCTCTGCTTTTCACCTAGGAGCAAGGATAAAACTGGCAGACCTGCACCCACACCTCAGTTCCATACCACATCCAACAAGGAAGAACAACAGAAGAAGAAGGACTGCCCTGCTGGACCCCCTGGCCTGCACCTGGAACCTGCACTCAGAAGGACTGCACCAGCTGCACACCTGGGCTTCACAACAAGAAGGACTTTGCCTGGCTTTAACTGGTTCAAGGAGGGACTCCCTGTTTGCTACAGGTGAAAAATTGCTAACCAGAGTCCCCTTGCACCAACTCCTGAAGAAAGCGACCAGCTGACCACTGTCCAGCGGCCAAAAAGGAGTTTGCACCAGGTGCATTCTGGGAGTTGTAGTCCGCACCCCAAGGACCATCCCGGAACTTCTGGACCCTTGGGGTGAGCTGTGGACCTCAAAAGAACCTTAAAAGGACATGTGGGAGAAGCCCCAGAAGATTGGAGAAGTTTGGAGAACTTTTGTAAAAAAACTCCATAGAGGGACCGACCCGCCGTGGCAACTCTAGCCGGCTTGCCTCACCCGCGACCCAGCCTGATTTGCTGGTTCGTCCTGGTAAAAAAAAATCTCTGAAAAAGAGACTAAGTCCGAAGGTAAAAAGTTGACCGGGACCTTCCAGCCAGCGTATCCGAGGAGAGCTCCAGGGACGTCGGATCAAGAACCAGGTTTACCGCAGTCGAAGAATTTTCACCTCGAAAAAATGACTAAGTCTGAAGGTAAAAATCTCCACTGAGGATTCCCGCATCGCGTATCCGGAAAAGGGCTCCAGGAGGTTGGATTGGACTGGCAGGTTCGTCCCGCTGAAGAAAATCTTCCAAAAAGAGACTAAGGCGGTCATTCTGACCGCGGCGGTCGCCGCCCGCCAAGCGGTTCCCGCCGAAAGACCGCTCCGCGGTCAAAAGACCGCGGCGGCCATTCCGGCTTTCCCGCTGGGCCGGCGGGCGACCGCCAGAAGACCGCCGGCCGGCCCAGCGGGACAGCCCCTTCAACAATGAAGCCGGCTCGGAATGGAGCCGGCGGAGTTGAAGGGGTCCGACGGGTGCAGTGGCACCCGTCGCGATTTTCACTGTCTGCACAGCAGACAGTGAAAATCTTTGTGGGGCCCTGTTAGGGGGCCCCTGCACTGCCCATGCCAGTGGCATGGGCAGTGCAGGGGCCCCCAGGGCCCCACGGCACCCGTTCCCGCCATCCTGTTTCTGGCGGTGGACACCGCCAGAAACAGGCTGGCGGGAAGGGGGTCGGAATCCCCATGGCGGTGCTGCAAGCAGCGCCGCCATGGCGGGTTCCCTGGGCCAGCGGGAAACCGGCGGGAAACCGCCGGCTCCCCTTTTCCGACCGCGGCTTTACCGCTGCGGTCAGAATCGCCCAGGAAGCACCGCCAGCCTGTTGGCGGTGCTTCCGCCGCACTCCGCCATGGCGGTCATGGACCGCCAAGGTCAGAATGACCCCCTAAGTGTGAAGGTAAACTTTTAACCGAGGCCTCCCGCGGCCTGTAGCCGAGCAGTGCTCCATCGCGGTCGGCCTTAAACTTTGACTTTGCGCCGGTCGAGGTGCAACCAGATGACCCGATTGGCGCTTTTTGTTTCTAGGTGCTAAAAAAAAAAAAATCTTTAAAAATTCAAATCTCCGGTTCCCCGTATCCGATTTTATTTGTTTTGGTGTCATTTTAAAGATAAAAATATAATCTATTTTTATAAATTGGTTTTGGATTTTTAAACTGTTTCCTGTGTTTTATTTAATTACTGTTTTGTGATATTTGAATGCTTTACACTCTGTCTCCTAAGTTAAGCCTTGACGCTCATTGCCAAGCTACCAAGGGTTGAACTGGGGTTAATTTACTGAGACCTAACTGGACCTTAGTGGAGGTTAGTGGCCTATTGCTAAGTGTAGGTACCTACCTGCCCTAACCAATAACCCATTTTCCAACATTTTTGGTGAGCAGTGGTGGGATCCTGTACTTGTGTTCAGTATCACGTTACAGTTTTAAGTAAAACAAATAAAAAATCCTTTAAATTGTCCTAGTGCAAAAATTGTTTTTAATTTTGAATTTGGATTAATTTCAATTATTGAATTTTTTTGATTTTTCTAAATTCTTGTTTCCAATTTTTGCAAAAAGTTGTTGTTGACACAAAACTAGGGAACCATGGAGCTTGATCTGGCTAGCCTACCCACACTGACAGTAGTCCAGTTTAGGGGGTTGTGTACTGAAAGAGGGTTGCCTGCAACCACTGACCTCAGGAAGCATGTCCTGGTCAAATCCCTGACAGCGTGGGCTGAGGCCCAAGAGGTAGACCCAGGGGAAGCTCCAGAGGAGGGAGAAGTAGGGGAGGATGCTAGCTCTAACCACTCAGGGGAGGGAGGGCATCTGAGCCTAGGTGAGGATGAGGAAGACCGGTCCTCATTACATACAGTCACTAGGGGCAGACCCAATGCTAGCTGGGGGAAGGGGGTCCCTTCAGGAGGAGAGAACCTGTCCCTCAGAGAAAGAGAGCTGGAGGCCCAGCTAGCATTCATAGCTTTGGAGGCAGAGAAGCTGGCCGTAGAAAAGAAAAAGGGCCATATTTATACTTTTTGACGCAAAACTGCGCTAACGCAGTTTTGCGTCAAAAAAATTAGCGCCGGCTAACGCCATTCTGAAGCACCATGCGGGCGCCGTATTTAATTAATGACGTTAGCCGGCGTTAGCCGCCGGCGCTGCCTGGTGTGCGTGAAAAAAAACGACGTACACCAGGCAGCGCCGGCGTAGGGGGATATGGAGCTTGGGCGCCAAAAAATGGGGCAAGTCAGGTTGAGGCAAATTTTTCGCCTCAACCCGATTTGCGCCATTTTTTTCGACTCCCAACCCCCATAGAAATGACTCCTGTCTTAGCAAAGACAGGAGTCATGCCCCCTTGCCCAATGGCCATGCCCAGGGGACTTCTGTCCCCTGGGCATGGTCATTGGTCATAGTGGCATGTAGGGGGGCACAAATCAGGCCCCCCATGCCACAAAATAAAATATATATATACCTACCTGAACTTACCTTAATGTCCCTGGGATGGGTCCCTCCAGCCTTGGGTGTCCTCCTGGGGTGGGCAAGGGTGACAGGGGGTGTCCCTGGGGGCATGGGAGGGCACCTCTGGTCTCCTTCAGAGCCCACAGGTCCCTTAATGCCTGCCTTTTCCAGGCGCTAAAAAACGGCGCAAAAGCGGCCGTACGTCATTTTCTTTGACCCGCCCACTCCCGGGCGTGAATTTTGCCCGGGAGTGTAAATACGGCGCACATGCCTCGGAGTCAATTTTTTAGATGGGAACGCCTACCTTGCATCTCATTAACGCAAAGTAGGTGTCCACGCTAAAAAATGACGCAAACTCCATGGACTTTGGCACTAGACGCGTCTAACGCCAAAGTATAAATATGGAGTTAGTTTTGCGTCGGAATTGCGTCAAAAAAAACGACGCAATTCCGGCGCAAACGGAGTATAAATATGCCCCAAAGTGGGCAAAGAGAGAGAAAAGAGATGGTGTCAGCAACAGAGAAGTTGAGGTGTCCATGGGTGGGGGGTTTTGCCCCAGATTACCCAAGGGGGTGGTTCCTGCTTATGTAGAGGGGGATGATATAGACAAGTGGTTGGAGGCCTTTGAGAGGGCACTCCAAATGAGAAGGGTTAGGCCTCAATACTGAGGTTCACTTTTATGGGAGTTGGTCCCCAACTCAGGGAGGGATAGGCTTCTGACCTTAAGGGGGGAGGAGGCAGATTCATACCCTAGTATGAAGAGGTGCTTAACCAAGAAGTTTGGTCTGACCCCAGAGCAGTATAGAATGAAGTTCAGGGACACACCGAAGGTCAGTACCCAGTCTTGGGTTGACTTTGTAGACACCTCACTAAAGGCACTAGAGGGCTGGATTATTGGTAACAAAGTAAATACTTATGAGGAGTTATACAATCTGATCATGAGAGAGCACATCTTGACCAATTGTACCCAAGGAAGGTTACGCCAGCATCAAGTGGACTCCAAGATGACCAACCCTAGAGAGCCAGGGGAGGCAGCTGATGAGTGGTTGAGAACCAGGGTGGTTGTCAAGTCCCATGGGAGAGACTCCAAGAAGGGGGGGTCAGGTCCCCAAAAACCTAAGGAGGGAGGTGGTAAGCCCACCACAGAGACTCCCTCTGTACCCCAGAACCCTAAGAAGGAGGAGAGTAAATCCCACTCCCACTCTGACAAGCAGAGACAGGGAGACCCAGGGTTAAAAAAGCTCTTGGACGGTAAGGCTTGCTTTGACTGTCAGCAGACAGGTCACTTCAGAGGAGATGCAGCCTGTTCAAAGAAGGTGGTTAGCACTGGGCTGTCCAGTGTAGCCATGGAGGAGGACTCCTCAGATTATGAAGTCCTCCTAGCATTGACCTGGGAGACAGGACCAGATGGTAAGCTGGTGATCCCTGAGGGTGGGAGTAGGCACTTCCACCCCATTCAGGTGAATGGGATTCCTACCACTGGCCTGAGAGACACCTGTGCCAGTCACACTATAGTGAGTGACCGGTTAGTGACCCAAGACATGTATGTCCCAGGAGAAACAAGGAAAGTCAGGATAGCCACAGGGGAGGTCACCTCCAAACCTGTAGCCATAGTGCCCCTAGAGAGGGAGGGTATCCTTGACTGGTTTGGGGTGGTAGTCAGTGCTGACCGCCCCCTAGATTGTATCCTGGGCAATTACCTTCCAGAGGTGAGTCTGGTCCCAGATGGGGCAGTCGCCCAGGGCGCCCCCCCAACCCAAAGTCCTGGGGAGTCAGTCCCTACAGTTAGGAGACAGGGGTCCCCAAGAAAAGGAAAGAAGAAAAGGAAGGGTAGGCCACTCTTAAAGAGAGTTCCAGGGAGCCAAAGGCCTTCTGCCCCAGTAGGGAGGGAGCCCAGAATTGGCACTGGTGAGGCCTCACCTGACCCCAAGGAAGCCCTGAGTAGTCAGGCAGCTGTCCAGATGCAAGGTGTTGCCCCTGCACTGACAGAACGGAGAGTGGAAGGAGGGTGTCTGCCACAGGAGGTGGTAGCCCCCAACTCTAGATAGCAAGAGGGGTGCCAGGACCCCACAGTTGCCCCTAAAGCAGCTCAGCCAGCTGTCAGTTGAGAGCTTAGGGTGTGGTTCTGGGCACTAACAGCTGTCAGTAGCCTCTGCTGGGTGCTAGCCTTCCTGGCAGCACTGTACCTGGCCTGGGAGGCAGACCCCAAGGCCAATAGCAAAGTAGGCCCCCTGACCCTGTTGGTCATGGTGGGGTTGCTCAAGTGTTGGGTGACCTCTTTGGGTAAGCTAGGTGTTGCCCTAGCAAAGTTAGGAGTAGGGGAGGTGGGCACCTCACTACCCAAGTTGGCAGAGAGAGAGGAGGAAGACCCCCCTAGAGGGAAGTTTCAGTTTGAGATGGGTCCTTTCACTGTTGGGGTGGGTTCACTACCCAGAGGGAGTGACCATGACAGGAGGATGTAAGGCAGAGTAGGCTCTGCAAAGGGACAGCCAGTTTTCTTCACTGTCTTCCTCGCCTAACAAGCCAGGAAGCCTCTCCCAGGGTTGGGCTGAGTCTCCTGGGCATGTTGGCTGGGGCGGCTTGTGTGAGAAAACAAGGCTGATTGCAGAGGCCCCCTAACTTTTTGCCCCCATTTTCCACTTTTTGCTGGTGTTTTCCTGACTCTGATGGGGCCCTGGGTACTACTAACCAGTCCCAGGGCCTGTGCTCTGTGTAAAATGGATATGGAAATTAGGCTAATTATAATTGGCTAAGTTAAACTACCTATAAGTCCCTAGTATATGGTAGGGCATGTAGGTTTAGGGACCACAGCATAGGTAGTGCGCCCATAGGTGCACTGCTGAGGTGCCCAGTGTCATTTTAAAGGCAGGCCTGCCTTGCTGGCTGCTTTTAAATTAAAGTTATATGCAAATTCGAGTTTGGGATTAAAAGTAGTTCCAAAGTCTTAAACTACCTTATTTTTACATATAAGTCACCCCTAAGGTGTGCCCTATGTGCCCCTAGGGCTGGGTGCCATGTAACTATAAGCAGGGACTTTTTAAAATAGTTTTATAAGCCCTGGTGAGGTAAAAACAGCCAAATTAGTTTTTCCCTCATTGTAGTAAATGGCCTTCCTAGGCTAGAATGGGGAGACTTTATTTTAATTTTTAAAGTCTCCTTAAATGATGCATACCAAGAGTTTGGTATCAAATTAATTGTTGTAATAAATCCCACAACTTCCAGTTGTGGGATTTAATATAACTTGTTCAGGTAAAGACTTTTAAACTTTACCAGAAACGTTGCCAATTTCAGCCCTGCATTGTTTTTGCTGCTGTGCTCTGACTGGCCAACCTCTAGCAGCCTGGCCAGGCTACCGTGATGAGGCGTGAAGTGGCCTGGCTTCACACAAAGGAATGTGCCTGTGGGAGGGAATCTCCCCTCAGCAGATGGTGAGGCAGGAAGGGGGAGGGCTGCCAAACTGGTCTTCAAAGGCAGAAAAGGACATTTGGAGCAACCAGCAACACCCCCACATCCTGCAACCCCAGACAACTAGGTGCCCCCTTGATTAGATTAGGAAAGGGCAGGAGAGGGGTGTGTTTATGATTTTTAGCCACACCAGTGGGTGGGCTCAGCCAGATGTAACCTCCAAAAATCAGATTCAGCCATGATGGATTTTTGGAGGATGTTGCCTCCTGGGATTGATTTTTGCCACACTTCCCGGAAGTGGTCATCACAGGGGGAAGGACCCTGCACTTGATTGGAGAACCAGGACCCCCCTGCTTTTCACCCAGGAGCAAGGATAAAACTGGCAGACCTGCACCCACACCTCAGTTCCCTACCACATCCAACAAGGAAGAACAACAGAAGAAGAAGGACTGCCCTGCTGGACCCCTGGCCTGCACCTGGAACCTGCACTCAGAAGGACTGCACCAGCTGCATACCTGGGCTTCACAACAAGAAGGACTTTGCCTGGCTTCAACTGGTTCAAGGAGGGACTCCCTGTTTGCTACAGGTGAAAAATTGCTAACCAGAGTCCCCTGCACCAACTCCTGAAGAAAGCGATCATCTGACCACTGTCCAGTGGCCAAAAAGGAGTTTGTGCCAGGTGCAATCTGGAAGTTGTAGTCCGCACCCCCAAGGACCATCTCAGAACTTCTGGACCCTTGGGGTGAGCTGTGGACCTCAAAAGAACCTTAAAAGGACATCTGGGAGAAGCCCCAGAAGTTTGGAGAAGTTTGGAGAAATTTTGTAAAAAAGCTCCATAGAGGGACCGACCCTCTGCGGCAACTCTAGCCGGCTTGCCTCAACCACGACCCAGCCTGATTTGCTGGTTCATCCCGGTAAAGAAAATCTCCGAAAAAGAGACTAAGGGCCAGATGTAGCAAAGAAACATTTTGCGACTTGCAAATAGTGAGTCATAGCGACTCGCTATTTGCAACTCGCAAAATGTTATGCAGAACGGTGTCTCAGACACCGTCTGCGAGTCGGTATGGGGTCGCAATGACCCACCTCATTAATATTAATGAGGTGGGTCGCAAATTGCAGCCCCATACCGACTATGGGCACTCGCAAACATGGAGGCCTGCTGTAGTCAGCAGACCTCCATGTTTGAGACTGCTTTTAAATAAAGCAGTTTTTTTTTTTTTAAAGTGTAGCACGTTTTCCTTAAAGGAAAACGAGCTGCACTTAAAAAAAATCCGAAACCTTTAGTTTCGGTATTTTTTCAGGGTAGGTAGTGGTCCCTTGGACCACTACCTGCCCTGAAAAAATAATTTGGGGTCCATTCACAAAGAGGAAGGGGTCCCATGGGGACCCCTTCCAATTTGCGAGTGGGTTACCATCCACTTGAAGTGGATGGTAACTGCGACACCATTTGCGACCACATATGCGGTCGCAAATGGTATTGCATACCACTAGGAATCACAAATAGGAAGGGAACACCCCTTCCTATTTGCGATTCTGAAATGCATTTTGCGAGTCGGTCCCGACTCGCAGAATGCATTTCTGCATAGTGATGTTCTTACTGTCCTTTCCTGGTGATCCAGATGACTGTCCCATCTGGGGAGGAGGGTGGCACAGGTGCTAGAACTGCAGTGAAAGGAGCAAGCTCTTCCGGTTGCAGAGCCTACCTGTTTGTGGATGGCAGTGGTGTACTTTCCCAAATGTAGAAGGACAACAGACAGGGGCAGATGGTAAGAGAAAAGACCTGCACATTTGATGGTAGATGTCAAAAGGTACCCCAGTCATGGAGCTCATTTTGTCATTGTGAAAGCATATTTTCAACATATGCTCCCTCAGCACCTCCTTGATCTCCCGAAGCTTAGTAACAGCCTAGCCCATTATATATTGGGACTGTTGTACTGCTCACAAGACTCAGTTTAACGTGGTATGGTTGATAAAGACACCAGTGGCTTCACTTTCCTGGCCCACTGATTCCCTCCCACGACACCTACCCCCACTACCCGGTGCCATAGAGTCAGTGTGCCCAATCCAACAGGGTCCTGGCAGAACTGGAGGCTGTGTTGGTATTGTCTAAACAATAGCCAGGACTGAGGGGCACGCGATCTATGTGATGTTCCTTTGGACACTAGAAAGTGGAGGTATCCTTTGGCTAAGGTGTTTCTGCAGCTGTGGTTTGAGTTGTAGGTGTGGGCCAAGCGTCACTCACTGGGGTTTTCTGGCCAGACATATCAGATTGACCAGTTGGCTCACAGCCGTCTGGACTTGCAGGAGTGGAATCCTCTCTGAAGGCTTGCTCTTGGTCTGAAGTGGAGGTCTCTTGTGTGGCAGACAGTGGTCCATTGGCCTGGGGGGTAGACCTGAAAAAGATGCAGAGAATATATCATTAATATCTAGAGTGCCCATCACATGTGTCTTTCTCTACAAATGGAGCAACCTAAAAAGTAAAAGTAGACTGATAGACTGATGGCCTTTGTGTAATTTTCATTGTTTTACACATGCAGGCTGATTTATACAGATGACTTCTCCAGTGATGACTTTGCAGAGATGTCCTGAAATGCAAAAGTGTTATTTCTGAATTGTATATTACATGTAGCAGCCTTTCAACTCAACACAGTGGTGAGTAGATTGGCGTTCCATTCCAAGGCCTAGCAGGCTATGAAACATTTGACAAACTGTTGTTTAACTTAATATTGACGATGAATATATGTGAGCATTCACATCACTTCAATATAGCAATGAGAAAGTGTTAACATGGTTGAGATGTACAACAAGTGACATTTTAATCCATAGCACATCATGGTGAGTGCATATATGGAACCAAGAGCCAGATGTATCAAACATTTTTGCATTCGTAAACGGTGTGAATCGCAAAATTCGGCCATTTGCGAATGAAAAAATGGCATATGCGATGTATGAAAGGCATTCGCAGCGTGAAAATAAGGAATTGCAAAAATATAGATTATTTGCAACTGCAACATGATTTTGCGTGTCTCAAACAGCGTATTGCAAATAGCGACATGAATTACCAAATCTATTTGCGTAACACAAATTGTGACATAGATTTGTGATTCGCAGATAGCGTACTGCAAAATCATGATGCAATTTGAGAACGCTGATTGCAACACGCAAATTCTGTGTCGCAATGCGATGCATAAAAAAATCCTAAATTTCAAATATTCACAGAATGGCCTTTTTCACATGCAATTTACCACAAATTAATGTCAGATGGTATCCAGGTGCAGCCTATATAAAGAGGCCCAGAAAAACTCAGCCTTTTTTCCACAATGGCAGCACTATACGTGATGGCGAGGAAAATGAGGAACTTGGCAGGTTTGAGAAGAGGCTTCTGATGCCTCCTGATGGGAGTTGACTGACGCTGGGGCAGGGGCTGCTGTCTTCCTATGGATCCAGCCTCTGGGGTTAGTGTGGGGACTTCATCCGACATTTCATCTGAGTCCAGGTTATACTCTGGGAGAGGTAACACCCTTGCCCTGTGTCTAGTTGGTGCAATATTGAAAGACTCACTGGTGTTTGAGACGGACTGTGGCTGTGTTTCGACATCCCCCACATTTCCACATTCTGCTGCAGCAGGGCCCAGGACAACTGCAACGGCAATGTGCAGCATGTCATTTATGAAGAGGGAGGAGGAGAAAGGAGCACATTTTCAGAGTGTGCATAACCCTTTTTGACCAGGCAGAGGAGGACATTTATGAGAAGTACAGGTTAAGCTCAGCCATGATACTTGACCTGATAGCTGATCTACAACCCATACTGCAGCACACCACACACAAGTCCAATAGTATACCCACCCATGTGCAGGTATGATGCTGCCTGCACCTATTAGTCTCAGGGAGCTATCAAGGGGTCATAGCAGCAGCAGGAGGGGTCTCACAGAGTGATCTCTCACGCTTCTTCAATGCTCTCCTCAATGCCATGCTGAGCAAAATACAAGAGCACATACGATTCCCCAACACCCCACAGGAATTACAACAGACGAAAATAAATTTCTACCAGATTGCACAATTCCCGCATGTCATAGGTACCATTGATGGGACACATGTAGGAATCTATCCATCGGCCACCGAGTATGTGTATCGGAACCGTAAGAAGCATCATTCCATGAACATACAGGTGATTAGCAATGCCTCCAACATCATAACCGATCTCGTGGCCAGACACCCAGGTAGCACACATGACTCGTACATCTTTCGCCACAGAGGGATTCACACAGGACTACTAGCTGGGGAGTTTGGTGAAGGATACCTACTGGGTAAATTGATAGTTTAAAATGTTGCATTGATGTAAACGTGACATCAGATATCACAAGTACTCATTTTACTCTCTGTTCATTCCAGGAGACAGTGCCTACGCAGTGCGGACCTATATACAGACACCCTACCCGAGCCCTGCAACACCAGCAGAAAGGAAGTACAATGCTGCACACAGGGCAACAAGCAGTGTCGTTGAGCGGACCTTCGGACTGCTGAAGAGCCGCTTCAGGTGCATCCATAAGAGTGGAGGTGCACTACAGTACAGCCCAGAGACAACCTGCAAAATTGTGGCTGCATGTGCTATGTTGCACAACATTGCAACAAGAAGGGGAATACCAGTGAAACCCACAGAGCTGGACTCAAATGAGGATGGTGATCCCTCACCACCCCTTCACCCAGTAGACAGGGGCAGTGGAGCACAGGGCAGGCACAAATGTGCTGACATTACGCACAACCATTTCTGATGTAAGTAATGACAACACCACTTCAACATTATGTATTTCTGTAGTTAGCAACTTTATTACCTTGACTTCAAGTAACGTATGTGTCCATTGGACATAGCCATGCACTATAGGCAAACATGTGCGATTAACAGTGTCACACTATTAGCATCATAGTATAACTGTACAGCTACATGTTACGGTAGTCCCCTGTAACCCTCAAAATTACTTCTTACGTCCACGCACACCACTTGAGTGCTCTGTGGCCTCACTGGCACCTCTTGTAGCAGGTTCACAGACAGTACTGTGTCTGGTACTGGGATGTGTGGAATCCATCACAGGGGCTGTAGCGCTGGTTATTTGCACCAATCCCTGTGCAAAGTCCCAACTGCAATGTGCTATCTCCACCTCTATGCCCACAGCATGTTGTGATATCAAGGCAGTTGAGCTAGAGAGCTGATTGACTAATTTGCAGAACCCATCAAACCTTCCCATAAATTGGTGAAGGTGCCTACGGTAACTGACGCGCTCCTGCTGAATCTCAGTGCAGAGGTCCCTCATGACGTTTGTCAGCTCCTTTATGTTTTCTGCTGCTGTTTGCTGTCCCTCATTCATAGGCTCCAATGTTTTCATTGAGTGCATCCAACTGCTTGTGCAGTACTCCCATATTGTCATTGTGGGACTCAAACTGCCTGTTCATTGTGCCCATGTTATGATCAAGTGACACCAACTGCCTGTGCATTGACCTCATGTGTTTGCGTTGCAGGCACTGCACTTTCAATGTGGAAGCTTCAAGGCCGGCAAAGATTGAGGGGCCCTCTCCTTCATCTGTGCACTGTCTGTCTGCTTCGTGACACCTCCTGAGGGGAGTTGACTGATGCTGGGGCAGGGGCTGCTGTCTTCCTATGGATCTAGCCTCTGGGGTTGGTGTGGGGACTTCATCCGGCATTTCATCTGAGTCCAGGTTATACTCTGGGAGAGGTAACACCCTTGACTTGCGTCTATTTGGTGCAATATTGAAAGACTCACTGGTGTTTGAGTCAGACTGTGGCTGTGTTTCGACATCCCCCACATTTCCACATTCTCCTGCAGCAGGGCCCAGGACAACTGCAACAGCAATGTGCAGCATGTCATTTATGAATATATCACAAAATGTTGCACAATAGTAATACATTTACATTGACATCGTATCACTGTGAGTTGTGTGTGTTGTTCCTCTGTGTGGCTGAACACTAACTTGCTATTTATGTGGTATTTGCACTTTAGGGTTGTGGACTACCACTCCCATAAGGCATTGTTGCGTTGTATGTAAGATATGGCATGGACTACTTATCACAATGCATCAAAATAATAACTATTTTCTAAGGGGCATTTGTATGGGGACACACATCATTGCTGGTCTTACCTTTGCTGGTGCTGGGTGTCCCTGAAGTGTGAATGTCAGTGACACCACTGACAGCTTCGGGAAGCAGTGTGGACTCCACCATGTCCTCCATTGGTGTAGACGGTGTCTGAGTGGGTGGTCCTCCTCTGGTGCTCCTTGCCTCCTTTTGCCTGCTGGCTACCCTCTCTTTGGCACAGGAACGGAAGTCATACAATCGCTGGCGAATCTCCTCAACAGAGTGCTGCGCAACACCCACTGCACATATTTTAGTCTGGATTTCTGACCACAGTTTCCTCTTCTCACTTTCAGGTATCTGGTGTGAGTTCTTCCCAAAAGGTTTGTCATGGTTCCTGACCACCTCCTCAGTGAGCACTTCCAATTCCTGCTCACTGAATTTGAACTTGTGCTTCCTGTCTCCTTTCTCCTTCACATTCCAATCATTGGCCATGTTGATGTTTAGTCCTGGCTGGCTCACAAAGCTGCCTCCCAGGTGCTGGGCTGTGTCTTCATGCCTGCTCTTGCGGGTGTGGATCCTAGAAACAACATGGGCTGACTCACATCCTGGTTGTGATGTCATCAGGCTGTTGCGGTTTGCCGTTTTAGCAATTTGTGATTTTCAAATACCGATTCGCTATTTTTTTGCGATTCGGTATTAGCTACTCGCATATTGCATTTGCGAATTTTAAGAAATCGCTATTACCGACTTGAAATTTTGATACATTACATTTTGCATTTCTAAAATAGCGATTTCTTAAAATTTGCTATTTAAGAAATGCAAACCGGGAGCTTGATACATCTAGCCCCCAAGGAAGGTGGAACAACATTATACAGCACTGTTGTCTTTCAAATTCAAAAAAGGCATCATGGTAGTTGCAGTCATCTGTTGATACCATAGACAATACTTGTTTTAAAAGTGAGTTATACATATCTATTTCATAGACCTTGATGGAGATGAACAAACATTTATGACATGTACACACACACATATATGGGTATGATGTGAATAGTTGAAAACACCACTTTCATACACTATACCTTCCTATGCAAATGGATAGAGTTCTGGACCTGTTTTTGGGAGAACATGACATACAATGATGGAAATCAAAGGACTTAGGATATGCAGGGGATGACCCATAAGGGAACAACACACATTGACTAGACATATAGCACATTGCTAAAAAAAAAAAGAGATAGCCATAATGCTAGTAATTGGTATGAAACAATAAATTTTGAGGAGTCAAGTTTAGATATTTATTTTTTGTTAAGGGTGTTGAACCATTCTAAATGTCTAACTAAAGGGCAAAAACTCCATTTGTGTTTGTTGAGACATTGCTAAATGCAACTTACCAGACACCACTCCACCAGGGATTCCAATCAAGCCTTCAGGATGTAGGATTTGCAAGATCTTCTCCTCCCAGGGAAAGAGTTGTTAGGGGGGGCTGGGAGAACCTCCACTATTCCTCTGGACTTTCAGGTGGTGCTTGGAGGCCAGGGAATGGACTCTCCCCTGCAGGTCATTCCACCTCCTTTGTGTGCAGATTATTAGATACAGCATTCACTCTGTCAACTATTCTGGACCACGTTTGCCTTTTCCGAGATGTGAGTGTATTTTGAACTTGTGCTAAAAAACAATTGTGACTCTGATCTAATGTTTTCATCGACCATGAAAGACAACTTTTTTCCAAACAAATCTAGTGCCCAAAAAATTAGAGATACAGCGAGAAAGCAAAATCAACAAAAAACGCAGAGGGAGAATAACACAGAAAAACAATGTCTCCTGTGTTGTTAATTTGGCTGGTTGCATGGCCTTCTGCAGTGGAATGGCAAAAGATCATGGTCTGAAAGGAATGTGTTTTGTAGTGTGTTTTGCAGGTGTTTACAATTGACCAATATACAACAGGTGTGGTCTACTAGCATCCAACCAATGGCCACAGCCATAACACTAAACTGAACGGATCACGCTTCCGGCGTCATTGGCCCACCACTGAAACACCACCAGAACGACTCTGTGATCTAAATAGGCTCTGTAGGATCCCGCTGTCAAGATGGTGAAGGAAGACCTACTCGTCAGCATTGGAGTCTGTGGAGTCGGTTGCAGGAAGCAGCTTGTACAACAGATGGGACTCCATCATGGGAGCCTTCAACTCAAACACAATACATCTAACTACGACAGATGGAACACCGTCAACTTGACAGTCTTTTTATGCACTCCACGAACGTGGCTTGGTGGTAACACCGTCAAGATTTAAATCAGGCTCTAAGTCATTAAGTCAGAGTAAGCCACATTTACTCATACATGATGTTGTGAATTTGGACTGCGTAATTTAAAAAGAAATGTGTGTGATGTGTAATGAAAATTATTTGTGATTTAATGTTTTAACTTTGTTATCACCTTAGTAAATATTTTTTCGGTTTAGGTTTAAATTTAACAGCTTACTAGTGTAGTCAGTGTTTATGGTACAGATGCTTATCTTACAAATAAATACATCCATAAAGGCAGTTTTAGAGGTGCTTCTTTGCAGCATTCAGATACTGGCCTTTGATTTAGGAGACACTGCAGGGTGATCAAAAAAGTACCCGCAGAGGGGCCTGAGAAGTTCAACATATATCAGGATTGCCCATCTCATGTGCAACATATATGTTTTTTAAATACATTTTCCCAGAAATAATCCATGTTTAAGGAAACCAGAAGTTGTTTTCCATGCATTCCTTGAAGCTGTAGATGAAGAATGAGGAATTCACCTCTTCTTCCACTCTGTGTGAATGGACTGGCCCACAACAAAGAGGAGAGGTTGACTTCCCAGTCCATGTCCTTTAAAGACTACCATAAAAGTACCTTGTCATTTTGTATATTCCCTTTCACTTTAACTAAACAGTAAATGGTGATTATGTATTCATTTTTATTATTTTACAAACTGCTTATTCCATTTCTTAATGTTGCTACTACGTTACTTATTAAATTGTAACAATGTGTATCATTCATTCTTTGTGATAACCAAGGTGCTCAGGAGTTGCATTTGTAGTTGCCATATTCAGCACTCATCTCATTGATTAAAGAGACCTCTGATGCAAAGACTAGTTGACTGCATTCAATGTGCTGCACCTACCTTGTATGTCTACCCTCATATGCTATCGTCTTCAACCAAGCCCCAGACACTAGTTATGCACCTTGTCCAAAGTCTCCACTGATTTCCTAAAAAGTTATGAGTTTAAGTGACAAAGAGCACAGAACAAATGAAGGAACACAGCTGTAGGTATATCATTCACCCACCATTGTGAATCTTCGGTTGTCTTGCATGACTTGTAGCAGTAATACATTTTGCAATTAGCACACCAATTTGTTCTTCATTTCTCAATAGATATTGGCTAATTTTCAGTGCATGAATGCTTGTCAGATGGTATAACTGACAGAATAAGTAATGGAAATGCATAGGGGATTGTTGACTTGTCTGGTTCCTCCTTCCTCAAAATCCTATATACCACACATAAACATCCATGACAGGACATCAGATAGAACATCTCACATACACCAACACACCTCAAAAATACTACACAGCCAACAAAACCAGACCTCAATGACACCCCAATCCCAAACAAATGGTACATTGTTCTTTTAAGCAATATATAGGCAATAGCTAAAAGCTCTCTAGAAACTAATACCCAGGCAAAGATAGGTCAGAAACAATGCCCAGTTAAGAATAACATTCATACCCCATTCTGTGATGTTAAGTCCAGAATCATGCCCTCAGACAATATCACACAATAACCACTGCAAACCACAATCTTGATAGTTTGTATGCTATACAAATGCCAATAACCTAACATAACCCATCTAACCTAAGGGTTTCAATAGTATTTCTGTTCAACCAGTACACATTCTAATGTTCTTTAAAACCGTGGTCAGCATACCTATTTACTAAAGTATAATATTCTGCCTTAAAGGAACATGCAGCGGGGGCGTGACTTGGCGCCAGGAGAAGATGGCTGCCTTCCCGTGAGCTCATTGAATGTGGCAGGAGGTGAAGAGGCCGGCTCGTATTTGGCAATATTTTCCTTTAAAGCTGAAAGCAGGAAATGTTTGGGGAACATATGTAGAACAGAGTGACTCCCCTGGGTGACTCTTAGGCATGGTATTATGCCATAATTTCATTGGAGATCATGGCAGTCAGCTGAGGAAACAATTACAACCACCATTTTGTTTTTATTTTCACCTCACAATTTTTTTCTTCATATTTTGTATTTATCATTGCCTGAAATGTTCCTTGTGGATTGGAGCTTTTTTTATGTTCTTTTGCTCATTATAACCTAATTTCAGTCAAAATATATCTAATATTGCCTCATATTTAAATCTAGTTTTTTCTGAGCTGAAGTCATATTTGGAGTACTCTATTTTTTCCCTCATATTGTTCAAAGTTTTATATTTTTGCTTATGGGCAGATCTAAAAATCTTCAATTGACTAAAAATAAAGTACAAAGTAATAAAAACGTTGACAATATTGCTTTATCTAACTCATTTCCCCTATTAACAAATATGGAAAACACAGGAGTTACAAATCATGATGTTATTTCTTCAACACTTTCAATGCCTGCTTCTTCCTCATCTGTTATTAATAAATTATCATCCAAGCTTCCAGGAACATAATGTAAGTCAACTAATAAAACAGCTAAGAAAGACCCTCCAGCTCCTATTAAAGCAGTTGATACCATATCTATGGAGTTACGTCTTAGGGAAATAAGAGCTCTTAAACCTTATATGGAAGATACTAATAAACACCTGCAAACTTTGGATGATAAATGGTCACATGTGCAGAACAGAGTCTCTCATATAGAACAAAAGGTGGAGGTGCTTGAAGATTCAGTTGCATCTATTGAATCTTTACAATCTGAAGTTGTTTTGTTGAAGAAACATGCAGAGGATATGGAAAATCTAAATCAAATCAACAATCACCATACTTATGGTCTGGCTGAGGGAATTGAAGGATCAGATCCAACATCTTTCTTCCAATTGTTTTTGCCCCAAATTCTAGACATGCCCACTTCTCCAGCTTTAAATATACAAAGAGCACAAAGACTTGGTCATCCTTCTCATATGGCTTCAATGTGAAGCAACCCAGGAGGAATGATCTTTCATTTTTGGAATATTTGGATCTATTAAAGGTTCTCAGATTAGCAAGAGCTAAAGGTCGGATCGCGTGGTTAGGCTCCAATCTCTTCTTTAAGCAGGACTATGCTAAATCGACAGTGGACAAATGAAATACCTTTTTGGATATGCATCCAGCACTTAAAGCCCTTAATGCTCGATATGGTCTCTTTCATCCCTGTTTGTTCAAGGTGACTACAATAATAAAACCACAACATATGAAGATCCAGCTTTACTGCAGAAATTTATTGACACCTGTAAAGGAGACAAAATGGATACTTCCAAAGTAATGGAGACTTCATTATTATAATGTTCTTAAAATTATAGATGTGCTCATTTTGGTTCGTGTAATGTTAAGAATGAATTAATATTTAAAGGATATGATCTTGCCTTTTTTCTTCTCTTTTTAGATTTCACTTCATCAAAGTACCCGTTTTCTGTGGTAGCAATTTGTGAGGCCAGGTCTCTCTTCCCTTTTGTTTCTGTAGTCGTGGTGTTATGGTTGCAGCATCTTCCTTTTGTGGTTTCACCACCCTCAATTTGTTTTGTCTTGTAGATATGCTTTTATTACTTGTTATGTTTATTTGTAATTTTAATGTCTTTCTATAATATGCTGTTTTTGTTCTCTTTTTCTTCTTTTCACTTTCCATTTTTTCTTCTTATCTTCCTTCTTCTTTACTCGTTCCTATTCATATTTATTCTCTCTTTCTTCTGTACATCATTATATCTCTTTTGGTTCAATTTTTCAAAATATATAGTTGGTTAATATTTAGAATTGTGTGGCTATATTATAACATTTACATTTTAAATGACAATTAGATTTATTTCTTGGAATGTTAAAGGTTTAGGATCTTGAATAAAGTGTCAAAGAGTTGTAACGCATATTTTAAAATAAAAAGCTAATTTTATCCTATTACAGGAAACTCATATTTCAGATATTGAAGTGGCCAAACTTAAAAGATAATGGGTGGATCATGTTTTCTTATCTCCTGGCATGGGGAAAAATGTAGCAAGTATACTGTGTCATAAATCTTTAAATGCTATCTCAAGAATTTGATGCTATGGACAGATGGGTTATTGTTTCGCTCTCCATTAACACAATACCTTCAACTAAATTTAATGTTTATGCTCACCTCAACCAGATAAATCATTTTGGAATGAAATATTAGTAAAGTTAATGAATCTTTTCTGATGAATATTTAATTTTTGGAGGAGATTGCAATATAATTATAAATACTTTTAGTGATCGCAATTCTAATTCTAGATTTATACCATCCACTATTTTTTCATGGTTTACCTCTACGATTATGCAAATAGCATAAACGGATGTAATCCCACATTACAGGCGTACTCCTTTTTCTCCCCTGCACATTCTTCCCAATCTAGGATTGATTATTTATTTGTCTCACAGCATCTTGTAAAACATGTTTTGGGTTCGGAAATTGGCTCTATATTAATCTCAAATAATGCTCTTGTGAGTATAGACCTCGATCTTATGCCACATAGCCAGCCAAATAAAAGATGGAAATTTAATAATTCTTTACTTAGTGATACCATTACTTCTCAACTTTTTGAAAAATGTGCACCTCAATTCATTTTAGACAATGATACCCCTCAGTTATCTGTTCAGATTATTTTGGATGCTTTCAAGGCTGCATCTAGGGGTTTTATTATTTCCTATGTTGCCAATAAAAAGAAAATTGCTACTAAAAATTACTTCAATCCATGGATCGCATCAAACAAACAGATTAGAAAATGTATATCACTCTTCCAAATCTACAATTTGCCTTAATGAATTACTTCAAGCTAAGTTTATTTTTAATAAGAATTCAACAGACATTGCTAATTCTTATCTTCTTAAATCTAGTGCTAAGTATTATGGAGGACAAAATAAACCAGGAAAACATTTTGCAAAGACAAAGATAGAATCTATTTACCAAACGTCTAATTCCTTATTGCATAAAAATGATGAAATTTGGAATGATTTTGTTCATTTCTTTACACAATTATATACTCCTATATACTCCTGAATTTCACTCTTCGTTAATTAATTAAAAGTCTTCTATTAGAGTCCCCGTCAAATTCCCATTTTTATCAGGTGATTACTCCTCCGCCTCATGAAAGACCTAAATCTACAATAGAGTTGCAGTGGGAAAAAGATTTAGATGCTTCATTTTCAACTTCCTTATAGAATAAGGTTTGGATTAAAATACGAAAATCCTCAAGAGCAGCTAATGCAATTCAAACGTGATTCTTTAAATTAAATATGTCATCAATTATGACATTATCTTTACATAAAATGGATTCTAGTCTTTTGTTCTGTTGTTCGTCCTATAATGGGCCGTTCTCAGATCTTAAACATATGCTATTTGATTGTCCTTTTACATTTCAGTTTTGGGTAAAAGAATGGAGTCAAATAAATATTATATTTAATACTCAAATCACTTTAAGTTTTACAAATATATTTTTAGGTAGTCATGTAGAGGAATGGTCTCATTTGCACATGGTTACCACCAAGTTCAACTTGGTGGTAATAGTGATTTCTTAATGCCCAATTCGCATTAAGGAATTGCTTCATACATGTGCTTAAGAAATCGAAATAAGGATTCCTTCTTTGCGATTTCTTATTTAGAGAATCGCAAATTGCGATTCTCTAAACGGGCTCGCAATTTTAAGGAATTGCTATTTTAGTGATTCCTTTAAATTGCGGTCAGAATGCCTTTCATAAATGCTGAAAGGCATTTTTGCATTCGCAAGCGGGCATTTGCGAATGCAAAAAGGCTTGATATATCTGGCCCCAAAAGAGCAGCCCCTGAATTCTATATAATAGATCACTCCCCTCCCAAGGTTGTTGGAGCACAATTACAGCTGTAATATACACTCAGAGAGCCAAAAGACTTCTTCAATACTTTTTCCTGGTACCAAATCCAAATGGTCAGTTCTAGCCCAGTCCTAGATCTGGAATTTGTAAAAATGCATCAAAAACTCAACTTTCAAGATACCGATGATTCAATCAGTAATCTTATTGATTTCAAAAGAGTATTTTATTGCAACTCTAGATCTGCAAGATGCCTATTTGCACATCTCTATGCACCAGAACAGCTTGCAATTTCTGTGGATTGCAGAGCAGAGAACCCACAACTAGTTCAAAACTCTACCCTTGTGCCAGTCTCAACTCTGAGAATTGTTATGTAGGTATTACCACAGCTAAAGGCCTTTTTACATCTGGAGGACGTTCAGATTTAGCCATACCTTGATAATTGGCTAATCTCAGAGCCATATTTTTGAAGGCACAGACTTACATGAAGAAAGTGTGCAATTGTGACTAAACACTTTGGTTCTTAGTGAACTGAAGAACTGGAATAATGACTCCAGCACAAGGGAGACTCTTCATAGGGACATTGGTCAAAACTTAACAAGAAAAGTGTTTTCTCCCAGATACCAAGATGATATCTCTTGAAGCAAATCTACATTACCTGTTTTCTCTTCAAAAAGCTCCAGCCAGAATCTGAATCAAACTTCAAGGACTAATGGCAATATCTATGACAATAGTTCATTGGGCTGGACATCACTTTGAGCCACTTGTTCATTATTAGCAGACTCACGGGGATCCAGTGTGAGAAACTGAGTAGCCTGAGTTGTGAACCCTTGTCAAGCAACAGACACAACTTGTTGCAGGGTGAACTGCAAAAAGGCACTCAATTAACTTGTGCTTATGCCTGGGCAGATTCGCAAAAAAGGAGTCAGGTTGACTTTTGAGTCAATATGTAAAGTATCTATGCAGCACTCAAACAGTAATAAAGTGGAAAAATAGAGTACACTGTAATAAGGTGTTGCCAAAATCCAATCAGTATAACTGGAGTTAGGATTTTTTAAATTTTAAGGTTTAAAACAGTGCCTAAAACATAAAAGTGCCAACCGAGGCCATTTGGTCAAGCGTGACTGGGTCAAAGTCAAAATTTAAGGCTGACCGTGTTGCTGTTTGGTTCAGATACAAGAAGTGGATTGAGCCTGGTCAGCACTTAACTTCGGACTTCAAAAAAATTAGGAAGAAAAATGTCTGAGAAGGTAGAAGTTCAGTAGGGTAAGGCTGCAGGAGCATTCGAAGAGGGAGTGTTGCCGTGGAGCAAAGCTGTGGTGAAGATTTTTAGCTTCAGACTTAGGGGCTTATTTAAGAAAGGCTTGCACCATGTGGCCATCACTTTTTGTGACACTCTGGCAGCACCAGCCTCTCAACCATATCTATGAGCCCACACTTTGTGTGACTTTGAATGGCCTCATAAATGTGGACTCTGTACCAGGGACGCGTTCCATGAGTTCTCCATGGGCGTTGCAGTGGGTTTTCCCACACAACACCCATGGATTTGATGCTGCTCACTTTAATTAATCATGTAAACCTGGGGAAGCATCAAAACCTTACATCTCCTGAGGTGAGGCATAACAAGCAGAAATATTTTCATTTCTTCTCATTTTTTCCTCTTTCCAATGTGTGCTGCATTCAGCAGCACACATAGAAAGACGAAACTGCCTCTCAAGATTGATTTTGTGCTGGAAGGTGCCACTTAGTGCATAAAAACAATCCTGCATGCAATGCAAGCACCCTTGCACATAACTCAATCTTTTCCTTGCCTCTTAGTTATAACAACAGATGTGAGTCAGGAAGGGCAGAGTGCATTCAGGGAAAGGAACATTTTCAGACTGAATTACTATCTAGGAAAGGATGCATTTGAATAAATCATAGCAACCTTTGGTCTCCCACAGTTAGATATCTGCATCCCCACACAGTACTCTTCTTCCTCATTTCTGCACTGAGACAAAGTGCCAAGGAAGAATGGGGAATTCATGGCTTTCCTGCCCAACCTCCTGATGGTGCTTCAGAACATTCAGTAGGAGAGGCTACTGTCATTCTGATGCCCCCTACTGGATAATAGGACTGTGGTTTCAAATAATTATCCAAATGTCAAACTAGAAGTAAACCACTCTCCCCTGAGATTCCCTCTGTTGTTATTCAAGGATATGAAAAATTGGCAACTCAGAGTTTGGAAGGTCTACAAACCCTCAGATGCCCATCCAAGAATCCAGCAAACCTTCCAGTCTTTCCCTCTACTAAAAGCACTTAAAGAGCTTTTGGAAATGGTGGCCAGATAGAGCATTACAGGAGATATCTTATGACCAATTTAATACATTTGATTTTTTAAAGGATGGTTTTCAGATGAATTGTTCCTTTTCAACTTTGTCTCCACAATTGGTTCCTATTAGTGGGTTAAGGGAGACACAGGTACATTTATCAGGTCTGTGCCCTTATGTAAAAAAGCTATTGAAAGATTTTAACCTCAAAGCTCCACCTTCTCCTACATCTTCCTCCCTCGTCCCTACTTATAATATTGAAAGGCTTACATTTGAGCCACTTGACCCTCCAGATGTGGTTCATCTTCATTGGCTTAAAGTAGTTTTCTTAGTGGACCTTTGGTCAGTAAGATGATTTGGTCAGCTTGGAGATCCTAGCCTTATGTAATATTTGTTCCAGACAGCATGGTGCTAAGGCCTGACACAAATTTAAGCCAAACATCCATGTTCAGATCAATTCTAACCACGAGGTAATCCTTTCTGCCTTTCTCTTGTACAATCTAGGGAAGTTTCCACAAGAGGCGCTGCTGCATCATAGGCAGAAATGACAGGGGTTCCTCTGGTGGAAATATACAGGGCAACAACATAGGACAATGTAAACACCTTTAGAGAGCATTATTGTTTGGATATTCGTGAGCCAGATTAATTTATTTTGGATTCTGAAGTTATAAAAACTGTTATGAAGTAAATATGACTTATTTTGATGTCAGAAAGTAAATTGATGTCTGCAGCATCTATACCTTGCCAATACCTTGCCTATGGGGAGTACATAATTAGGCATTTTCTCAGTATGTTAGAGCTGTGATGAGAGGACAGGTGAAAGATTGATGATGAGGCACGGGCAGATTTTCAATTACCCTAGAGTAACTGAAGTCATTTTGATAATTCTATGTTACTCATTAGTGTGACATTAACAATAATTATGTGATTACTCCTGCTCAGGTGGTTTGGAAGTGAAATTCTACCTCAAGAGAGCATTTAGGGAGTGTTAGTGTGCACTTGCATGAGACATTTGAATTCTCCTGCATTTAGCACTATTGCTTAACACAAAAATGCATTCTTGCATCCATTTAGGATGCAAGGAGGTCCATTTTGTGCTACAAACATAGCACAATACTAAATGCTAAGAGTATTTTTGGGAAAGATCCTACATCAAAAACACTTTTAGTGAGCAAGAGCGGCAAGCTCTGAGAAAGCTGTGGTACCGGCGGCCCTTATACAGAGAAGGAAGCTACATACAATATGGCCCAGCCCTACAGCTTGAGGCCTAGACTGGGCTGAAGAGAAGAAACGGAGGGAGGTTCTCAGATAGGCCTAATCAAGGGGCTCTTAAGGGATGCAAGCTCCCCCCAGGATCTGACAGGGCCTCTGACCCTCTGATGGAGGAGTAAACCCAGTGCAGTAGCACCAGGGGCCCTGAAGTGAGATGAACCGCCAAGCACCTGGTTGAGGGTAGCATGGTGCCAGCCCTGTCTGCTGAGGATTAGTTTAGGTCAAAGACCAAGGACAGAGGGTACTCCTCAGTGAACATCTCTAGCAGGCACAGGAGGGGTTCGTGCCTCCTAAACCCCTGAATGATCCTCTGCTGCACCGATATTTCAAGAGTCCATCACTGTGGGTCCCGAGTGTGAACAGAGGGCCAGTCACTGGACAACCTTATATAGCAAGTGAGGTTGTGACAAATGAATCACCATGAGTGAGGTAACAGCAAGACCATCTTCTAGTGAAAGATTCCAGGAAACAGTAGGTTGAGTCCCTAGATGTCACAAGATACCCTCTAACTATGACTACCACAAGATGCTAATGAGAGTCCATGATAAAATACCTTCTCCAGGCTACCACTAACTAGAAAGGAATGGAGGGCCCCAAACTATCTAGAAGCGACCATGAGCAGAGACCCACTTGAACCCTGGAGGATGATGAAAACTCACCAAAAGCGTCATGATGCAATTTTGTATGATAATCAAAAATAAGAAAGGTGCTGTGTGGACTAATCTCAAACAAAGCCTATCAGAAATAAAGACAGACTTAGATGACTTGTACCAAAGAGTAGACTTGCTTGACACGACTCAAGATAAGTGGTGCACGGATGATTGTGATAAATGACCAACTGATAATGCTGTAGGAAAATCAGGAAGATCTGAAGCCCCGATCCAGGAGCTGCAATAAACACACCCAAAACTTACCATCAGGCAAAGATTGTACTACTAAATATAGACATGGCGCATATTGTAGTACAACAATATTGAGGACAGAATATCAAGAGACCAAATAAAGGAAGGTAAGTGCATATAGGGAAGTTACTATTCCTAACTCTACAGCTACACACCTTCATATATACAGAGTGGGTACATATATATGGAGGTACATATAAAAAAATCTAGATTTATTTACATGTTGCGACTTTTTTCAATATTTTTTCTCTGATATTTAGTACCAGTGATATACTGACTTCAATATTTAGTATGCATACCCCCGGTAAAGAAAGGAAAGACATCAGACACAATGTCAAATACCTGGCTGAAACTATTCTTGATGAGCTGGCCCTGACCTACTTTGTATCGATAAATATCATAGAGCAGGACCAAGCAAAGCAAACTCCTGACATCTTGATATTTACCCATAATGTTAAAGAAAAGGAGACACTACTCACAGAAAGATAATGGCTGCGAACTCCAGACCTTCCAAATCTTGTTGCCAAAAATGCTCATCAAGAGAAGCATCAGTTGTAGATGGGGACATTCCTTCTGACTATTCTATGAGTTCAGGGCCAGCAGTGGATTATGAAATCCCTCAGGAAGGCTTGTCAGGTAATGGGATTTTTACTCCCCTCAAACAGAATGCCCTTCCACAGCTTGGCCTATCACGTGTGAAAGTACCGAACTGGCAAAGAGCATGGGTATGTAGTGGATGGGTGGCCACCAAACAGGAAGAAAAAATGACAAGAAGCAAAGAAGTGCTGGAACACCTCATACATGATTTACAGGGTGGCTGTCCTATGACCCTGTCCCAGAGGACAAATGCTAATGGGATGCTCAGCTTCATACAAGATATATTGAGAACGATGACCATGGAATAAAGATGGCTGTAGGACATAAACATGATTAATGAGAAGATTTTGGTCCAGTGGCAGAATAGAAGCCCAATGATGGCGAATGTTCACAGAGGCCTTACTCTCTATGGGCCAGATTTTTCAAAAGCCTTTTCCTGGTTGTGAATGGCACATTGGCAGTTTGCAACCGGCAAAAGGCTTTCCCCCAGGTAACAATCCTATTCTGTGAGTCAGCAACCTGTTACGACTAGCAAAAGTCCTTCCTTATAGCGAGTCGCAAGGGGATGTAAGATTATTTTGCAGCTGTGAATGCAATCAAGTTGGACCCCTTCCCCTTTGAGAATGGAAGCAAAAATATTTGTTCAGGGCTGGTAGTGTCTCACAGACCACTGCCTACTCTGAAAAAATGAAAAGAACACTTTAAGGAAAATAGGCTGCTGTTAAAAAAAAAAAAGCTGTCTTATTTAAAAAGCAATCACAGACGTGGTGGTCTTCTGTCTCCAAAAGGCCACCATCCCTGTGAGTGTGTCCATTCTCAATGGGGTCGCAAATTGTGACCTACCTCGTGATTATTGATGAGTAGGTCATTTGCAACCCCACTGGGAATCGCAGACAGTGTTAAACACACTGTTATCCATCCCAGTTTGAGATGTCCTAATAGTTAAGATTCGCTATTAGAAAATCGCAAACTCAAATGTGCATACATCTGGCCCTATATCTTTTCCAACTACTTTCCTTGCTCTCATGTGACTTTTTAGGACTGGAAGTGTTTGAACATGTTAACCTACCCCCACTTTGTGGACTAACAGTTTTTGCGGGTTTTAGTTCATTTGATGCCTTGTCAGACCTTCATTTCTCAACGTTTAAAAAGGTAATGGGGAGTGGAAAACTAACACCCATTTGCTACCAGAAATATATCAGCTCGGGGGGTGGTAGCTGAAAGCAGCTTCTGACCATTTCCCATGCCAATGATCGCATGCAAAATCACCATCACCATATCAGTGTCAGGGTACTCCATAATCCACTCAAAGAGGCCGCATACTCCATGAGCTAGCTACCCTCAAACCCTATAATGGGCTTATTCAAAAGTCATGTCAATGAAAACATGAAAACAAGATCAGGTCTATTAGAAATCTAAAGATTTTCTGGGACAATACTAAAATAACTGCAGGTGTTGCGATCTTAATTCATAACAGCTGCCCACTGCTGGTAGAAGATGTTCAAAAAGATAAGGAAGGCAGATGGTTAGCCATGAGGGGGAACCATTAATGGTATTCTCTAATTAATGCCCTACACAACGGTCAAATAAAATTCCTGACTGACAGCTTTTCACCTTTACAGCATGATTGCCAGCTCCAATTGTAATGGGGGGAGACATTAATCTAGAATTAGACAGTGCAGCAGATAGAGACCAATCGGGATTGTTGAGCAATAACTTTGTAGGATGCAGCCATATTCCTGTTGGATGATCTAGGCCTAATTGACACCAGGATGGCTAGATACTCTTGGGGGATTGATTTTCTGCAAACTTTAGGAGTAATTAAAGTATATATTAGGCTGGACTATGTTATTCTATATAAGCAGCGAAAAGAAATTAGTTATTAGTTGAAGGGGGTAGGTGCCCACCTCGAATAATACCCACAGTCCTTGTCAGAGTAATCCATTAAAGTCACTAAATAAACCTGAGCTCGCTCCCCTGGTAGCTATTGCACAGAGCAGACAGGCTTTACTTAGAGGCAACGAGTAAAAAATGTCTGCAATACTAAAACAATAATAAAGTTGTAATGCAAAACAATAAAACATTTAAACCAAATTAGAAAAATAGGAAACAATATATTGATGACAAAAAATCCCAAAAAAGGAAAAAGAGATTAAGTTTTAAAGGTTTAGGTAGAATAGCAAGAATAAGCTAAACCAGCCAATGATACTCAGTGCTGGTGATAGAACAGGACCAAGGTGCAATTTGATGCTGACTGAGCATAGGTTGGATTAACTAACCAGTTTTGTCCTTGTCAAAGACTTTACTTTCAGAATCCAGTCCTTTAAATCACAATCCACCACAGGAGTACACTTCGAAAGGGCCCAGGACCCCTGGAGAGACAGAGACTCACAAGGTGGCAAATAGAGGCCAACATTAGGGTGAAGTCCGGGCCAGTTGCCAGTGTTCAGCTGGAAAGTTGCAAAATAAGGCCTCTTGTAGCTCGTTACATTCCTGTAGCTTTAACAGGAGATCAGCCTTATGACCTTTGGAATCTACTTCATTTCCCTAGGTACAAGAGGGAGAGTAGGTCCAGTATTTGAGGCTCTTCTCAAGCCACAGACAGCAAGTTCAGTCCTCTTTTGATCTAATACCCGTCCAGGAGTGTTCTATGGTCTCATTTATGCCTGGCACAAGAAAGTGGATAGGAATGACCCCTAAGGATGCCTCAACCAATAAGCTAGGGTAACTGGGGCTAACCCTAACCACTTTGAGCATTTCAAAGCTGGCCAAATTCTTCAGCCATTCTACACTTAGGCTCTGAGGCCTGGTGGTGTGTGTGGGTAGTGTACTATGGTGATCCTAGTATTTTCCCATATCTTTCAGTAAAAACTACTTTTGAGCAGTCCCTGTGCCTCCAACAAACTCAGGAACAGAAGTCTAGTAGAACAAAGCTGTTCCAGAGGCTAAATATCCTCTGCTGATAACGTTTGAGCTAGACAAGACCATTCTTGCCATCTCTAATGATAAAGCCCCTGCACCCTATGAGCTCCTTTTAGACTTACATGACTCTAATGTGGTGCTCTGGGCTCTCCTTATCACTAATGTACTAAACACAGCATGTTGTTCCAAACTGCCTTCTTCATGACTCACTGTTTTAATTCTACCTGTATTCAAGAACGGATACAGTGAATCCATCCTATTTCAGGCCGAATTCACTTCTTGATTGTGATGAGGCTACCTATGTTTCAGAAGTCATTATGGTTCTAGATCTGGACTAGGCATTGCCAAACAGTTTCTCAACCTCCACTTAGCATTTTTTAACAAGTATGTACTTACCAGGGAAGTGACCCAAAACCTTTCCTTTAAGAGTTAAGCTGTGCATTTGACTAGTAAACAGAACCAAACTGTGGGGCCTGCTTTTTGGTGTGGGTTTGGGCAGAGAATTATAATTACTATTTTGTTTTTATGTACACCAATAGCCTTAGCACATTTTTACTAAGACACGCTGAAGGTATATGCCTCATTTCTACCTACACTTTTATATGTTGATGATGCAGTGTTATTATCCCGAACACCCAATGGTTTGAAAATACTTATTGATAGGTTTACAGAGTTTATGCTTGACCTTGACACCAATCCTTTTGAAAAAATACAATATGGTTTGTAGTCAACCTCTGCAAAACTAGGGGGTGAAGGTGAAAAAGGTCATCTCTTTTTGGGGGTGTTACCTTTTATTCCAAAGAGACCTGGGGTCCATGTGTTTCTAGCTGATGTCTTATGTTTACTCAGTCTATTAGTCTGTTGAGGGATTTCACTAATTATATAGGCTACAAGCTTATTATGTCCATTCTGGAGATATTTACATGCAGATGCTTCCCCAGCGCAACCTTTAAAGCTGGATCATGGGGTTTACATCAAAATAAGTACATCCATGGTGAAGGGAATCATTTTTGTAGGTGGTTTTGGGGAATTGCTTGCAGTAGCCCCACCTATTTTGTGCATCAGGTGCTGGGCTTTGTGGCTGATTTAATTTCTTCGGCCCTCATGCTACTTTGGTTATCAATATCGATCCCTTTAACGAAAGATTATACTAGCATGCCTCAAGGGTGACCAGGGACAGTCTGCACCATGTTTTAAGCATACTAGTTACACCTCTGTTTTAGTGGGGAGACCTGATCTGTTTATCAACCCTTCCACTATCAAGAAGTATGAGATTATGTGGGTTAAAAAACTAGTTAGAGACCCAATTTCATCACACAGAGAAGGCAAAGAACGTTTTAAACCCTCTATCAGAGATTGTGCCATAATTCAGACAACTGGGGAATTTGAACACTATTTGATATGGGTAACCAATTTTTGGGAGAGATCCCTTTTCATGATGTTTGGTGGGGCTTGGTCCGCTGCTTTCTCAGCTTTCCTGTGGAGCAATATGATGTAATCACTATTATGCTATGCCCAAGCGAAGAAGGTTCTCTATCACTTTTGCATTTTGATTATGTTTTGGGATTTTTTACATCCATTTAAGCATCACTTCTTAGTGCTGTTGCGTAGATCTTACAACGTTACTAAATGTGAATCTGCACTTTATGTTTTCTGCACTTTATGTAATCCCTTAGACTACGGTTCTGTGAGGAGTTTTCTGAGCTATTCAGTGACACACGGGAATCCTTGATGTTTTAATCTTCTTAGCTTTGCACAAGTTTAACAGTGGCTTTGTTATTTCTGTATTTGATTGTTGTGAGAAAACAGGGCTGATTGCAGAGCCCCCCTAACGTTCTGTCTCCATTTTCCCTTTTTGCTGGTGTTTTCCTCACTCTGATGGTGCCCGGGGTACTGCCAACCAGTCCCAGGGCCTGTGCTCTGTATATAATAAGTATGCAAATTAGGTTAATTATATTTGTCTACGTCAACCTACCTATAAGTCCCTAGTATATGGTAGGGCATGTAAGTTTAGGGACCCCTGCATATGTACTGCACCACTGCTGAGGTGCACTGGGTCATTTTAAAGGCAGGTCTGTCTTGTTGGCTGCTTCTAAATTAATGTTAAATACACATCAGATTTAGGAATCAAATGTACTTCCAAAGTCTTAAAATTCCCTATTTCTACATGTAGGGTTGGGTGCCATGCAACTATGAGTAGGGACATTAAAAACCAGTTTTATAAGCCGTGGTGAGGTAAAACAGACAAATTCATTTTTCCCTCAGTGTAGTGAATGGTCTCCATAGGCTAAAATGGGGAGGTTTTATTTTAATTAACAAAGTCCCATTAAGTGTCAGATATATCGAGTTTGGTATCAAATTAATAGTTAAAATAAATCCCACAACTTACACATGTTGGATTTAAAATAACTAGTTCAGGTAAAGAGTTTTAAACTCTACCTACAAAGTTGCCAACTTCAGCTCTGTAGTGCCCTTCTCTGATTGACCAGTCTCCCTTGATGAGGTGTGAAGTGGCCTTGGCTGAACACAAAGGATGTGCCTGGGGGAAGAGAACTACATCAGCAGATGGAGAAGCAGGAAGGGGGGGGCTGCCAAACTGGTCTTCAAAGGCAGGGGAGGACATTTGGAGCAACCCAGCACCTCCCTCACATCCTGCAACCCCAGACAATTAGGTGCCCTCTTGATTAGATTAGGAGAGGGCAGGAGAGGGGTGTGTTTAGGATTTTTAGCCACACCAGTGGGTAGGTTCAGCCTAAAATCAGATTCAGCCATGATGGATTTTTGAAGAATGCTGCTCCCCTGGGATTGATTTTTGCCACAATTCTCGGGAAGTGGTCATCACAGGGGGAAGGATCCTGATTCTGGTTGGAGAACCAGGACCCACTGTTTTTCACCCACGAACAAGGATAAATATGGCAGAGCTGCACCCACACCTCAGATCCCTACCAGATCCCTACAAGGAACAAGATAAAGAAGAAGAAGGACTTCCCTGCTGGACCCATGACCAGCACCCTTGCATCAGGTTCTGCAAGCAGAGCCCAACTGACCAGCCTCCAGTGCCATTTGAGGATTCTGACCAGGAGCATTCTGCGAATTGTAGTCCCAATTGCCAAGGAGCAACTCAGAGCGTCTGAAACCTTGGATCAAGTTGTGAACACTTCAAGAACCCAAAGAGGACCTCTGGAAGAAGATCCAAAAGTTTGGAGACATTTGGAGCAACTCCATAGGTTGAAGATGTGCATTGTGGGAATTGCAGTCCGAGACCCCAAGAGGCAAACCAGAGCCTCTGAACCCTTGGCTGGTGCTGTGGACCACTTTCCTGAATCAAGAAACACTTCTGAAAGTAAGTGTGACAGTGTTACTTCATGGGTGGCTGGACCTCTTGGACTTTGTCCCTTTCCAATGTGACCTTTTTTTTTAACCCTTTGAGTGCTAGTAGTTTCTATGCACTATAAAACATAAATTCTTTAAAAATTATTATCTCCGGTTCCGTTATATGATTTTAATCATTTTGGAGTCACTTTAAAGATAAAAATATAATCAAATTTTATAATTAGTGTTGGATTTTTATTGTGTTTTGTGTTTTACTTATGTACTGTTTTGTGATTTTGAAATGCTTTACACACTTGTCTCCTCAGTTAAGCCTTGTTGCGCATTGCCAAGCTGCCAAGGGTTGATCTGGGTTTAATTTATTGAGACCTAACTGGACCTAAGTGGAGGTTAGTTGCCTGTTGCTAAGTGTAGGTACTTACCTGTCCTTACCAATAATCCACTTTCCAACAATTGTACTTTGTTGGACTTTTTTGCTTATGCAGGGTCATCCCCAATCTTTTTGCCTCCTGTCTCCTATTGTTTCTGACCTGTTGATGTTGGCTTTTTAACTCTGAGCACTTTACCACTGCTAACCAGTGCTAAAGTGCATATGCTCTCTGTGTAAATTGTATGGTTAATTGGTTTATCCATGATTGGCGTATTTGATTTACTAGTAAGTCCATAGTAAAGTGCACTAGAGGTGCCAGATGCTACTAGTGGACCTGCAGCACTGGTTGTACCACCCACATAAGTAGCTCTGTAATCATGTCTCAGACCTGCCACTGCAGTGTCTGTGTGCAGTTTTAACTGTAAATTCGACTTGGCAAGTGTACCCACTTGCCAGGTCTAAACCTTCCCTTTTCTTACATGTAAGGCACCCCTAAGGTAGGCCCTAGGTAGCCCCAAGGGCAGGGTGCAGTGTATGGTTAAGGTAGGACATATAGTAATGTGTTCTATATGTCCTGGCAGTGAAATATTGCTAAATTTGTTTTTCACTGTTGCAAGGCCTGTCCCTCTCCTAGGTTAACATGGGGGCTACCTTTAAATCTCATTAAAGCGTAGATTCCCTTTGGGAGTGGATGGACATGTGGAGTTTGGGGTCTCTGAGCTAACAATTTAAAAATACATCTTTTAGTAAAGTTGATTTTAAGATTGTGTGTTTGAAAATGCCACTTTTAGAAAGTGAGCATTTTCTTGCTTATACCATTTCTGTGACTCTGCCTGTTTGTGGATTCCCTGTCTGGGTCAGCTTGACAGTTGGGCTGGTTGCCCCTCACACTAGAAAGTGACACAAAAGGAGCTGGAGTGTAGTCTGCATTTCCTGATGAGCCAACTGTGCTAGGAGGGAGGGGAGGAGTGGTCACTTCCACCTGAAAGGGCTGTGTCTGTCCTCACACAATGCCATCTCTGAAACCCTGGTGAGTGTCTGGGGCCTGGCCTTGGCAGGGCAGGATTTCACATTCAAAAGAGACTTTACTTTGAAGTAGGCCTACTTCAAAGGAGAAATTGGGTATAAGAAGGGCACCAAAAACCACAGACTTTAGATCACTCCTGGACATCAAGAGGGACCTCTGCCTGGAGAAGAGCTGAAGAGTTGAGGAGAAGTGCTGCACTGCCTGTGAATGTGCTTTGTGTGCTTTGTGGAGCTATCCTGCAGTTGCTGCTTCTGCCAGAGTAAGAGGGCAAAGACAGGACTTTGTGTGCCTTCCATCTTGTGAAGAAAACTCCAAGGGCTTGATTTAGAGCTTGCCTCCTGTTGTTTAAAGTCTCAGGGACAGCAAATACTTCTCTCTGCCAGCACCTGGAGTCTCTGGTGAGACTCCTGCTCTGACAAGTGGTGCCCTATCCAGTCCCTGGGCCCTTGAAAGGAAAGCTGGTGGAAATCCAAGGAAATCGACTTCGGACTACTTTGGACCGGCGCTGCTGCTGAATCCGGTGACGCCGCCTGCACCCGACGGCGTGACCTTTGCTGGAACGCGACGATCTTTGCAGCCCCGATGCCGCTGCAGCCCCGCTGAAGTCCGTGACTCCGTGGAAGTCGCGCACCACGTCGTGACCGACGCCGCACAAAGTGCGCGGATTCAACATTTCGCACAGACGCCGCCATCCCCAACTTTGCGCATCAAGTTGTTTTCACTCTTCACCAAAGGTACTGTACTTGGGGGTCTACGCGACTCCGTGTCCGGCACCGCTGGTGTCGGCTTGTTGGGAACGACTCCGTCACGACGCCGTGTTAACACCTCATCGAAGCATTTTGTGTTTCTAAGCGCTATTTTTGAGTTTAATCTTTAAAAATCCATAACTTGACTTGTGTATGTCAGATTTTTGTTGTTTCGATAAATATGTCCTATTTTTCTAAACAGGTGTTGTGTCATTTTGTAGTGTTTTCATTAAGTTACTGTGTGTGTTGGTACAAATACTTTACACCTAGAACTCTGAAGTTAAGCCTACTGCTCTGCCAAGGTAACAAGGGGGTAAGCAGGGGTTAGCTGAGGGTGATTCTCCTTTACCCTGGATAGAGTGAGGGTCCTTGCTTGAACAGAAGGTAACCTCACTGTCAACCAAAGACCCCATTTCTAACATACTTTATTATTCTTTTATGATTATTTGTCAAATAATAGAATAAAGAAATTGATTGATTGACTGGGTAACACTGTCTCAGAAAGGGCAGGGCACCTCAATCTGTTAGAACTGTGACAGGGAGTATTATGGATTAGATTAATGAAGGTTAATAGTAATTATTTACGTAACATATCATGACCAGAAATAATTCAGCTTGGATTTCCCTAACTCCCCATCTCCCTCCTTTAAATATATAAATACCATTGCCCTGATTTATTCCAAAGTGGCACAGCGCGGTGCTGCGCCAAAAATAGAAGCGCTGTACTACACCACTTTTGAAATGCAGGGATGCGCTATATTTACAGGAATATGGTGAACCCCTATGTTTCCCCCTGCGCCGGTGCTGCTTTGAGCTGCCTGTGCCAACGTAGGCCTCCTTGCACCATATACCAAGGGTGTCTGCAGTGAGGGGATAGATTGTGTGCAGGGATGTGTCCCTTTGTGCACATAATCTATAATAACGATTTGGCACTTCTCTGTGTGTTACAAAATGCAGCACATATAGAAGTACTAAAACCTCATTTTGGAATGATTGTTTATGTGCAGGAAAGGACACTTTCCTGCACAAAAACAATCATCCATAGCATCTTTCTCTTTCAAATGTAAAAAGCAAAAAACGAGGAGGAATAAAAGCATTCCCCCTTGTTTTGCCATGCTATCGCCACCCATGGGGTGGAGTTAGTTTTTGCCAGTGCCCCAGAGTTAGGATTTCTCATAAATCTGGGACAGCGTCAAAAGCAATGGGTGTTGCAGTGGAATGCCCACTACAACACCCATTGCACGCCCCTCTGACTTAGGAAACAAAATGTGGCGTTACACCTGCTTGTACATATGGAGCAGTGGTTTGCACCACCGAAGCATCAAAAAAAGTGACTCCCTTGTAGCGCTAGGGGGTCTTAAATCTGCCCCCAACATTTATGCGCACTAATAGTTGAAAACAAATGATAGTTAGGTCCTGATTTAAGAAATATGAAGCACCCTAATACAGTTGTGCATCCCAAAATTTACCGGGGGCTAACGCCATTCCTTTGCAGCATCCGTGCACCATATTTAAAAAATGATGCACCATGGCCCTAAGGAAAGGTTAGCGTAAATAAACAAACGCTAACCATTGGACATGCCGGAAAGAAAAATGACACTAATGCAGTAAAAGTGGCGTTAGAGCATCTTGCAACACTTTATTATGCTAAACGTGTTAGCACCATTTTTAACAACATTAGCGTTAACAAAATACATGAGCAAGAAAAAAAATAGAGAGACAAGAGGGAGAATGTAGGCCAGGAGAGACCCTAAAAAGATCCCAATGAGCCCAGTACGAGCAAGGAGGGACCAGCAAAGTCCAAGGAGAATGAGAAGAGGACTAGAAGTGAAGAGCACCAACAACAGCTGTTTGTCACCTCCAAAATGCCAATAGGTAGGGGAGAATCAAAATGGCAGGCAATAGTAGATAAAGACAACAGCGTGGCAGAGGTGAAGAGGACTGTCACTGATTGTAAGAAGCGCTGGCATGATTGCAAGCGCAGAACTGGGAGAAAATGGTCAGGAACCGAAAGGCAGCATGGCAGACTGGAGGTGGAAGTCCTGCACCCCAGGAGGATCTGGAGGAGATAGTGGCAGCAGTCATCCCAGAGGAGCAGGTCACTGGAATCGCAGGACAGCGCAGACTACCAAGACTTAATAATGCACAATAAGTTGCAGGGGGGAACAATCTGGAATTTTACAAATGTCAGAAAGGGGAGGCACATAGGACACACTGAATGCATGCAAACGGGACTCATCACGACCCATACAGCCAGAATCAAAGGGCCCCATCACCACAGGAGCCTCACTTTTAGAGCTGGAACTAAAAGGGGGCACACCATTGGTCACAATGGGCCCCTATGTAGGTTAGCATTAGATTTTCTTGCACTAACCATGATTGGTACATCATGTCCATTAAGATGTTAACCATAATTGGAACATACCCAGCGCCATGGTTCATCGTATATGATATATGGCACACACATGGTGACTGATGGGGGAAGCTAAGAACCGCAAGAGATGGGTCCAGCACTGGGTGTAGCACCTGTTTACCTGTATCTGCCCCTAGCTGTGCTCCTAACTACCAGGTACACACTCACCGTGCACATTACATGATGTGATTATGTTAGCTCACACCTATCATGATGGCTAAAACCTTTTGTTTCATCTGCACACATCTTATTTGCTATAATTCTTGGACTTGTCCCACATTCATCTGGAGAAGAGTGCAAATCTCAATGTGTACTCAACTAACTGTTGTCCTCCTCAAAAGAGCTCCTTGTACGTCTGGTGCCTCACTTCATTATTGAAGAGCAGTGAAGCACCGGGTGTGCAAGTCTCTCTTTGCCAAAGGCCCTTGGAGAGCTTTACCCAGGAACATATATTGTACCATGTTATGACTCCATCATTGCATTGCGGAGAGCCAGCACCTCTGACACATATTGTGACTGACATCAATGTGTTTGTGGCCATACAAAACATTTCCTGAGACCCACTAATCCATGGCAGCACATGTTGGCACCTGTGCAACATTCTATAGTTTCGATATCCTCAGCAAACCCCCAGATATGATGTTGATATCCAAGGATAGATGATAGTGTTGAAATTGAAATACATGACATTTGTACATGGCTTAATACACATCAAACCCTCTTAGACACCACACTGTATGTACATATGTGACATACAAGGTGGCACTTACTGTTTCCATCCCAGGTACCCATCTATTTGCTGCCTCATACCTGTCCAGCCAGGCCAATATTTTTCCTGTTGTGTCCCCCATTACATTGATGTTGTGCTGCCCTGTGGTGCATATTTGAAGCTTCCTGGGCCACATCTCAGTATTAAATTTGCTTCGGGGCTAGGACGTGGGCTCTCTCTGATCTCTCCTCATCAGGTATGCCGGCCTCAAGGGACAAAAACTCATTTAAAAGAGCCTTCAATTAGTCCCTTTTTAGTTGTTTCCCTTGCGCCATTATGGTGATACCCATCCCCTTGACTACTGTCTCATTGGCCACCCACAACGTGAATGGAGACTCGACTGATGTGCTATATCCTTTTGTGATTAATATCCATCCTCTACTTTTTGGCTCTTTAAAGTAGCAAGGCCTCAATATGATGTGTGTAGTGTTTGTCCTCTCAGCCCCACCACACATCAGCCACAGGGGAGAATAGTCAGAAATACCCCTGGTTATGTTAGTGGCCTCACTGACTTTTAACAGCTGGTGAGTTGCAATGAGAAAGTGGTCAATTCAGAAAAGACTATCATGTACTCCCAAGTAAAAGGGTGAAGTGCTGGCTTGCTGGTTTAAGGGTACACCATACATATGTCAGTCCCTGAGCAGTGAGGAAGTCTGACTGAGTCCAGGGGGCTGGGGGAATGTTGGTGTATGCTATTAATTGGAGTTGCGTTGAGCTCCCCTCACATGATCACTTCCCCATCTGGAAGACTGTTACAGAGTGGTCAGGGCTGGTAGGATGGAGTTGTGAAGTCATGTTTTGATATCTACTGAAGGTTTGTTTAAGATGGCCCCTCTCCCAGGTCCCAGAGAGCACCACATAGGGGCCCAGTGGATCGGACCATATTTGCCAAATGATCAGGGGCAGCATTATCCTCACAAACATTACTCTACTTGTCTAGAGGAGGTAGTATGGCCCACATTAGCAGCCTTATTATTTCCCCAATGGTGAAGGGCATTACATCTATGGCCTAGGATGAGAGTCTCTTATAGGAGAACCATCTCAGGGAAATCTGGTTTGATGTACTCGGGCACCACTACCAATTTTACTTATTTGAGCAGGCCATTGACATTCCAAGATACTATTCTTAGGGTGGACACACTAACTTTGGACATCCCACTGTTGTGGTTATAGGAACCTCAGCTGTTTGGGGTTCAGACTGTGAGAGTGAACATCCTGTATGTATCAGCTATGTTGACTGGCCGTATGTATCTTGCTTGAATTTAATTTCAACAACTATCCAATTAACCCTCTGCAGTCATCACTCTCCCCTCCCTGCTACACTGCCCTGCAGATTCCAAACTGCCCGCCTCCCCAATTGTGCATAGCACCTATAGCCCCAACCAAACATACTGCTAACTAGTATGTGTCACTATCGCCTTTGGGCCCCACCCAGCCCCATACTGGAATGTCTTTACCAAGCTGGTGTCTCATATCCTCTGTCTCAACCTTGCTCTAATTACCAATTTAGGACCATTGCAGCCTGCTCTCAGCCCACACACAAGACGCTTTGGATGCATATCCAATACCACATTTACGATCCCAGGAGCGCTTCTTATCTCCCCATGGGTCCCAAGATCCGTTTGGGTGATCTAGACGATGACCTAGACTGGGCATTATGGGGGTCATTCTGACTCCCGCCGGCCGCGGTAACTGCAGGGCCGGCGGGAGCCGCCAGAATACCGCTGCGCAGTCAGAAGACCGCCGCGGTTATTCTGGGTTTCCCGCTGGGCTGGCGGGCGACCGCCAGAAGGCCGCCCGCCAGCCCAGCGGGAAACACCCTTCCATGAGGCTGCCGGCTCCGAATGGAGCCGGCGGAATGGAAGGGGTGCGACGGGTGCAGTAGCACCCGTCGCGATTTTCAGTGTCTGCATGGCAGACACTGAAAATCTTTGTGAGGCCCTGTTAGGGGGCCCCTGCAGTGCCCATGCTATTGGCATGGGCACTGCAGGGGCCCCCAGGGGCCCCACGACACCCCATACCGCCATCCTGTTCCTGGCGACCGAAACAGCCAGGAACAGGATGGCGGTGTGGGGGTCGGAATCCCCATGGTGGCTCAGGAAGCTGCGCCGCCATGGAGGATTCCCCAGGGCAGCGGAAAACCGGCGGTACACCGCCTGTTTTCCGTTTCTGACCGCGGCTGTACCGCCGCGGTCAGAATGCCCATGGGAGCACCGCCAGCCTGTTGGCGGTGCTCCAGCGGTCCCCAACCCTGGCGGTCTCGGACTGCCAGGGTTGGAATGACCGCCTATATGTTTTGACCCACAACTCCACTTCAAGTGTATCACTATACTCCTTTGCCATGCCGCCACCCTGGCGCCTCTTTTGGCAGTTGCAGTGTCTTGACCCTCCTGCCAGCTGACATTCAATCCAGCCAATCATGACCAGCTTCTGGGCTTGCTAAAAAGTGAGTTTTGCATGCTGCATCTAATCAAAGCTGCACCAGAAACGTCATTATTTAATTTTGATCCTGTTCCTTCAGAGCCTTCTTCACCCAGAGGACACTGTGATGCAGTCTCTGGACCCAAAGACAGAAATTGTGAACGAAGGTAACCTATATGCAATGAAGGGGCACAGCAAGCTGCTTGGTGACTCATGTCCTGATATCGGATGTTTATGAGTCTTGCTATGATGGGCCAAAGGTGTGTTCCAGGCTTTCATGGTGCACCTGGGATGTGGTGGGCTCCCTCCACCTAAAATACTTTTGGGAGTCCACATGTTTGCAGTTGTTTCAGGATGAGATCGTCCACAAACAGGTCCATGGGTGGACCCTTGGTATTTTGAAGTACCACTAGTATCCATAGATCATTTCAGCAAGACCAGCCCTGCATGTCTTCCAACTTCTCTCAAAACTGGTCTACTCTGGCTTCACATCATTTTTCATTTATGGCCACATGCTCTCATTTGCTTTCCACAACCTATGTAATATTCCCATTGAGTACAGTTTGGTACTGTGCTTACACAAGTCAACTATGAGTAGAGGGAATGGCAGAATCAAGCTTTCTACGTCATTCTTCACATATACAGTTTGGCATGGGTCTGTGGTTTGTTAATATATTGCTTGACTTGCCTGCAAATTCTGAATTGATTGGGTTTAATACACCTAGACATTTGTGTGCCTTGGTCCCTGTATGTCACTCTCATGCTAATACAAGCGAGTGGCACTGAGAAGATTGTTCTCAGTACTCATTTGTGATGTTGTCATTCAGACTTAGGTAGGTTACCTAGCAGACACAAACCTACCATTGTAAGTACTTGCTAGACATTTCCTACCTAGCCTATGCATCTGTACAGCAGTATTCACATATATTTCCTGGATTGTTACAGGCATATGTGAAGCCAATACACTTGTGTGCTATTTGTGTGACGATGTAAATTGTATTAGCTAGAGACAATGCCTACATTTCACAAACACATTAATGTGGTAGTGAATTATTTAGGAGATGCTTATTGTTCCTGACTATGGGGCAGATTAAAGTGAATTAGCGCAGAAGTCTGTGCAGGGCCACTTTTCTTTCCACCCTTCGCATCCCCCTACCACATCCATGCGTGTGCCGTGTTTTAGACTCCACACCATGTAACAGGGTAGGGATCAATAGCATATGAGGTATTTGACACAATTGATGTATTGTTCAGCCTCCAAGCTAAGATTTAGGCCCTTACCATGAAGAGTAGTCAGGGTCCCATTGGTACCAATGGTGTGCCCCTCTGAAACAGCTACTCTGAACAGGTGTCAAAAGTAGCAGCAATATATGGCACAGCTGTTTTTGTTAGATTCCACTGTGCCATTTTGGCTCCCCCCTAATAGTAATGTTGCACAAGAATGGAATAGGCCATCTTAAATCAAGGCCTATGTCCCAAAGTTGTTTACAACTGTTGTGGTGTAGCCATGCTCTCGGAGATATGTGTAAGTTACATTTGGTATGCGATGGTGTAAAAGAGTACGCCATGTACATTCCTGAGTTTATGTGATCTTATTTGATTATTTACATGGTGATTCTTGGAGTAAAGTTCTATGTGAAAACTTTTTTTCAATATTAGTTCTCTTCTGTGTCCTCCAGCAGCAGTATTTTGTTGTTCCCCTTCTTCCATTTGTAAACCCTTGTTATCATCCTCCTCATTGGGAACATCTACTTGGTCATCCCAGGGGACATTTGTGATTAGACAAATGTTGTGCAAAATGGCACACACAAGGATGATTATGCAGACAAGGGGTGGAGCATACAACTGTCCTCCGCCTGTATGATATAGGCCCCTGAACCTTGATTTAAGGAGGCCAAATGTCTGCTGTACAACATTTTTGATCCTCATGTGGGCTGCAGTGTAGGCGCGCTTTGCATCCATTGCAGGATTTCCATAAGGTGTCATGACCCATGGCTGGATGCCGTAACCTTGGTCAGCTGCAAAGAAATCTGAGAAAATGTATCAATCATGCACATCAGTCAAATGCTATGGGCCATGGCCAATATTTGTTTTGAGTGGAGTGGTGTATCGGACTAACATCTGGTATTGTGTGTGTTCCTCTTTGGATGTATGGTTGCATTGGTCTGTGGTGGTGAACTTTCCGATCATGGGTTGTGGCTTAGGTTCATGGTGATTGCAACTGGAATTTTTGTCTGACAGTTCATCCATGCTAATTATGTGCAGTATTCTCTATATTTGAGCCAGGGGACCAAAGTTACAAGGCCCTGGAACCTCCTTACCCTCATTTTTGTAGAAACTGTGGTGGGCCATCTAGACAAATAATCAAAGTGCCATGTTTAGAAAGTGCCACTAACCATGCTGTGCAACACTTAGGTGGTCATACAACCCTGGCGGACGGTGTTAAAGCAGCGGAAATACCGCAAACAGGCCGGTGGACAAAAAAAGGGAATTATAACCCTGGCGGAAACCGCCAACAAAGACAGCCACTTTAACACTTCGCCCGCCACGGCGGTACAGACAAGCAGCGCAGCGGTCACCGCCAACAGACAGGCGGAAGACAATGTACCGCCCACAGTATAACAACCCGCCAATCCGCCACCTTTTCTGGGGCGGATTCACCGTGGATAAAAACACGGCGGAAACAGCTTTTGCTGTGGAAAAACACTCACCTTAACATATCCCACGAGAAACGAGGAATCCATGGAGCCGGAACTCCAAATACTCCCTGCCCTTGTGTTTCTGCTCTTCTACGACCAACAGCTACGTAGGCGCCGCAGACAACGTTGAGTACTGCACCTACGACATGGGGGAGGCAAAAGTTAGGGGGACACCCACCAAACACCCCCACCCCCACCCTCGCATATTACAACATACACACGAATGTATTCACAAAAATCACAGTAACAACCCACTATCCCCCCGTAAGAATGAATACACAAAGCGAAAATCGTCAAACAATGTAATGTGCCAATATACATGTCATACAAAAAAATACAGATATATATTTGAAAATCAGTCATAATTATATACAATACGAGAAGTAGTGCAGATATGTACATAACAATGTCCGTGCACCATCAGTCCAAAAATACATGGGCGAGGCCCACAAACGATACCTGACCACAATCGGAGAGAACACTGCTGGGGCATCAGATAGAAATACTACAGGCACCTCAGGGGGAAGGGAAGGGGGGGCACCTCAGCCAGATGACTGCAAAGCCAGATCCACAACGGGGCTCCATGCCCATTTATGCCCTCCTGGGGAGTGCAACGCCACAGTCTCTCAAGTCTCTACAGTGGGTAGTTTGTCCACTGTGCCATCCTGGGGAGTGCAAAGCCACAGTCTCTCAAATTGATGCAGGTCTCTACTGGTACTGGGGGGGACTGGTGCACAGACTGCATGAGTCTCCCCGTGAAAGGTCGCGTCCTGTCACTGTCCCAGCTGCACATGGGATAAGGATGCCTGATGTGGCGGGCCATTCATTCCTACCCGGTGCATTGCCCTGTTCAGCGGTGCTTTGCCATGGCGGTTCAGGACAGTTCAGCAGTGCTTTGCCATGGCGGTTCAGGACAGTTCAGCGGTGCTTTGACATGGCGGTTCAGGACTTTTCAGCTGTGCTTTGCCATGGCGGTCTGTGCCCTGTTCAGCGGTGCTTTGCCATGGCGGTCTGTGCCCTGTTCAGCGGTGCTTTGAGATGGCGGTCTTTGCCCTGTTCAGCAGTGCTTTGCCATGGCGGTCTGTGCCCTGTTCAGTGGTGCTTTGACATGGCGGTCTTTGCCCTGTTCAGCGGTGCTTTGCCATGGCGGTCTTTGCCCTGTTCAGCGGTGCTTTGCCATGGCGGTCTGTGCCCTGTTCAGCGGTGCATTGACATGGCGGTCTTTGCCCTGTTCAGCGGTGCTTTGACATGGCGGTTCAGGACTGTTCAGCGGTGCTTTGACATGGCGGTTCAGGAATGTTCAGCGGTTCTTTGCCATGGCGGTTCAGGACAGTTCAGCGTGCTTTGCCATGGCGGTCTGTGCCCTGTTCAGCGGTGCATTGACATGGCGGTCTTTGCCCTGTTCAGCGGTGCATTGACATGGCGGTCTTTGCCCTGTTCAGCGGTGCTTTGCCATGCCGGTCTGTGCCCTGTTCAGCGGTGCATTGACATGGCGGTCTTTGCCCTGTTCAGTGGTGCTTTGACATGGCGGTTCAGGACTGTTCAGCGGTGCTTTGACATGGCGGTTCAGGACAGTTCAGTGGTGCTTTGCCATGGCGGTCTGTGCCCTGTTCAGCGGTGCTTTGACATGGCGGTTCAGGGCTGTTCAGCAGTGCTTTGCCATGGCGGTCTGTGCCCTGTTCAGCGGTGCATTGAAATGGCGGTCTTTGCCCTGTTCAGCGGTGCTATTGACATGATGGTTCAGGACTGTTCAGTGGTGCTTTGCCATGGCGGTTCAGGACAGTTCAGCTGTGCTTTGCCATGGCCGTCTGTGCCCTGTTCAGCGGTGCATTGACATGGCGGTCTTTGCCCTGTTCAGCGGTGTATTGACATGGCGGTCTTTGCCCTGTTCAGCGGTGCTTTGACATGGCGGTTCAGGACTGTTCAGCGGTGCTTTGCCATGGCGGTTCAGGACAGTTCAGCGGTGCTTTGCCATGGCGGTTCTGATAAGGACATTGGTGCGTGGCATGACGTTCTATACACTGGACATTGGTGTGTGGCATGACGTCTTCTACACTGGACATTGGTGTGTGGCATGACGTCTTCTACACTGGACATTGGTGTGTGGCATGACGTTTCATCATTGCCCAGCGGGGCTGTGGCAGCCGGGGCCCTCCAGGGCACTGACTCCGGCAGTGGCGGAGGTCTCCTGACCAGTGACGATAGTGGGGCCCTCCTGGGCTGTGACTCTGGCGGTGGTCTCCTGACCAGTGACGATAGTGGGGCCCTCCTGGGCTGTGACTCTGGCGGTGGTCTCTAGACCAGTGACGATAGTGGGGCCCTCCTGGGCACTGACTCCGGCGGTGGCGGTGGTCTCCTGACGTCGACGACCGAGTCCGTGTCGCTGCTTGGTGATCCGGTGGCCGACGTGAAGCTCCCCTCGCCCTCCGTCCCACTGGTGCATTCAGAGTCTGTGGTGTGGCCCTCCATGGCCATGTGGGATGCAGCTCCCTCGTGGTCCGGTGCCACTGTACCTCCGCCTGTTGATGCTGATGTACAAAAGGACAGGGAGAGCAGACAAAGGGGGGGAGACAGAAGAAAGAGGGTTTTAGTGCATAACATACCGCTACCGTTGGCGGACAAGACAAACGCAGATGCCCCCTGCATTACGCCGTGCTCCTGCCCTCTGCACATGCAATTTCTGGGATATGGCCTATATGGCAATGGTGGACATCGGCGCACATGGATGCCACAGGGGCAACTATACCTCGACTTGGCACTCTGCTGAGGTGGGGTAGAGTGCCACATGGGCTACATTAAGGAGGGGCCTTGCCTACCGAACTCGCCCTGGCCTAGAGACACCCACAGCCTACCTCCACCACCCAGACACCTCCACTGCACGCAAAGTCAGCAGAATGAGGTTGTACTCACCCCCTTGTGTCTGCTGTGATGCCCTCAAGCGCCCATCCAACTCCGGGTAGGCAACCGCCAGGATCCGGAACATCAGGGGGGTCATGGTGCGACGGGCACCCCTCCCATGTTGGGAGGCCATCCCCAGCTGAGCCTCCGCCGTCTTCTTGCTGCTGCGGCAAATGTCCTCCCATCTCTTACGGCAGTGGGTGCCCCGTCTCTGGTGGGCCCCCAGGGTCCAGACCTCCTTGGCGATGACACGCCAAATGTCCCTCTTCTGGTGGGCGCTGACCTACATGACATGCACAAGGAAAGAGGAACAGTCATTACCAACTGCACCGTCGTTGTAAGTGGCCCCCCCCTACTCTGGCCATGTGGCCCATTCATTCCCATGCATTAATGTTCTAGGGACTCTGCCCCCTTCCCTCTTCCAACCAGCCCTCTCCACCCAGGCCTAGCCCATACAACGTGCTCCCTGTGTACTAACCTATTGGTCTGGAGGACCGTAGAGTAGCGTGTACTGGGGGAGGACCCCGTCTACCAGTTTCTCCAACTCCTGTGCAGTGAAGGCAGGGGCCCTTTCCCCAGACGCAGCAGCCATCGTTGCTTCCAGACCGAGGTCACAGCAGCACTTGCAGTGTAGGTCCTCTCCTGTCGAAGGTCAGGTATCTAGTGATTGAACAGAAAGAAAATGGCGGTGACGTCCGCGGCGGTGACGTCCGCGGCGGTGTGCATCATCACCGCCAGCGCACCTGTTCATTGGCTCCTGGGACCCATAGGGTCCAATGTTAACCAATGCAGCATTGCGCCGCGGTCTACGACCGCCTACCGCAACGGTGTGTAACGCCAGTGCTGTTACCCCACAATCCCATTGTCCCAGTTTAGAGGTCAGGCAGCCGCCATTTCAGGGTCCCACATGGCTTCATTTCATACTGCATCACACATAGGTAGGCCTAGCTCAACACACATACAGGAAGGGTTATGTGAGTGGTGTAGTCTTGTGTGTGACTGTGGGTACATACCTGGAGGAATAATGACTGGTTCTTCGCTGTTGTCCTTCGTAGGCACCGTCTGCTGGGACATATGAGAAGATGGCGGAATCCTCTTGTGTACCAACCGCTGGTGGACCTGTTGACAATGGAAGAGCGACATGTCATCGTAACCTACCGGTTTGACCGTGCCACAATCCAGGAACTATGCACCCAGTTGGAGTCAGACCTGATGTCACCAATCCGCCATCTGACGGGAATCCCCCCTGACGTGCAGGTGCTCTCAGTGCTCCATTTCCTTGCAAGTTGGTCTTTTCAGACAACAGTGGCCATGGCATCAGGGATGTCCCAGCCTATGTTTTCCAACGTGTTGTCCAGAGTGTTGTCTGCCCTGCTGAAACACGTAAGGAGATACATCATTTTCCCTGAGGTGGAGGATTTGCCTACAGTGAAAGGTGACTTCTATGCCCTTGGACATATCCCCAACGTCATAGGTGCTATTGATGGTACCCATGTAGCTCTGGTCCCCCCCACAGGAGTGAACAAGTGTACAGGAACAGGAAGAGTTATCATTCGATGAATGTACAGATGGTATGTTTGGCAGACCAGTACATCTCGCAGGTAAATGCTATGTTCCCTGGCTCAGTGCATGACGCCTACATCCTGCGGAATAGCGGCATCCCTGATATGATGGGTCAACTCCAGAGGCACCGTGTATGGCTTTTGGGGGACTCTGGTTACCCCAACCTTTCCTGGCTATTGACCCCAGTGAGGAATCCCAGGACCAGGGCAGAGGAACGCTACAATGAGGCCCATGGGTGGACTAGGAGGGTGATCGAACGCACCTTCGGCCTCCTGAAGGCCAGGTTCAGGTGCCTCCATATGACAGGTGGATCCGTATTCTACTGAAGAAGGTGTGCGACATCATCATCGCCTGCTCCATGCTCCATAATTTGGCTTTGCGACGCCAGGTGCCAGATGATCCAGATGACGGTGTTGTAGCAGCTGTGGAGCCTGTGGAGCCTTGGACAGTGATGAGGATGAAGCTGATGAAGAAGACAACGACAACAGGGAGACAGTCATACAGCAATATTTCCAGTGAGACACAGGTGAGAACATTTTCATTTTTAGCATTGCATTAACTTTCACACGTCTACCTCTATCCTGTTTTTCGATTTAAGTCAACATTTGGTAACTGAGTTGTACCCTTCCATTACGGTTTCACAGGTGTGGTTACCTACGTGTCAACTGCTTGCATCCTTCAAGGGCTTGTGATGTGTGACATAGGTATGTTAGCTTTAGAATGGTACACCCATTATGACACTGTCATTGATAATACATTTTTACTAAATCACAGACTGACTCCAGATTGTTTTGTGTTTCAAGGGTGTTTATTGAAGTGCTCAGAAATGGGAGGGGGTTGTAAAATGAGGATGGGTGATGGTGGAGGAATGTCCATGGCAAAGTCCAGTCTATTAGTCTCACAGGTGCACTGCCCATCTGGGCAAAGGAAGAGGCGCTGGGGCAGTTAAAGTATGGACAGGGTAACAAAGTGGGACAGTGGGAGGACAATCACGTGGTGTCATTTCCTGGCGGGGGTCTTGCCATCTTGCTCTGTCCTGTTCCTGGATCTCAGGGACCGCTTGCGTGGTGGTTGTCCGTCTGCAGGGGGTGGGGTGCTGGTGTGGTGGTCCTGTGGCGGGGCGTCCTGTCCACTAGCGCCGGCGGAGGTGGTGGTCATTTCATCGTCCTGGCTAATGTCAGAGGCCCCTTGGAGTGCCACGGTGTCCCTCAAGGTGTGCTGTATGTCCTTCAGCACCCCTACGATGGTGGCCAGGGCAGAGCTGATGGTCCTCAGCTCCTCCTTGAACCCCAAATACAGTTCGTCCTGCAGGAGCAGGGTCTCCTGCAACTTGTCCAGAACCGGCGCCAACGTCTCCTGGGAGTGGTGGTATGCTCCCATGATGGACGAGAGGGCCTCGTGGAGAGTGGGTTCCCTTGGCCTGTCCGCCCCCTGTCGCACAGCAGCCCTCCCAGTTCCCCTGTGTTCCTGTGCCTCCGTCCCCTGGACCGTGTGCCCACTACCACTGCCCCCAGGTCCCTGTTGCTGTTGGGGTGGTGGGTTACCCTGGGTGCCCTGTAGTGGTGGACACACCGCTGATTGACCTGTCCTGGGTAGGGAGGTTTGGGCCCGCTGGGTGGGTGCTGTGCTGGTGTTACCAGAGGGTGGAAGGTCGGTGTTGGGCAGTGCCTGTGCAAGGGGAACCGACTGTCCCGAGGCCCACGATGGTCCGGGCTGGTCATCAGGATCCAGTAGGGCAGAGCTGCTATCGTCACTGTGGGCCTCTTCTGGGGGTGGAGTGGTGTTGTCTGGACCCTCTGGTGTGGTGATGGTTCTTCGGGTTCCTGCAGGGGCATAAGAGCATGATTATTGCATGTGTGTGTGTAATGGTGTGCAATGGGTGGGTGTTTGTGTACCCCAGTGCATGCATTCCTGTGTGTGAGTTTGTGTGGTGATGGTTGGGGGGGTGTACTGGGTATGTGCAGTGGGCATGCTTTAGTGAGGGGTGTCCATGCTTAGTTGTGTCATGCAGGGATTGGTGTTGGGATGGGTGGTTTGTGTCATGGTTACATTAGTGAGGAGTTGTAGTGATAGGGGAGGGGGTGAGGGAGGGGGTGTGTGATAGCATGCAGGTAGGGTGGGGGATATGATAGTTAAGAATTGACTTACCAGTGTCCCATCCTCCACCGACTCCTGCGAGGCCCTCAGGATGCAAGATGGTCAAGACTTGCTCCTCCCATGTTGTTAGTTGTGGGGGAGGAGGTGGGGGTCCGCCGCCAGTCCGCTGTACCGCGATGTTGTGCCTGGAGACCGTTGAACGCACCTTCCCCCGTAGATCGTTCCCCCTCTTCCTGATGTCCTCCCTATTTCTTGGGTGCTGTCCCACGGCGTTCACCCTGTCCACTATTCTGCGCCATAACTCCATCTTCCTGGCTATTGATGTGTGCTGTACCTGTGAGCCAAATAGCTGTGGCTCTACCCGGACGATTTCCTCCACCATGACCCTGAGCTCCTCCTCAGAGAAGCGGGGGTGTCTTTGGCGTGCCATGGGGTGGTGTGGGTGATGTGTGGGGTGGTGTATGTGGTGATGAGTGTGGTGAGTGTAGTGGTGTGTGGCGTTTTGAGCGTGGATGTTGTGTGGGTGATGGTGTTGTGTGCCTCTGTGTAGTGGGGTTGTCTATTCTGTGCTCTCTCTCTGTCGCCTTCGTGTCTAATTTTTGGTAGTAGGGGTTTGTGGGTGATGTGGGTGTGTGTTTTATGTTGTGTTTGGTGTGTGGGAGTGTTGTTTGTATGAGTATCAGGTGTGTGTATTTGGAATTGTCCAATGTGGCGGTGTTTTGGAGATGTGTGTGTATTTTGAGCACGGCGGTGTGTACCGCCAATGGAATACCGCGGTTGAAAGACCGCCGCTAGATTCGTGGGTCGTTTTAGCATGGGCGTGTTTCTGTTGGCGTGGAGGTGGAGGATTTGTTTCCGCCAGTTTATCACTGACCTTTGGTGTGGCGGTGTTGTGTGGGTGTCTGAATTTCGGCGGATTCAAAGATGTGTGTCATAATAGCTGTGGCGGAATGCTGCCGCCGCGGCGGTGTATTGGCGGTCTTCTGCACGGCGGTAAGCGTCTTTTACCGCCAATGTTGTAATGACCCCCTTAGTGCCTGATTATGACCTTGGAGGAGGGAATTACTCCATCCCAAATGTGACGGATATCCCCCCCACTGTGTTACGAGTTCCGTTGGATATAATGGAACTTGTAATAAGGCAGGAAGAATGTCCATCACATTTGAGACAAGGTAATCCCCTTCACCAAGGTCATAATCAGGGCCTTAGTGTCCCTAAGCAACACATTATGCCTGTTGAAAGCATCATGTATCCATGGGGTGTGTTCCCCCATTGGACTAAAGCTAAAATGGTGCAAGTGTAAAGAAGAGGTTCCAATTAATATTTTTTATCTGGTACTTTTGGTGCCTGCACAGGGCAAGCATGAAAATGGGCCACACCATTGCTTTAAATGTGGGCCTGTGTACTGTGCAGGATTTGCACCATACAGTTGACATTTATCCTACACAATCCATTAATGGCATCCATTATGTTGACACTATTGCACCTACAATGTGCCATGGTGTGCCATATATTGACTATGGCACTGGTGTAGGGGGTTGCTAAGGTACCCAAACGAGGTAGCACTGCTTTAGATGCTGTCCAACCTTTTTGACAAGTGGCCCTCAGTGCCTTCACTTTAAACCTGAAGAAGAGTGATGTAGTAGACAAGTGTTCCTATCTTGTGTGCCTTGTAACTGGTGTGTGGCCCTGTGAGTTGCATGTTAATCCCACCCCTTTGCCCTAGGAACACCTCCCTTGCATAAAGTGGTGTTTTTGGAAATTGCTGGCTGGCATACGTATGTACATGAGGTTGATATGCCTAGTTTGTGACAGTTATATGGGATGTATTGAGATGTATGCATCAGACAGCTGTGGGACAGGACAGAGCATGCTGTGCTTTTCAGCAGTGCCCTGCATCAGGAGTCCAGCCCTGCTACGTTCCATGTTTCCTCATTCATGTGCATTTCTGGCCTCTCCCTTTACATTGTCAGTAATACATCTGGCACAGTCCATTGTTGGTACCCTTATATCATGGTATGCAGATGTGGCATTTACCTGCATGTTTGCTTTTGTGCTGTGAGGTGTCTATTGCTGCACATGATATTTCATTGATGATGATGTTGTATTTCAATGTGTTCTGTACTATGCACCACATAATGGAAAGTTGCCCACATTGAGTATACCTACTATATTTAGGTGCTATGTAGATGTAATGGGACCACTCAGGTCACAATAGATATCAGTGCTGCCACAGACTTCTATAGCATAGTAAATGTGAGGCAGTGCCAATAAGTGAGGTGTTTGATGTTTGCATGCCCAATGGAAATCACATAGCAGAGTGATTCCTTGGTAAGTGTTTTATGTATATAGGATCGGTGTTTTATTGTGAACCTGTGGACACATATATTTATTTGTGTTCAGCTTTTGTATTCGTAGAGGATATTGCTCCATCCAGTGATGTGTCAATCAGGTGGTGCTAGGGACTTGTAGATATGGGCGTATGTGAGGTTGATGTGAATTGCATGCAGTGTAGTGTGGCATGTAGCTTATATGTTGTGGTCTATACATCTGTGTTTCCCTGTCCATGTTTGTTTGATGTTGTGTTTGTATAGTTTGTACTACAAGTTTGTTGTGTTGTGTGTGTTATGATTGGTATGGTATCTTAACTAAAAGTAGGCCATTGCCATATTGTCCATCCTGGAATTGGTGGTTTACAGTTGGATGCCTGAAGATGTGAGCATCATGAACACTTTGGGGATATTTAGCAAGGATGTTAGTGATATGTCCATGGTGGTCCACATTGACCTGCACAGTGATAGAAAGTGTATGTTTACTGTTCCTGTAAGGGTGTTCAGTTACTGCAGGAGGGACAAGGTGGACATGGGTGAAGTCCATAGTACTCAGCAAATGCGGAAAGCCAGCAATCTGATAGAAAACTTGCTTGGTCTCCTGCTGCAGTCCCTGGATATTGGGGAAGCAGGTGTGTTGGGGTGGGAGTCTGATGATGGCGCCCAGAACCTTTGTAGGGAAGGCAGAGAAGGGTGGTTGTGAGATCCCACACACTTGTGAGGCAGTTGTCTGGAATGAACCTGATGCCAGCAAGTGGAGAGAAGCCAGGGATTTGGTCATGGGTGGAATTGCTGAGTGGCTCCGCACTATTGCTCTGATGTCTGGCGCTATGTGGTGGAGCAGGCGTACAATGAACTGATCACCTCTTATTCCTTGTGGGCCAGGGTGCTTGCACAATGGTGAAAGATCCTCTGCCATCTTCTACGCTGCTTGAGTCTGCTATGGTGGTGTTTGCGGTTGCTGTAGTGGTTCTGCAAGCAGTTTGCATCATTGCTGTTGTCTTCTATGGGTTCCAAGCTGTAGGATTCGAACTTCCATGGTGTCCTGTTGCTACCCAATGCTCCTTCTGTGTGTTTCCCTGATGTAGTAGTGTGTGGGTCTCATTTTAATGCCTGGTCTGGTGAGGCATTAAAATTATGACGCTAATCGGACTTAGGCCCTCATTACAACCCTGGCGGCTGGAGTTAAAGCGGCGGTCATACCGCCAACTGGCCGGCAGAAAACAAAATGGGATTATGACCACGGCGTAAATCGCCAGCATAGACAGCCACTTTAACACTCCGACCGCCATGGCGCCACCAACAAACAGCTCGGCGGTAACCGCCAACAGACAGGCGGAAGATAATGTACTGCCCACCCTATCACAAGATGCCAATCCGCCACCTTTTCCGGGGCGGAACCAACACGAACAAAAACATGGCCGAAACAGTACACAGAAGGGGAAATCACTTACCTCTCCACACCCCATGAGGAACCAGGACCCCATGGAGCCAGAACTGCAGATCCTGCCGGCGATGGTCTTCCTGCTCCTCTATCAGGAGCTCCAGAGACGGCGGCGATGAACATGGTGAGTACTGCACCTACAACGCAGGGGAGGGGGGAGTGAAAAGAGAGTGACACCCCCACGCAACATGCAACACCCCCACCCCCACCCTCACCCACAACACCATACACACAAATACATGCTGCAACATTACATATATACCCCCTAACCCCCCTCGAATAACGCAAGGACAAAAGGAATTTATTTGAACGATTGTAATCAATAAAAACCCAGTACTCAAAACTCTAAATACATTATATACAATTATGTACACCAACTACACAAGTCCGGATAGTGCACCAATCATTATCCGTGGACCACTGGGCCAAAAGTGTATGTGCGAGGCCCACACTAGATACCTGACTCCAAACAGAGAGAACACTGGAGGGGCATCAGATGGAAAATAAACAGGCACCTCAGGGGTAGGGCAAGGGGGGGGCACCTCAGCCTGATGAACGCACAACGCCACTGCTCCACGAGGGGGCTCCATGCCCACTGCTTTATCCTGGGGAGTGCAAAGCCACAGTCTCTCAAGTCTTTTCAGTGGGTGGGTTGCCTACTGCTTTATCCTGGGAAGTGCAAAGCCACAATCTCTCAAGTCTTTTCAGTGGGTGGGTTGCCCACTGCTTTATCCTGGAGAGTACAAACCCACAGTCTCTCAAGTGTCTCAAGTGGGTGGGTTGCCCACTGCTTTATCCTGGGGAGTGCAAAGCCACAGTATCACAAGTGGATGCCTTTCTCCACTGGTTCTGGGGTGGGCTTTGTGCCCAGAGTGCTTCATCCTGCCAAGGACTGAGGTAGTGGATGTATCTCTCCACTGGTTCTGGAGGGGGCTTGGTGCCCAGAGTGCTTCATCCTGCCAAGGACAGAGGTAGTGGATGTATCTCTCCACTGGTTCTGCAGGGGGCTTTGTGCCCAGAGTGCTTCATTCTGCCAAGGACAGAGGTAGTGGATGTATCTCTCTGCTGGTTCTGGAGGGGGCTTTGTGCCCAGAGTGTTTCATCCTGCCAAGGACAGAGATAGTGGATGTATCTCTCCACTGGTTCTGGAGGGGGCTTGGTGTCCAGAGTGCTTCATCGGACGAATGACCACTGGGGATGGCAGCCATGTCTGGGGTGGTGCCACTGGCTCAGGATGTCGCAGGGCTGCTGGCGGTGCTTGCAGCGGTGTCAGTCGCGGTGGTGCTGGCGGTGGGCTCTGTGGCGGCGGTGCTGGCTGCGGGCTCTGTGGCAGCGGTGCTGGCTGCGGGCTCTGTGGCAATGGTGCTGGATGTGGGCTCTGTGGCAAAGGTGCTGGCCGTGGGCTCTGTGGCTGCGGTGCTGGTGGCGGGCTCAATGACAGTGGTGCTGGCGGCGGGTTCTGTGGGGGCGGTGCTGGTGGCGGGCTCAATGACAGTGGTGCTGGCGGCGGGCTCTGTGGCGGCGGTGCTGGCTGCAGGCTCTGTGGGGGCGGTGCTGGTGGCGGGCTCAATGACAGTGGTGCTGGCGGCGGGCTCTCTGGCGGCAGTGCTGGTGGAGGGCTCTGTGGCGGTATGGGTGGCGGTGCAGGTGGTGGTCTTCTCCACCGTACAGGTTGGCATCAACGTGGACAGGAGGTGTGACACTGGTCCCTCAGTCGGTGCCACCATGCCCTCTCCTGACCTGCCCTTCAGTTTCTGGCCCTTTCCCACCCTGGATGGTGGCGCAGCTGTCTTGCCACTATCGCCTTTCGTTTTCCCTGAGCCCTTGGTGGCAGGTGTTTTCTGCTTCTCCCTCCAGGATGTGGGCAATTTATTTAGTTTTGCATGTGGCGGAACGTCCTTGCCCTCACTCCATGGCACACTGGTAGCCCTGATGGTTGGTGCACTCCAATAGCCCGCAGTTTCTGGCACCACTGTGCCTGGGGAAGTGGTGGCTGCGGTGCTGGTTTGGGACCTGGAAAGCCTGGCCCTAAGGGACAGACGGGGGGAGGTGTAGGGAAGAGGTCAATATTAGCCAGGAAACGTTTTTTAGACACACTGGGACGGGAAGATGGAGGGGGTTTGGGACTGGAGGAAGAGATAGTGGTTGTAGGAGGTGTACGTCTGCTGAATTTGGGTGAAGGTTCATGGGCTGGAGGCTGTTGTGAGGTGGATGGCTGTTGGGTGGGTGTGTGCCTGCGTTTGTGTAATTTGGGAGGAGTGCTCACAGTAGAGGACACAGGAGATGTGTGAATGGTAGTGAGCGCATGTGAGCGGTGTGTGGTGATGGGAGTGCTGGTTATGGAGGTTTTGGCTGAAGATGTAGTACATGCAGGTGTGAGTGGAGACGAGACTGGGAGGGAGGAGGGAGACGTGGAGGAGGGGGACACAATGGAGGCAGTGGATGTTGGTATGTCTGCATGGGTATGGTGCTTGTGTGAGTGCCTGTGGGATGTGTGGTGCTAATGTTTGCCTGAGCCACCCTTGTGTGTTGAGGTGTGTGCATGTTGGTCTGATGGTGTGCTTGGGATAGGCTGAGGTACAGGGTATTGGGTCTGGGTGGAGGAAGTTGGAGGGGGGAGGCTGGACACAGGGACAATGGCTGCCATCAGTGCTGAGGCCAGAGCATGAAATGCTCTCTGTTGGGCTGCCTGCCCAGAATGAATGCCCTCCAGGTATGCATTTGTTTGTTGCAAATGCCTCTCAACACCCTGGATGGCATTCACAATGGTAGACTCCCCAACAGTGAGGGATCTCAGGAGGTCAATAGCCTCCTCACTGATGGCAGCAGGGCTGATTGGGGCAGGGCCTGAGGTGCCTGGGGCGAAGGAGATGCCCACCCTCCTGGGTGAGCCGGCACAGGACACACGCTGTGGGGCTGCTGGGAGGGCGGTGCTGGTAGGGGGGATGGAGGCTGTACCTGTTGATGCGGGGGCACAGAGGGGCCCGCCACCACAAGGGAGCTCTCATCAGAGGAGGAGTCGTGTCACTGCTGTCACCTCCTGTCCCCGCCGTGGAGCTCCCCTCGCCCTCCGTCCCACTGGTGGCTTCAGACTCAGTTGTTTCGCCCTCCAGGGCCAAGTGGGATGCAGCACCCTCCTGCTCCGGTGCCACTGCTCCTCCGCCTGATGATGCTATTGCACACAAGAACAGGGAGACCACAAAAAGGGGGGGAAGACAGAAGAAAGACATGTTCAATGCATGCAACACCACTACCGTTGGCGGACACTACAGACAGAGCAGACCTCTGCACTACGCCATGAACTTATAGTTCCTAGATTATTCAAAGGGCCATGGGGTACAAGGCCTATGCCCGCTTGCTGCACACATGGAAGTCACAGGAGCCTGACTAGGTGTAGATGGCACTAACCACTAGTGGGGTTGGGGTGCCACTGAACCTGCCTCACAAGGGACCTTGCCTACCAAGCTCGCACTGGCCTAGGGGAATCCACTGGCCACCTCCCCTACCCAGACACCTCGTAATGTGTGCAAAGTCAGATAATTGTGACTGTACTCACCCCCTTGTGGCTGCTATGATGCCCTCAAGCGCCCATCCAACTTCGGATACGCCACCGCCAGGATCCAGAACATCTGGGGGGTCATGGTGCAACGGGCACCCCTCCCACATTGGGAGGCAATCCCCGGCTGGGCCTCCGCCGTCTTCTTGCTCCAGCGGCGAATGTCCTCCCATCTATTTCAGCATTGGGTGCTCCGTCTGTGGTGGACCCCCAGGGTCCAGACGTCCTTGGCGATGGCACGCCAAATATCCTTCTTCTGGTGGGCGCTGACCTAGAGGAATAGTACAGGGGAAAAGGATAATCTTTACCCATCCGGACCGTCATACTCATTGGCCCACGTTCCCACCCTTGCCCTGACGCACATACACTCACCGTCCGCTCATGGAGGCCTCAGTCCCCCCCCATGTATCTTCTAGCCACACCACTCCAAACAGGCATTGCCCATGCAGCATGCTCACAGTGTACTCACCTGTTTGTCTGAAGGACCGTAGAGTAGCGTGTACTGGGGGAGGACCCCATCCACTAACTTCTCCAACTCCTCCGAAGTGAAGGCAGGGGTCCTTTCCCCAGACACATGAACCATCGTCGCTTCCAGACCCAGGTCACAGCAGCACTTGCAGTGTAGGTCCTCTCCTGTCGAAGGTCAGGTATCAAGTGAATGAACAGTCAGAAAATGGTGGTCACGTACGCGGCTGTGCGTACTGTCACCGCCTGCGTACATTGTCATTGGCTCCTGGGACCCATAGGGTCCAATGCTAACCAATGCAGGATTGTGCAGCGGTCTTCGACCGCCTACCACAACGGTGTTGAACGCCAGTGCAGTTACCTCATAGCCCCTTGTCCCACCGTACAGGTCAGGCAGCCGCCATTTCAGGGTGCCACCTGGCATTAATAATAACTGTGTTACACTTATCTAGGCCTTGCATACACACAGTGACAGGCACATTGAGGAATAATAAATGTGTGCAAATGACATTTTGTAATACCTCAGTGTTGGCTGACTCTCTGCTCGCTGTTCTCGTCCATAGGGCACGTCCGCTGGGGCAGGTGATGAGATGGCGGCATCCTCTGGTGTACAGACTGCTGGTGGACCTGTCGGCAATGGAAGAGAGACACATAATAGTCACCTACAGACTTGATCGTGCAACAATCCATGAACTGTGTGCCCAGTTGGAGCCAGACCTGATGTCAGCTGTCCGCCATCCCACAGGGATCCCCCCTCTAGTGCAGGTATTGTCAGTACTCCATTTCCTGGCAAGTGGGTCTTTTCAAACAACAGTGGCCATTGTATCAGGGATGTCCCAGCCAATGTTCTCTAACGTGTTGTCTAGAGTGTTGTCTGCCCTGCTGAAACACATGCGCAGCTACATCGTTTTCCCTCAGGTGGAGGATTTGCCTACAGTGAAAGGTGACTTTTATGCCCTGGGACATATCCCCAACATCATAGGTGCCATTGATGTGACACATGTGGCCTTGGTACCCCCCGCAGGAGTGAACAGGTGTAAAGAAACCGGAAAAGCTACCATTCGATGAATGTGCAGATGGTGTGTTTGGCCGACCAGTACATCTCCCATGTGAATTCCAAGTTTCCTGGCTCAGTGCATGATGCCTACATTCTGAGGAATAGAAGCATCCCTTATGTGATGAGGCAACTCCAGAGGCACTGTGTGTGGCTAATAGGTGAGGACAAGGACCCTATACCAGGTGAATAGTTGTCTGTGTCTGGGGTTGTCCCTATGGGTTAGTGTGTGTCTAACAGTTGTCCCTCAATATTTTCAGGTGACAATGGTTACCCAAACCCGTCATGACTACTGACCCCAGTGAGAAATCCCATGACAAGGGTAGAGGAACGCTATAATGAGGCACATGGGCGAACTAGGAGGATTATAGAAAGAACCTTCGCCTCCTGAAGGCCAGGTTCCGGTGCCTCCATATGACAGGTGGTTCTCACTACTACTCACCAAAGAAGGTGTGCCAGATCATCGTGGCCTGCAGTATGCTGCACAACCTGGCTTTACGATGACAAGTGCCTTTTCTGCAGGAGGATGGTCCAGCTGGAGGTCTTGTGGCAGCTGTGGAGCCTGTGGACAGTGAAGAAGAGGAGGCAGAAGAAGAGGATATCGACAACAGAAACAACGTTATCCAGCAATACTTCCAGTGAGACACAGGTAAGAAGATATCACTGCCTCCCACATCTCATACTATTGTTTGACCTATCAATAGTCTGTCATTTTCACCCAGTGTATGGACCCTGACTTGTCACTTTGCCTTTCCATTAAACAGATGTGGGTCCCACTTTGTGACCTCTGCTATATTTCCTCATGGACTAGAGCTGTGTTACATTGGTATGTTGACATTTAAATTGACATTGCTATATTCCATAGCTATTGCAATTACACATTTGTGAAAGCATAGACTGACTCCAGAATGTTTTGTGATTGATATGTGTTTATTTTTGTGCAAATAAGTGGAGGGGGGTGTAAAATGGTCAGGTGTGATGGTGGAGGAATGCCCACGGCAGAGTCAAGTCTATTTGTTTCACAGGTCATTTGTCCAAAGGGGCATAGGAAGTGGAGCAAGGGAGGTTGAAGGATGGACAGGGTGACAAATTTGGACAGAAGGATGACATTTAGGTGGGTCTCATTTCCTGGCGGGGGTCTTGGCAATGTTCTCTGTCTTGTTCCTGTATCTCAGGGACCGTTTGTGGGGTGGCTCTCCATCTGTAGGGGGTGGGGTGCTGGTGACGTGGTTCTGTGGCGGTGCCTCCTGTCCACTAGCACCAGCGGAGGTGGTGGGCTGTTCATCATCCAGGCTAGTGTCAGGTGCCCCTTGTTGTGCCACAGTGTCCCTCCTGGTGTTGACAAGGTTCTGCAGCACCCCTACAATGGTGACCAGGGTGGTATTGATTGACTTGAGTTCCTCCCTGATCCCCAGATAGTGTTCCTCCTGCAGCGGCTGGTCTCCTGAAAGTTTGCCAGTACCGTTGCCATTGTCTCCTGGGAATGATGGTACACTCCCATGATGTTGGAGAGGGCCTCGTGGAGAGTGGGTTCCCTGGCCTGTCCTCCCCCTGTCGCAAAGCAGTCCTCCCAGTTCCCCTGTTTTCCTGTTCCTCTGTCCCCTGAACCGTGTGCCTACTGCCACTGCCCCCAGGTCCCTGATTTTCGTGGGCTGGTGGGTTTACCTGGGTTCCCTGTAGTAGTGGACACACTGCTGATTGACGTGTCCTGGGGACAGAGGGATGGGCCCGCTGGGTGGGTGTTGTGCTGGTGTTTCCTGAGGGGGGAGGCTCTGTGGTGGCTTGTGCCAGTGTCAGGGGAACCGACTGTCCCGAGGTCCCAGATGGGCCGGGCTGGTCATCTTGATCCAGTTGTGCAGAGCTGCTGTCATCACTGTGGGCCTCTTCTGTGGGGGACTGGACATGTCTCAAACCTCCTGTCCGGTGAAGTTGGGTAGGGGTCCTGCAGGGGTGTAAAGGAATGATTATTGCATCTGTGTGTGCCATTGTGTGCAATGGGTGAGTGACCCTGTACTCCAGTGCTTGCATTCTTGTCTAGAACCTTGTGTGATATTTGGTTTGGTGTCTGTGTGGGTATCTGTTGTGGACATGCTTTGGTGATGGGTGTCCATGCTTTGTTGTTGCATGCAGGGCTTGGTGTTGGGATGTGTGGGTTGTGATAGTGTTACATATGTGAGGTGTAGGAGTGATAGGGGTGAGGGTGGGGGTATGTGATGGCATGCAGGTAGGGTGGGGGATATTATAGTTAAGAGTTGCCTTACCAGAGTCCATTCCTCCTGCTACTCCTGTGAGGCCCTCAGGATGCAGTATTGCCAAGACTTGCTCCTCCCATGTTGTTAGTTGTGGGGGAGGAGGTGGGGGTCCACCGCCAGTCCTCTGTACTGCAATCTGGTGTCTTGAGACCAATGAATGCACCTTCCACCGTAGGTCTTTCCACCTCTTCCTGATGTCATCCCATGTTCTGGGGTGCTGTCCCACTGCGTTGACCCTGTCGACGATTCTGGGCCATAGCTCCATCTTCCTAGCAATGGAGGTGTGCTGCACCTGTGATCCGAATAGCTGTAGCTCTACCTGGACGATTTCCTTCACCATGACCCTGAGCTCCTCCTCAGAGAACCTGGGGTGTCGTTGAGGTGCCATGATGTGGTGTGGGTGATGTGTGAGGTGGTGTCGGTTGTGATGTGTGGAGGGATGTGTTTCTGTGTGTTTTCTGAGGCGAGTGGATGTTGTGTGAGTGATGATGTTGTGTGCCTGTGAATGCTAGTGTTGTTTTTGGTGGTGTCTCTCTCTGACCTTCTATCTCAATTCTGGTCGTAAGGGTGTGTGAGTGATGTGGGTGTGTGTTTTATATTGGATTGGGTGTGTGGGAGTGGTGTGTGTATGTGTATCAGGTGTGTGTATTTCGAATTGTCCAATGTGGTTGTGTTTTGTAAATTTGTGTGTATTTTGAGCGCGGCAGTGTGTACCGCCATTGGAATACCGCGGTTGAAAGACCGCTGCGTGGATTCGTGTGTCGGGATAGTGTGGGCGTATTCCTGTTGGCGTGACGGTGGAGGTTTTGTTATCGCCAGTTTATCACTGACCTTTGGTGTGGCGGACTTGTGTGGGTGTCTGGATTTTGGCGGATTCTGAGCTGTGGGTCGTAATAGCTGTAGCGGTATTCCACCGCCGCAGCGGTGTGTTGGAGGTCATCTGCACGGCGTGGACAGGGTTGTAATGAGGGCCTTAGTGTCATTTTTTGGAGTTGGTGCTTTGCGTGTGTCATTTTTCTATCGGGCTGTAAGTTTGGTGGTAGCAACCTAGCATCATTTTTAGGAGGGAAGCCTACCTTGCATATCATTGTCGTCAAACAACGCAAGGTGATGTAGTGCTCCAAAAAAATGACGCTAAGTCAAAAGTTTTGACTCCAGACTGCTCTAGTGTCAAATGCTAAATATGCTGCTAAATTAACACTGCTTTTGCGTAAAAAAAATTGCACAAACATGGCGCTAACTTTTCTTAAATCTGGGCCTTACTCTATTAGTAGTTTACATAACCAAATATAATCTAGAGGACAAATAAAAATCTAAGTAGCTTGAAAAAGTATGGTTCTTCGCCATGCAGAACTCAACTTTTAAATAATTGTTAAGATAAACGTGAAATAAATGAATAAACGGGTGAAAAAGGAGCAAGAGCAGTCACAATAACAAATGATCCTTTAAGAGGTTCCAAGCACGCTCTGCGAGGATGTGCTTGAGTCTATATGTTGGTATAAGATAAAATAGGCAAGGCATTAATCACCACTGTTTATCTGACTGAGGCAGAACTTGCGACAACCCTTAAAGGACAAATTGGAAAAAAGTTTGCTTGGTCACATTATTTGTTTTTGCTGGAAAGTCAGCAGAAGAAGCTTTTGTTCACAATTCTGTCCATTAAAATAGTTGGCGCGATATCAAGCCTTCAAGAAAAAATAAATAAAACGTCTTTAGATGTCAAATACTTTCTGCAGTATCATCACAAAATCCCTTTTCATAATCACATTCGCCATAAACTGCACACGGTCCTCAGCTATAGTTGTGAAAGAGAAGCAGCGCGCCCCTGTCATGTCGTCAGAACAATACTTTGTCTTACAGGGCGAGAGCCACTCACAGAATGTAGTTAAGGATACTGTGTCTCGCAGAGCACCAGATTGGTGAACAGGATCTCACGCTTTGAGCATTTCCCACAATCTGTCTCAGAGTTTGAAGCATTCATGTTAAAATTCTAACACTAACGATAATGGATTAGACCAGGCTTGGTGCCTTTTTAGAGCTTTTTAAAAATAATTTTGCAAATGTAATGCGGATGACATTTTGAAGGGATGAACAGTTCTGAACTTCAGCCCTCGAGATTGTTTCTTCTCCAGATGTGCTATGCATTTTAGCACTCCTGCGCGTTCCGATTTGCCGTTTGCCACTGTTCATATTCATTTTTTAGTAGTTGGGTTTAGAGTGCAAACATTATTAATAAAAATTGTGTCATTAAAACATAATGTGAAATAATATGTATTGAAAGGCCAAACTGAAACCAGGTGTTAGTAAATAAAAATGTGGGGCTGATGTTGCGGACACTATAAACAACATATATTAATGTGAAATAATAACTGTCTACTGGAAATGTATTTTGCTGAATAATAATTTAACATACTGAAAATGAGTATTAATATGTACTAAAAGGATCAATGGTTTAAATGTAGATGAAATGTTTTATTCTTGATGCTTAGCATTAGTACATTTTAGTAATTTTCCAGAGGCACTTTGTTTTAAAAGGAATGCTAGCTTTGCTAAATAATGTTTAAAAAAAATATCCTGTGAGACTTGCTCACTGTGGAAAAGTTATATTCTTTGCTTGTAGCATTTATTTCCTGAGATGAGATAATAATGTACCAACTAAACAATAGACTTCAGCGCTCAAGGTTGTGTTTCATATTACAATATTTATAGTTGCTTGAGTTTTAGTTTTTGGCAGGAAGCAGGTGTTATGTTTTTCACATTGCTTAAATGTAATTTTTGAGAGAAAATTGGTGACCAGGAGCAAAAGAAGACATGCCAATGGTGGGTGCAGAAATTGAAAAAAGATACTTCTGAAACGTTGATCAGAGGTTATTTGTTGAACACTAAAACACCCCATGGTCTGACCAACAGAAACGTAGCTAGTTGCTTTCTAGGATTTTAATTTAGCAAAGTTTAGATGATGTAAGGGCAGTTCCTTTCAGCTCTCAAGGGTCTGCAGATTTTCATTTTTCTCAGCTAGTGAAATGAGGTGTTGTATCCATGGCTTTCTACCACTGACGGTTCAAACATTACTGATGTGTTCCCTATTATGCCATTGCCCAATGAAGACCAGATGCTCAACTGATGAAGACGTCACTGCTTACTGATCCATAAAGGAGAGGTATAACCAAAAGTGCATTTGTTCTGATTGCAGATTTTTATGTTTTCTCTCTTTAGAAAATCCAACCGCTATTTTTGGTTAGCGACATAGACAGATGTTTTCCAAATTAATTTTTGTATTCTTTTCCTTTTTGCAGGGAGCCCAAAAATACTTATCAAATTAGAGGAATAGATAAGTATGGCAAAATCTAAAGATGATTGTTATATAATTTGATGTTAACAATTCGTCTGCGATAACTAAATGTATTCTTTTTCAATCATTCATCTGTTATTGTTGTTATTCTCCGTTGTGGTTCTTCAATGTTTAATAATGAATATTTTGTCCAGATTGAGATGTGTCTAACAATTTGGTCAGTCTGTATTGTTTTTGTACTTACATCATTTGGTTTTGCGTTTGATTTATGGGATCTTAGCATTGTTAATCTAAAGGGCAATAAACGTTTGAACTTTATTAAACTGGTGTGGTGATTCATGGCCACATAGGTCATGGTGCATATAAATTACTGACTCCCAAATGTAAATTGATGTATATTGATTTGCTATTGTTAATGTTGATTTTTAGCATGTTATCACACTCCAATCTGAATCAAAAGGTTCAGGTCTACCTCTAAGGGTAATAGATGGTTAGCCTATAAGTGTCATCTTAAAAATAAAATATCAAAAGAAGTATAAGGTTGAACATGCCCTCAGAAATTGGTAGCAGAGGATGATTTCATCTTATTAGGAGGGAAACATCCTGCTTTAAGAGTTGCATGTAATCAGGACAATTGGTTTTACCAGTGTTTATTGAAATTTTGAAATTTGGTTTTGCCTATACTTGTTTGGAGATGTAATTTGTTTTTTCCAATGCTTGTTTGAATATATTCCCAGTGTTCCTAGTGTGATTTGTTTTTGGGATAGTGTTTACACTTATAGTGCTTTTGCAATATCGCTGGTAAATTGGGATGTATGCGGGGAAATAGGGAGTTTGCGTACTCCGATGTAACTTGTTAAAGAGTGTGAGTACTCCAAAGGGTATATGTAGGGAGGTCATCATACTTCAATTGGGTATGGAGCTCAATGTTTAAAAATTACTCACATGGTTGTTGGTATACGGACCCTGTGTGGTCTAAGACTCAGAGTATTGTACAAGTGTAAGAGACACTTGGTTGTTGTTGTAACTTGTCTGCTTAGCTGGCAAGTCGGGCATGGTTGACAAATAGTATTTCTTAGAGTGTGTGTTAAAAGGAGTGTTAGTTTGACAGATATTGGTGATTCCTGAGTGCACAAGGAGGATCTAGTGTTAGTCAAGGGTGACATTTGCTAGTCGAACTTTACTTGCGGATCAGAGAAAGCAAAGATCAAATGAGTAGTTGTCAGAGCTGAAAGCTGCAATCAAAATATTCATGAAGCTTCTGAAAGGATTGTGTTCCCTACCTATAGTAAATAGACAAGGTGGTATGCAGATTTTTCTTTGGTGCTCACAACATTTTGCATTTAGTTTTGTGTGAATCATGTTTGGAGAACAAGCCACAAAACTTTGTCATGTGAGTATGACATCACTAGGTTTGGACTAGGATTGCTCGGTTGGTGTGAAGGAGCAGCAAAGCTATTGAAGAATAGTTCTGAAGCATTATTGGTTGAGAGAGGCAAGCAAAAATAATTTTGTGATTGAATTCCTGTTATGAATCTAAATTGCAGTTTTAAGGACGGTTAAAGTAAAAATGAAATTTTTCAAAGCGTTAATGAGTGCGCGTAAGGGGGATGCTTTTATTCCAGTGTGAGTAGGAGAAATTGCCCCACCAGAAGGTACACCTGCTTATATTTTAATTGAAGAGAAAGGTACTGCATCATGTATTTGGTTAAAACAATGGTGCAACATTATAGAGAAAGAAGGGAGGTTAGCATTTCCTGCCCTTTAGTAATGTGGTCTTTGGTTGGCAGTCATGTTACCCCCGTACAAGCAAGGACTCTCACTCTAGTCAGGGTAAAGGAGAATCACACTCAGTTAACCCCACTCTCCCACTTGGTAGCTTGGCACAAGCATGCAGGCTTAGAGTCAAGGCAATGTGTAAAGTATTTGTACCAACACACACAGAAATCCAGTGAACCAATACAAAATGACAGAACACAGGTTTAGAAAAATAGGTAATATTTATCTAAACAAAACAAGACCAAAATGACAAAAATCCAACAAACACAAGTCAAGATATAAATTTGAAAAATAATAAGAGTCCTAATCCTTAGGAAACAGTGAGAATGCTGTTGTTCACAAACTACCTGCTTAGTGTCAAAAATAAAGCCACATGTGCGAGTGTGCATCGGAAAAGGGTAGCAATGTGTTGATTCCTTACTCGCAAGTGAGGCTGTGCGTCGTTTCCTTCTCTGGTCGGGTCAGTGATGAGTCATTTTTCTCCCTCATTAGAGAGCGATACGTTGATTTCCAGATGGGGCACATCGGATCCGCACAGAGTCGGGTTGACTTGGACACCCAGGGGCGATGAGTGGAAAATCTAGTCAGTCAGTATCAGAAAATTGCGATGCGTGGGGTTTGGGTAATTATCAGCCTCTGTAAGCTTGTTCTGCGCGTCGTTTCTCCAGCTGCGATGCGTCGATCTCCAAGCCAAGATATAGGCGGTGTGTCAATTTCAGCCATGAAGCCGGTGGCACATCGTTTATCAGCCGCGTTGCAGAAGCTGTATTGCAAATTTCCCTACACAGCGTGGCTTTTCAGTTCTTGTCTGCCAGCTTCACCTTTCAAGGGCCCAGACTCTGGATAGGGCACCACTTGACAGGGCAGGACTCTAAGCAGAGATTCCAGGAGCTGGCAGGAGAAGTCTTTGACGGCCCTGAGACTTTAACAACAGGAGGCAAGCTCCGTTCAAGCCGTTGGAGATTCTTCTGAAGCAAGAATGCACAACAAAGTCCAGTCTTTGTCCCATTTCACAGGCAGAAGCCGCAACTGCAGGATATCCCAGCAAAGCACAGTCATAAGCAGGGGCAGCACTTCTCAGCTCTTCAGCTCTTCTCCTTGGCAGAGTTCCCTCTGGATTCCAGAAGTGATCTAATCTTCGGGGGTTTGGGTCAACTACTTATACCCCTTTCTGACTTTGAAGTAGGCAAACTTCTAAGGAAAGCCTCTCTTGTTTGTACAAACCTGCCTTGCCCAGGCCAGGACCCAGGCACACACCAGGGGGTTGAAGACTGCATTGTGTGAGGAAGGGTACTGCCCTTTCAGGTGTGAGTGACCACTCCTCCTCTCCCTCCCAGCAAAGATGGCTCATCAGGATATGCAGGCCACACCGCAGCTCCTTTTGTGTCACTATCTAGAGGAGAGGTGCAAACAGCCCAACTGTCAAACTGACCCAGACAGGGAATCCACAAACAGGCAGAGACACAGAATGGTTTAAGCAAGAATGTCTCCCTGGTGGGTCCTGCTTCCTGCTGCTACTGTGACAACTCAGGGGCCACCCCAGCTCAGCCACATGTTCCCCTGTAGGCTCTGGGACATCACTCTCAGTCTCTGCCTCCTCCCGGACTGTGGGAACTTTTGGGGCCGGTTTCCCGTGCCCTTTGCCCTTCCACTTTTTGGCGAACCCCTGGGACACTGTTTCAAGCTCTAGGGGATTCTGACCACCCTGACAGGCTGCCATTGACCTGGTAGATATGCAAATCCACCGAGGCACACCCAACATCTCCAAATGTGACCTATGTCCAACCTCCTTCCAAGGGGAATCCTCCTCTTGCTAAGCAAACAATCCACAGGCATGGTTCGACTCACAGCAACCTTCAAGGAACCTGAGACCCCCCCAACATTCAAAGGGAACCTGTGCCACTCTGCATAGGTGCTTGGGGTTGTCTATTATAACTACTTGTTGAAGTACACAGGGATCTATCTGCTCTTTAGACACCAGGTGACGCCTCACTATAGTCACACTGGCTCCTGTGTATCTCAGAGACTCCACCCTCTGCACATTAATGGTCACCCTCTGCCTGTACTTTTTAGTGTTCTCAGGCACTAAGGTTCTCAGGACCATCTCACTGTCCTCTAGTGAGACAAGGGTCATCTCAACTGGCTCCCACCCACCGGGAACCAACTCCTCCCCAACAGCTACGCTAGTTAAACCCTGGGACTGAGCTCCAGTGGGTGCCGATGTACTATTGGGGCATTTGGGGACCCCTCTCACCTGACCCACTTAGTCACATGCATAACACATACGAGGAGGATCCCCCTCCAGAGGTTTCCATTTGGAGAACCTTGGTTTCTTTTCACTGGGGTGCTGGGTTGGGGACCTTTAGAGAACTCCTCCTGTTTACCCTAACCTCCCTTTTTCTGAGAGGGACCCTGCCCACCCTTGGCGTGGTCTCCCCCATACATCTTCTGGACCCTTGTGCTTCCCCAACGGTCCGCTTCCTGTGCAAGCTTCCTGGGGTCAGTCAGCTTCCTGTCAATTAGCGCAGCTCTGCAAAACATAAACTGTACAAGTGATCCCAAGCAATTAAATTGCAAAGAATCTCATACGTTGTCACCTTAGTGCCCTTCAATCAATCATCTAGTGACCTGCAAAAAGAATCAACACATTCCAACAATGTTTGGGATTCCTTCTTCTTATAGGACCTAAACTTGCCCTTATACTGCTCAGGGGTGAGACCATACCCAGTGAGAAGGGCGTCCTTAATGATAGAATAAGTGAGCCCCTTGGGATCCCCAAAGGATGTCAGAGTATCCCTTCCCTCTACCTCAAGTGCTTCCACAGACGAGCCCCCCCCAATGAGCGGGACCAGATTCATATGGAGAGCAGACTCATACCCCTTGAACCGCAAGAATATGTCATCCTCCCTTTTGTAATCCTTTACAGGGTCTTTAGGAATGTGCACCTTCCTCTCAGGCTGCACTGTGATATTGCTGCCACCATCCCTACTGGACTGGCTCCTCTGATCCAGCTCCTTCAAGCTGAGCTCATTGGCCAGCGGTATCTTCTTCTCTTCTATGGTCATCCTCCTCTCTTCCATCCCCCTTTGCATCTGAAACATTTCCAATACCAACTGGTGAGCCCTCTCTGCCTGTCTGTCCTGTAACTCTTCAGGGGTCAGACCCTTGGATGACACACTGCTACCTGCCCTGGAGAACCTCTCCCTGTACATAACAGGCACACCCACTATACCATTGTGTATGGATTGCACCTCTTCTTCCTTCTCCTCCTCCTCTGCTTCTTTGGTTGTCACCCAGGCCCTCAGTTTTTTCTGCCGCTCCTCCTTCCTGGTGTGGCCCTTATTGGGACAGTCAAGATTTTTGCAGAACTGCCTCAGCTGTGCTACTGTATAGCTCTCCAGTTTCTCAAAGTCAAAAGCAGCTCCAGCTGATGCATCTCCAGATGGAGACATGATGAACAATCAAAAAAAGTGCAAAGTTCCAAGGCTGAAAGAGAGTTCCCAATGAAGTTCAAAAGTCAATAAAAGATCAGCAGAAATATGGAGGGAGGAAAAAATCCAATAGGAAGTAAAGCAAAAACAAGCTATATGTGGTCACACAATGGTCTGCAATGAAAACAGTAGTGTACACTTAATCACTGTATGTCAAGTACAAATACAAGTTCAAATCCTCACCGCTGATCACCGATGTTAGAAATGGGGTCTTTGGTTGGCAGTCAGGTTACCCCCTGTCCAAGCAATGACCCTCACTCTAGTCAGGGTAAAGGAGAATCACACTCAGTTAACCTCCACTCGCCCCCTTGGTAGTGTGGCACAAGCAAGCAGACAAAGATCCAACCTAAACAAGTTAAGATATTAAATTTAAAAAGAATAAGAGTCTTAGGCCCTCATTATGACATTTGTGGTAAGTACCGCTTACCCCCATTATGACTGCCACCAACATACCGCAGCGGATTACCGCTACCCATATTATGACACACATAGCAATCCGTCACTATACAGCCACACTCACAAGTCCACCAGCCCAAAGCTCAGTGATAAACCACCCACTTGAGAGACTGTGGCCTTGTACTCCAGAGGACTAAGCAGTGGGCAACCGACCCACTTGAGAGACTGTGGCCTTGCACTCCCCAGGACCAAGCAGTCGGCAAACCACCCACTTGAGAGACTGTGGCCCTGCTCTCCCCAGGACCAAGCAGTGGGCAAACCACCCACTTGAGAGACTGTGGCCTTGCACTCCCCAGGACCAAGCAGTGGGCAAATGACCCACTTGAGAGACTGTGGCCTTGCACTCCCCAGGACCAAGCAGTTGGCAAACCACCCAGTTGAGAGACTGTGGCCTTGCACTCCCCAGGGAAACGCACAGGGCATGTAGCCCCCTCCAGGACCAGTGGTGTTGTACCATCTTCTGGCTGAGGTGCCCCCCATTCCCTGTCCCCCGTAGGTGCCTTTGTATTTTCAACCGGATGCCCCTGCAGTGTTCTCTCCATGTTGTTGCAGGAGTGAGGTGGGGCCTTGGCCTATGTGATGTGGCCCTGTGGCCCACGGACATTGAGGACTGGGTAGTGTCCCTACATTTGCAAATATGTATATACATTTGTATTTTGATGCACTTATTCATGTTATTTTATCGTATTACACTCACTTTCTTCAAATCATTTTGTCCTTGCAATATTCCTGAGGGGTACAGGGTGGATATGTAATGTTACTGCATCTGGTTGTGTGTGTGGTGTTGGGGGGGGGTCACTCTCTTTTTCTCCCCCCCCTCCCTTGTGTGCTAGGCGGCAGTACTCACCGTGGTGGTCTTCGCCTGCATTTGTGTTCATAATGCAGGAAAAGGTAGACGAGCATGGGAAATTGGCAACTCGGGCTCCATGGAATCGTGGTTGTTACCTGAGTCTTCAGAGGTGAGTCCTTTGACTTCTCTGTTCTGTTTCTGCCTTGCTTTTGATGTTGTTGGTACCGCCCCAGAAAAGGTGGTGGATAGGCCCTTCATAATAGTGTGGGTGGTACACTGTCTTCTGCCTGGCTGTTGGCAGTTACTGCTGCGGTGCTTGTTACGATCGGTGTGTTAAAGTGGCTGTCTGTGTGAGCGGTTTCCACTGTGGTCATAATTCAATTTTTTGCACCGGCTGCCTGTTGGCGGCATTACCGCCACTTTATCACCGACTATCAGAGTTGTAATGAAGACCTTAATCATTAGAAAACAGTGAGAATGTTGTTGTTACACAAAGTACCTGATTAGCAGAAAAAATAAAGCTGCTCAGGTGAGTGTGCATCAGAAAAGGGTAGTGATATGCTGATTCCTTACTCACAAGTGAGGCCGTGTGTCGTTTCCTTCTCCGGGTGGGTTGGCGATGCATCGTTTTTCTCCCTCGCAAGAGAGTGATATGTCGATTTTTGGATGAGGCACCTCAGATCCGCACAGAGTCTGGTTTATTTGGATGCCCAGGGACGATGCGTGGAAAATCTAGTAGCACGATATCGGAAAACAGCGCTGCATGGGGTTTGCATCATTATCAGCCTCCGTAAGCGGGTTTTGCATATCGTTTCTCCAGCTGCAATGCATTGATCTCCCAGATGCGATGCAGCTAGAGCGTCAATTTCAGCCGTGAAGCTGGTGGTGCGTCATTTCTCAGCCGCTTTGCGAAAGCGGCGTCGTAAATTTCCCCACACGGTGTTCTGTGCATGGATTTTCAGATTTTGTCTGCCAGTTTCACCTTTCAAGGGCCCAGGCACTGGATAGGGCACCAGTTGGCAGGGCAGGAGTCTCAGCAGAGAGTCCAGGAGCTGGCAGGAGAAGTCTTTGACGGCCCTGAGACTTAAACAACAGGAGGCAAGCTCAGTTCAAGCCCTTGGAGATTCTTCTCAAGCAGGAATGTACAACAAAGTCCAGTCCTTGTCCCCTTTCATAGTCATAAGCCACAACTGCAGGATAGCCCAACAAAGCACAGTCACAGGCAGGGGTAGCACTTTTTCTCAGCTCTTCAGCTCTCCTCCTGGCAGAGGTTCTTCTTGATTCCAGAAGTGATCTAATCTTCAATGGTTTTGGGTCCACTACTTATACCCCTTTCTGCCTTTGAAGTAGGCAAATTTCAAAGGAAAGTATCTCTTGTTTGTAAGATCCTGCATTGCCCAGGCCAGGCCCCAGACACACACCAGGGGGTTGGAGACTGCATTGTGCAAGAGCAGGCACTGCCCTTTCAGGTGTGAGTGACCACTAATCCCCTCCCTCCCAGCACAGATGGCTCATCAGGATATGCAGGCTGCATCCCAGCTCCCTTTGTGTCACTGTCTAGAAGAAAGGTGCACACAGCCCAACTGTCAAACTGACCCAGACAGATAATCCATAAACAGGCAGAGTCACAGAATGGTTTAAACAAGAAAATGTCAATTTTCTAAAAGTAGCATTTTCAAACTAACAATCTAAAAACCACCTTCACTAAAAGATGTATTTTTAAATTGTGATTTCAGAGACCCTAGACTCCATATTTCTATCTGCTCTCAAATGGAAACTGCACTTTAGGGATAGTTAAAGGCAGCCCCCATGTTAACCTATGAGAGGGATAGGCCTCACAACTGTGAAAACTGAATTTGGCAGTATATCACAGCTAGGACATGTATAAACAAACCAGTACGTGTCCTACCTTTAACATACACTGCACCGTGCCAATGAGGCTACCTAGAAACTACCTTAGGGGTGCCTTACATATACAAAAAGAGAAAGTTTAGGCTTCGCAAGTGGGTAGACTTGCCAAGTTGAATTGGCAGTTTAAAAACTGCACACACAGACACTGCAGTGAAAGGTTTGAGCCATGTTTTCAGGGCTACTCATGTGGGTGGTACAATCAGTGCTGCAGGCCCACTAGTAGCATTTGATATACATGCCCTAGGCACCTCTTGTGCACTTTACTAGGGACTTACTAGTAAATCAAATATGCCAATCATGGAAAAGCCAATTACACATATAATTTCACAAAGTGAGCACTTGCACTTTAGCACCGGTCAGCAGTGGTAAAGTGCCCAGAGTAACAAACACAGCAAAGATAGAGTCCAGCACACAGAACAACCTGGGAAGCAGAGGCAAAAAGTTAGGGGAGACCCGCAAAGGATACCAGGTCTAACAGCCACTTTCTGTAAAAACAGGGCAGATTGTAGGAGCTGCACATCAATTGCTGACAAACCCGATTACTAAACTGGTTCCTTTAAAAATTGCCAATTTTGAAGATTAGCGCAAATTTGTAGTCTGTGACTCAAGTCCAGTTTCCTTACTAGGAAGGAACCTGTTGTGCAGATCAAAATGTTTGATTACCTCTACAGCTGATGGAATTGCTACTCACAGGAATAGTGATGATGATGGTGATTCATCTGTGCTAATTGAATGTGATTCAGTTAATGAAGAATTTTCACTGATTTGTTTCTATCCTGCATTTACAGTAAAAGATCTGCCAGTTGACATACAAGGTACAGTTACTTTGAAGGTTTGGGATTTTTCTGGAAACCAACATTGGTCTGATCAGAGGATTGGAACCAGTTAAAGTCACAGTCAAACCTAATGCAGTTTTTCCAAAGACTCCTCAATATCACATGGAACCAGATGTAATTGAAGGATTATTCCTGTAATTGCAGATTTTGTGAAGCAGGGAGTTCTAAAAGAAGTGTTGAGCCGCCCATGTAATTCTCTTATTATGGGTTTGTGAAAACCAAGTGGAAAATTTAGAATTGCTCAAGATTTGAGGAAAATGAAGGGCATTGTGGTCCAGTCGTGCCTTATCCAGCAGTGATTTTGTTTCAGATCCCATGTGATGCAGAATGGTTCAAGGTAGTAGACCTGTCACAAGCATTTTTCTCAGTGTCTCTGCATGAGGATAGCAAATTTCTTTTCTGTTTTAAATTCTGTAATCGTGTATATTCCTGGTGAAGGATCCCACAAGGCTTTTCAGAGTCTCTGCCAATATTTAACCAGGTGCTGAAAAAGAATTTGGAATCATTGGAAATCCCTTTCCAATCAGCATTAGTTCAGTACATTGATGACCTTTTGGTTGCTTCAAAATCAAAGAAAGCATTCAAGCAAGATACTATTGCCTTATTGAATCATTTGGGTGAAAATAGACACAAAGGTGGTCATTACAACCCTGGCGGTCGGTGTTAAAGCGGCGGTAAGACTGCCAACAGGCCGGTGGTAAAGATTTTGCAATTACGACCGTGGCGGAAATTGCCAACAAAGACAGCCACTTTAACACTCCGACTGCCAATGCGGTACAAACAAACAGCGCAGCGGTCACCACCAACAGACAGGCGGAGGACAATGTACCACCCACAGTATCACAACAGGCCAATCAGCCACCTTTTCCGGGGCGGATTCACTGCGGATAAAAACACGGCAGAAACAGGACTTCGAAGGGAAAACGCTCACCTCTACACACCCCACGAAGAACAAGGACGCCATGGACCCGGAACTCCACATACTCCCTGCAATTGTCTTCCTGCTCCTCTACCAGGAACATGAACGCCGGCGGCAAGGACCACGGTGAGTACTGCACCTAAGACACAGGGGAGGGGAGAGGGAAAAAACAGGGACACACACACGCAACACCCCCACCCACTACAACACACACACTAATACAGCATGATACATCACGTTACACCCCCCCAACCCCCCTGGAAGAATGCAAAGACAATAGAAAATGAGTGTAACCATTGTAATATATTAACAGCAAGTAGGCAAAAATATATGTATACACCATGTACAAAATATATACCAAGCATAGTAGTCCAGGTACTGCTTCAATGAAGTCTGTGGAACACTGGGCCCACACGGTATGGGCGAGGCCCACTCAAGATCCCCAACCATGACGGAGAGAACACTGCAGGGGCAGCAGAGAGCAAGCAAACAGGCACCTCAGGGGGAGGGAGAGGGGGGGCACCCCAGCCGGTTGAGTGCACGACGCCAAATCCAGGAGAGGGCCACATGCCCACTGTTCAATCCTGGGGAGTGCTAAGCAACAGTCTCACAAGTCTCTACAGTGGGTGGGTTGCCCACTGTTCCATCCTGGGGAGTGCAAAGCCACAGTCTCTCAAGTCTCTACAGTGGGTGGCTTCCTCACTGTTCAATCCTGGGGAGTGCGAAGCCACAGTCTCTCAAGTCCCTACAGTGGGTGGGTTGCCCACTGTTCAATCCTGGGGAGTGCAAAGTCACAGTCTCTCAAGTTTCTACAGTGGGTGGTCTGCCTACTGTTCAATCCTGGGGAGTGCAAAGCCACAGTCTCTCAAGTCCCTACAGTGGGTGGGTTGCCCACTGTTCAATCCTGGGGAGTGCAAAGCCACAGTCTCTCAAGTCTCTACAGTGGGTGGGTTGCCCACTGTTCAATCCTGGGGAACACCCATCCTGGGCTGTTGGGTGGGTGTGTGTCTGCATTTGTGTATCTTGGGAGGGGGCGTCACAGACACACTCGGAGAGGATACAGTGGACGTGTGAATGGTAGTGGGGGGGTGACTGCACGTGAGTGGGGTGTGCTTGTGATGGTAGTAGTGGCTTTAGAGGTAGTGCATGCAGGTGTGAGTGTAGACGAGACAGGGAGGGAGACGAGGAGGAGGGGGACACAGTGGAGGCAGTGGATGTTGGTGTGTCTGCATGTGTGTGATGCTTGCGTGAGTGCCTGTGGGATGTGTGGTGCTTATGTTTGCCAGAGCTACCCTTGTGTGTTGAGGTGTGTGCATGCTGGTCTGCAGGTGTGCTTGGGATAGGCTGAGGTACAGGGGATTGGGTCTGTGTGGAGGAAGTTGGAGGGGGGAGGCTAGACACAGGGACAATGGCTGCCATCAGTCCTGAGGCCAGAGTCTGAAATGCTCGCTGAAGGGCCGCCTGACCAGAATGAATGCCCTCCGGGAATGCATTGGTTTGTTGCAACTGCCTTTCTACACCCTGGATGGCATTCAAAATGGTAGACTGCCCAACATTGAGGGACCTGAGCAGGTCAATGGCCTCCTCACTGAGGGCAGCAGGGGTGACTGGGGCAGGGCCTGAGGTGCCTGGGGCGAAGGTGATGTCCACCCTTCCGGGTGAGCGGGCACGGGGTGAAGGCTGAGGGGCTGCTGGGAGGGCAGTGCTGGAAGGGGGGTGGCGGCTGTACCTGTAGATGGGGGGGCACAGATGTTACCGCCACCACAAGGGAGCTCCCATCAGAGGACGAGTCCGTGTCACTGGTCTCAGCTCCTGTCCCTGCTGTGGAGCTCCCCTTGCCCTCCTTCCCACTGGTGAAGTCCGATTCCGTAGTGTGGCCCTCCATGGCCATGTGGGATGCAGCCCCCTCGTGCTCCGGTGCCACTGCTCCTCCGCCTGATGATGCTAATGCACACAAGAACAGGGAGACCACAAAAAGGGGGGGACGACAGAAGAAAGACATGTTGAGTGCATGCATTACCGCTACCGTTGGCAGACACAACAGACACACAAGCCCCCTGCACTACGCCGCGCTCTTGGGCTCCACTGTTCAATTCCTGGGAAATGGCCTACTAGGCTACGGACGACATCTGCACACATGGATGGCACAGGGATATGACTAGGTGTACTTGGCACTCTACAGAGGTGGGGTGGGGTGCCACATGGCCTGCCTTACGGAGGGACCTTGCCAACGGAACTCGCCCTGGCCTAGGGAAACCCACAGCCCACCTCCCCCACACAGACACCTCCACTGCGCGCAAAATCAGCAGAATGAGAGTGTACTCACCCCCTTGTGGCTGCTGTGATGCCCTCAAGCGCCCATCGAACTCCGGGTATGCCACTGCCAGGATCCTGAACATCAGGAGGGTCATGGTGCGACGGGCACCCCTCCCACGTTGGGAGGCCATCCCCAGCTGAGCCTACGCTGTCTTCTTGCTCCAGTGGCGAATGTCCTCCCATCTTTTTCGGCAGTGGGTGCTCCGTCTTTGGTAGACCCCCAGGGTCCGGACGTCCTTGGCGATGGCACGCCAAATATGTTTTTTCTGGTGGGCGCTGACCTACATGATTTGTACAGGGGGAAGAGAAAGTTATTACCAACTGCACCGTCAAAGTGATTGGTCCCCATCCCTACCCTTGCCATGTGGCACATGCACTCACCGTTGTTTCATGCATGCCGCACTCTCCCCCCTTCCTTCTTACATCCACCCCTCTCCACACAGGCATAGCCCATACAGCAAGCTCCCAGTGTACTTACCTGTTTGTCTGGAGGACCGTAGAGTAGCGTGTACTGGGGGAGGACCCCGTCCACGAGTTTCTCCATCTCCTCCGATGTGAAGGCAGGGGCCCTTTCCCCAGACACTCGAGCCATTGTCTCTTCCAGACCGAGGTCACAGCAGCATTTGCAGTGTAGGTCCTCTCCTGTCGAAGATCAGGTATCGAGTGATTGAACAGATAGAAAATGGCGGTTAAGTCTGCGGCGGTGCGTACCGTCACCGCCGGCGTACATCGTCATTGGCTCCTTGGATCCATAGGGTCTAATGTTAACCAATGCAGCATTGCGCCGCGGTCCTCTACCACCTACCGCGACGGTGTACAACGCCAGCGCAGTTACCTCACATCCCATTGTCCCACTTTACAGGTCAGGTGGCCGCCATTTCAGGTGCCCACATGCCTACAATTTCAACTGCGTCACACATACCTAGGCCTAGACTCAACACACATACAGGACACTTTTTAGATTATGGATGGTGTTCTGCGTAAGCTGTGGGTATGTATCTCTGAGTTGTTTGACTCTGTGCTCGCTGTTGTCCTTCATAGGCACCGTCCGCTGGGACATGTGAGGAGATGCGGCATCCTCCGGTGTACCGACCGTTGGTGGACATGACGACAATGGAGGAAAGACATGTGATCATCACATACAGGCTTGACCGTGCCACAATCCAGGAACTGTGTACCCAGTTGGAGCCAGACCTGATGTCAGCTATCCGCCATCCCACAGGAATCCCCCCTCAAGTGAAGGTGCTGTCAGTACTCCATTTCCTTGCAAGTGGGTCATTTCAAACAACAGTGGCCATAGCATCAGGGATGTCCCAGCCTATGTTTTCCAACGTGTTGTCCAGAGTGTTTTGTGCCCTGCTGAAACACATGCGGAGCTACATCGTTTTCCCTCAGGTGGAGGAGTTGCCTACAGTGAAAGGTGATTTCTATGCCCTGGGACATATCCCCAACATCATAGGTGCCATTGATGGGACACATGTGGCTTTGGTCCCCCCCCACAGGAGTGAACAAGTGTACAGAAACCGGAAGAGTTATAATTCGATGAATGTACAGATGTTATGTTTGGCAGACCAGTACATCTCCCATGTGAATGCCATGTTCCCTGGCTCAGTGCATGACGCCTACATTCTGCGGAATAGCAGCATCCCTTATGTGATGACTCAACTCCAGCGGCACCGTGTGTGGCTATTAGGTGAGCACCTGGAAGCAAGTCAGTGGGAATGGTTGTGTGGGTCTGGGGATAGCCCTACAGATTAGTATGTGTCTAACAGTTATCCCTCGCCATTTGCAGGTGACTCTGGTTACCCCAACCTGTCATGGCTACTGACCCCAGTGAGGAATCCCAGGACAAGGGCAGAGGAATGCTACAATGAGGCCCATGGGCGAACTAGGAGGGTGATCGAGTGGACCTTCGGCCTCCTGAAGGCCAGGTTCAGGTGCCTCCATATGACAGGTGGATCCCTATTCTACTCAACAAAGAAGGTGTGCCAGATCATCGTGGCCTGCTGTATGCTTCACAACTTGGCTTTGCGAGGACAGGTGCCTTTTCTGCAGGAAGATGGTCCAGATGGCGGTGTTGTTGCAGCTGTGGAGCCTGTGGACAGTGAAGACGAGGAAGAAGACATGGACAACAGGGACTCAGTGATCCAGTAATATTTCCAGTGACACACAGGTAAGAATACAGACCTGCCTACTACATGTACTTAAACACTACTGCCTCTCTACTGTCTGTCGTTTTCACCCAGTGTATGGTCACTTTGTTGTCACTTTCCCTTATGATTTCACAGATGTGGGTCCCACTGTGTGACATCTGCTTTGATTCCTCATGGACTAAAGCTGTGTGACATAGGTATGTTGACATTACCAATGAAAAAGCTTTTTGACACAGTTATTGCTAATACAGTATTCCGTAATCACAGACAGACTCCAGATTGTTTTGTGCTTTAAGGATGTTTATTTAAGTGCTCAATATTGGAGGGGGTAGTAAAATGGTGAGGGGTGATGGTGGAGGAATGTCCATGGCAGAGTCCAGTCTATTAGTCTCACAGGTGCATTGCCCATATGGGCATAGGAAGTGGAGCTGGGGCAGTTTAAGGATAGACAGGGTGACAAAGTGGGACAGTAGGATGACAATCAGGGTGGTCTCATTTCTTGGCGGGGGGTCTTGGCATCATTCTCTGTCTTGTTCCTGGATCTCAGGGACCGTTTGCGAGGTGGTTCTCACTTTCCAGGGGGTGGGGTGCTGGTGTGGTGGTCCTGTGGCGGGGCGCCCTGTCCACTAGCGCCGGCAGAGGTGGTGGCCAGTTCATCGTCCAGGCTAGTGTCAGGGGCCCCTTGTAGTGCCACAGTGTCCCTCCTGGTGTTCACAAGTTCCTTCAGCACCCCTATGATGGTGCCCAGGGTGGAGTTGATGGTTCTGAGTTCCTCCCTGAAACCCATATACTGTTCCTCCTGCAGGCGCTGGGTCTCCTGAAACTTGGCCAGTACTGTTGTCATTGTCTCCTGGGAGTGGTGGTAGGCTCCCATGAAGGAGGAGAGGGCCTCATGGAGAGTGGGCTCCCTGGGCCTGTCCGCCCCCTGTTGCACAGCAGCCCTCCCAGTTCCCCTGTGTTCCTGGGCCTCCGTCCCCTGGACCGTGTGCCCACTACCACTGCCCCCAGGTCCCTGTTGTTGTTGGGGTGGTGGGTTAGCCTGTGTTCCCTGTAGTGGTGGTCACACAGCTGATTGACGTGTCCTGGGGACGGAGGTATGGGCCCTCTGGGTGGTTGCTGTGCTGGTGTTTCCAGAGGTGGGAAGCTCTGTAGTGGCCTGTGACTATGTGAGGGGAACCGACCGTCCCAAGGTCCCCAGGTCCCCGATGGGCCGGGCTGGTCATCTAGATCCAGTTGAACAGAGGTGCTGTCATCACTGTGGGCCTCTTCTGTTGGTGGTGTGGACATGTGTGGACCCTCCTGTCCGGTGACGTTGGGTAGGGGTCCTGCAGGGGTATAAAAGGATGGTTATTACATCTGTGCGTGTCATGGTGTGCAATGGATGGGTGACCGTGTACCCCAGTGCTTGCATTCCTGTGTGGGACCTCGTGTGATGATGGTTTAGGGGGGTGTATGGGTGTGTGCAGTGGGCATGCTTTGGTGTTGGGTGTCCATGCTTTGTTGTTGCATGCAGGGCTTGGTGTTAGGACTTGTGGTTTGTGATGTTGGGACATTTGTGAAGAGTTAGAGTGATGGGGGTGAGGGTGAGGGTGGGAGTATGTGCTGGCATGCAGGTCGGGTGGGGGATGTAATAGTTAAGATTTGACTTACCAGAGTCCATTCCTCCACCTACTCCTGCGAAGCCCTCAGGATGCAGAATAGCCAAGACTTGCTCCTCCCATGTTGTTTTTTTGTGGAGGAGGAGGTGGGGGTCCGCCGCCAGTGCTCTGAACTGCCAGGTGGCGTCTTGAGACCACGTCATGCAGATTTAACTCCTCCTGAATTAGCTAATGTTATAGGTACATCAAGTCAAAGAAAAAATCCTGCTGAACCAAGAAGAGTTTTAAGTCCAGTTTTGTAAATGACACAGTCAATAAAAGCTATAAAAGGAGACAAGTGGTCCAAACTGCAAACAAGTGAAAAGATTCCAGAGGTACTGTCAACTATAAATGAGGACCCAGACACAACAACAAGATCAGATACAGGTGAAGATTGGAGTGAAGGAGAAATAAGTGCAAATCGGAGATAAAAAAAAAAAAGAGTTGCAGGTCCTGAATGGGTGTATTTCATAACAGATGAGTGGCAATGTGAATTTTTGTTCTTTTGTTTTGATCAAGAAACACCAGCTCAATATTTTGGAACTTGAAATTGCTTTTAAACTGAGATTTTAAACTACTCTAGGAATCGAACAAGAGAGACACTTAACACTAGAAGTGATAAATAATGATCAACAAAAAATGATCTACTGAAAGAGTCTTTTGAAAACTGGATTTCGCAAGCTGTAATCAGATTTTTAACAAAGTTCTGAAAAAAAGTCTGAAAGCTGCTGTAAATAATTGCAAAGAAGTCTGAAGATTATTTTTGTTTTTTAAATGTTTGGCTGCATAGTTAAATCTATTTTTCTTTTTTCATTTTGCTTTCTGATTTACAGGTCATGGATTCCAATCACAATTGCATTAAAGACAATAGGTGTTGCAAGTGTATGTGTGTTGGATTAGTAATTGTATGTGTGTTGATTGTAAGTATGAGTGTTTCTAGGAAAGCTGAAACCAGTTACATACCTTCTTTAGAGAATACTACACTTTCTAAGTTAGAAATGTTTAACAGGGATGAAAAATATTTGCACTTAGACAACTCAAAAGGAGATCTTTCTTCTAATGTTTTCTATTGCTTGCTGTGTGAATACGTTGAGACAGTGAATGTGAGAGAATGTTATGTTTGCACACATATTCCTTCATCAGTGCAGGAAGGAAATACTTACCGTGGCCTGCCACTAACAAATAGAACTAGATGCAGTGTTGTACTAACAAGGCTTTGTAAGCAAGAGTATATACAATATTTATATTCCAATTATGAGCTAGTGTTTTCTTTTGTTTTGATTATCTAACACTTGAGTAGTATTGCTAAAGAGGAAAATATTCATATTGTTGGAGGTTTCTTTGATCCTACACTAACATTTGGTACTGTTTATGCTCACCGAAACAACTTAACATGCTTGCTTTCGCCAGAAGAAATATCTTTTCTAGATCAAACTGATGACAGGAAAAAAGCATTGAAGGAGAAAATAGAGAAAGGGTTAGGGAAGAGGATATTTAGGAATGACTGTGCATATAATGAGACTAAAACACAAGGGAAGCTTGCTTTCGAGTTTCACCTTGTAGGAAAGCTTTGTATTTACAGACCTCAATCCATAACTGTATTAAATTTGTGGGAACTATTGAGTACAGACATGTATTTCTTTTTAATAATATATGAGATTTTATGTTAAATGAACAAGGTCCTGTGATCCTGGAGATTATTTATTTTGTGGGAAAAGTGCTTACTATCATCTCCCAAGGGGATGGTATGTGTTATTTGGGAGTGGTCTTCCCAAAGATTTACCGGATTAACAATATAGATGTCACACATGACACAAATGAATTGTAAAGGCCAAGATCAAAAAGAGCAACTTATTCTGAAATCATTGGGAATATATTTGTGGCAATTATTCCTTCTGTAGGCCATGTTCTGAATCCCGTTAACTTTAGAAAGTTGTCTACTATTGTGGATAACATGCTGACAGATTTTTCTTGAGTCATAATTTTAATGGACACTAAAATGGCAGTGGTTCATTCAATGGTTCTTCAGAACAGGCTTACACTAGGTGTTCTTTTAGCAAAGGAAGGCGGAGTCTGCCAGATGCTGAAAGCAAAACATTGTTGCACATATGTACCTTTCAATAGTAAAGGAATACATTTTATTAAGAATCTGACAGATTTAAATGCAGACTTAAAAGATCTAAAAGAGCCAGGGGTATGGGAAAATATTGGCAAAGGTTTTATTGAAGCGAAAAATTGGCTGGGTAATTTTGTTCAGGGTATTGTGGGAAAAATATTGAAACCATTACTAATTGTGGTTGTATGTGTCATCTGTATAATCAGATTTTACAAACTTTGAAATTAATTACAAAGGCAAAGGATAAAAAATGAACAGAGGAGGTAAGAAATTAAAATGGAATAGATGAGAAGCTCATAGTTCAATGATTTGAGAAAAACTAAAAACTGGAGAAAAATGAGAAATAATAGATATTTTAGACAAAATAAATTTTCAGCCCACAAGTATTTATACAATATTAATAAGTATTTCTTTTGTTATAACATATAGTCATCAGAGGAGGGATTGGTAGAGTGCCAACTTTATTAATAAAAATTGTATCATTAAAACATAATGTGAAATAATAGGTATTAAAAGGCCTAACTGAAACCAGGTGTTAGTAAACAAAAGTGTGTAGATGATATGGTGGACGCCATAAACAATATATTAATATGTGATGATAACTGTCACATTGTTTTAAAAGGAATGCTAGCTTTGGAAACTAATATTTTCTTCAAATATCCTGTGTGATTTACTCACTGTGGAAAAATTATGTTCTTTGCTTGTAGCATTTGTTTCCTGAGATGAGATAATAATGTTGCGTTTCATGCTGCAATATTTGTACTTGCTTGAGTTTTAGTTTTTGGCCGGAAGCGCATGTTATATTTTTCACATTGCTGAAATTTAATTTTTGAGAGGGAACTGGTGACCAGGAGCAAAGGAAGAAGGGCCAGTCGTGGGTGCAGAAATTGAAGAAAGATACTTCTGAAATCGTAGATCAGAGGTTATTGGTTGAACACTAAAATACCCCATAGTCTGACCAATAGAAACTTAGCTAATTGCTTTCTAGGATTTTAATATAGCAAAGTTTAGATGGTGTAAGGACAGTCCCTTTCAGATCCCAGCAGTCAGCAGATTTTCTTTTTCTCAGCTAAGGCCTCCGGGACTGTCTGCGGAGTTCCACAGGGCTCCTCCCTCACCCCCAAACTCTTCAAAGTCTACATGGCTCCGCTCACCAGCATCGTCCGATCCCACTGCCTCAACATCATTTCCTACGCCGATGAAACTCAGCTCATCCTCTCTCTCACGAAGGACCCCGCAACCGCTGAGAACAACCTCCACACCGGACTCCACGCCAACGCCAACTGGATGAAAGCAAGCCGCCTCAAGTTGAACTCGGAGAAGACTGAGATCTTCATCTTCTGCCCAAACAGATCAGCATGGAACACCAACCACCCACGCACGCAACCGCGGCTTCATACTGAACTCTGCGCTCTCTATGACCCAGCAAGTCAACGCCATCTCGTTCTCATGCTACAACACTCTTCGAATGCTCTGCAAGACCTTCAGATGGATTCCCATGGAAACCAGAAGAACGGTCACCCACGCCCTCATCAGCAGCAGACTGGACTACAGCAACGCCCTCTACGCGGGAACAATGGCCAAGCTCCAAAAGAACCTCCAGCGCACCCAGAACGCCTCAGCATGACTCATCCTCAACCTCCCTTGCCACAAACACATCTCAGCCGACCTCAAATACCTCCATTGGCTACCTTTCAACAAAAGGATCGTCTTCAAACTCCTAATCCACGGCCACAAAGCTCTCCACGATGATGGACCGGCCTACCTCAACGAGCGTCTCAACTTCCACGTCCCGACACGCCAGCTCCGCTCCAGCAACCTCGCCCTTGCAACCGTCCCCTGCATTCACCGTACCACAACCGGCAGCAGATCCTTCTCCCACATTGCCGCCAAAACCTGGAACTCCCTCCCCGTCAACCTACGTACGACCCAGGACCTCCTGACCTTCAGGAAGCGCCTCAAGACATGGCTCTTCGAACAGTAGCACCCCCCCCCAGCTCCTTGAGACCCTTCTAGGTGAGTAGCGCGCTTAACAAATATCTGATTGATTGATTGATTGATTGAGCTAGGGAAATAATGTGTTGTATCCATAGCTTTCTGCCATTGACAGTTCCCATTCATTAAGGCCAAACATTACTGAACTGTTCCCTAATATGCCATTGCTGAATTAAAACCAGATGCTCATCTGATGAAGAGGTCACTGCTTTCTGATCCTTTAAAGAGAGGTATAACCAAATGTGCATTTGTTTTTGTTGTAGATTGTTATGTTTTCTTTCCTTAGAAAATCCAACCTCTATTTTTGGTTAGCGCCATAGACAGATGTTTCCCAAATTAATGTTTGTTGTCTTTTCCTTTTTTGCATGGAGCCCAAACATGCATATCGAATTAGAGAAATAGATACATATGGCAAAATCTAAAGTTGACTGTTATATAACTTGATGTTAACAATTCATCTGTGATAAATAAATGTATTCTGTTTTCATCATTCATTGGTTATTGTTGTTATTCTGCATTGTAGTTCTTGAATGTTTAATAATAAATATTTTATCCAAACTGAGATTCTTCTGATGATTTGGTCAGCCTGTATTGTTCTTGTACTATATCATTTGGTTTTGCGTTTGATTTATGTGATCTTAGTATTGTTAATCTAAAGGGCAATACATGTTTGAACTTTATTAAACTGGTGTGGTGATTCATGGCCACATAGGTCATGGTGCATATAAATTACTGACTCCAAAATTTACATTGATGTCAATTGTTTTGCTATTGTTAATGTTTATTGTTAGGATGTTATCACACTCCAATCTGAGTCAAAAGGTTCAGGTCTACCTCTAAGGGTACTAGATGGTTACCCATATGTGTCACATTAAAAATTAAATATCAAAAGAAATTTAAGGCTGGACACGCCCACATTAATAACATTTCTCAAACTCTTTAATTGGGGTTGCATACCGTTTCAGTTTTGTTTTGTAGGCTTCCTTTACACGTAATGAATCAGTATCCAAAGTATCAACGATTTTGCAATTGAAAGTTGGTCACAAAGGACTGATATTTTATTGATAACTCAAAGGACATAATAACCCATACACAGAGAGGAGGAGTTCTCTTAGTACCATTTCCCCTTTGTGGATATAGAAAATAATTATGAGGAGGCTTTGGTCCATGGAACCTCTACCTCCTCTTAAACCAGCAAAAATAATTTTTGTTTGTAAACGTGGCCCTGTTTCCTTGAATGAAAAATGAGTTGCATTAGGAAAAAGAGTACTTTAAAAAAAAAACATTTTTTAAAAAGCAATCTCAGTAGATCACGATCCATATGATGGCTCCAATCACAGCAGGTTGGAATTGCGAACTACCTCATTATTATGCATAAGGGAGGTCTGATTTTAACCCAATATGATTCAGATTTTTAAAAAGAGATATATAAGAACAGAGATCGTTTAAAAAAAATCTTTATTGGTTGCAAAAATACTTGTTGCAAACTGCGACCAGTAGTGAACAACTCAATATCAGTACATATGACCCTCTGTTATTTTTAGAAACAGTTTCTTTGTGGGAGGGGGGCTACCACATCCAATCCCTCATTTCTGGCTGGATTTTTACCCAAAATTGTAGCTGCTTTGAGCAGCCTGAGTACCCAGAAGAAATATTGTTAGAAATTGGGTCACTAATTGGCAAAGGTTTGCACTCTGTTCAAGTATGGATCACAATCCTATTCAGGGCAAATAAGATACACAGTAAACATTTACCTGTGCTCACCCACGTGTATCTTGGCACAGAACAGTCAGGCTAAAATATATAGGCAATGTGTTAAGTATTTGAGCACACACACAGACAGTAACACAGTGAAAACACCACAAAAGGACTCCACACCAGTTTAGAACAATAGCCAATATTTAACTGAGTCAAACAAGACCAAAGCGACAAAACTCCAACATACACAAGTCAAGTTATACATGTTTAAAGATTTACTGCCTCATTAGGAGTTTTGCAGTCCCACCGCCAGACTTCCAAACTCGTGGGAATTATGCCATTGCCACGGCAGTGACGTCCCACTCACCAAATTACAATGTTTGTCCCACCTGCCAAATTACAATGTTCCCGCTGGTCTGACTTGCAGGAACATTGCAATTGAGGGTTCCTGCTGGCCAGACCTTAAAGGAGCCGAGTGCTATCTCATAGCACATAGGGGGCCGACTAGCACCCAAAGCAGACAGTGTTCATTCCCATGGTGTTGGGCAGGTGGCCCCCAGCATACCCTCACCACCGGTTTTTCCATGTTGGCTGAACCACCATGGAAAGGCTGGTGGGGGAATTTTAATCAGCAGGCGGCGCAGAGTTCAGAGCCGCTGACTGACGTCAAGCTGTTTAGAACCATTTTCCTGGCAGGTGTCCCGTGGGAAGTCTGCCTACCAGGGTTGTAATTGGGTGGTCAGAGCACCCAGAGTGGTGACAGTCTGAGTGTCAATGAGTGTGTGGTTGTCCTCAGATCACCACACTCTTAATGAGGCCCCAAACCAAAATGCGGTGCTTAGAAATCAATATCTCCAACTGGATTTATCTGGTTGTGCTGCACCGGGGCAACTCCAAGAGTTCAGTCTGACTGCAATGGAGCGTGGGCCGGGTTGAGGAGTCATGGATACTCACTGACAGTACCAAAGGAGGAGATGCATTGCTATTGCAGGCCATGAGTTGATTCCTGATCTGGCAAAGCTGTTGATGCATTGATGTCCAGAAGCGATAGATGTTGTTTCTGGTGTATTGGTGCTGAATCGGACAAGTCAGGGCTAAGTTAAAAACCAGGTTTGTTGTGTCACACAGTCAGTGAGTGGTGTCTGTAGCTTCAGTGCTGGCTGCGGCAATGCACTGGTGTTGATGCATTGGTTTCTTGAGTTGCAGCACCACGCCCACCTCCAAGGCCCCAGGACTGAAATTGGCACCACTTGGGAGGGCAGAACTCACAGCAGTCCAGGTGTGGCAGCAATATGTAGAAGAAGTCTTTGATGTCCCTGAGACTTTAGAAACAGAAGGCAAGCTCAGTCAGATCGTTGGAGAAAGTTTAGACTGAAGGATGTAAAGAGTAATGTCCAGTCCTCTTACTCCCAGACAAGAAGCAGCAGGCCCACAGAACAAAGAAAACAGCAAAGTGACAGTCCTTTCTGGCAGCACAGCAGACCTTTCTTCCTGGCAGAATGTCCCCATTCCAGAAGAGTTCTGAGTTTATGGTGTCAGAGGACCAGTAGTTATAAAAAGGCATTTGATTTAGGAGCGACTTCCCCCTCCGTGCCCTGGAAAACTATCAGTATGCAGAGAAATGCATATGTATCCCTGCCACACCCAGCTCTTCCTGTGTTTTGGCTTTCTAGAGAGAAATCACAAGTGCAGCTGTCACCTAAACCCGGATGTGTATTCAGAGACAGGTTAAAGCATAGAATGGTTGAAGTAAGAAAATGCCAGATTTCTAATAGTGGCATTTTCAGACCTGCAATTTAAAAACCAGTTTTACCAAAAGATGTGTTTTAAATTGTGAGTCTGTACATACCAAGCTCCATTTTTCTATCTTTTCCCAATTGGAAACTACACTTATAAGATGTTTTAAGGTAATCCCAAAGTTAGCTTATGATAGAGATAGTCCTAGCAATAGTGGAAACAAATTTAGGAGTTTTTCACTATCTTGACATGTTCAACTTATCAATACATGTCCAACTTTTTATATACACTGCACCCCGCCGTTGGTGCTAACCAGGCCTATCTTGGGGGTGATGTACATGTAATAAAAAGGAATGTTTGATCCTGGTGAGGGGGCACACTTGTCAGGTCGAAATGGTGGTTTAAAACTGCACACAGGCTCTGAAGTGGCAGGCCTGAGACATGCTTGAAAGGCTCCTATAGTAGGTGGCACAATCAGTGCTGCAGGCCTACTAGTATCATTTGAATAACTGGCCCTGGGCACACATAGTACACTTAACTAGGGACATACCAGCGAATCAAATATGCCAATCATAGAGAGACCCAATGTATCACATTTTAGACACAGAACACATGCCTTTTTGGCACTGGTCGGCAGTGAAAAAGTGCACAGAGTCCTAAATCCAGCAAAAAAAGAAGTTCAGCACCCAGTCAAAACATGAGGTCAGAAAGCAAAAAGTCTGGGGTAGCGTAAGATGTCATGTCTAACAAAAATCAAGGGCCTGTAGTGTTTCCAAGTTACACTTTATTACAATAGACTTGGGAACACGTGACACATATCCATCATAGATAACGGGCAACTCATAGTGAGGGCTTTTGTTTCAAAATACCTTGATTAAAGAAAATTGATCTCTTGCATGATTTGTATAGAAAGTGTTTTTATGTTATCACAGTGCTGCTTGTCTAATGAATTTCTTGGGGCAACTGTGTTTTACTTGGAGCAAAATTAATGAAAGATGGGATGATTATGCTTTTAAAGGTGCTATGCTACATTCGACAATTTGTTTTTGGTTTTGAAAAACAAACTTGCAAAGTGGAAGCTTGATTTTGAAAATTAAAATAATGGCCAAGACACCCTGAAAGTTTTCTCCCAGGCTGCTGGGGCAATTTTTTTCATTTTTATTTGTTCTCTTTTGAACTGACAGGCTTTTCCTGGAGGTCTCAAACTGGAAAAAAATCAGATCAGATTGTTTGCCCTAAATGAGACAGACTGTCTGAGGTACTTAGAGTGACAGCCCAAACTTAAGGACCAAGGGGGTCATTCTGGACTGCTGTGAGTTCTGCCCTCCCAAGTGGTGCCAATTTCAGTCATGGACCGCCAGGGCCAACGACCGCAGAAGCACCGCCAACAGGCTGGCGGTGCTTCTGGGGGCATTCTGACCGTGGCGGTAAAGCCGCGGTCAGAAAAGGGAAGCTGGCGGTTTCCCGCCGGCTTCCCGCTGCCCCAGGGAATCCTCCACGGAGCAGCACTGCCATGGGGATTCCGACCCCCTTCCCGCCAGCCTGGTTCTGGCGGTTTTCACCGCCAGAACCTGGCTGGTGGGAACGGGTGTCGTGGGGCCCCTGGGGGCCCCTGCAGTGCCCATGCCACTGGCATGGGCACTGCAGGGGCCCCCTACCAGGGCCCCACATAGATTTTCAGTGTCTGCGTGGCAGACACTGAAAATCGCGACGGGTGCAACTGCACCCGTCGCACCCCTTCCACTCCGCCGGGTCCATTCGGAGCCGGCATCCTCGTGGAAGGGGGTTTTCCGCTGGGCGGGCGGGCGGCCTTCTGGCGGTCGCCCGCCAGCCCAGCGGGAAACTCAGAATGACCGCCGCGGTCTTTTGACCGCGGTACGGTCTTCTGGCGGTTCCCGCCAGGCCGGCGGCATCCGCCGCCGGCGGGGGTCAGAATGACCCCCCAAATGTTTATTTATTCTAAGAGTTGGCTCAGTTGTAATTTGTGATGTAAAAGCCGCATTTCCCACTAGATGGTAGAAGACTTTTATTGCAATTTACCTAAATATGCTCACTGAATCAACATGCCCGATATGTATATGAATTAACCACTGTTCATCATGAGCAACTCATATTTTTCATAACAAAAGATACAATCTTTGATTTAGAAATACTAACTCAATCTGTTGAACTCTTCTGGAAGTTGTAATGCTTGTCACCCAAGTACTGTCCCATCTAATGTCACTGTATCATTGGCACCTTGTAAGGTTTGAAGACGTGTCTCCCTAATTTTTGGGGAACACTTCTTGAGTTTCCCCTTGTCAAACATCCATACACTGACACCTCGGGGGGGCAATAAAATCACCGACTGAGCTCTATATTGCATTTCATTCTTCTGCATAGGGTCCCCTTCCTCCTCAACTATCAGTGTATAGAGATTATACAGCTTTCACCAGTGGCAAAGGGGCCTCACAACTCTCCAGCATCGCACAGAGAAGTCCCTTAGGTACACAGTCTTAAGCCACTCAGTAATGTAAAAATATATGCCTATATTATGTGTTTTTTTTGCAGAATAATTGTTTTTTGCTATCAAAAATCGTATACCTTATCTGACCATCAAAAATCCTACATATAAAACAATTGGAACTATGGCATGGGTGAGTTGCCCTTTCATCAGTTCTGTAGGTCCTATAACAATATTTTGGCATCCAAGCGAGCTATCATGGTGTAATGTGTTGGTGCGCCATGGTCACCTGTCTTTCAAAGGGGTTCAACACTGACCCACGCCAGGAGTCATATATTTTAAAAGTGAGTAGGAGGGTAAGAACAGAAGAGACAAAGACAACCCTAATGCTTTTGTTCTTATTTGTATAATTTCTATATTTTTTTGCTGACACCAATTGGTCCTGGGGCCTCTGACTATCTTTCTAGTTCTCAAAGGCTGCTGCTCCCAAAACCCTTAGCTTTTCTCCCATTATGTCTTCGTCAAGATAGGTGTAAATAAGAATGGACTATTGCTCAACTAGTACTGGATTTCAGAATAACTATCTTCTCTAACCCATTTATGTAGGACCTGAATTTGAAGTTGTTGATTTTGACGGGCCGAAATATATGGGTCCATTGCCTCTGTATATTCTATTTTGGCCTTCCACATCTTTTTTTATAACTCCTTGGTTAGCTCTCTAGATAGTTTCTGAATCTAGAGACTTGGAAAATACTTTTGCAAGTATTATCAAAGTGCTTTTGTAAATTGTCCATAAGGGTGGCGTAAACCACATTTTGTTCAGTGTGTAACCAGATGAGTACACTGGCAAAGGTAATAACAGGAGCGGCTCACGGGGCATGGAAGTGGCGGTTGGCACACGAGGGGCGGTGGGGGGTGAGGTACATAAAAATGTAAGTTAAAAAAATTACACTTACCTCCCTTGCCACGCATCACTGCTCCATCTGCTTCTTCTCTGCTGACTGCAGGCACAAGCTCCCAGCCTGCCCCGCGGCCAATCCTGACCAGGCTCCAAGCAGCACCAGCATTGGCTCGAAGCACCCAGCCGGGGTGCTTCCAGGCAGACTGGGAGCTTGAGCAGGCTCTCTTCAGCCCAGCAACTATGTTGCTGGGCTGGAGAGAACCTATTGCAAAACACAGATGCTTCGTGCACTCCCCTCAAGTGCTTGTCACTCCTGTGCCCGTCCATTTTCAAGAAAACGATAATAAACACTGTTTATTATCGTTTTCTTGAAAAGGTTTTGCAGCTGCCATTGCTAGCTGGGGTGACGCTCCGCTGCGCTAATGGAGGAGATGCCCCGGGTAATAATAGATCTAAAGACTGTCTCATGGAGTTGTTACGTAAATTATACAAATTCATGCACATAATGGTGCTTTCATTTATCACTTAATTACCAGAATTTCTTATACATTTTATTCCTTTAATTACAGGTCAACTATGTTATTTAATAATAACTTTAAAATACAGAGATAAAAGAAAGAGCAATCTTAGAGTAACAAAAGAGCTAATGAAGAAACAAACTGTACTGGAGCCTCTGGTCCTCACTGTGCTAAGGGATTATCTCTTTGACAGACAGTGGTACTCATGTTCTAGATGAAAAATGACTTGCTGTATTCGTTCCAGGTCCTGAATTACAGATCAGGGTCATGTTCCCTGTTTGTGCCATAGTGTGTTCCTAGTGCAGGCTGCAACTGTTTGATTGATTACAGAGAATGCAGGTGCATTAGAGAAAGGCAGGCATGTCTGACTTTCACTACCAGCCACAGACATCATCTTCATTTCATGAGTGGAAATATGCCGCACAATCACTTTCTCGCCTTTGTGCCTGAATCTGTAATAAGGCATGTGTGCTCAGGCAAATTATTTCCTCATTTAAAATGACTATGAATATGCCCCATTTAATTACAGGGATGTCCACTTTTGACTGCTCAGGCACACATCTTATAATGGTACGATATGTGTTGCAGAAGAGTAACCACAAGCATCTGAGGCCTCTTCTTTAACGCCAAAGTAGTCTCAGGGTACAAAAACCAAGCATAAACATATCTTGCATCTCCAGGACACTTTCAATAATATGGCCATTTGTGTGCAATTAGGGGATTGCTTTTACCTTTCAAGGTCTTCAAAGAACGCAAATATCACGTGTTACTTTGGCAAAGCAAAACAGGGTGTGACACATATATTGCATTTGCATTCATGTTCAGACAAAATGTTCTTGCCCGTTTTACGTATATTCAGAACAAATCGCTCTTTGGCATTGAAGTCTCTTCCTATCTCCATAATGGTTTCATTTCATAATTTTGCTGCAGCATCTGAATTCTAGTATGGTTTCAATTATCTGTTTGCTGGCTCTTAGCCAGTGGGGCGACACTCCTCCACTATTGCAGAGGAGCTGCCCCTGTATGCACGGCATGGTTTAGATTAGATTTCGTTTTATTGTAAAGTGCTTTGGCTTTAGTATAAGCAGAATTGCCTTTCACACACAGACAAAAATAATAAAATAGTGCCAGCAGCCACTAAACTAAACACAATTAATCGAGAGTGCATCTAAAACAATTAAAATAACTCTAATTTAAAACCCTAAGATCTGGTAGTACGATATAAAATCCATCACTAAGGTTTTTTTTTTTTTAAACGGTTAAAATCACTCCCATTTAAAATGATACAGTAAAACAGTACAGTATGAGCATTGTTCCTCTTGTACTACAGTGTCTAATCCAGGACAGGTTTTTGATGTTTGAAACTTCGCCCAAATGTCCCAACTTATCCTTAGATCCAAACCAGTTTCTTTTGTTGCAGCACTTGAAAAGTCACTAAGTGGAAAAACGAATTTCTGTGCAGAATTCTCTAATTGTTCTTTCTATAGCCTCTTGGCTATTGATCTGATGTTCTTATACAGATGGCAAGGCAACATAAAGTGTGCCATAGCCTCTGTTTCCCCACATGCACAGGGGATGCAGGGTTTCTTCTGTTCTTAATAGCATTCAATAGCAGATATCCTCATCTTGTCAATACAAACAGTCTGTTTCCCTCTGGTTTTCAGAAGAACAGATTCTGTTGGGCATTGGGTGAAGGACCAAACAGGCCAATATGAGACCCTTTAAAAAATTACTTACAGCGACTATTTACTGTATGTGCTTGAAGCTGAGGAATTGCTTAGTTATGATGTCATTTGTCCTCATGTGGTTTCAACAGGTTTATGGTCACAGTTATGGACAAGCCAAGGGCCAGATGTAGCAACATTTAGAATTGCGACCTGCAAATTGCGAGTCGGAGCGAGTCGCAATTTGCGAGTCGCAATTCTGAATGTTGTATGGTGTCCCTGACACCATCTGCGATTCGCAAGGGGTCACGAAGGCCCACCTAATGAATAATCATGAGGTGGGTTGCAATTTGCAACCCCATTGTGAATGGCGGCCCTCACAGGAATGGTGGCCTGCTGCGGACAGCAGACCACCATGTCTGTGACTGCTTTTTAATAAAGCATTTTTTTTTTGTAATGCAGCCGGTTTTCCTCAAAGGAAAACAAGATGCATACGAAAAACGAAAAATAAAACGTTTTTGTTTCATTTTTTCAGAGCAGGCAGTGGTCCATGGGACCACTGCCTGCTCTAAAAAATGTTTGCGGTGCCATTCACAACGGGGAAGGGGTCCCATGGGGACCCCTTCCCTTTTGCGAATGGGTTACCACCCATTGGAAAAGGGTGCAAAGTGCTTTTGCGGTCACAAACCAATCCTGCATTGCACTACGACTCGCAATTAGGAAGGGCCCCTTCCTAATTGCGACTCGCAAACCCATTTTGCGATTCGGTAACCGGGTTACTGCATCGCAAAACGAGGTTTGTGCATTGCCATGTGCTTTTTGCATGCCGCAATCAGTGAAATTTTCTGTTTGCGACATGCAAAAAGCTTTTTACATCTGACCCCTAGTCTCTTGGCTTTCTTTTCCCATTGAGTTATGAAAAATGATTTAGTGTTCATGGAGAAATATTCTTTTCAGACATTATCCACTAAATTTGTCCATACCTAATAGGGTCCATCTGGAACCTGGTTTAAACTGGGGTCCATCTGGCACCTGGTTTAAATTGAGGAGTAGCCGATGTCTCATTCATTCTAAGGCTACTGTTGGAAAGCTAGTTGGCAAGTTGAGCAGTGATTTCAAGAACTTTCTCTGAAACCAACATACTCCTTGCATGAACTTATCCATTCCCCATGGCTCCGCTCTGCACGCAATTTTGCTCTTGACTTTTGCCTGAAAAATGTTGTCATTGAAACCTGGGAACTGATGACTATATCTGCATGCTAATTACAGGTGTTCTTTGCAATCCGCTCACCTGAATTCCAGGCTTTCTGATGGGAAATGACAATTCCCCAATACCAGTAAGGACTAATGTGACTACGATGAAGAGTACATTGCCCTCTCGCAAGTCCTCAAAGGGAAAGGAGTTTAGGGAAGAGAAAATACCAGCTTCTGCTTTGTGGACTGCAGAATCAGACTGCTAGACCTTGGCCTCGAGTTGTGTTAGGTGTCAGGACCTATGAGTTCTCAAAATACTGGCTTCTTGGTTTTTAGGGTTCTGGGCTGCAAAAGAATTACTTCTTGAATACATTGAACTTGCATAAACTATTGCAAAATTATACATTGCATAACATCAGTTATTGTTAACACATTGTGCACACATTTCTAAAAGGCTCAACAAGTCTCTCCCTCTTTTTAAAATACTTTCAGAGTCTCTGAAGCCATGTCCAAACTCAAAAACAATCTACTTGACTAAAGGGATTCTTTGTATTCTGGCGTAATCTCTTGTCAAAAATAGTTTTGATAAACTTGCTCTATTTCCAATATCCTAATTCTAAGGGTGAGCACTTGTTACAGGAAATACATCTTTCCTTAATGTCTGTTTAGCGGTATCTTGGATTCTCACCCAAACGATAAATCACACTTGTTTTTATAGTCCTAAATTATTTGTAAGACAGAGCTCTGTTTCGTTTAATTTAAGCAATTCATCTTTCTTTACCTTGAAATAAAATGATTTGCTTGAAAATTTCAGAAGAACCCAAACTGGGGTTTTCACCTTTCTTATTTTCTCTCTTTTACAGGAAATATGGGATAGTTTGGAGATGACTGAAGAGGAGAGCCGGCACTCCGCAGGAAGCCAACCGGAGCCCCTGAGGGCTATTTGGAGGACAAGAAATGCTGGAACTCGACTGGAAGGCAGGCTAGAAAACATGGAACTTGACTTGCACTGGAAATCGACTGGAGGACAAGGAATTTGATTTGACTGAAAACAGGTGAACAGAGTCTCAGACTCACAAGCATCGTGAAATAATCAAATATGCAGATGTGTCGTATGACAGTTGATTGGTTGTGAAGGAAATTAGCAATTATTCTCCTGATTGGGGCACATGTTCAGTACAGATCACATTGTGTATCGCACATGTTTTGACAGTTACATTTGGAGCAGATGAAAAGGCAGTTGTGGTAATATTTAAGAGACTCTAGTAGCATTCTAATGCCACATTAGTGTCGTTTTTATGCATTGAACCACTTTGTAATCCTTTGAACTACATTATGCCTGCACCAGGTATAATGTATACAAAGAGGGTGTTCCCCCATTGGAGGTGCCAAAAAATGGCACAAAGAAATCTAAGAAATTTCTTTGCGTGATTTGTTTCGACACTTTTAACAGCTGCTTAGGGCAGGCTGTAAAAAGGAGGCTTCCATTGGTTACAATGGGCCTCTGGGTGATTTGAAGGATTAGTGTCAACATTTTTTACAATAATCCTGAAAAGCACCGTACTAACTTCAAATCTTCTGGCATTAGACCCCTAACTACCTCCATGGTGAGACATATTTTGTATACAGCACACACAAGGTGGTGTTGGGGGCACAATAAAAGTGGCGCTGCACTGTGTGCAGAGCCACATTTCTTAAATATGCCCCTTGGTTGCTTGTTAAGGAAATGAGCAAATATCCTCCTGATTGTGGCACATGTTCAACACAGATCACATTGTGAAGAGCACATATTTTGACAGTTACAGTTGAAGCAGGTGGAATACAATGTGCATTATCAGTAAGCATTGGTTATAATAAATGAGACATTTAACAAACATTGTTTATTGCAAACTTGATATTCAAGGATGTAATGAATACACCCAAATAAGTCTGAATGTTGACAAGCAACAGCATTTTACTGTAATCAAGATCTTGGATGTGCTAGTGTGCCCACAACAACAGGATGGCATTTGCAATTGCTTCAGATTTCTCAATATTTGTTGTATGTATATCCAGCTTTTAGTTTTATCCATTAGCACTCCTAGATACTTAAATGATGCCACTTGCTACTGTTTTACCTCAATTATAAAAAAATATTTCCTTGAATGCTTGGTCCTAAAGGTCATTACCTTAATCTGCTCTTCCTCTGCCGCTAGCTGTGCTTGACAGCCTTTAGGGTTTTGTGCTTTCAAAATCATATTATCAGCGTAGAGAAGGGCAGGGACCTTGAACCCGTTTACTATCTGGATGATGTGGCTTTCTAACTTTATGGAACAGATCATTTGTACGCAGAAAAATAAAAATGGGGCCAAGAGACTGTTAGTATATAGAGTTTTTACTGACACACCTACCTTGGTTAAGTCTTAACTGGGAGGAAGTTGTGGTATAAAGCAGCTGGATTAGAGCTCAGAACTAATGCCCATTTTGGTCAGTTTCTACCAGAGTCGATTTCTTGGGACCAAATCAAAAGCTGACAGGAAATCTAAAATACCACATACAGGGGCATTTTAAGTGCTGTGCTAATTTGTAATTTCTATGTGCAAAAGTGAATATCTGATCAATTGTTGCACATCATGATTGTATAATAGCCTAATGTCAAAATAGCCTTGATTCTCCACTAATGCTTACTGGTGCAAATGGGCGAGTGCCTATTTTGTAAATGTTGATTTAGGATTTTCATAAAAACTATACTGGTCTACAGCAGTTAGCTTCCCATCTTATTCCTTTCTTGAAACAGCAGAATGCATGTGTAGTAAAGTTGAGGTGTTTACATGTCAAAACAAATCTATAATTCATGTATTTAAAATTGACACTGAAAAACTCATATCTGTGGCAACGCATTAAAACACAGGCCATCTCTGCCTGCTGTTTGACCTTTGCCAAGATGTTAATACATAGATCTAACTCATGTTCCAGAGGAATAAAAGCAGATCCAGGTGTAAGAGCTTGACCGCTCACTTGAAAGGCAGGTTGCCTACAGGGGTGATGACTTTTCCCCCATCCTTCCAGGACACCTCTCGGTACTGCTGACATAATACGGGAGTCCCCGCAAGTGTCCCCAAAAGGGTGGGGGATTGGAAAAGAGAGTGAGAGGAAAGATATTGTCTCTGCTGTCTGGTCCAGCCAGGATCCCTTAGGGGACAAGTGAAAACTATTTTTTTTACACATAATTAGCAAAGTCACACACATATGAAAGTTTTGTTCTTTTGTTAATCCGGATCTACCTGGACAACGCAGACCGGCATTTGGTCAATATCAGCATGAGACGAGGTCCTAATATTGAGCGTATTTAACGCTCTGTTTGCAAAAAACGAACACCTTTTGGATATGATTTACTTACTGGAACTGAACTCAGGGCCCTGAAGAAGTCCTGTTGTATGGACGAAACGCGTTGGCTGTTGCTGTTATGAATATGTGTCTATTTTCAAAAAAAGAAAGAAGAATAAAATGAAGATCCAAATGGACTGATATTATGAACTGGATACTTTAACTTAACTTTGGTGGTGCACCGTTGGCCAATTATTCTGACAACACTCTCTTTGCATGCTGATGTATTTTCCAATTTTAGAATGAATCAACAAGGCAGGGTACTGAGGCACAATAAATGTCAAAGCTTTAAGTGTTTCCGTACACTCTCTTAATCAACCTCAAAACTTTAGTTCTTTTTTCAAAATAAAGGCCCTCATTACAATTATGGCGGTAAATGCCTCCTACCGCCGCGTCGACAGCCGCCAGAAGACCGTCGCTGCAGCTACCATCCATTTGCCAAATTTTGACCACAGCCGGATTAACGCCACAAGAAGGGCGGAAACCCGGCTGTGGCCGTACTGACGGATGGTGGTAAGGTGGCGCTGTTGAAAAATAATATGGCCTGACGGTGCTCTGCTGGCGGGCGCTGCTGGCGGAGCAGCACCCGTCTCCTATCAGAAGACCCCTTGGATTCAGGTAAGTTGGGTTTCTGACAGGAGAGGGCGGTGGAGGGTGTTGTGTGTGTGTGGGCGGTGTGCATGTATGTGTGAGTATGTGCATGAATGTGTGTGTGTTTAGTGTTATTTGCGTGCATGTATGCATGTGTGTGAGAGCGTGTATGAATGGAAATGTGAATGCGTGTCTGCACGTAAGTGTGGATGTGTGTACGGATGTGTGTGTCTGCGTGGGTGTGTGTGTATGGGGGACGTTAGAAGGGAGGGGGAGTATGGATGAAGGGGGCTGGGAGTGTCTGGGGAATGTTGGGGGGTCTCTTATCAGTGACAGGGAAGGAATTCCCCGTCACTGATAGGACCTACCGCCATGGTTTTTGTGGCGTTAGGAGCGCCACGTAAACCATGGTGGTAGGAAGGGTCATGATACTGCCTGCGGTACAATAGCGGCCGTTGGGCTGGAAATTGTTATCTCCAGCCCGGCGGCAGCTACCGCCATGGCGGTCGGAGTGGCATATTGGCAGGTTGGCTTCACAATGTCATAATGTGGCGGTAAGTACCGCCAGCCTGTTGGCAGAACTACTGACACATTATCTCCAACCACCGGGGTCATAATGACCCCAAAAGTCTTTTAGTTACATGCTGCAGTTCTTAATCTAAAAAAAAAATGTGTTCTACAGAGCGCGCTTCCTCCACTTAGCTTATGTAAACAGCTGCCGCCCACAGAGGCTGTAGAAGTTTTTTCCTCTCTTGCTACCCAGCAATGATACAGAAGATTTGCAGAGAGTTCCTAGGAGCAGACTCTCGATGTCAGCTTCAAGAGGAACTGGAATAAAGCCAAGTGCTGACTAATACCTGTGAGTTTGTGCAGGAAGGAGCCATGAGTGATGAGTCATGATTAGCACATGAATGTGGCAAACAGGAGTGCTGCCTAATAGTCAGAGAAGGCAGCTGTCCAACCATGTGGAGGGGCTCAGGTGTTTCTAATTAATCCTGTAGATGCTCCCAAGAACCTCATGGAGGTTGAGTGAATCAAGCAACATTGGGTAAACAAGCCTTGGTAAAAATAAAACATGGTGTTTATATTTTTCAATCTACAAAGACAACAATCTTTGGTCAAATAACTGTAAACATTACACCTTAACATAACTACCCCAAGTAAACATGATCAAGCCAACAACTCTGTGGTAGTTTATTACAAACAATTCAAGAAGCAGATAAAGGTGAGGGAATCACAACACCTGGTAGCTGGTATTACCATCTCCCCGCCATTGAGTCAAACTTTAAAATAGAATACAGTGGTAGATCTGATAATCTGGAAAAAGCATGTCTTGAGATACAGAATATAATGTATTCCCTGTGAAATCTTTCATATGACGTTTGATGATTTTTTTCTGCGGTCAGCATTAAGTGGCAAGTCCAATTGCCACAACAGACAGGACAGTAATGATTTTTATTGGATCCTTCTAGGCAGCGTTCAACCATTTAATATTAGACTAGAATGTTCCTCAAAACCTTATTGGCTGACACTCATCCTTTCTCTACTATATAGCTTTGCATACATAACTATTCATTAAGAGTCTGATAAATTAGAGCATCACATTCTGGTGGTCATTTCGACATTGGTAGTTAAAACTTCTTAACGCAAAGCTGACAGCTGCCAAAATACTGCAGGGGTGGTGAATATCCGTTCAGCATATTATGACACACACACACCAAACCGACAGAATACAGCCACATACACAAATCTACCAGCCCAAAGGTCAGTGGCAAACTGTCACTACCAACAATACCATTACCCCAACAGAACAACGGCCACTACATCATGACCCATGAATCACCGCGGCAGGCATACAATGCCGGTAAGCCATTGGCGGTACACACCGCCGCGCTCAGAATGGACACCCCAATAATAAACTACACAACATTGGCCAACACATACCTGACACCCATTCACACATCACACCCACCCACTTACACCACTATAAAACACACACTCACATTACCCACAGCCCTTTACGAATACAAATCATTGCCACCAGACAGATACCAAGACCACAGCAACAACTACAAACACACCCATACATCTCTCACGCACTCCACTACGCACACCCAATCACACCACCTAACACCCACACACTTACACACACCACACAAAACCCATGGCACCACAAAGGCACCCCCGTTTCACAGATGAGGAGTTGCGGGTCATGGTAGAGGAAGTAGTCAGGCTAGAGCCACAGCTCTTCTGAGCATAGGTACAGCAGACATCCATTGCAAGGAAGATGGAGCTATGGTGGAGAATCGTGGACAGGGTGAATGCCGTGGAACAGCATCCAAGAACAAGGGACGACATCAGGAAGAGGTGGAACGACCTACGGGGGAAGGTACATTCCGTGGCAGCAAGGCACCAGCTCGCCATACAGAGGACTGGCGGTGAACCCCACCTCACAGCATCGGAGGAGCAAGTCTTGGCATTACTGCATCCTCAGGGACTCGGAGGAGTCAACATTTACCACTTATCACCCCCCATACCTGCATGCCATCTCACACCCTCACCCTCACTCCCATCACTCCACTCCATCCCATACACTGCACCTACACATCTGACTAACCCCAATGCCAAGCCCTGCATGCCATATCAATTCATGGGCAGCCCTCCCAGCCCTGCATGGACACCCACCACCAAAGCATGCACAGCATGGAGAACTAACAAGCACACAATACACCACCATACACAAAGGATGGTGGCAGGGCAAAAGCAATGATAGAGGGGAAGATAGGGATGTACAACATGTCACAGGCATGCAGTATACTACATCACTTACATCCCCACTGGTGCCCCAGCCAGAGGACAGGAGGTGCCATGACTATCCAGTCCCCCAACAGAAGATGCCCCCAGTGATGACAGTAACTTTGGACTCCAGGATGTGGATTAACAACCTGACCCATCAGGGATCACTGGTCACTCGGTCACCCCAGCCCACTCCCAGTCCACCACAGAGCCTCCACATCTGTTACCAGCACCACAGCACCCACCCAGAGTTCCCACACCTCTAGCCCCAGGACACATCAATCAGCAGTGCGCTCACCTGTACAGGGACCCCAGTCCACACCACATACCAAAGACAATAAGGGACCTGGGGTGAGTGGCAGTGGGCACACCGTTCAGGGGACAGGGGACACAGGGCAACAGGGACACTGGAAGGACCTCCATGCACCAGGGGGAGGACAGGCCCAAGGAACTGACTCTCCAGGAGGCACTCACTAATATCGTGGGTTCCTACCAATAATCCCAGGACACAATAGGCCAGATCCTGAAAAACATGCAGGAGAACAAGCAACTGCTGGAAGAACACCATCAGGAGATCAGGGAGGACTTGCAGGCCCTCAACACCACCATGATCTCCATAGCAGGGGTGCTGGCAGACATGGCCAACATCATGAGAGAATGGACTGCACAGCAGCGGGCCCCTACCACTAGACAGTCTATTGACCAGCACACCACGTCCGCTGCAGCTAGTGGACAGGAGGCACCGCCACAGGACCCACACGCCACCAGCACCCCTTCCCCTGCAGAAGGTGAGCCACCCCGCAAACGTTCCCTGCCAACCAAACAGAAGCTAGAGACACTTGCCAAGACCAAGATCACCACCAGGAAATGAGACTCTCCTGATTTTCCCCCTTGTGTCCCACCCTCTCACCTTGTCCACTTTAAACTGCCTTTGCTCCCCTCCCAACGGCCCCTTGGACACTAGACCTGTGCTACCAACAGACTGGAACAAGAGTCTGGACTTTGCTCCACCATCACCCCATTCCATTGCACTTTACCTTCAATTTTATAGCATTGCAATAAAAACCCTTGTACATAATTTGAGAAACACTGTTTTATGTGTCTTAAATGTGCATTTGTGGGAACAGTCACATCAAGTGCAAATGATCTGAACACTGTGAAAGCTACCAAATAATGACCGGTAACTGTCTGTAGTGATCACATCAGGACAATGTTGTCATATCACCAACATCTGGAAAAGGAGAAGCCATAGGTGACAGTCAATTGAGATGCAAAGGAAGTGAATAGCATCATGCTACAGGCACACAGATAAATCAATAGTCAAAGGAATGGACAGTGCCACTGTCTCACCTGTGTGTTATTGGAAGTATTGCCGTACAACTGATGTTCTGTTGTCCTCATCCTTTGCATCCTTATCCTCACTGTCCTCAGGGTCCACTGCTGCCACAGGGTCATAACCAGTCCCCTCCTCCTGTAGAAAAGGCACATGCTGTCTAAGGGCAAGTTTGAGCAACATGCAGCATGCCACTACTATCTGGTAGACCTTCCCTGGTGAGTAGCACAGGAATCCACCTGTCAGATGGAGGCACTGAACCTGGCCTTCAGGAGGCCGAAGGTCCGCTCGCTTATTCTTCTGGTTCGCCTATGTGCCTCATTGTAACCGTCCTCAGACCCTGTCCTGGCATTCCTCACAGGGGTCAGCAGCCACGATAGGTTTGGGTACACTATCCTATGAGGAGAACACCTGAAGGCATACACTGATATACAGTGGGTGGGAGATCTGACTCGCCTATTAGCCACACCCTGTGCCTCTGTAGCTGGGCCATCACATTTGGGATGCTGCTATTCCTCAGGATGAAGATGTCATGCACTGACCCAGGATACTTGGCAATTACGTGGGAGGTGTACTGGTCTGCCAGGCACACCATTTTCACATTCAGTGAGTGGAAACTCTTACGATTCCTGAACACCTGTTCATTCTGGCAGGGGGATGGGGGGGCTAATGCAATATGTGTCCTGTCAATTGCCTCAATAATATTGGGGATATGGCCCATTGCATTCAATCCTGCCTTCACAGTGGCCAATCTTCCACCCGGGGGAAAGCAATGTAGCTGCACATGTGTTTCACCAGAGCAGACAAAACCCTTGCCACGATAGAAAACATTGTCTGTCACTTTCCAGCTGCCAAGTCCACTGTCACTTGGAAAGAACCAGTTGCCACGAAATGGAGAACTGAAAGCACTTGCACAAAAGGGAGGATCCCAGTGGCATTACAGATAGCTGATATCAGGTCAGGCTCCAATTGAGCACACAGCTCTGTGATTGTGGCCCTTCCCGGTCTATAAGTCAGTATAATGTGCATGTCTTCTAGTTTAGTCAAGTCCACAAGGGGTCTGTCACAATTTGAACAATGGAACCACAACCTCAGTGTACATGTTGCATTTATGTGATGGGACAGTGGGAATGGCAAGGTATGTGCAAATCAAGGCAGTGATGCAGGAAAGGTTAATCTGATGGTTGTCCATCATAAGGACGTGGCAACCACTTGTCCTGTATGTAGGGACAGGTGGAATTGAGGTAACTCCACTGACGTTGGGCGTTGTGGTGGAAGGCAGTCTTGCACCACCGTGCAATTCCTCATTGGATAATATGGGGCTATATGGAGTACAGTGGCTAATGGGGATCTGCACCAGTGTTGACGGTGTACACTGCCGCGGATGTGACTGCCATTTTGATTCCTCACTTGTTTCCTGGCCTTCAATAGGAGAACACCTACACTGCTTGTGCTGTTGTGACCTGTGTCTGGAACCTACCATGGTCCGTGTGACCGGGGAAAGGGCTCCTGCCATTACTTCGGAGGAGTTGGAACGATTGGTGGGTGGGGTCCTACCCCAGTATGGACTGCTGTGTGGGCCTTCAGACCAAAAGGTGAGTACACCTTGGGCACAATGCATGTGGGAAGGATGCATGGAGATGTGTGTGTAAGCATTGTGTCATCGGGTAATGTCATGTGGTGGTGTACATGGTGTGCGCCGGACGATGTGTGTGCCAATGGTGAAGCAAACGGGAATGGTGGGCCATCTGTGTGACAGGCTGGATTATATGTGTAATGGTGTCCTCCCATCTGTATAGCCTCTGCAGTTCAGCGCCCATCAAAAGAAGGGATTATGGTGTGCCATCACCAAGGACCGGTGAACCCTGGGGGTCTATGGCAAGCAGAGCACCCACTGTCGGAAACGGTGGGAGGACCTGAGATGCTGGGCACGGAAAACCGTGGAGGACCAGCTGGAGATGGCCTCCCAATGAAGAAGGGGTGCATGTCGGAAACTGACCCCCCTGATGGCCTGCATACTGGCGGTGGCCTACCCAGAGGTGGATGGGCACTTGCTGGCATCACAGCAGCCACAAGGGGGTGAGTACAATGGTCATTACAACAATAATGTGTAGGGAGCATAGGATCTGGGTGGAGTGTGTCTGTTAGGGGGTGCCCCTAAATTCCAAGCTAGACATTGCCGTGTGATCCAGCTCCAGGGTAATGGTTGAAAGGGAAAACAAGGTAACCTAGCGAGGTTGCAATCCATGTCAGACAGGGCTTAGTGGGTCCCAGGAGGTGTGCAGTTGGCAGTGTTTGGCCCTCATCTTGCTGTGACATCTACCTAAATCAATGGCAGTTCAATGCATAGTGCTGATTCCTGATCCCTGTGTGTGACAGTGCTGTGTATGCCAACTGTGGTGTTGGTGCAGTAATTGACGTGGTGTTTCCTTTCTCTTTCTCCCCCCTTTATCTTCGGTCATCCTGTCCATGTGTGCATTGGCATCATCTGGTGGAGGATCAGGGGTACCGCTGATTTGCAGTGTCACAATATGGTGGGCGGTACTTTGTCTTCTGCCTGGCTGTTGATGACGACCGCCGGTGTGCATGGTATTGATGCCCTGGCGGATGGTGTGGTGCATTGGCTGTCTATGGGAGTTCTCACCGCCATGGTCATAATTTGGCTGTAATTACCGCTGGCCTGTTGGCGGTATTTCCAGCACTTTATCACTTACCACCCATGTCATGATGAGGGCCTTTATGTTTAAACAAGCCTATTCAATACATAGCACTGTAACAAGCTCTATAATTCCCTTCTCTCTCAATAACTACAATGGTGCTTGGATAGTCTCTCAGTAATAGAGTGCATGACTTATGGAGAAGTCTGAATAGCTGCTATTCACATCGGAAATGTATGTTGCTGTATCTCCAATATCAGGTCAATTTTCCATCTGCTCCATTTAAATGGTGGCCATTCTGCTGTTCAGTAGTTCATTTTCAATTGTGCAGACTGGAAATACTGATTTATTCAAATAACCCATCAAAAAGCACCATCTTGTGGTGCATGATCACAATTAATGTGATGCATAATCAGGAAACAAACATCTCTGTCAGCTATATTAAGGATGCACAACAAAAAAAATCAAAAGTGTTTAGTTTTCTGCCTGTTCATTTGAAACAACCATGTAGGTTTTTCCTGAACAGGGGTCCTTTATACTTTATCTGAAATACAAAGGTTCTTGGTGGGATTTCTGCCCAACACGGGAGGTCAGATTGGGGATAAAACACCATATCCACTGCCAGGGGGCATATGAACTGTTTGGAACTTTAGGGTTGGGGTTACGGGCGAATTCTGGGGTGGACCAACCCCACCTCATGGTTTGTGTGTTTTACAAAAAAAAATCCTTGGTCAGACTAGCCTTTCAGCCCTGCCCGCATTTTCATGGTAAACCTCCAATCATTCTTCCCAAGGAAGCAAAAATATTGACTGACTCATTCTTTGGGAGGGAGGCCACTTGGCTATGCCTGGTGGGATGCATCCCACCAAAAGCCATCACATGTGGTTACTAGATTGACCTCTGCTTGGGGATCATCCTATTGCAGTGATCTGCATGCAGGGTTCGGCTACAGACAAGCACAATTGAAAAGGAGACAGTCTTGCTTTTTCCAAAAATACATCTTAATTTCTTCGGCAACTGCTGGCTTTATTTTGTTAGAACTGTCCTTGTCTTGTGCCAATTGATTTTTCTTTAGGCATATAGCTAATAAAGTCCTCCCCAGATTTGCTGGGACACTGTTGGACACCCTTGTTAACCTCTTTTCTCCCCTAACTGCATTTTTTTACCTTGGTGTTTTAGGTTCCAGTGTGATAAACTGACACACTTGTGTTCAGCTTGCCTTCAACTGAACGTACATTAAGTGCTTCCCAAGGGTAAAAATCATCATGTGTGGTGTGCCACTGCCTGAAACACCTTAATCACATTTTCTCCTTAATTTCATTTCTCTACCATGCTTTTCAGATTGCAGTGTGAAGGACTGCCACAATAATGTTCAATTTCTCTCTAAATGAGTATTTTCCCAATTATTTTGTCCTTGGCTGTTGAAGTCCACATGCCAGATATATTTTTGATGCTTGTAAAACATTCCCTTTTTTTAGGTCACCATGCTTCAGCTCAAATATTTTTATCCCAATGTTGGCCCTTGGAATAATATAGATGGGAGTGAAATGCCATCAAGACACAGGATTAATACATATACAAATTAGTTTATATCTGTAGATTGAGGTATATTCTGTTAATTCATTTGTCTTTCTAGGTTCTTAAAATCATTTTTTATGCAGTGCTTAATCACTTAGGGGCATATTTATACTCCGTTTGCGCCAAATTTGCGTCGTTTTTTTCGACGCAAATTCGGCGCAAAACTAACGCCATATTTATACTTTGGCGTTAGACGCGTCTAGCGCCAAAGTATGAGTAAAGAGCGTCATTTTTTTGCGTGAACGCCTTCCTTGCGTTAATGAGATGCAAGGTAGCCGTTCCCGTCCAAAAAAATGACTGCGACGCAAATGGGTCGTATTTATACTCCCGGGCAAAAATCACGCCCGGGAGTGGTCGGGTCAAAAAACCCCGCATTTGCGCCTCTTTTTAACGCCTGGGTCAGGGCAGGCGTTAAGGGACCTGTGGGCTCAAAATGAGCCCACAGCTGCCCTCCCATGCCCCCAGGGACCCCCCCTGCCACCCTTGCCCACCCCAGGAGGACACCCAAGGATGGAGGGACCCACCCCAGGGACATTCAGGTAAGTTCAGGTAAGTATAAATTTGTTTTTTTTTATATATTTTTTTTGGCATAGGGGGGCCTGATTTGTACCCCCTACATGCTACAATGCCCAATGACCATGCCCAGGGGACATGAGTCCCCTGGGCATGGCCATTGGGCAAGGGGGCATGACTCCTGTCTTTACTAAGACAGGAGTCATGTAAATGGCGTCTGGGCGTCGTTAAAAATGGCACAAATCGGGTGGAGGCGATTTTTTAGCGTCAACTTGACTTGCACCATTTTTAAGACGCCCTAACGCCATTTTTCCCTACGCCGGCGCTGCCTGGTGTACGTGGTTTTTTTCCACGCACACCGTGCAGCGCCGGTCTGCTTGCGCCGGCTAACGCCATTCAATAAATACGGCGCTGCATGGCGCTTCAGAATGGCGTTAGCCGGCGCAAAAACTTTTGACGCAAAACTGCGTTAGCGCAATTTAGCGTCAAAAAGTATAAATACGGGCCCTAGGGGCATATTTATACTCCGTTTGCGCCAAATTTGCGTTGTTTTTTTCGACGCAAATTCGGCGCAAAACTAACGCCATATTTATACTTTGGCGTTAGACGCGTCTAGCGCCAAAGTATGAGTAAAGAGCGTCATTTTTTTGCGTGAACGCCTTCCTTGCGTTAATGAGATGCAAGGTAGGCGTTCCCGTCCAAAAAAATGACTGCGACGCAAATGTGTCGTATTTATACTCCCGGGCAAAAATCACGCCCGGGAGTGGTCGGGTCAAAAAACCCCGCATTTGCGCCTCTTTTTAACGCCTGGGTCAGGGCAGGCGTTAAGGGACCTGTGGGCTCAAAATGAGCCCACAGCTGCCCTCCCATGCCCCCAGGGACCCCCCCTGCCACCCTTGCCCACCCCAGGAGGACACCCAAGGATGGAGGGACCCACCCCAGGGACATTCAGGTAAGTTCAGGTAAGTATAAATTTGTTTTTTTTTTAATATATTTTTTTTGGCATAGGGGGGCCTGATTTGTGCCCCCCTACATGCCACAATGCCCAATGACCATGCCCAGGGGACATAAGTCCCCTGGGCATGGCCATTGGGCAAGGGGGCATGACTCCTGTCTATACTAAGACAGGAGTCATGTAAATGGCGTCTGGGCGTCGTTAAAAATGGCGCAAATCGGGTGGAGGCGATTTTTTAGCGTCAACCTGACTTGCACCATTTTTAAGACGCCCTAACGCCATTTTTCCCTACGCCGGCGCTGCCTGGTGTACGTGGTTTTTTTCCACACACACCAGGCAGCGCCGGTCTGCTTGCGCCGGCTAACGCCATTCAATAAATACGGCGCCCGCATGGCGCTTCAGAATGGTGTTAGCCGGCGCAAAAACTTTTGACGCTAAACTGCGTTAGCGCAGTTTAGCGTCAAAAAGTATAAATACGGGCCTTAGCACCTTGATGATTTACACAAAACATATTGGAATAATGAATAGTTAATTTGTATTTTTATAATGTGATATTTTGGAATTAGAGACTGATTTAGAGTGTCATGTCTGACTTAGAAACAAGTAGGCCAAATGTATGTTGATGACAGAATCTTCTCCTACTCCATCACTGATATATACTCCTCCAACAGCCTGATGGAGTATGGGCCTTCATAAGTTTGCCATTTGACCACTCTCCCAATTTAGAGTTTGGAATCAAATAGATTTTTTGTTGTCCTCCGCCACCAGGTAAGAAAAACATAATAACCACCACAAAATGGAAGGAAAAATCCCATGGTGGATGTGTGGGTGGGGGGGGGTCATTAGTATTTCATTTTTCAAAAAATAACTTCCACTTTGGGAGTTTCTTGTTGCAAAATGAAAAACTGTAGAAGTTTGATGGGTTACCATCCTGTTTGACATAGCCGTCTGTCAAACTTTCACAACATCGACAGCAACCACTATGACAGCAGTTTCTGTCAATGTTACGAGTTGTCCTTGGGAATGGTGCACAGCTCTAGGTTTGGCAGATACAGCTCCCTTAGGAATCTTCCAACATCTTAATGAAGTAGCCTCTATTTGCCAAACTTTAAATCAGCCTTTGAGTTTTTTTAGATTGACTCTATACACATCTCCTGTACATGATTTTTGTCTTAAGGCTGCCAGTGAGAGCCTTTTTTGTCTTTTTAAAACATGAGGGCAGGATGCAGGCTATAGAAGGCATGAAATAATGCAATGCCCTGAAACTATTACATCTTCACAAGGAAACTGCTATTCACATTCTTTAATTAAGCATTCTATGGAAATATGGGAAAGCTACAGTACTGATCAAGTGAAGTCTTTGTGCCGACTAGAGGTGTCTTGTGATATTTGAAAGTCATAGAGTGTAGTACCTGCCCATTTGTAGGGTTTGGGGGAGAGAATCCCATCTAAGAAAAGTTTGAAAAAAAACATGTCAAATAGTATATTTAAAGCCCAAAGGATAAGTGATAAAAATTCAAACCCTTTCATGGTGTGCCAAGCTAATAATCCTCATGCTGATCAGGAGTTAATCCAAAGAAGTTTGAAAATGTGTTATGGTTGTCCAACAAGTCACAAAATATCTCCATTCTGCTAGTTCCAGCATTTTATCATGGTTGCTCTCATATGTTATATGTCATGCTGGCCACTTTATGCCCCCCAATAATACGCCATTACTATAATTTGAGCATTAATGTCATCCATGTACTAAATATGATCCTTGGGCCAAACAGTATCTCCACTATATCAGAGCCACAATCTTGTTATGGTTACCTTCTTCCTATGTGCCACTGTTGTCCTCCATTTTACTGAGCAAGATTACCTCCAAAGTGTCGGCCCTTTGCCACAGTTGCCTGATATGCTCAGGATTTATCCCCAGTATGCCAGAACCAGACTTTTGTTTCCACGGGTGCTCTCATATGTCAGGAATTACTCCCATGTGCCATTTACATAAAATATGCCAGTGCCAGGATTGTGCCATTGATGCCATCCAGATGGCTAGACTGTATTTCAAAAATGATTTCTCGTACATCAGCATTATGGCATGATTGTCCCCTTCTGATATGCAACAGTTTCCCTCCCTTATGCCCAGGATTACCTCTAATTCGCCACCACCAGCATTTTGTTATGGATGCCACATATGCCAATAATTTTCTCCAATATACCTGCACCAGCATTTTCCATGGTTAGCTCATGTGCCAAGTGTTTGCCTCTAGTCTGTAATGTCGGTACTTGGTCACAGGTATCCATTACGTTGCAAGAACAACCTCACATTTACACTCATAGTTACTTAAATTGACACTCTTGCACTCACTCAGACTAACTCTTATCTCACTCATTATTTCTCACTCACTCATACTCACACATTCTCACTTACAATTTTCCTCTTCTCAGTAATTTCTCACTCTTACACTCATTTATTCGTAGTCATACTGTTTCTAATTCATGCTTTCTCACTGAAACTCACTTGTACTCATTCATTCTCTTAATCTCACTTATTCTCACTCACATTGACTCACTCATTATCACTCACCCACCAGCTGTCACTCACTCTCACTTACCCTCATTCATATGTACAGTGCCTCACATTCTCTCGCACTCCTTCAAGCTTATTCTTACACATTCATTTTTACCCATTCAGACTCACTTGCAGTCATTTACTGGCAATCATTCATTTACACCATGAATGCATCATACTCATTTTCATTCACTCATTCTAACTCACTTTGTTTGTCACTCACTTTCACTCTTATTCACACATGCTCACCCATTCACACATGCATATAGACAAATGCAAACACTTAAAAGTGCTCTCACACGCACACAAAAAACACGCTCCTGCCTTCATGCACATAACATACATTGAAATCTATATTTTCAATTTAGATCAGCTATCTGTGCGTGTTCTATTCCAGTTTGGGTGTTCCTTTGACCTTTAGACCAGGCACCCGGCTGAACAGGAAACTAAAACCTCAAAGTTGCTCAGTAATGGGTTTGAAGTTTCAGCTTCTTATTTTTTCAATTCACCCTTTTCTAGCTCAAGGGTGAGTTGAAAAAGAGTAGACTGGCAGGCGGATTGTCAGGTAGACCTTGGCTCTTAAGCTTAAAGCACCCAGGGCTACCATTCTAAAATATGCAGCAACGCATCATTAATAGGAAGGGCCTGATGCTTAGCAGGCCTCTGAGGCCACTGCTGGGACTTTTCCTACTCTGGATAATATGTCTGGTGCAGGTGTCTCTATGTAGAAGCCTGAACCAGCCATTAGAAAGATGTCACTGCCTACTGAAGTCACTTGACACTCTCTAGAAGTGTAAGTCAGGATTTTCCTATTGCACTAATAGTGATTAATAATATATAATTCACTTTTAGAGCAATACAATTTGCTGTGAAATGTGTTTGGTTGAGCTCAAAACCATAGGAGGTACCCTTCGCTCTCACACAATCTACTATCCTTTTCCTTCTCTACTCTGTCCAACCCTCATGTGTTCCTTGTGAATGTTCCATGTCTCACTCACTATATCATGCCCTGTCCTATTAACCTTTCATCCACTTCACATTTTTTGTTACTTTCCTTGCTAGCTTGCCATGCAGTTTAGTCTTATGTCTTCTCACACTCCTTGTCCTGTCCCTTCTCTTTCCACATCATGATTTTCAGTCATCTGTTCCCCGTGGCATTGTGTTATCCTGGTCTGTCACAATGATAAATCTCATGAGAAATTCTATTCTTCATATACTCATATGCTACTTGTTTCTAATTGACTGCTCAAGGGCACATTTATCTAATGTTCAATAATTTTTATGGTTCAGTGCCTCTTTTTCCTCTGTTTAGTGTCCATGTCGTCCTTCTTCACAACCCCAGCAAGGTGCACAGTCTACTGCCTCTTTTCCAAGTGTGCGCTGACCAAAACCTATCCCTCTCTATCTCCCTATATCTATTTTCTCAAAAGAGTCAGCTATTTTCCTAAATGAGTGTGGCTACATCACAAGCCAGGTCTAGAAATGCACAAATAGAGAATAACTTCCTGCTGGATACGTCAGCTGAAAAGAGATCAGGGCCACTTCAATACCAGTTCAGCAATCTATCTGATTGACAACAGAGGTATTTTTATGACTATTGAGTCCCTAAGGTACAGTTTGTTTGATTGCCATGCCAGTTTTGACTGGAATAATAATAGGTACTGAAAAGGCAGCGGTATCTACTGCACACCAGAATGTATCCTAGAATCCTGACCTTCTTTAACTGATAGCTGGCTGATAGGCCCAACCATATTTTCCAACCTGGTCAGGTCCTGCGCAGCCAAGGAGATCTAATCAGGACAATAGACACATTAGCAACAGTGGTCAATACTGATAGACAGGGATAAGTAGGGGCTGGGATTACTGGCCAAGAAAATGTTCGACAATGTTGTTACTTATGAGGGTGGAAGCTTTGCTCGAGACCACCATGGCAGCAGGAGAAAGTGAAGAGACTAACGTTCACTGAGTGCCCACCTGCAGGTTTCCCTGCCCTACCTCAGGAGGGCCAGAAGAGGTGAACCCAACTAGGCAAATAAAAACTGTCAGCATTTGCTTCAGGGCAAGGCCTGCCATTAGCTGGTAGTTGCTTTGATGTATTCATAACCCTGATACCACTATGTCTACTGTGGGACCCAAAAGACTTTTCATGGAGAAGCTGCTTTCTCAACACTTTTGGAAAAATGTGAGAACTAGTTGAATCACCTTGACCTCCCTTCCTTGAATTCACTTTAGCTGGCATATTGGCTGAAGAGGAATCACAACTCAGGTCATGACTATGTACAAAACCTTGGAAGATTGCAAAAAACACAGTCAATTCAGGCAATCCTGTTGGCTCTCCCCTGACCAACTCCTTGTGCCCAGACCTTCCTGTCAGGAGTAATACAGAAGAAGGCAAAAAAGGATCCAATACTTCAGACAGAGAGCTCAGCCCATGGGTGGCCCCACCACTGTCTACACGAGGATTCAAAACTGCTACAACGGCTTTAACAAAGTAGCAACAGCAAGAAAACAAGTTTAGACAGGTATGTCAGCTTATGTACTCCAAGCCAGTGAAGATACATTTAAGCAAATTATGTGCCCTCAGCTGGTATGTGCTGTGTGAGGGATGCAGAACTGGAGATGAGCCACAGGAGCCATGAAAGCCGGCCTTCAACAACAAACTTCCACTGCTGCAGCAGAACACTGCACCACTGCAGTTTTCCCTCCAACCTTCAAAACGTTGCACCCACTGCCACGCCAGTCATTCAATGGCCTGATACTCCTGTCAATATAGAGAAAGCAGAGGAAGTGCTAGAATCAAGGGCCAGAGGAGCCATCATCCCACGTCAGTGATCTGAATCCAATGACACTGTCAGTCCCTGTGGCCCTTTTCCCACCCATGCCTCTGCCGGGCCACATCAGGGAAGCAGGATGCGGCTCATGGAGTCCCAGAGTTCTTGTTTTCATTTGTGAGGCCTAGAAGAACCAAATGACAACTGCAAAATAATACTCAGGTCAGTGGGTGAGGAGGAAATAAGAAAAGTCAGTCCATGCCGGGGGAGCCAGAGAAACTAACCTCTGCCAGGAGCACTTAGCCGTTAGCTGCCATCTTTCACAGTCAATACCGTCCTCTTCTCTCTCTTGCTTGAC